>NW_024467835.1:1769102-2514069 GCF_001890725.1 Aspergillus wentii DTO 134E9 | reverse complement strand
AAAAAAAAAAAAAACAGATGAGCAGCAGTTACTTTGGCATCAAGTAGAAATCAGCAAAAAATCAACCCCCTTATACACCCGTGGGCTATATGTAGAAAAGTATTGCCCTCCGTCTCGCCCAATAAAGCAAAGAGAAAAATAAAAAGCAAAAAGAATCCAGAAGCGAAGATGGCCCTAAAGAAATACACAAGAAAAGGAAATAGGAAGAAGGAAAACAAACAGGAGATATCGAAGCCGATATCGATCAACACAAAAAAGAAAAGGTCATTACATCGTCATATGAATCTTTCCTTGGATGGATGAGTTGCCTCCCAAAGCCAGAAAAAATAAGACAGAAGAAACACGCGGGCAAATCCGTAATGAAACGGTCAAACAAACAACCCAACCTTGACTGATATATGTAGATAAAAAAGAGAACAAAAATCGACAGAGAACTTTCATTTGGCTCTTTAATTGTCGGTTCCAACGCCCTTCTTTTTTGGCTGAATATGTTTCGTCCCGCCGGCACCACCGTTGCCTTTTTGATTCAAGGCCGTGCTGTCGCTTGGGGGAGCCATTCTTGTGGCGGATGCATCGTGTTTCTCGGTCAGGAGGTTCTTCAACCACCTGTTCTCCATCTCCAGTTGGGCCACGCGGGCTTCGAGGGTGGCGTTCTTCTCCGTCGTCTCGCGAACGGTTTTTTCAAGAACCTGTTCGCGTTGCTTCTTCTTCATGCGGAACCGGGCACTGGCGGCCGTGTTCCGTCGTCGCCGATCTTCTTCGGCGGCGACCCGGACATGCTCTTCTTGGCCTAGAGCGGAGGCGATGTGATCCCCAGAAATCTGGGTGCTGTATTTGGTGTTGCCAATCTGGCCGTTGGGTGGTGAGATCGAGGATGAGACATCCGACGGCGTAAGTGCGCCCGGTGCATGACCGTATTCATCGGCCGGGTAAGGGATAGGAGGATATACTGAGTGTGCGGGATATGACAGCATTTGGTCGGGTAGTGAGTAGTTGATAGACTTGTCTCCTCCGGTTGCAGCTAGAGGACAAGTAAGTAATTGAAGAGATATGTGAGCCCCGAAATATTCGAGGCCGAAATGATCAAAAGGTAAGATGGAAAAGGCAGGAACATAACGAGAATAAAAAAAAAAAAACAAAAGCTTCACTGCTCTTCAGGGAGAAAGGAACACAATATAGACAGGTGATCCAGGGAAGAAGCGCGGATAAGCGATGGGCAACTGGAGGGTTGCAGACGTTGTCATTGGGGTACAGGATTGCGTGCTCCCTAGCGCTGTACCAAAAAGCTCCTTCAAGACCAGGATGAGATCATCCACCAAAAAGGCGAAAAATGATGGAAATGACACAAGACACTGGGGATTTCGCTGAAAGGGGGTAGCCCAGCTTTGCAGCTTCACAGGTTGCTGAGGAAATCGCAGCCACCACGATCCAGGAATCGGGGGGATCACGAAAATGGGCAAACAAGGGGGTGGGTGCAACCGTATGCAGTAAGAGAGAAAAAAAGGAAATAAATATGACAGCCAACAAAGATTGGATTAGATTGCAAGAGATGAACCAGAAATTGCAAATGAGAAGCTTCTTCCCCGGAAAGCACAAGACAGCTTCTGTCCCCGTGAGATGCGAACAGCTCAGCCTGTGCATATGCAATCTGCATATGACCAGCGGCAGAAAACGAACCAGAAGACAAGGAAATGGCGCAAATAACGCATCATTGAGAGTCATAGAAGAGAAAAATAAAAAGATCAGACTTACCATGATACGGATATCCTCTGATATCGATGGGACTGCGCTCATCCTCAATGCTATCGTACGAACTGACGGACAGGCCGCCCATGCCCTCAGTTTGATCGTACTCCATGCTCACGTTGGCAAAAGGGGCCAAACCAGCAGAATCAGCGTCGAATGAATACTGTCGACTCTTGGCTATCGCAGGGTCGTGTCGAGAGAGAAGGAAGTTGAAGTTTTCCAACCGATCGATATTAGCAGCCGCCTGGCGAGAAAGCTGCTGCTGGCGCTGCTGCTGCTCGTCTGACATAATGGGCTTTTCCAAGAGGGGGAAGGGGGCAAAACGAGATATATTAGAAACAGATGCAGCCCGGGATTTTTCTTTTTTTCGATTTTTCTGCTCTGGCTTTTTTTTAAATTTTTTTTTTTTAGGGAAAGCAGCCGGGCAGTGTCGAGCCTATCGACAGGAAACGTCCAAGCCAAAGCGACTATCCAATTATTCCAGACCCCAGATCAGCTGAAGAGGGGAAAGTTCGGAAATAATACAGGCACACAGAGATTTAACAGGCCGAAGTTTGGATGACTTGTCTTAAGATATCTGTGCTGCAATCACCCCATCGAATTCGCATAGCGCGGGATTGGCCAGCCACGTACGCAAACAAAGTACGAAGGAAGAGATTGATGGGTGGGGGGGGAGGCAGAGTAGCAGTATCTAGACCTTGCCGGCAGGAGAAAGTGAGAAGGAAATGGGAATCACAGCATCAGGCTGGAATCGAGGCAGCGCAGGCGTTGGTGGTGATCGTCTCATGCCCGCTCGAGGCTAGTTGATGATCTGATAGAATGGAGAAATGTCGTGATCGCACGCTCTGGTTCGCCAGTCGCCGGCTCTGCAGGGAAGCGGTTCTCACCGCTTTGGGCCGAGGGACAATGGAGGGGCAATATAATTAAAATGGGAGGAGGGGAGGAAGAAAAGGAGATGGAATAATCGATGGTGATGATGGGCGTCGATTAGCAGACGACTCCAGTCACATATATCTGCTGTCGTTCAGAGCACAAGGCAAGAATCTCCGCCTGCGGAAAAGGGGAATAGGAGGGTGGGAAGTTCCACTGCAAGGCCAGGGAAGGGATCTCCACCGGGTACGGGAGAAGGGGAGTTGGAGTTTAAATGAAACGAGGGTCAAAGCCTCTCACAATAATAGATTTGGCTATAAAGTAGTCGGGCTTGCTTAATATAACTAGTCATGTCCAGTTCTCCTTCGCTTTATTTTCTTTATTTTTTTTATAAATCAAAATGACATGATCGAGCTCATTAGAAGTCCAGGATGAAGTCCGATTGTTCGGTGGAAAAGGCATGACGCGGATTGCCTCGGGGTTAGTCAAAATTACGGCCGATTACTTACCGTTACCGCTGCCAGGGCTGTCCGCCCAGCTTCCCAGTGGCCAGGATGCGAAAGCTTGGCGTTGCGGAAGTAAAACCGGCGTAAGGTGGCACCTTAAATCCGTACCTGGACAGCCATAGATACGTAACTGATATTCTTTTTCCTGCCCTCGTGGTTCCCCGCGCTCCACGGCGGGAAGCTCTGCAATGGTATGGTCACTTGGGAGAGTCAAGAGTCAACGTCCCAGCAGAACTGCTGGCCGATCAAATCCGGATCAGGTCACTACATACGTATGTCCAGCTATTCGAAACGGGGTACATATGTCATTCAAAAGTCCTTGGCTGGCCTAGGTTGAGCTAATCCACCAGTCGGGAGATTCACTCTTCACCTCCTCAAGCTGACTCGTCTTGTAGCAATCACTCTTCTTTCACGGCCTTCTTCCTCCGCACAATCGTCTCGGCTATCTCTTCCACCGTCTGGCCTTGACTCTTATCCGCTTTCCCAAGTTCCGTCTGCTCTGCGATGGTCCGGTACACCTCTGCGATGCTTCCATACACTCCCGCCCCAAGGCCGTCCCAATTGCCTTCACTATCGAACATCTCACCAATTCCCTGCATCTCTTCGACGAATCGGTACGCCTTGGGACCAGCTTCAGGCACGGATTTAGTCGCCCACGCGCTAATATGAGGGGCGTACTCTTTGAGGTGTTCAAGCAACTCGGGGAGAAGAGACTCCTTCTGGGCCGTTGAAAACGAAAAGATAGACAACGCTGTGAGTCCCTTCGTCAATGCCGCAACTGAGAGCTTCAACGTGGATGCAGCCCCGATCTGTGACGAAACAAGCTTCATATTCAGTATCTCCGATAGCCGGGGAAATGTAGAGGGGAGATCAACGCTGCCGGATACCACTAGACTGGGCTTCTTCCAGCTTCCGTCTTGTACATTGTGTGACGGAGGTGGCCCGATGATCCCACCATCTAGAAAGTGGCACAACGCAGACGGGCTCTCTGACGTGGGCGAACCATCGACGAAGACAGAACCCACTTCGGCCGATAGACGGGCGGGCGTAGCATTGAGGTCTAAATAGTACAGCTTGCGTCTCGTTGGCAGGCCGTCAATGTCTTCAATTCCTTGTCGCTTCGCTTCTGTGTCGGGAAGCTTGCATACTTCTGCAATTCGACGAGCTGTGGCTAGTGCATCTCTAGGGGGCACGATGGACAGTAGGTAGTCAGACTGGATTACCAGTTCCTGGTCCGATGATAGAGACTCTATTGATGCGGAACGAATCCGGGATAGAGTACGCTCACTTGGCTTTATTAGCTATGGATATAAAGACGGGTACTTTGTAGTACATACCTCCTCCCACTCCCTACCGTGAGAACCCGATAACCATGAGCTTTGAGGAGTATCGCAATCCCATACCCCATCTCCCCGATGGAGTGGATTCCCACCGAAACAGGACGCATGATAGATTCTCAAAGATGGGGTTTACTTTGTTCTGAACTCTAGTAGCTGGTCTCGAGCAACTGGTGAAAACAGTATGCCTGTCGATTTTAGTATCATCTAGCAGGCAATTTGGTGCGGGGTTTCTGAATAGCGATCAGACCATGCGGTGCCATTTGTCAGCAAGCATAATCCATCTAATCTCTGAAATAGCTTGTATAATCTAATATAATCTAATTTGCTCTTCATTGGAGATTGAAAGTAGCACAGAGGTAAGGTAATATTCCGCAGTGTCAGGCCTCTTGTCCTTGATGGGTCAGTTCTGTTTAATATTCCAGCAAAGAAGCAATAAATACAGCCAGCAAAAATAAAAGGAATCATAGAATAAATAATGCAATGTTCGATAATAATAAAACCCACATGGAGAAATACTCAATGCAATATATGTATCGGGATCAGCTGATGGCCTTAAAGATCAGGCAGATATGCCAATAAACAAGCAAGGGATGTTGACATAAAAAACAGAACACAGCATTCTTTTTCAATCTACCCTTCATAATCCGACCAAATGCTCGAAATAAATCAAGTCAATCTCCACGATAATGGCATCTGCCCCGTAAGGCCATGGAATTCCAAATGATGTAGTAATTGTCCGATAAATTCCAAGCGATGATCTTGGGGATTCCGCACAGCCAGTGTGGATATGTAAGTGCCCTGCACGGCCCATCATTCGATCCTGTGTAGTTGGATAGTTCGTCTAATCCGTCATAACCTGGCTTGGCCATATGTCACCGGGCCCAAGGATACTCGTATCGATAAAAATATGATCCCCAACTCATTCGTGCAGCATTATTCATGAATTTTCCCAAGACCAAATCCCGACAACCACCATCTCCGACAATCAATCCCCTCCCCCTTCCAACATTGCTGAGTTCGCAGTAACCCCACCATGATTCCAGAGCGATCTTGGTCCTGTTGGGCCATGGCAGTGACGATCTGCCTCGCTTCTGTGTTCCCAGTGTTATCGGCAGCGATTGAGAACCCATACGCGCATCTCGTTGCGGAACACGTCTCGGGCTCGCTCGACGTTGACTTGGGCTACGCCAGCTATCGAGGCTCCTACAACAGCACGACTGAGCTGAATTCTTGGCTTGGGTATACACTTCGCAATTGGCTTCCCCATTCCTGATTGAGCTGCGCTGACATGGTGTGTGTTGTGATATAGGGTCCGTTTCGCTGAAGCCCCCATCAACAAGCTCCGGTGGCAGAAGCCTGTCCCTCCCAAGTCAAAGTCAGACCGAAATGAACCGATCGAGGCCGATACTTATTCGAAAGCCTGTCCTCAAAGCCCTTTGGGCTCGATGTAAGCGATTAGTTCCCGGCAGATAAAATTATCATTATAGGCTAACTGTATATTACAGAGGTGACAACCCGTTCGAAGTCTCTTCAACGCAAAGCGAGGACTGCCTATTCCTCAACGTTTGGGCTCCGCGCAATGCAACTAACCTACCTGTTCTGGTTTGGATTCGTGAGTCGACATGATGCACCGTTATTGCGGGCTCTAATGTTCTCGTGATATAGACGGTGGTGGTTATGGAGAAGGGTCTACTAGTGGGTATCCAATGGAGTCTTTGGTAGACACGACCGGGCACAGGTTCATTGCGGTTTCTATCCAATATCGGGTAAGCCCTAGAATATCACTTGGGCCCAAGAAAACAATATACTAATCATCATAGCTTTCTGCTTTTGGTTTCCTTTCATCAGAGGAAGTGAAACAATCTGGAACTCCGAATGCCGGTTTGTATGATCAGCTTTTGGCTCTGCAGTGGGTGCAGCGGTACATCAAACTTTTCGGTGGTGATCCTTCAAATGTGACTATTTTCGGGGAGTCGGCCGGTAAGCCGAGATGAATACACGGGTGTAGATTTATGCTGATGTTCATAGGTGCTGGGTCGGTGATGCTTCTTTCCATGGCATACGGTGGCACGTTGGGCACATCCCTGTTCCAAAATGTAAGCACATGAATTTGCGATTCAGATAACTTAGGCTAATTTGCAATCAGCTCATCGCAGCAAGTCCGTATCTTCCGATGCAGCATGACTATGCCGGAGCTGTGCCCTCTAAGCTGTACCACGAGCTTGCTGCTTCGGCTGGGTGTATTGAGGACGTTGATGATAAGCCTGCAAACACGTCTATCTTTGAATGTTTGGTCGGTAAAGATACTGAAACTCTGCAAAATGCTAGTTACACCATCAGTGTCACAGGTAATTATGGACAATGGGCTTTTCTCCCAGTGACCGATCACAGTCTTATCCAGGAGTTACCTAGCGAGCAGCTCTTGAAGAAACAAGTCAATGGCAAGAGGATGCTTGTTGGGGTGAGTGCTCAAAGTTATGTTGAGAGGGTCAGAACTAAATCTCTGTAGAACAATGCTGATGAAGCCCCGCGGTTCACTCCACCAACCATCAACACACAAGATGACTTCGAGGGGTTCATTCGATATCTTTTCCCGCAGTTTAAGGAAGATGAAATTGAAAAAACACTGCTGCACTACCCATCTACAACTGATCCGGTGGACAAAAACGCAACTCGCTTTGCCACTACAGGGACCGGAGAGCCGACTGCGCTGAATATGAGTGCCTTTGCAAGTGGTCAACAGCAGAGGGCATTTGTAAGACACGCTATCATATTAACACGTTCTCATCATGCTGACATTTGTAGAATCTTTATTCAGAGGTCACCTTTGTCTGCCCGGCTTACTGGATGGCGGAAAGTTTTAGCGAGGAAAACAGGACAAGTCACTTTTACCAGTACTCGATTCTACCGACGGAGCATGGTGCCGATGTCAATGCCTATTTTGGCCCCCTTCCAGATACAATGTCGCCGGAGTTTCAAGTTGCCATGAGATGTAAGATAACACCGATATGCATAGCGCCTTGCTCAAAGAAGTGATGCTGACACGAATCAATTTTCAGCATTTTTAAACAGTTTCATCGTCACAGGTAATCCCGGGAAGCTCATAAACTCGACCATTTCCGACGAGGTTGCAAAGGTCTTGAAGGCATGGCCTGAGTATAGCCTCCGTGAGTCGACCCTTATGAATATGAATCAAACCGGTGGTCATCCAGTCGACATTTTTCTCCCAGACATTGGATCTGCTCCGCCATTTGAAGATATACCTGCTCGAGATTACAACGTCACTCTTTACAAGGGGTCAGATATGCAGCCCAAATTCAACCTGGCCGATGCGTATTCCTGGGAGGGCGGACGCGGAAAACGCTGTGACTTTTGGCGGAGTATGGGCTCTCTAGTACCAATGTAATAGCCTCATATGGGCCCTAAGACACCACACATCATGAAACAATCATAATATCGAGCGATAGAATGTTTAAATCTAGGGATAAACGATGGAGAAGTGAAGACCCATTTATGTACATCATCTCGGTCCCAACAACGCCGGCACGGAAGTTATCAGTGCCGACGTTCCGACAAGAAATATTCCCAATTAATAATGGGCATCTGCGGTTCGCAAAAGAAAACCCTTACTTTATCTCCATTTATTAGCTGCATTAAATCATAATACCGTCTATAACGGTAACTTAATCACTGTTCAAACGTGCCTGGATCTATATTAAGCAAAAGCACGCGTTCTGGTCCTCGTGGCGTTTTGGCGGACGTTGGATTTGCCTTTTGCGCCTGAAGTTTAGTGCCTCAGGTCTCCAGGCCCATCACCCACTTCACTCCATCTCCAAGTCTCGCTCTCTCACCCTCGCTCTTGGCCTCGCCTCGGTCTTCAACAACACAAAATAGACCCCCTTCTTCGATCCCATCACCATCCCATCTCATTAGGGTGCTTGGCATGGGCCGGTCTGCCGTTGGTGACCGCAGTACCGACTGCCTAGGCTAAGAGGGGAACAGAACAACCAAACCATGCAGCGTTCCACCGCATTTTCCCCGTGGGGGTCGCTGGACGGCCGCTCCATCGTACAGAAGAAAAATGCCAGATCGGACAACGGCTATGATGCAATGCCTCAAAGACGTAACCCACTGGTAAGATATTCATTGTTCCATCCTACAACTTTTTAAAAAAGAAACGGACATAGTAAACGTTAAACGTCTGTTTGTTTCCAATAGGCGTGCGAGATGTGTTATAAGAAAAAGATCAAGTGCGAGGTTGAAGGATCCAATCCAGCTTGTATCCAATGTTTGCGTCGGAATGTCAGATGCAAATTCACGACTAGGAAGGAAAAGAAAGAGAATACCAGAAGGTGGGTATAGAATGCTTTTTTATTATATTTCGTTGATGGTTGTTAACCGCATACCCCAGGACGCAATATATAAAGAACCTGGAAGAACGATTAAGACAGGCAGAGGCTGTGCTTAAAGCTGCTGGTATCTTGGATGACGAGATTCTTAGCCAAGGCGAACTGACTGATGATGACGACGAACTGTCAGAAAACGACAGCGAAGTTGAAGATGAGCAAGATGATGAGGATACTGACTATCCAGCAAACGGATCTTTCCGGAATGGGGGTATGTCAAGGTCATCAAGAACCCGGCCTCCCGGTCACTCAAGCCAAAACTCATGCGCTTCGTTGGATTCCAATGCCTCGTCTCGTAGGGATTCAATACCCGGTGACAGTGATATAGCACAGGTTCCGGTTTTGAAGCTTAATGATAAGGAGGACTCGAGATACTATGGTATGTTAAAATTTACTATTACCTCTTGTTAGAAGGGTGCTGACTCTCCAGGGCGATCATCCTTTTTGTCAATACTATCCAGGGAAGGTATCGAATGGATTAAAGACAAGACAGGCGATGTCAGTTTTCTCAGAATGCTATTCTCCGAGTCAGCGCATGATAGCCCATGGGATTACTGGAGACCCGATGTGTTTCATGACTTGTTTGCCTCCAAGGTTTTCAAACCATTACCACCCAGAGCAGAGGTCTTCACCCTCCTACGGGATTACTTTCGCACAGTGAACCGTTTGTTTCCAGTTTATCATGAAGAGTCATTCATGCAGCTGGTGGAATGGCAGTACACGCAACAGACATGCAATGATGCTGCCCGTTGGGCCAGTATCAACATCATACTGTCATTGGCGTACGAATACCGGTTTTCCAATAGTCTTAAGCCCGAAAAAGATAGGGAAAGGGCCTGGCTCTACTACAAGAACGCCATGTCAGTATATGCCGAATTAACCATGCGACGGACCGATCTCTTGAGCGTGCAGGCCCTTCTGGGTATGGCGCTCTTCCTTCGAGGAAACTCGGGTACTCAATCAGCACTGCCTATCGTGACGGCTGCCATCAGGTCCTGCCATAGGATGGGGCTTCATCGGAATATTCCAAGACCCTACCTCCCCGCTGTGGAGCAGGAGCAGAGGAAGAGAGTATTCTGGATCGCCTATATTATGGACCAGAGGTATAGTAGTTCTTTCTTTTGGCATATTCATTGAGCTAATCAATCCTCCCGTTGTAGTACATGTATCCGAGCAGGAAATGCCCCAGCTCAACATTCTGACGACTTTGACGTCGATCTTCCCACAGATAATACTGCTGATGGATGTCCAGTGGGAAACAACACATCCTTTTTCCGCCAGCTCTGCCGCCTTACGGTCATCAAGAGTCGGATATATGGCAAGTTGTATTCGGCCAAAGCTCTACACAATAAGTCTCCTGTGGATGTCATTGGAATCGTCGAGGAATTACACGCTGAACTCGAAGACTGGAGAGTTACCAGTCCCTTTGACAGTCATGTTAAACAGAAAGGAGCTGGTGAAGATTTTCTGCTGGGATTTGCATCAGTAGGCTTGCAGTTTGTATACTACAATTCGTTGATCATGATTCACCGCATGCCTCTCATTATCAACTTTGCCTATGCGACCCATGCTCAGCCCGGACTGGAGTGTCATTTTGATCCCAGGGTGCTTAATAGACAATCGTCTATTTCCAACGCGTACTGCGTTCAAGCGGCCAGGGACACATTGAGGCTTGTGAATAATATGCCTTGGGGAGATATTGCATGGATCTGGTGAGTCTTCCATGTTAATATTGTTGACATTCATCACTAACAGTTATCTCAGGTCCCTCCTGTATTACGTGTTCCTAGCAGTAATGACGATATTCGTGGCTATCCTGCGGGATAGTAAACATCCAAATGCCCGAGAAGACCTTCAATCTCTGAACATGGCCGCGACATTCTTTGCAACCCTCATCCCCGGCGAGGGAGCATGTCATTATGCCACCTTCATGGCCCGGATGTGCGCCAACTTCGAACGCATCGCTAGGTCAGTCCTCGAGCGGGACGAGAAGGCGATCACTCGTCACAGCAGTGTGAACTCTCATTCATCGAACGAAAAGCCCCCTCGCGCCCTCTCGAAACGAGCAAACCCAAAAGACTCTTTGGGGGCCAACCGAAGATCCCAATCCCTCTCTTCCCCCTCAAATTCTGGTCACGCCGCCAGTCTCGACATCCCCCACCTCGAGGGCCTTCCCCGCATCAACTCATCAGGCTACTTCGTCCCCGAAAGCCCCGATACCGCCTCGGAAGATCTCCCCTCATCTACAAACCGTCCTCTCCACAACACTGCCCTCCAAAACCCACCCACCACTACCACTGCTACTACCCCAGCAGACCTATCCAACCCTACAACCAGACACATCGCTCGAGGCTATAACAACCAACCCTCATCATACAATCCCATGTTCCCCGGATCCACCTTCTCTTCAACCGCAGAAAACACCACCCCCACCGAAGCCACACCCCCGGAACTCTGGCAAGTCCCCGTAACAGCCGATTGGGAATTCGGCGGCCAGTTTCTAGGCAGTCTCATCACGCATGGACTCCTTGAGCAAGACCCATTAATAACAACGATGGGATCCATGGTCCCTGGCCCCGTTGATATGGGCTTCCCTTTCGGGGATCAAAGCCAGAATCAGAACCTAGGGCAGGATCCCGGGTCGAATGATGCTTCTTCGCTGTGGTCGTGGCCTGGTATGTTCATGGGGCCTTTTTAACCGATCAGTTCTACTATCACTCCCAGATATGAAACTATAGGATTAAATTATATATGCGTACCCCGTATATAAAGATGGTTTGAGCCAGAGCATGATGTGATGATAACGACGGAACGAAATATTTACTAAGAGAGCGAAAAAAGAATATCGCATTTTTGCTCATAATATTCAAATGTGCAATATATGAAAATGAAACATCTGCATAGCTTCGAAATTCCAAACAGAAAAAAAGAGTAACAATAAACCAGGTACACCAAGTGACAGTTAAACAATAATAAGAGGCCGTACCGTTGGGAATCAAGAAACCGAAACACCTGGCCCGAATTCGTCAAATAATATTGTAGCGTAGAAAGAAAGACGAGAATTGAATATAAACAGACGCCTGGTATCCCTGCAGATTTTAAAAAACTGCTCCCGTAAGCATTTGAACAGCCTTGCTCCAAACACCATTTCCAAGTTGCACTGCGGACTTGTTGCCCTCAAGTCCGTTGTGGAGAATATTCTGCATTTCAGTCTCTGAAATGCCGGCTTCGTTGCCACTTCCAAAGCCGTAGACTTTGCTGGCAATCACTTCGGTTTCAAAGTCCATAGTGCCAATTTCTTTGGCATCGGCATCGCCGGCCCTAGGTACAATGCACGTCTTAACGGCGAAATCCACGTCAATTCTCTTGTTCCTTGTGTTAACGACTTTCTTAGACCCCTTCACAGTCGGTATTCTGCTAGATGCAGGTGAAACATTTCCAAGCAATGTACATCTAGCTCGTAGAGAAGGTTTGTCGTCCATCTCGGAGAACTTCAACTTGGTCACGCCACAGAATTCCAGCATGCGGGCCTCTTCCTCAAGGTTGAGCACAAGGTCCCAAGCTTCCGATATGAAGCGCAACAGTTGATTTGGTGCCGTTTTGGGTTGATCGATAGTGGCGATGTGATTTTGCAGGGCTTTCAAGACCAATGAGGCGATGGGAGAGAGATTTGGTGTCGAGATGGTCGACTTCTTGTCCCCATTGTGGGGACCATACCTCAACTCAAGAGGCATGTTCGTATTCTCAGCCTCGGTTTTCTTAGGAGAATTCTCGAGGTAGAATGCCCCAGGATGGAACATGAGTTGAAGTTGACTGCGGTAAGACATCGTCAACAACGGACCAGCAAAAGACTCCGGTGAAGACTTGGCAGATATGATGGACCAGCCTGTTTGTCGTTCGATCTTAAGAACCGAGTCTATGGAAAGATCAGTATAAGTAACAAAAGCGGTTTAAAAGAAAGGCAAGTCTGCTCACCCTTGAGTTCACTGATCTCTTTCGCACTCCAACCGCGACATTCCTCCTTGACTCTTTCGGCTTCCTGAATTTGTGTTGTGAAGTCTGCCTTGAGCTCTGCCCCAGCCTCGATAATGTTAGACTTTTCTTGGATCTCGCTTTGCATATCTTGGAGTTGCTTTTTCTTTAATGCAATCTCATCTTCGACGCTGGAGAGATTGTCCCGCGCATTGCGCAGTTCATCCTGATTGCAGTTCTCCATCTCGTCTGCCAACTGCTGCAACGTCGTAGCCTGCTCTCCAAGCGAAGAGTGTTTCTCAACCATTGCAGGCACAACACTGTTGAGAAGCGCCTCATGCTTCGAGAGAAGATCATCATCAGCCTTCATTTCTTCAACATGTCGGTTGAGTCCCTCTTTCAGACCCTCGAGTAGCTTCATTCTCCACTCATACCAAGTAGCTTTACTGAGCAATCTGGCATGGGTTTTGACATTTCGGAACTGATTGTCCATCAGCAAACGAATGTCGGGAGGAGCCGTGGCATATTCGCGGAATAATGGTGGGTTATCTGCATAGGTTTCGGTTTCAATAGATCGAATAACCTGTCTTCCCTCTGAGATATAGGATTTCAATTCCCGACAAGACTAAAATACAATCAGTACATGTATCCACTATGAAAAGGACAAGGCGACTTACGTGTTGATATAGCTCGAGCATAGGCACCGTACAGAATCCAGCAGCAACACAATCATCAAAGGTGGCTGGTTTAATCTCCTCAGAAAGCCTGGCAGCTCTTTTGCTGGCACTTCCTGGTGCAATCGTGTGTCGTCTTTTCGTTGTGGTGAGTTCCATGAAATGAATGTTGGTCATATTCAAGAACTCCTGCAATTGGATTGGCGGGAATTTGGATTCTTGATCCTCAGTCTCAACGTTTTCTCCCTTCTCTGCTTGTTCTGTTTCGGCTGAGAGATTCAAGGATTCCGATCCATCCTTCATAGGGCTTGGCATGATAGACCTTCTTGGTTCCTGAGTTGGAGTAGTACTTGCTTTAAGTGGCGACGAGACAAAACGCCCACGAGCGGGAGAGCGTGTCGAGCGTCGAACTGTCTCATCGACTGTCGGCGGTGCGGGAAGCCTGATATTCTTGACAGGGCTGGCTTCGCGACCCTTTAGACGCTTGGGTGTATTATCAGCTTCCTCCTCGTCGTCGTCCTGGTCCAGCTCTACTGGACGTTTACCCAGCAAGCCCCTCGCGGCACCAACATGCAAGCTCTTCCGACCGCGGAACTTGTTCTTCTTTGGTGTCAAGCTTGAGATCATATCCTTCAGATTAGATGTAGCGTCTCGTTCACTTGGATACGGTGGTATATGCCCATCTTCCCGGTATTCCTCTTCTTCACGCTCGCAGTCAACCTCCTCCTGGAGCTTCAATGGATCTTCAAAGCGCACACCACCCTGCTTTGGTTGCTCCTGAGGAACAAATTGCGGCGCATTTTCACCAATAGAGCGTCTTTTGTCCAGCATTTCCGCTACACGGGGAGATCCGAGCCCTTCTTTGTCAATTCCAAGACCTGAGGAACGTCTTCTGCCGTGGGGTCGCAGAACAAACAAAGGGGTTGACTGCCCAGTCGATGCATCTTGTCCAAAAAGGCTCTTGCGACCAGGTGATTTGTATTTACTTGCAGACTCCTTGAGCTCGGGTTCAAAAAGCTTCTTGGGCGATGCCCCTCGGAAGCTTATATTGCTTGAAGGAGGTGTTTTCCCAGGCGTGGTGGGTCGCTGAGCTTGGGGCGTCATCTGCTTTGGGGGAGTTGATTGTTTCTTGGCAGGTGATTCTTGCTCTGCTGGAATCGGAGTTGGTGTAGTTGATTTTCTTGGGCCTAAGCTTTGCCTCCCTGGCCGAGATCGCACACTTGCCAAGCTAGGACTACCACTCTCAGAAGCAACTGCAGCGACATGAACAGGTGCTGGGGGTTTTGATGGTGATTTTTCTGGGGATCTCGCAGGTGATTTCGCAGGTGACTTTGCCGGAGACTTTTGGGCCTGTTCTTGGAAAGGGGAACTTCCCAACTGTCCAGAGTCGGACTCCAGTTCCATCATCTTCTTTGCTTGGTCTTTATCATCGGATTCAAGTTCGGACGGCAGAATCCTACCCATGGCTGTCGTGACATCCATGCCTGCAGTCTGGTCGTCATCCTGAGGTTCAGTACGCTCTTCGATTGGCGGGAGTATGCCACCAACTGCCCCAGTCATTTCCATATCCATGCCATCGACATCCTCCTCATTATCCCATTCGGAGAAATTCCGGTCCTTACTGATAGGAGTGAAGGACTCCATTTGGTCGTCCTCGTCGTCGCCGTCGTCGTCTTCTTCCTCGTTGGGAACTTGAGATTGAGAGTTCTTACTCAGAACCCCGCCAACAACTGACGTAAACTCCATGGTCATCTCCTCATCCTCATTCGGGTTGCTGTCCGCTCCTATGGATTTTGCAGGGGATGTTGACTGCGCTATACCCCCAATAGCATTCGTAAATTCCATGGTTTGGTCATCGTAGTTCGTTTCCTCGCCAATCGACTTACGAGAAACAGCACTCTGTCGACCCGTTTGTTTAGAGAGTATGCCACCGATGGCGTTTGTCACATCCATGCTAAGATCTTCATCTTGGTCATCGTCGGCTTGTTCAAGAGACGGATAGTTTGGTTGAGATGGGTCGACATTTTCTTGGTCGTGCGAGGCACTAATATCCCCCCAGTCGAAGCTCTGCCTCTGTCCTTTTTTGATCCAGGGTTGGAAGGCACCGGTGATCTCCTGGTCGGCGATCTCCATGGACATTTCTCCAGTCTCGTCATACCCATTTTCCTTAGTTCCAGCTTCCTGGGCTGCTTGACGTAAAGCTTCATTTAGTCGAGCACTGGAGCTAGTGCTGGAGTTGGACCCATCAGATTGTGCTGTGGCGGCTGACTGAACGGTCATATCATCCATACTCATCGCCGTACTTTCGCCGTCAAAGTTGGTGTCAGATCCTGACGAGTTCCCATCATCTTCGTCTCCAGGAGGGCCTTGGAATCCGATATCATCACTGCCTGCAGAGCTTCCACTAAATGGACTAGATGATAGTTCTTGAGAGCCTCCGACATTATCATAATTCGAAGATGCTGATTGGTTCCTGATTTGTTGCAAATCTTGGTACTTCACTGGAGAAAACGTGATATCTGATTCTTCGCCGGCATCAGGGGAGGATGGAGGGTCGTTCTGTTCAGGTGCCGGTTGCTGGTTTGCGAGGGAGGATGCGCGACGGGTCGAGTTGGAGGTAGATGATGAAGTTGAGTCGTCTGGTATTTCCACTACGTTCCAGGTATGTAACGTTGCCTCCGGGGCGAAGGACACACGGCGGTTTGCTTCGGAGATTATCAGTTATTTGAGAACGATTGAAAGGTGGGGAATAGAAACTGACCCATTGACTTTCGGCGCGCTTCCCTTTGTTCAAGAATTCTTTTCCGCTCGCGATCTTTCTTCTCTTTCTCAACGGCCTTTCCGTCCCGAAGGGCAGATGAGGCATTGAAGCTATCGAATGGAGTGGCATGATTGTTGGTGCTAGAGGCTGCGGGCCCCGGGGTATCAAGGTCTATCAACATGCCCTCTTTCCCTTGCTCAGCCTTTTCATCATTGCCGCCATCCTGTTGCACACTGCGGGCTGGTGTTCGTCTGCGCGTTTCCTCGAAGGTCGGGATATTTCGGACTGGAGAGACAGGGACTGTAGGTTTTAGGATTGACTTGAGGGGTATAGCACCCGCCGAGGACTAAGATAGAACGACCAAGTCAGCTTGGTCCTGTGCTTTAATCAATGGAATATGGTGGGGCTGAAGAAGTTAATTACCTTGCGTCGGTTGCCATTCGAGTTCTGAAGCGCATCCAGACCACCAGGTCCTAAACTTTTGCTACGGGACTTCTTGTCCTTGCCCTTCGGTTTCGCATCACCATCTAGAGGTAAGATAGCGCCAATGTCTGTTGTAGAGTTCTCTTTGTCGATTCCTGACGTCAACTTTGATCGGGGTACGTGAGCGATAGAGCGACGAGCTCGCGGACGGAGCGACCCCGCGGAGTCACCTCTGGACGCCATGGGTCAGGCTGCGAGAAGCATAGACAAGAAAAGTGCCAGATTCAAAGCACCGGAAATTAAATGATCAGCAATAATATCTTCATGTGTATTGAATTGCGACAGGTATAAACATGATCAGGGCGAGCCGTTCCCTCCGCACTGCCATACAGAGGCGCGTCTCCCGGCGCCCGCTCATGTGATCGCCGATGTAAACAAACCAAAAAAGCCCTAGCCGAAGCGCACCATTCCCGAAGAGGGATAGTGTCGCCATCGCACACTCACCACACTGAATATCCGCCCTCGTCGAATAAATCTTTCTCAACATCGACGTCGACCACCGCAGCCCGACACCCCCCTCCGCGACGAATTTACCATCCAGCTCG
Organism: Aspergillus wentii DTO 134E9; assembly: GCF_001890725.1. Classification (NCBI taxonomy): domain Eukaryota; kingdom Fungi; phylum Ascomycota; class Eurotiomycetes; order Eurotiales; family Aspergillaceae; genus Aspergillus; species Aspergillus wentii. The sequence goes on along the minus strand of NW_024467835.1, from coordinate 2,496,766 downwards.
ACACCGCTTCCCCGTCGAACTGAATTCTCGCAACAATGGCGACCGAGTTGACCGTCCAGTCGGAACGTGCGTTCCAGAAGCAGCCTCACATCTTCTTGAACTCCAAGACCAAGGCTAAGAGCAAGAAGGCTGGCCAGGGTCGGAGATGGTACAAGGACGTTGGTCTGGGATTCCGTACTCCCAAGACCGCCATTGAGGGCAACTACATCGGTATGCAGGACCTACGTTGAATTTTTGCATGGGCGCATCAAATTTTACATCCGGAGGAAATGGACCCTTGGATTCTTTTTCGAGATTGGAGATGAGAAGCGATACGACATATCGAAAGAGACAAATTCGAGTCTACGGCGCAAAATGGAATCAAAGGCCATGAGAAAAAAAAAATTTAAAGCAAAAAGAGCCAAAGAGGACGTATTACTACGTCGTGTGCATATCGATTCTTCTCATCTCCAAAACCTCGAACTCGAACACCAAGACATCACCAGCGTCTGCATCTTGGACAAGCCCGCTAATATCAAACAGACAAGAAGTGCCCCTTCGTTGGATTGGTCTCCATCCGTGGCCGTATCCTCACTGGCCGTGTCGTCTCTACCAAGATGCACCGTACCATCATTATCCGCCGTGAATACCTCCACTACGTCCCCAAGTACAACCGTTACGAGAAGAGACACAAGAACCTCGCTGCTCACGTCTCTCCCGCCTTCCGTGTTGAGGAGGGTGACTGGGTTACCGTCGGCCAGTGCCGTCCTCTGTCCAAGACTGTATGTGACATTCGCCCCCTTGAGATAATCGTGCCGGACCGTTCAGTATCAGTTGAAGCATGGAACCGTCTACTACTGGGATATGCGGCGATACTCGAATGAAGATGGCTTTTGTCTATTCTTTCACAAGTGACTTTACCTAACATACTTTCTTAATAGGTCCGTTTCAACACCCTGCGTGTCCTGCCCCGCACTGGCAAGGCCGTCAAGGCGTTCAGCAAGTTCTAAGCGCGTCGATGATGGATGAAGGGGGTGCTTGAGGGAAAATACCTAGGGCAGCGGCATGACTGGATATAAGTTAAATTCTGACGGGTTGGGGATTGTTTTACGATTATCATGTCCCAGGTACCCTTCTGAAGAAAATATCCAAATAAAAAAAATTGATCCTCCTGTGATAGACCTATAACCGTACGGCAGCCCGGGGCAAGGGGAGTACCACGCATGGCGGTGCGAGCATGGGGCTTTCCAGTGCGAAATCAGGGTTGTCCCGTTTACTTTTACTCTTCAGGCTGCTGTCTTTTATACATTGGAGGATTCAATTAACCTTTTCTTCTTGTTTCTTGAAAAAAGATCCATGCCTGCATAGTTTACCATGCGTAGGGGCTTCGCTTCGGTCTGATCTAGATACATACAGTAGACATCACCATAATCTGATCTCATCGAAGTTTACATACCCGATTTCTCTGCTCACCACCAGTCCGAACAACCCTGCTCCGCGGCAATACAAAAAGTAACTAACCGGGCCATAGGGCATTCTGGCGGGCATTCTGTAACACTAGATTGAAAGCAACATTAAAATAATCATTTGATCAACTTTGCGACCTTGCAAATTGCGCTCTGCTCCGTAGAACAGAAACAGCCGCAACTTATTCGATATTCCCGTTCATGATTTGCTAAATGCGGTCTCTGTTAAAGGCAAAGACATCGTGTAGCCCCTGGTTCTCCCTAGGGCTCGTGATCTCGCTCAACAGCACTTGGTGGTCATCGTCGTTTTCGTCTTCATCCTCATCATCGTCATCGTCATCTTCATCGTCGAGTACAATGACATTGTCATTGTCAGTTGCTCTATAGTTGTTCTCTGTCAAAGGTGTTCCCATTGAACTTTGCGTAGGTGCAGTCGACCACCGCTGTAGCATAGGGCGAAAGAAGCGAATAGCCGGCATCGGGGCGGCAGGACTGGTAACAGGGCTGGTGACCGGGCTGTCGATAAGCCTGTTAATATTTCTTTCTGCAACGGTGTGAACTGAGCGGCGCTCTGGGGGGCATGGGGTCTCAATGATCGTCCATTCGTCATCGGGCTCATCGGTCTCTATGGTTTCTAAAGACGTCGGCGTATTGGGGAGATTCGCTCCTAGAGCTGGAGATGTTGCAGCCGACATACCATATGCACCATGTGTACCTCTAAAGTACTCATCCCAGGAGCCATTTCTCACCTTAAAACCAAAAGAACGCGCAAAGCTTTCTGCGACAGCTTCGCAGTAGCCTTGGGGAACTTTCAACTGACCAAGGAGCCGTCCGATAGCATATCCAGATTGATGGTCAAGTTTTCCGTGCCCTTTTCCATAAAATTCTTTTAGGTATCCACGAAGGTATTGGTGAGTCGACATTTTCTCGAGTTCCAGGCGTTCTCTGATTTCCGAATCTTCATTTACGATAGCCATCAATCTTGTTAGTTTGAAAGAACAAACAACAGCTGGTGTGGGAATTTTTCCCCATATCAACCATTCTCCACGTCCGTCGTATCCTTTGATTCGGATTTTCAGTCTCTTCACTTGATACTTCGCAGAGAATAGCTCTGTACCAAGGAGGAGAGGGTCAATTATTGAAATCAATGCCCCTTCCTGGGCCCTGAGTGCACGGTGTATGGGTGCACGAGGAGATTTAAATGTTGAGATTAAAGGGGATGCATTTTGTGCAATGCTAACATGATTTCGAATGAAATAGTCAATTTCAGTTTGGGAAAAGTCACTGGCAGTTCGATAGGACATATCAGTGTCGGCAAAATAGCCTGCGAGGAAGACTTTTGGTGTATTGACTCCTTGAGAATCAACATTAGACCATCTCCAGAGTAATTTTGGTCTATCTCTGTGCTCAGACTCAGGTTCTGCCTCTGGTCCAGATTCAGGCTCGGGTTCAGGTTCAGGCTCAGGTTCGGGTTCAGGCTCAGGTTCGGGTTCAGGCTCAGGTTCGGGTTCAGGTTCAGGTTCGGGTTCGGGTTCAGGTTCAGACTCAGGCTCCGGCGATGTCTTTGATCCAGTCAATAGCTAATAACAAAGACGAGTGTCTTTTAGCACTTACTTACCTCTGAATTGACGAGTGGATGACCCTCACAAACACACCAGAAGCAAACCCTGCCATTCCCGGTACAAATGCTCTGGCTAGGGCTGTTTTCAAAAGATGGGGTGGTCGGTGTGACGGGAGTGTTCAGAACATATGAGGCAGAAGGAGGCGTTTGCTGGCCAGTTGGAAAGCTGGAAGTTGTTGGCGAAGTATTCTGTGTGGGTTAGCATCATATTACTTAGAAACTGGTATGAACTTACCGGTACACGCAGGCCCTGGCTACTTAAGGTTCGCCGGGTTTTCAAGGAGAAGGTTGAAGTATTAATATTATCAAATTCTTTCTCCTTTAACTCCATTCCGTGGGCTCGAGCAGTATCTCTGATTCTTTGGATAACGTAAGACCAGACACCTTGTTTATCAAAGGGTGTGTTAACGTGGACTTCGCTCCATATGGGGTCCCCGTGTCTCCGCATGTCGTGCCACTGTGTATCAATGGTAGTAGCGGCCAGTCCATTAGTTATATTGAGACCTCTAAGATGGTTTTCGAAAATTTTGTTGAAAACATCTCTATAACCAATGCGGGTCCTCTTGAAAAAGCGAAAGAGACAACAGAGGACATATCGTTGCTCATTGTCCCACCTGTTCCTCTGGTCCGGTTTCCCATAGTCAAGACCCTCTCCATAATCCATAATAGGGGACTCTGGTGGGAAGGTTAACTGAATAGAGGGAGGAAATTGGAAAAAAGGAAGATATTAAAAAAAAAAAATTCGGGTTTTTGGTATCGAACGGATTAACTGTTGAGTTTGATGTCAAGGTTGAAAGTTAAGGAATAATCTTGCTGCTACCACGAGAAGATAGTAGGATAGGAAGAAAGGTAGTGTTGAAGAGGTAGGGGAAGAAGAGAAAAGAGAAAAGGAGTGGTGGTCAAAGGCATATTTTGTTGTGGGATAGTAACACTGAAGTCGAGATCGAGTGAATAGTAGGAGGCTGGACCACCACAGGGCTTTGGCGATTGAATATGAAACATATTGATCAGATGAGAGGATTAGCTCGTTCTAGAATGTGTAGTAGAAAGAGTGGTTTGGATACTCAAGGAGTTATCTGGTAGAGAAGGTAATGGTGGATATATATACCGGTGGTGGTGATAGAGAACACTGGTTTTAAAGAGATGACAAGAGGGAAACAAAGACAGATTTAGATACCCTAGACGTTATATAAACATCTAATCCGAGAATTCTCTTTATTGTAACAGGTATATCTTGGCTTTAGCCACTGTAAGGTAGTGGTGTTGCGTAGTTGAGGTTTAAGTGAGAAGACACGAGAGCCAATGTGATAGACACCTGAACACTAATTCCATAAATAAGATTATATCTACTTGTAGTCAATCATCAACTGTAAATCGGGGGAATTTAATTATTTCATTCTACGACTCCATCCCCTTTAACTAAAGACACGACGTTGAAGATGTATGCGGGTTGCGTCACGGCTTGACGGTTGACCAGATCCTCGTGCGCTAAGAACGCCGAGCTCCACCGGGGAGATTCGCTTTGTCTTGACTTCACCACCAACACCCCGGAAGGGCTAAAGCTCCTCCGTTCATGTCCACACTGCGATCAGTATTCTTCTGACTATTCTATCCTCGATTCCATCCGTCTCCTGCTAGACTGCAATCACCAACCCGTCGGCTCCGATTCAACTGCCTTCGACGATTGCCGCCCCCCCCCCTCTCATCACCCTGACACACTGCGCAATCAATCACCGGTATCCCAGCATGGCTCAATGAGCCATGATGAGTACTCTTGGTGATTTTTTAGAAAGATCTACTCGGGCACTACGATAATATTCCAATTTTCTTGCTGTGACGATATCACCATCTCCCAACGTCCAATCCCCCGACGAGCCAACGACCGTCCCCTTATTCCCGTCACGGCCCAATTTAGGAGCCTAACTGGTCGACAATGTCTGGCAACTTTGAGAAGTCTGTGAAAGGGGCCACCAAGGTCAAAGTCAGTTACCGCAGTCTCTGGGTATTCGATTTTTCATCGGTTTGTAATGCTGACGGCTTTTATTTTACGGACAGCTTGCGGCCCCTAAATCCAAATATATCGAACACATCCTGGTAGCGACCCATACGGGTGAGGCGGGCGTTGCAGAGATTTTCCGGACATTACACCTTCGACTTCGTGATTCAACATGGACGATAGCGTTCAAGGCGCTTATCGTGGTCCACCTCATGGTGCGGGAGGGGCAATTGGATGCTACATTACAGCACATGGCTCAAAACCCAAAACAACTCGTAATCAGCGGTTTCTCAGAGGGTGAGTCAAGCGGAATTGATTGGGACAAAATTTTGGAGGGGCTAACAAATCAACTACAGTGCAGTCGCAGGGACATAATATCCGGAGGTATTCCGACTACCTTATTGCGCGCGCTAGAGCATTCGAGGATACAAAAACCGATTACGTACGAAGCGGGCAAGGACGCATGCGAAGATTGACGGTGGAAAAGGGTCTACTAAGAGAGACCGAAATTGTTCAGAAGCAAATACGGGCATTGCTTCGTTGTGATGTAGGTTCTTCGAGCGGTGTCTCTTTAGCAGTACTAACAACCGTTTAGCTGTTGGATGATGTTGAAAATGAAATCACCCTAACAGCTTTCCGCCTGCTCACCCTGGATCTCATGACTCTTTACTCGGTCATGAATGAGGGCACGATCAACGTCTTGGGTAAGTGCTTTTTCCGGGCACTGGTCTGTAACTTGTTCTTACGTTATATATAACAGAGCATTATTTTGAAATGTCACGGACCGATAGCGAACGCGCCTTGGAGATCTACAAGAGATTTGCAGCACAAACAGAGGAAGTGGTTAAATTCCTTGGAGTCGCAAGGCACTACGAATCAGCAACACGCCTAGAGATACCAAAACTTAAACACGCTTCTACAGACCTAACGCGCCTTCTTGAGGATGACCTGAACGATCCGGATTTCGATCTGCGCCGAAGGGAATATCTGTACCGAAAGCACGGAAAGAGAGCCCCCTCGTCTTCAACAAGTGCCGCGGCAAATGGGTCGACTGTTGATTCGAATTCCACACCCCGACCTCAAACAGCGCCCAAACCCCTCCCAAAGGCCAATCCAGACTTGATTGACTTCTTTGACACAATTGAACCAAGTCAACAACAGGTATCGCAACATTTACAGCAGCATCAGCAACAGCAGGCGATGCAATTCCAGCAAACTGGATTCCAACCACAGCAAACTGGCTTTCAACCGCAGCAGACCGGCTTCCTTCCACAGCAGACTGGGTTCCAGCCACAGCAGACTAGCTTTCAACAGCAACAAGGCCTCTATCCTCAACAGACAGGTTTCCAACAGCCTCAACCGACTGGATTCGGAGGATCGTATGCGCCGCAGGGGAGCAATCCGTTTGGACAACCACCGGTTCCACAACCGCTTCAACCAACACCGACTGGTGCAGGGTTTGGCGGGTACACGCCACAGCCACAGTCGTACGGATTTCAAGCCAACCTTCCTTCTATTCCTCAAAGCGATCCCACTTCTTTCCAACAGCAGCAGCCAATGCAGAGCGCACAGCAACCGCAGCAACTGCAGCCACAACCAACAAATCCTTTTAGACAGTCAACGTTGTTGAGCACGCCAACTGGAGGAGCAACGCCAGCCAGGTCACTAAGCCGACAGAACACAAACCCCTTTGCGCGACGTCTCTCAACGGCCAACCCACAATATGCTGCAGAGGCGCCATTCCCTCCACCTTCTCAGCCCCTACCCCAACCACCGGTACAAACTCTTCAGCCTCAGCGAACGGGTACTAACCCTTTTGCTCGGAGCTCTTCTGTCCCTCCTCAGCAAGGGTTGCAGCCACCGGCTGCAGCACCACTCCGGCCCAACCCCACAGGAAGCACAAATCCGTTCCGGCAAAGTGCTTTTGTAAACCAGCAGACTGGCCAGGGGTGGCAAGTAGGTGGCCAGCAGGGCACAATGGGCGGCTTAGAACAGCTGGATACCATGCCAGTCTTCCCTCGACCGGGTATGATATGATTTTTCGGGCTTCCATTAGTAGTCTTCTTGATTGCGCAGATGCTACCCCAGTGAGAGTAGCAGGCCTCAAGGGCCGAAGGATGGTGTTTTGCATTTTGAGCCTACCCTATATCTCTTTTATTGTTTTGCTTGTTTATTTTTATTTTATCCCTTCTAGTATTCTTTTTAGTCTTCATGCATAACTCTTGGTAGTCTGGGCTCGCAGTGCGGGCACATACTTGCTGTGTAGCAGGATTGTACTGGTGCGTGTACCAAGACATCAGCGAGCATAGATTTTATTCATATACGGTTTTAAAGACTCCTGATAATTCACACCTATGTAATTGGTCGACTTAACAATGATGTTGTGCTTATGGAACCTGAAGTCTAAGATCAGCCCATTGGATATAAAGACTGCTACTATTAGACCAGTTGAGAGGCCATTCTTACATCATCCCACCAAGTGGTCGAGCAGTAACTCGACTATCCCATCTTCCTTGGTCTAGTGGTCATGATTTCCGCTTGTCATTAACCTGATAAGCGCGGGAGACCGGGGTTCGATTCCCCGAGGGAGAGACCTTTCTTTTTTGCTTTTATTTTTTTCACTCTCGTCAGCTACAAGCAAACAACAAACAACGATAATAATCCAATTACTATATTATCTATCTCGTCCAAAGCCACTTACTTCACCAGCCAAAATCAGTATTTAGCGTAAGCATTTAACCGCTGTAAATTAACAGCCTCTGACTCCTCGGAAATTCCGACCTGGAGTCTTCTTACCTTACATGCATAAAAAAAAAACCTACACCGTGTATATCTACTATGTAGGGCAATTTATGCATCGTTTTCCAGCACTAGAAAGTTACTGCCCAATCTCAATCACACTGTCACATGCGGGAAAATTTATACCCGAATCTTTGTTAAACTTCTGGATTAGTTAGAAGATGAAGCGATGTTCTCCAAGGCATGGACGGGTATGGTGGAACGTTTCGGAAATATTCCGGACCAGAACAGAGAGAACGGACGGGAAGGGAAAGAGAAAAAGAAAGTCAGCCCTATCAAAATCTGCGATGATAGCGTTGTCTCGTCTAATGTACATCATCTAGGCAAAGAATTGGGATTTGAGAGTAAGGTAAATATACTAAATGGTTTGTATGACGATAGATTTGGTCCCACCGAAACGGCCATGAGAACACCCAGGGTTAACTAAAACTGCCTAGGTACTAACTTGTACAAGTTAGCACTGGAAAGTAAGATGGATTATCTATCCACCCGTGACTCATAGGGCATATTAAATAGCCAAGCTAGAATACTGTAGTTTGCAACTACGATTATTGCTGCCCGGGTGTTTATGTTGCGAGATCCGGTAAGGTATGCGGATTGTATGGTGTATATCCGGACAGTACCTAGGCTTTTACAGTCCGCCGCGTAGACAGTGGGGATGTTGTCGGTGGTTTCAGGCGAGGGTGAAACGTTGACATTTTGGAGAGGATAAATTAACTAATACACATGGAGTATCTTACGCCGGGAGGGATTTGAGAAAGTCAGAAAGAAGGCGAAGATTTTGCGGGTGTTGCTCTTTTTTATTTATATCGAACTGAAATTGCTATATATCTCACCACGTAACAATGTGGATTGACTTCCTTTGCACCAAGCATCAAAAAAAGAAAGAAATAGTCCTGGTGATGCCTGCCTGCCATCATCTATCGTAGACAATACCAGATGGAAACCCGGAAATAAAATGCAAGCGGCGAAAACCCTGTTTCTGATCCCTGCCAAGTGAGTTGTTGACAAGGATGGGGCGATTCCTGCAGATCCCTAGTGGTATTGTATGAATACCATCAAGAATTGGTAAGTACTAAGAAGTTATTATGAGTCAATAAATATATCATCAAAGAATCTGCCATTGAAGATATCGTTGTCTCTCTGTGAGTCTCTATGTCAAAAGCAGATACCGGCCGAAGAGCATATCCGAGTCTATCGGAAGATGAATACGCAATACGCGTGGTGGTGAAGTTTATTCTCATACATACACTAAGATGCAAAACAGACGGTTTTATTATTCAAATACTACCTTAATTTGTGCTAAAACCTAATAACATGATTAATTACCCTGATGCTTTCCTTGGCGCAACATCCAGCATTCGGATATCGGATTGTAATGCGGCTCAAGACCCACTGTTAGTGAAAACACAGAAACAGTTTTAGATGAGTAGATAAATAAGTATTGACATATGATATGATATTGAATCCGTATATATGTATATCAATTATGTATATACCTAGTTAGGTATATAACTGATGATGATGAATGTGATATGATAACTATCAGATCGGATGTACTCAACCGGATCCCTGACCAACCACCATAAACCACAACCAACAGAGAATAGCCAGAGAACCAATAGAAGAAGGAGATATTCCCTACTTTTAATATCAGCTGTTGGATCACATTCATATTCATATTCATATTATTGTTAATCGTACAATTCCTTACAGTATGCCCCACTCGGGTCCGGCAGCAGCAGCATCCGAGATCTCGGCCTCGTGTGCTTTTTTTTACTTTTGCTCGTTTTCCCGTGATTTTTCACCTCGTCGTTTCTCTGGTTCGACACGCCATCCTTCAAGATTCCCCACGATCTTGCAAGGCACCGGGATTTCTTCCTTCTGACTGGCTGGCCAGACGCTAGCAGTTACGCAGTTGTTTTCCGCTGTTCCTTCGCTTCGTCTTTTTTCTCGCTTTCGACTTACGAACCCTTACCGTAACTGACTGAACAGCCCCCCCTCTTCTTCTTTTCTTCTTCTTTTCCCTCTCTCTCTGCCTTGGCCCGTCTGACATTCCTTCAGCCTCGTCGACGACTCACTATGGGCTTTTCCTGATAAGGGCAGTGTGCTGGCCATTCAGCTTATTTCTTTCCTCCCAAGTCTCCTCTTCTCCGCCACTCCTTTCTCTCTGCTTTTCCCCTTCTCGTCCATCTTCACCTCCTCATCGTCAGCCTCATCGTCATAGTTCTGCTTGTCTTAGAACGATGGATGCCATGTTCGAATATCATCAGCTGGATCTGTGATTGTTAGTTTGAAACTCGCGACTGTGATGGATGCCAAGAACTTTCCTCTTGAGCACGCTGTCTCAGGCCACGAGCAGTATGCCCTCCCTTTGCTGGGAAATTCCACCACTTGGATGAATTCGGCCCCCCCTCCTCCTTCTTATACCCCTCCGGATTCGATGCCACACGCGACTACCACGACGCCCCCTTCTGCGACGGACGATGATAATGGGTCTCGACCTTCCCCCTCCTCCGCATCTGATAACCGCGGAGATAATGGCAAAAATGCGGCGTCGAAAAACCGTAAACCCCGCAAGAACAATGCGTCTGGTGGCAAGTCATCCTTGTTCTGGGTCCATACCGACCCTGAATCGGTTTCAGGGGGCTCCAGGGAGGAAACGCTGAAACGCATCCGTTCCCATGTCATGTCGGAGCATAATCGCAAGAAGCGACTGGAAAACACCAAACGCTACAAGAGCAAGACCTGGAAACACCTCGCGTTTCAACCCGTCGAAACCACCGCCACGGCGGCCGCCAACACGACCACCCCAGCTGGCTCGAAAAAATCACCCGCCTCGTCTGGCAGTCGAAAATCCTCGTCGCCATCATCCTCATCCTCCGCATCTCCCTTGTCTTCGTCCTCGTCACCCCAGCAATATAAACAAAATGAGCTTGCCGTCACGAACGCTCCTTCTGCCGTGGGGAACCTTTCACCCCCGTTTACACAGGCCGCACAGCCTTTCCCCGGAGCATCTCCGTGGAGCTATGTGGGCCATAACGCTAACGATGCGTTTTGCACGACTCATACACAGCTATCCGGTCGTATGCTGCGGCATCTGGAGTACTGTAAGCGCTCATACGTCATTATTGGAAATGCTTTATCTGACACTGGATAGTTCTTCGCGATTTGACCCCAATGGCATACCCGTTACAGAGACGACACGGGCCGAAAATCCAGGCGCACTGGGGGACATTGGTCCAACATGACCCTGCTTCGCTGCATGCTTCCATCTGTGTTGCTGCAACTAATGCAGCTCTTATGACTGGAGAGTTTCCTATGCTCGATCCGAACAGACAGCGGACCAGTGTGCTTATGCTCGATACTTTCCATCATCGCGGTGAAACGATTAAACTTGTGAACGAGGGATTATCAGACCCGGTCAAAGCTGCAAGTGATGAATTAATTGCGGCCGTTTCGATCTTGCTTACGATCGAGGTATGTGATTTTTATTTGGGTTTATTGTGCTTTGCTGATTAGGTCAGGTCGCTTCTGGAAACCCTGACTACATAAAAATCCATCTAGCTGGGCTGAGGCAGATGGTGGCTTTGAGGAATAGCTTTGCCGATGTGCCTCCAGATGTTCGATTCCAGATTTCATGGTGAGTTATCCTCGTCATCATAAATGTACAGTCTATTGACGTTTATAGGACGGATATCCGAGTCGCATGCATGGCTTTTACCAAACCGATCTTCCCCTTTGTCCGCTATGCCCGCCCATCTCACTTCTCACTCACCCCTCCGATCCCGGACCTTTCGATTACTGGCTCTCGCTTAATATCATTGATTGAGATACCCGGTCTCTTTGACGATGCCTTGTGCAAATCGATATACGATCTCCTGGAGCTCACGTGGTATTCAGAGTGGATCAAGGGCGCGGTATACCGGGAATTTGACGATGAGATGGAGACATACTTCAATTCTGAAGTGTTGTATGTCGAGTACTCGCTTCATCGCGATCGATTTGCGGAGACAGGCGAGGCCAAGGGCGACCTGTCGATTGGGGGAGGCGTTCGACTGGCCTGTCTTTTGTTCCACAACACTGTAATTTGGGATTTTTACCCGAACAACGGGCTTGTGTTTCCCAAACCGATAATTGCTCTCCGGTTGGCACTGGGGAGCACCATTCCAACAGGATGCTTCTCACACTGCCGGGATTTGCTGATCTGGCTCTTGTTCATCGGAGCCTGTAGCTCCCAGCACCTATTTGAGCGATCCTTTTTCGTGACCGAGATGGCCACTGCAGTAAGGAGTGCAGGCATCCAGTCCTGGCAGGAACTCCGAGCGCTACTGCTAGGTTTCTTCTACGTGGACCGTCGATACCTGGCACCACTGCGAGGACTCTGGGACGAAATCCATATGGTACCAATCCAGGTCTAGTATTTAATAATAATGACTGTATATAGCTGCATAATGATTGATGATACTGCTACATATGACATAGAAGCATGACATAGAAACTGAATGATCTGAATGAGTCTTCGAATCTTCAATAGGGGGTACTCCTTACATCTAAAATAACCTACTGGGTCGCGATCCACATTCCAATTTGACGGCTGTCAGTCCGGAATGCCATGACGAAAAGGAAAACAAACTAGCTGATATTGACACTGGTGAATCATACTTGGACCCCTACCAAGAAAAAAAATATGGGACTGGACGGTGATATCTCTGTTCTCGCTCGGAGTTCGGTCGGAGGAGTTCACCGAGTTTTTTCCAGCGTACACTGAAAAGATCCCTAATAATCATAGAATAGCAGGGGAAAAAAAACCAGAAACAAATAAATATATAAAACAAAACAGAACGAAAACCAGAATGAAAAGCGAAATCCCAAAAATCAAAAGGGTGAGGGGGAAAAAAGCAGTTGCACAAGGCAGTGTCAACTCCATGACTCCTCGACATGTCCGTCTTCAGCAAAGTCAACGAACCGCCGAGCGGAATCCGACCGATCGCCGGCCCCTTGGGCTGCTCTCTTTAATACTAAAACCGTCCTTCTCTCGTTTCGCTTCGCTTTTTCTCTCTTCTTGCTCTCTTTTACTCTTTTACCTGTCTTTTTATTTCTCTTTTTTTATTTTTTAATAAAACCATTCCTTCTGTACAGAATGTTGTTCAGCGTTGAGGATCCTGTATACTTGACATGAACATAAGGTTTACAGGTTTACTATAACTAGTCAAGTATGTATAATCCACCTACCTATACTCTCTACACTCCTTTACTACCTAACTACTCACAAGGCAGTACGGAGTACATTTACAAGAAGAAAACTAACCCATCGGTAACAGGAATCAACTCGCCTCGATCGGGTATATTATTATCATGCATTGACGCTGCGTTATGCTCGCTTGGGGCGAAAACATACATGCAATACATGCATAGCCTCGTTGACAAGGCAGATCATAATCATAATCATACTTTATGGATTGTGGCTTATGTATGTCATGAGCGTCTACATATGTACAGTACTCCATATGTGGGACTACATAATGACAGGTGCCTCCCTGCATACATGAAAAAGAAATTGGAGATTGACGTCGGGTAGACGAGGCAAGGCTGTGAGTTGCCGTTTCTTTTCTATCTATCCCTTTTCTTATTTTTTGGCTTGTTTCTGTTTCTTTGTTGTCTTGTCTTGTCTTGTCCTGTCTTTGTCTGGCAGGATAAGGTCTCTTCCGCCCTACTATGACTTTCCCTGCCGTCTCCCATCCGACTTATCTACTGCCCATTCCTCTTCTTCTACTACCAAAAGATCTTACTATTACTCTTACTGATTATGATTCAAACGCAGAATGCGAATCAAAGATTGAAGCAATTATCAATTAAGTCAACGGTAAGAACTAAATACAAACATCCTGCTATTCACAGTGATCCAACAAGCATTAACCAAGCATGGTGTATTAATATCCAAAAAGAAACACACAAGACCATCTCTACACCGCAGGGCATATATATTGACTATCGTCCAGACAGATGCCAGAATAGCCTAACCAACCCGCAGCCATGATCCTACAATTGGGTATCTGAAACATTATAGGGACAATACCCTCAACGCACTGTTCATGTCATCCCTCATACCGTGCTGTCATCTAAGCAGTCTCACGGTCGGTCTTGCCTCTCCTGCTGCGGCCAGTGGGCGACCAGGGGAAGTGGGCAACGGGGATGATGAAGAAGCTGTTGCTGGTGTCGAGAATACCGGCCAGGGCATTGTACCAGGCGGCGAACGCAGACAAAAGACCAAAGAAGCCACCGGCCTTGAGGACGGGGGTGTTGGGAGCACCAGTGGCGTCACGCTGGATGTAACCAATACCGAGCAACAGGAAGGTAAGGTCCAGGAAGAAGAAGAGCAGGAAGAAGGCGACGGTGGAGCGCAGAGTACAGACGAGCATGAGAGTGGTGAAGATAAACCATGACTGCTTGAGTCAGCAGCGATTCGATGGCGAGAAAGCCGACCGACTTACCATCAAGTACAATCCGAACGAGTTATAGAACTGAACCTCGGAGCCATCGGCGGTCAAGGCCTTTTGAATCTCGAACCCACCAGGGGTAAAGACGATTGCGAAAGAGAGCCAGAAACCTCCGTAAGAGGAGAGAGCAGTGGCACCGAAAGTGTTACCGACAGCCATTTCCCTGAGAATGTTAGCGACGACCTTGACAAGAGGAGAGGAAACAGTCACATACCACATGCCAGCGAGCAGCTGGACCAGACCACCATAACCGAAAGCAAGACCGACGACAATGTTGGGCTCCGTGAGGTTACGCGCACCCATGTTGATAGCACTCAGCAAGAAAGTGGTGAGGGCGAAAGCTGACAGGCCCAGAGGAGCTGGGTTACCAAACTTGCGGCCCTCGACGGACTTGTACAGACCGGGCTGGAATTCACCACCGAAGGGACGCAGAGGAGCATCGGCAGTGTTAACATGGGCCAGAGGGCCATATCCAAAGCGGGCAGCAGCTCTGGCGACATCATGCTCGTGAGCGGACATCTGAGGAGCAGCGGGGGCACCGTTGGAGGAGGCCTGGTCGGGAATAGGACCAATGTCCTTTTCAAGGGATTGGTTGTTTTCCGCAGACATGTTGATGATATACTATGGAGGAAGGATTAATTAAGGTGAAGATGGGGATAAAGGATAAAGAGAAAAAAAAGTCCAGCTAGCTGGAGGGGGATATAAAGATTCAGCACTGCTGGATCCGGAAACACACAAACAATGGAAGCAAGCACAGGAATGAGGACAAAAATGACACAAAGAAGAATGGGAAAAAAGATGACCAGCAGGGGGGACGAAGGGGAATTTAAAAAAGGTTTTGGATAGAGCGACTGGAATGGAGAAATTTGGAGACGGCAAAAAAACACGAGCGGCAGGTGGGGGAAGGGAGAGTGGAGCTTACCACAAGAGGGAGGTAGGGCCGTTAGTCCGGATAGCGCTAAGTTGCCTAACAAGGACTGTGCTAACTAACAGCTAATCAACAAGTGATGGACAAGTGATGGACAAAAGAGAGGTATTTATAAATGCAGGAAAGCGGAGAACATTGGGATTGACTGGATTGACACTGAGTCTTGCAGCTGTTTACGGACGACGGGAGGTGCAGCCATGGTCGGGATGAAAGGAAGTTTGCCATTTGCTGGAACGGTGGATCTGGGGTATCTCCATACCCAGTACCGACTGTCTACTGCACTGACTTGACAATATTGTAGGATTTGATTCTATTGAATACTGACTTTATCATTATAGGATGTTGATTATATTGATTACATTGAGGTGCAGACAGACCACTCGTTCTCAGTCAGAGCAGTGGGGAAAGCTTGAGCTGTCCAGACCATCCCGTGTCTGGCACTGTCTGCCCGTCAATTTCGGCTGATGGCGACACACCAATAAAGCCGACCCAGTCGATCATGGGCCTTTTGCCCAAGTAGTCTAAATCCATGCTAGGGAGCATCCGCGGCCGATCCGTTCTGTTAGGAGGTTGAGCAGTCTCAGTCCTTCCGAGGGTTGCGAGTGCACCGTGGACACCCGTTCCCAGAGCACAGAGCATGTCTCCTTTTCCCTTCATCCCTTTTGACGCGGCCTGATGACAACCGTTGCACTGCCCGGACCCAGATGGATATCCTCATTAAACTCATCTCCGTTCGAGTCTAGAATAGAAGATACATACTGTCTTCAGACTCAGAGAGTACTAACTATTCGAATTAAGACACCTGTCATACGTCCAGACACTCAATAGTTTGCCAGGCGGGGAAGCCGGATCTCGGGGGTGATGGCCCATCAGTGTGCACTAGCATACAAGGTCGCACAAAATTGAGACACGGAAGATTGATTATATCCTGATACGCACTAGCAAGCCATCGTACGATATACGATGGGTATTCTGGCCGATGTGACTTGGAGTGTTTTACTATATTGACGCTGACTCATGTTAATATAGGATGGTGATTGTGATTGTGTGATTAATAATACTGGTTAGGGTTGCTGCAAGGCATAATCACGCTAATCTAGGTGCATGAATAGTATATGCAGGATGACCAGAGTAGAATGGTCAATTGGTAATATTGATATATCATAATATTATTGATAATAATGTACATTATTTACTGTAGAATAATAATGCTTACAGTCTACAGAATAAGAATACAGTAGTTATCAGATAAAGTATGTCTACACCGCTGGTATGATGGAATAAATCAATAGTCTGTAGACTAATCCCAGTCTATCCACTCTGATAACCATAACACGATAACAGCATACCACGGAAATACCGAATGCCTATTCAGTCATATTGTCCAGAATAATGAACACTACTACACACATACTACTGAATACAATAAACTCACCATAACCGAGGGTATCAACCACCGACCGCACCGCCGGCAAATCACATCGCCCAACCAACCAAACCTCTCGGTTCGGCGGAGCGGAAACTTCACCAATCTCATCCTCACCCAAGCTGTTGGGCTTGGTACACTTCCAGGTTTGCGATCTTGGATAAAGCCGGTCCACTAGTTAAAAACCCCAAGCATGAGGGTTTTCCGATTGCGGAGATGGAACGAATCACATTGTTCCAAGTAATTCCTTGGGGTAGGCAAAAACGTGGATGATGCGGGGTTGGAGAATGGAGATGCGGATGTGGCGGATGATGATGCTGAAAGCTGAATGGCAATGATGATGATGCCGATGATCATCATCATCATCATCAGATGATTGCCATTCGGTGTCATGGATACATCATTTTTCTTTCTTTCTTTGTCTTAGGGACTGGGATTTCATGGATTGGAAGGGCCAATTCTTGGTTTGGGGCCTCATGCATCATAATCCATAGCTACTGCAGATCATCCTGCAGTGTTCATCCCACATGGCAAAATGTGCCTGCCATCTCCATCTCCAGCGAACTAGTAAAAGCGTAGATAGACCAGCATGAACTCTCTAGCACGAGCTGAATAAGTTTACTATCCATGCAGCAGCACCTTTTCGGCCTCGAACAGTGGGGGTGAAGGATCGGCGGAAAGAAGCGGTCAACAATCAGCCTTCACAGCATTGATTCTAACTTCAGTTTTTGTCTTGCAATTTAGTTGGAACTATTGATCTCGTCCTTGGTTTGTGTGATAGTGGTTTTTTTTTTTATTTTTAATTCCAGTTGGGTTTGGAAGCAAAGTTGCTAAAGTTGCCAAAAATTGATCTTGGTTTGTTGGTTGGTTTGGTTGGGACGCCAGCCGGAGTTGTCGGATGTGATGGACTCAACAGATGCATTTATGGGTTCGGAGTTAGTATGGTGGTGGTTTATTGTACCATGCAGGTCATGCAGCTGAGCTCAGCGTTCTTCAGCAATAATGTCAGATTATCTATTCGTACTTGGTAATCAGATAGTAGTCAATGCAGCACTAATGTACAGACAATTCCCTGAACTGAGTGAACTCTTCACTAAACGCATAATCAATATACCCCCTCGGGTCCTTGACGAGATAAAACACCTCCCTCTCATACGGCCGTAGCGGCACCCCATTCTTCACCCGAAACACCAAGTCCGGATTCGAAATGAACATCCGTCCCATCGCCACCACCACCTCTTCATCTTTATACTTGACATCCACCGCCTCCCTGGCCGTATCCGCCGTGTAACCCCCCGCAACAATCACCGGACTGGCGCGGCTATACTCCGCAAGGAAGAAATCCAACGACTCCCCACTCTCGACATCCGCGTAGCCGGCGATTCGCGCCTCGACAAGATGCACATAGGCGAGCTTGAACTCGGCCACCTTGCGCGCTAGATACGAGAATTGAGGAATTGGATCCTCCATCCGCATCGCCTGGAATGTACTCCAGGGACTGAATCTGACGGCGGTGCGATCCGCGCCAACGGCGTCAACTACGCCGCTGATAATTTCCAGTGCGAACCGCGCGCGGTTCTCCACGCTGCCTCCCCAGGCGTCGGTGCGCTGGTTGCTATTATCCTGGATGAACTGGTCAATTAAGTACCCGTTTGCAGCGTGGATCTCGACGCCGTCAAAGCCCGCCGCGATGGCGTTCTTCGCTGCTTGGATGTATTCGTCGATAAAGGCGCGGATTTCCACCTCGGTCATTTCGCGGGGTACGACGCCGTCTGCTTTCTCGGGGATGGGGCTGCTAGAGATGAAATCTAGGCCTTCGCTCTTGAGCACGTCTGGGTCCGCGACTCGACCCAGCCCCCACAGTTGCATGTAGATGTACGACCCCTTCTCGTGGACTGCGTCCGTCACCTCCTTCCAGCCTGCTATCTGCGCTTCGTTCCAGATGCCGGGGACATTGTGGGATCCGCCGGCGCGGGGCGAGACGAGGGTGGACTCTGTGATGAGGAGGGTGCCTGGGACGGAGGCGCGTTGCTGGTAGTATTCCTTCATGAGGGGGAGGGTGGGGGTGTGGTCGTCTTGGTTGCGGAAGCGGGTTAGGGGGGCCAGGGCGATGCGGTGGTCGAGGCGCACTCGGCCTATGTTGAGGGGGTTGAAGAGTTTGGTCATTTTGATTGTCTGCTTGAAGTGATGGAGAAGTTGATTGGTGGATTGGTAGATAGAGTGCTGATGTTGGATTGGATTGAAGTCTAGTATATCGACCTGGATGTTGAAGGATTAAGTACCCTGAACAGGTACACTCAACAGCATCTCCTGATGGCCATGATTTCCAATCAAAAAAAGACGGTGAAACCTGAATCACAGAAACAAAACTAACTCGTCATGATTGAAAATCATGCAGATAGACCTGTACAACAAAGACCTGGTTGTTACTGCATGGGTTTATGATGAGAGACCGACAGTCGACCAATCACATTGCGGGAAAATGTCTCCGAGCGGAGGAACTCATATTGAATTTCTGCCTCAGGCATGGCTAATATATCACCGAGACCCTTTGTTAAATGCTAACGCCTTTGTTTCCCCTATTCCAAAATAATCCTCTCATTAAAAAATCAGCTGTGGGTATTGAACGTCATAGAATCAATAAGACAAGTGTGGAATGCTTTCAACTTCATCTCTCCAGTGTCCGTGCGGTGGCCTCCAGTTGCGCGTTGAACGCTTTGATCTGGTTGAGGAGGCCTCCCTGTCTGCTGGAGCTCACTTCTTCTCCTACGCTGCGGAGCATGAATTCCAGTCCGGCTGTCGTAGCTGGTCCGGCTTCGTTTTCGTCTGGTCGGTTCTGGCTGCGATCCATGGCTAGGTCGAGACTATGCAGGGAGTTGTTGATGGTGGTGCGGGCCTGGTCTGTTAGAAATGAAACATCAAGGATGAAATCAATGAAAACTCACCTGTCTTGCACTCTCCTCCTCCGCATGCTTCTTCCGTACCGCATCCATCTGCAGCGCCACGCTTTCTCGCTCCCTCCGCACCTGGTACAGTCTGCTCCGCATGTCCATCATCTCCCGCTTGGCCTTCTTCACCTGCACGCCCAGCACGAAATTACTATCCAGCATTTCGCTCAACTCAAGCAAGCGCCCATCCAGCTCCGTCCCGAACGCTTCCACCGCCTTCTTCTTGCGCATAAATTCCTGTCGTCGCGCTGGATTCGTCTCATTCGCAATCCCGTTCTTGAGTGTCGTGAGCGTCTTCTCCAGTGTCTCGCGGCATATCTGGCTCAGCACGTCGGCTGGGTTGACGCCTCCCCGGTTGGGGAGTTTGGTCTTTTGCCGCGTCGAGATTTCGTCGGCCGATTCTTCTTCTTCTTCTTCGGCCGCGTCGGGTCCGCCAAGGGCCCCTCCTAGTGATGCAACGTTCACGAGGCGATGGACTGTCACTGGAACTGTCTCTCCCCGTGGTGCTCGCTTCTTTCTTGTAGGTTGACTGCCCTGTTCGGGTTCTTGTTGCGCTGCTTGCTCCGCTGCTTGCTGGTCTGTTGCTATGTCGGCGTCGTTGTTTGGCTTTCTACCCCGACCACTTTTGGGTGCTGAGGGCTCTGGCTCAGCAACAGGTTCAGGTCCAGGCTCTGGCTCTGGCTCTGGCTCTTGTGCAGCCTCTGGAGATTGACGAGCTCGCTTTTGCTTGCCTGGCCGCCCACGTTTTGGCTTCGTCTCTGCTGGTTGTGATTGACGCTCAGATTCCCGAGCCACATCAACATCCGGCTCAAGTGCATCCTTCATTTCAACATCAGGTCTACCCGACACTTCAGTTGTAGCCAGCTTCTCTGTAGAAGCTTCACGATTCTTCGCATTTCTCCCCCGGGGTTTCCTTCCTCCCTGTTCCGAAGTAGATGCGTTTTCTGTGGAAACATCCTTTCCTTTTCCGGACGCTTGGCTTGTATCGGGTGATGCTGGGGTTCGGCCTCTTTTTCGTTTCTCACGTTGCAGTTTCGAATCCTCCTCAGGCGGTGCATTCTCTGTTGTAGCCTCTTTAACTTGTTCAGATACTTCATTTGTACCTGGGGATGTTCGGGCTGACGCAGGAGTTCGGCCTCTCTTTCGCTTCTCACGCTGTGGTTTCGTGTCTTGTACCTCTTCAACAGCGGGTTGACTTTCTTCCCCTGGTACTTGCGATGATTGATACGGAACCGATGCATCGTTGCTTTGTTCTGGGGGTGCGGGAGTTCGGCCTTTCTTCGGCCTCCCACGCTGTGGTTTCGGGACTTGTACCTCAGCAAAAGCCTGATCTTCCTCAGGTGGAGCAATCTCTGCTGTAGCATCCTTGTTTTGTTCGGACGATTCATTCGTACCCGGGGACGTTCGAGCTGACGCCGGAGTCCGGCCTCTTTTCCGCTTCTCACGCCGTGGTTTCGAATCTTGCGCTGCCTCGACTTCTTGGCCCTCTTCCTGTGGTAGTTGGTCTGGAACTGGCGCTTCTGTTGCAGCAGCTTTACTTTGTTCAGCCGCCTCGTTTGTATCTGGGGATTTTCCAGCTGATGCCGGGGTTCGGCCTCTTCGCTTCCCGCGCTGTGGCTTCGAGGTTTGTGATTCTTCGGTGTCTTTTTGACCTTCTTCAGGTACTTGCGATGGCTGGTCCGGAACTGGTGGAGCCGATACACCTTCTGTTGAGATATCCTTGCCCGGTTCAGGCTGTTTGCCGGTATCGGGGGATCGAGAAGATGCGACAGGACGACCCCTTCTTCCTTTCGTAGTCTGCTGCTTTGGACTTTGTTTCTCAATGGCATCCTGACTCCCTTCGGGTGGTACTTGCGGCGGTTCATCTGGCTTTTGTGGTTGCTGTTCCGAAACCTCTGGTTGGACCGGTGGTCGTACTGGCTCCTGCTCACCCTGACCGACCGCTTCCACTGTAGTTTCTGGTGATTGACGAACCTCGGTGCTACCCTCTCGGCTCTTGCGTTTGCCATTCGTACCCCGTGGAGACGTTCTTGTCGGTCGATGTGCTTCTTCTTGGATCATTGAAGCTTCTTGTTTCTCTCCATTGACCTTTGTTTGATCATCTGCCGGCTGCGCTTGCTCGTGCTCTTGGACGTCAGGCTCGGGTAGTGCAGTGGAATCCGGTACTTCGGGAGGTGGCTCTTCTTTGTGCGGGGTAGTTGTAGGCTCCATCGGCTGTATAATTTCATGCTGTACCTCACTTGGCGTAGGTTTCGGTTTCTTCGGTTGTACATCTGGTTCTGCTGGAGCGCCATTTTGTAAGGGCGGGGGGTTGTTTATGTCATGTTGCGAGCTGTCCAAACTGGTCGGCGGTCTCACGGTCTTGCTGGGAGAAAGCCTAGTCGGTGATTCTTGGTCATATTAGTACACAGACACGGTAGTCCACAAATTAAAAGCACCCACCGATTTTTCTTCTCTTGATGCTCCGTCCGGTGTCTGGCGCATCATCTGGAATGTCAAACGTCGACGGCCTCGCGGGCCGGTTGTTACGCGCGCTTCCGGGCGTTCGCTGACCCTGGACTTGATCTTGCGATCCCAAGAGCCTCCTTTCCGGTGACAATGGCGGAGGTTGAGCCTTCTCTGCGGCTATATCTGGTTGCGGCGGTACAGGAGGTTCGGGAACGATACCAATGCCAGCAGGCTGCGACGCGGGCTGGGAAGAGGCCCCAGGCCCAGGGGCCAAACCAAACGAGAATCCAAAATCGACTTCCTTTGCTTTGCGTGACCTATAATGTAAAATAGCCGGTCAGCCATTGAATCGGTTCGCGGGGTAAGGGAAATGGCGCGTACGCAGCTCCGCGCATCCGCATTTGCTGCCGCTCCTCTCGATCTGCAAAAACCATCTTGTTAGCTGGAATTGCATCCTGAAATCAACAGTCGGGAATCATACTGGAAGCCATGATCGAGAAGCGGCGCCTTTGCTGAGCTTAACGCGCCTTAAAACGCGAGATGTTGGCGATGCGGGTGACTTGGGAGCGGACAATGCTGTAGATCGAGCGAGTTGTATGTTGGAGCTCCGACGGGCGGCCCAATGCGGTATGGCGGGAAAATCACTCATGGGTTGGAACTTCTCCTCCGCATTACTCGCATCTTCTGCCACCAGATATTCACGAATAATTGTTTATCATTGCCCTCACAACCACACAATCAGAGGCTTCGCACGGTCGCTTGCTGATTATATACAAAATGGGTTGGTTCTGGGGCTCCAACAACGACGACCCCGTCAAGAAGCTGGACCCGGGCCTCCGCGAGTATCTCGAGCACGAAGCCCCAGCCAAATATGTTCCTACAACTCAGATTCCATCCGCTCAAGACCCTTCCCAGACGGTAGACACACAATCTCAGCCGTCGCAGCCTGCCCCCGAAGCTACAGAGCCCCCCAAACCTACCGTCCCCGCTGCCTCTCTCTACCCCGACGGCCGCTATGCCGACCTTTGGAAAACCTACAAACCCCCCAGTGACGTTGAAGGAGCCGAGGTGAAGGGAGCATCGCGAGTGATTGAGAAATACAAGGAGCGCAAAGACACGGTGCACCGGGCGGCAATGGAAAACTGCGCATTGGAACATGAAGACTTGACGTATTGCTTCCAGACCGGTAACTGGCAGAAGCAATTAAAGGCCCGTATGACATTGTGCTCCGAGGAGAATTCGACATTTTCCCGTTGCTTTACCACTCAGGCTGTGAGTTGTTAGATCGGTTTCTGTTATTGGTGTTGATACTGAGACTTTCCAGAAATTCCTCCAGGCTCTGGGTTACGCCTCCTCGTTCAACTATGATGAAGATAAAGAAGAGCGGATTCAGATGCACGCAGATAAATTGTATCACCAGATGCTGGATTATGAAAAACAAGTCAAGGAAGCTCGTGAAGCTGGCCAAGAACCGCCACCCATGATGTCTCTCTTTAACCCTAAAACAAAGCCAACAAGCCAACAAGCCGACAAACCAGGAGCATTAGAGATTCCTGGGGGCGAACAGATTCCAGCCGGGTTCAGACCATCGAAACCGTTGGAGCGACTCAGTCCGCATGAGAGAGAGCTGGAAATCCGGGCTCACAACGCCCAGTTGGAGCAGCAAAAGCTTTACATGGAAGAGGCGTCTCCGTTTATGAAAAACCAAGAGGATGCCCGCCAGAAGAGACGGGAGAAAGCCGTGGGCTGGTTCGGAGAGACGATTGGCAAATGGGTCACATAAAACTGCACTTGTACTATTCTTTGTATACTATTTAGCATGTCACCTATATCGAAGAGGACGTGAAAATGATCTATCATAGCAAATGTGGGCGTTAGCATGGATGTCTACAGCGGATTCAAATTAATTTGATTAATAGTGTGTAAAAACGAACTCCCCATCTCGCCTTCTCTACTGTAACCTCAGAACGTGGACTGCTGACGGTCACGGGCGCTGCCATTCGCCGGGCGCGTTCCCGTTCGCCAGAGCGACACGAGGCGACACGGAACGACATCACGACTCGACCTAAACTCGCTCATTGATCGAACCCATGAAGGAGATGCGCCTGACCTCGGCTGCTTGCGATTGAAAGAGAGCCTTGCTTGTTGCTTCTTTCTCTCTTCTCCCTTAGCTTCCCTCCTTTTGTATGTTTCTCAATCTTTGTTCCTGGCCCTCTTTTCCTCACTTCTAATCTGCTCTCCCTCGCCTCTCTCCACCTTTGACAATCGCAGCGTGTGATTAGTCCTCGCAGCTGTCTTCACTATTATTCCTACTGTCAATCACAACAACCGTTCACCACCACGCCCACGCCCACATACACGATCAGCTCACTCTTTCCAACCATCAATTACTATTCGCTTTATCACTACATCCAGACACACACCCTTTCACCCCATCAGCTGTCGTTGGGAGGGGCCATTGAGCTGCCGTGCTTACCATGAAGGCTACCCCATTGCTCATTTCGTGGCACAATGACAATGCTCCCATCTATTCGGTTCATTTCGACCCCAATGGCAAAGGTCGCTTGGCTACGGCCGGAAAGTACGTCGCAAAAGTTCCCCCAATCTACCTACAAAAAATCCCGTTGCTAATCTCCCCTCTTTTCTACAGTGACAACAACGTTCGAGTATGGCCCTCCCCTCCTCCCACCCGTGACCTTGTCCCTTTGTCATTCTCCCGGCCCTTCTGACCCACGAAACAACAGTTATGGAGAGTCGAATCAACCGGCGAAGAGCGGAAGGTTACATATCTGAGTACTCTTGTCAAGCACACCCAAGCCGTGAATGTGGTCCGATTTAGCCCGAAAGGTATATACCTCCTGCTTTGGCGATAAACTTGTGCTTGTGTAGCTCCTTTCTGACTGGTATAGGCGAGATGCTGGCATCCGCCGGAGATGACGGAAATGTTCTGCTTTGGGTGCCATCAGAACTGCAAACTCAATCTGGACTGGGGGAGGATCGTTCGGACGATCTGGAAACTTGGCGGGTGAAACATATGTGTCGGTCATCGGGTGCGGAAATCTATGACCTCGCCTGGTCTCCGGATGGTGTATTCTTCATTACAGGCAGTATGGACAACATCACTCGCATATACAATGCCCAAACCGGTTCGTCGGATCTCTCCCGTGTTTTCAATCCGGAATCGCAGCTGATGGCCAAACCACAACTCCAGGGCAAATGGTTCGGCAGATTGCAGAACACTCGCACTATGTCCAAGGCGTAGCATGGGACCCTCTGAATGAATTCGTCGCTACTCAGTCTTCTGATCGATCTGTTCACATATATAGTTTGAAGACGAAGGACGGTCAATTTACACTGACCTCGCACGGGAAGTTCTTGAAGATGGATCTTCCAGCCAAACG
The DNA here is from genome assembly GCF_001890725.1 of Aspergillus wentii DTO 134E9. NCBI lineage: Eukaryota > Fungi > Ascomycota > Eurotiomycetes > Eurotiales > Aspergillaceae > Aspergillus > Aspergillus wentii. The sequence continues at coordinate 2,471,254 of NW_024467835.1, read as the reverse complement.
AATCGCGTCGAGCAGCCCTGCCCCAGAACCCACCAGTAGGCCCGCGCCTGCTACTAGCAGTTCGGCCGCCATGGCTTCCCCAGCTCCCTCGGCCCCAGGAACCCCAATGGCTTCAAATTTGCCAATGGACCCTCCCCCGGTGTCGCATAGCCGCCGCTCTTCGTTTGGCTCCTCTCCATCTATCCGACGCTCAGCTTCGCCGGCTCCATCTTTGCCGTTGCCTGCTGTCAAGCCTATGGAAGTATCTTCTCCCAATGTCCTTGGTGGACTAGGCGTTAAAAACGCCAATATTTATGCCAACGAGACTTTCACCTCTTTTTTCAGGCGCTTGACTTTTACCCCTGATGGGAGCCTGCTGTTTACACCCGCTGGTCAATATAAAACCTCGCAAGTATCCTCTAGGGATTCTTCGAAGACCACGGATGAAATTATCAACACGGTGTATGTCTACACCCGTGCAGGCTTCAATAAGCCGCCGATATCCCATCTACCGGGCCATAAAAAGCCCTCTGTTGCAGTCAAGTGCTCTCCGGTGCTTTACAGCTTGAGGCAATCCCCTCAGCCGGCCAGTCACATTACCCTGGATACTTCTTCTGGTGAAGAAGCGTTTGCCTCCCTTCCCGACCCGCTTGTTTCAGCGCCCTCGTCAAATAATTCCTCTATGGTCCCTCCATCGACTCATGCCGCAGGCGATTCATCGAACACCCAGGCATCTACCAAACAAACCGAGGGCGAAGGCACTTCTGCTGGTCAGGGCCCAACCCCGGTTTTCGCGTTGCCATATAGAGTTGTGTATGCCGTGGCTACACAAGACGCTGTGCTGGTGTATGATACTCAACAACAGACGCCAATATGTGTCGTCAGTAATCTGCACTTCGCTACCTTCACCGACTTAACATGGTAAATTCTCTTTCCACTCACATCCTTCCGTACGGAAAGCCTAACTGAAATTAGGTCGAATGATGGCTTGACTTTAATCATGAGCTCATCGGATGGCTTCTGCTCCACGCTCTCGTTTGCACCAGGAGATTTAGGGCAACCCTATATAGCTCCGGCATCAACAACTAAGCAGCCGGCTAACTCTGGTGTATCATCGGCACCCCAAAATCTTCCAACACCAGCACCTGCTGCATCTCCCGTGAAACCGCTTCCGGTATCTTCGAACGCAAGTGCCTCAAATACAGCTCAAGCACCCCCAGCAAGCCCAGCGCGGTCTAATTCTGCTTGTTCGAACGCCACTCAATCTTCTGCTCAGCAACCAAACGCGTCGGTTGTGAACAACCCTACGCCCACTCTTGGATCCGTGCCGTTGGTGACTGCAGTTCATTCTGCCCAACCGGCAACCCTTCCGCTCACTACACCACCGCAGACACCCATGTCCTCTGTGTCTCAGGGTGGTACGAACTCTGCCGGCAACAGCATTCTAGGCAAGCGAGATGTGACAGCTGCAAGCGAATCCGAACGAGAAGAAAGCAAAGAGCAGGATTCTGCCACACAAGCACAACAGCCGAAGAAGAGACGCGTGGCACCTACACTCATCTCAGCTGGCAACGAGCCTTCAAAAGACGAGTCGCCAAATAACGGCGGTGGTTAGATTTTGCGAGCCCGAAATCCTTTTTGTCCTGTATTATGTGTGATACTGCGCAAGTCCCATTCACCCCTCTACAGTTTAAAGCGCCAGTGTGCGGATATCTTGGGCACCTACGAATCTACTTGACGACTCATGTTTCCTTTACTCTATCTTCCGCTCTACTCAAGTAACCGACATTCCGACATTTATGCGCGACGCTGTAATCGGCAGGTAGATGAGCGCTACCCCTCACGCAGCATCCATCTATAACCGCGCATTGACATTTGCCATTCAGGCATAACCCCTGCTTTCGTCGGTTTCTCTTGTGCTCTTCGGCATTGCCACCCCCCAGGAGGGGTGTCTGTGTATTTACTATTTCATCTGCGTTTTGACAGTTGGGTTAAAAGGAACGGTTAGTGCTATTTTCATCTTAGCTAGTAGTTATTTCATAAAAATAATGACTTTGATAGACTCATTTCACTGAATACTCGATTTTTATTATTTATTAGTTTTTATAAAGCTTTCTTCGCTGGTTCTCGGAGGGTATAAGTGGTTAGTGCTAGATGAAACATTGATTAGCCACGCTGTGTCGATATTCCTAGCTAATAACACCCATCTACAGAAACTATCAATGGGACCGTATACAATGCTCAGTCAATAGTAATAAAATGAATATACATTGATCAATCTACAGTAGGAAATGACTATCATCTATGCCCATTCGCAGTCTCCTTCAAAACTAAGGGGGGGTGAAAAAGTAAAAGGACGAGCACTGGTGGCGATTAACCCGTGCAAGAGGTGAGGACATGAGGTTTAGTAGTCGAAGGCATTAGGTGGAATGCCCGTTGCTCAATGGAAAGCCAGCCATGGTCGGTGAAGATAGAGCACTTACAATGTCTGTAATGCTTAGGTCGCTCGGTAGAACCGCTTTTGCCTCCGTAGCATGGGATCCCACAGTGAGGGTGGTCACATTGGGGATTTTATCCTCCAGTTGCAAGCTGTTGGCCCAGCGAAACAAAGCTTCGTCACCCCGAGAGCCTCCTGCGACAAATAAGAAGTCCGGAATCCTTGGTAGCTGCTGCAGGATGAGATCTGCGGCTTTCGCTTTTGTGACATCCAGAGGTTCGACACTCACTAATCCCTCAGTTAAAACAACCCGAATTGCCTCGTTGCCCCTTGAACCATTGATTTGGTCCGCAAGCTCAGAGGCTTGTCGGCTGGCAATTTCAGGATCGTAAGCATCGTCATACCGATACGTCAACAAGCAGCGTCGTTCTTCCATTTTGCTTCCTTCGGTCCTTTCTTGGAAATACTCGATCACCTTGCGGATTCCATTTCTCCAATCTTTTATCTTGTCCATGTCAACTAGCGACTCCCACTGAGATGCGCCAATCTCTCGTAAAAAGCAACCATTCTCGGCGATATAGCCCACTCTATATGGAAGTGTATGGATCATTGTTTCGAGTTGCTCAGGGCTTTTATCACTGGTCACGTAGACAAGATTCTTCGGCTCGCAAAGTAAGTGTTCTAACAGATGAACCATTTTCTTGCTGGGTGTTGAAGCGGTAGAGCCGATTGTCCCTTCATCCTCAAGCAAGAAAAGCCTTACATCGGAGTTTTCATATGACTGTTTCAATGCATTGACAGAGAGGGATGAGACTTGGCTAGGCTCGCGAGATAATTGAGAGGCGTGAGCTTTGGATAGAGCATTTTGGAATGCGTCGCACCAAGCTAACGCAGTGTACGGTGCCTTCCTCTCGAGCAGAAATTGCCAGTTGCGCTGTTTTTGCTCTGGTGACATCTCAAGAGCCTTGTTAATTGTATCTGCCACTTCCCTATAATCCCATGGGTTGACAAGGAGCTCATGTCCACTGAAAATCGAGGCACTCCCCGTAAACTCACTAAGAATGAGGGAACCATGACGCTGTAATGTGAGTTTTCCATCTTGGTAATGAAGGTAGTCATGACTGGTAAGATTCATGCCCTCCCTCAGACTGGTCACCATAAAGATCTCGGCGACACTCATGAGCGCGAGGAACTGAGAATAACTGATGTCTTGCCTCAGAAGCACCAGTGGCTGGTGGGTCAGTGTTGAGTAAATCGAATTTATTCTCATTGCAATCTTTGAGACTTGGGCTTCCAGTTCAGGCAGTTCTGATGCTGACGACGCAACTTGGATGAGGACGACCTGTGACGGTTAGCATGATATTTATCTGACCAGATAGGGGTTTTCAGATCTTACATTTTCTCTCCATTTCCGATTTCGCTTCAAAAATAATTCGTACGCCAAGAGCTTCTGCTTGATACCCCCTGGCGCATCAAGCCTATCTCTTGCAACGATCAAGCGCTTACCCCTGTATCTCGTGCATATGTTAGAAACCCAGTCCTTGACCTCTGTAGACTGTCGCAGCTCATCAAGGGCCTTTGTGTCGATTCCAAATGGGATCCTTTTCACATTTACGAAGCGTTTGTTGAGTCGAACCCCATCAATTGTCACCTCTAGACTTAAAAGGCGACTACACGTCTGGAGGAAATGATGACAATATTCATCTGTCTGAAAACCAACAAGATCTGCACCCAGAAGACCCTCTAGCAGTGCATTCCGGGCATTGAGGCACCTGAACACTTCAGACGAGGGGAATGCAGCATGCATGAAGAAGCCGATCTCTGCATTGGGCAACTTTTCCCTGAGTAAAGACGGAAGTAGCAGAAGATGATAGTCATGTACCCAAATGCTATCACCTGGTTTCCAGTGAGCTGCAATGGTGTTGGCAAATGCTTCATTGACTTTCAAGTATTGCTTCCAGGAGTAATCGTCATATTCAGTATGGCGAGGACTTTCCTGCATCTGATAGTGGAAGGCCGGCCATAGAACAGCACGGCAAAAATGGGTGTAGTGTCCTTCAAATTCACTATCGCTAGGAAACACCGTGATGGATTCGAATTCGTCTTCGAGGGTCTCCGAGATGCTGGCACACGTTTCGTCTTTCAATGAATCGGTTGGCATGCCAAGGGTGCCCACCCACATTTTGTCGGGCAACATACCCGCTTCTACGGCTGCTTTGACTGTATTTCGCAGACCACCGTTGCCCTGTTCGGCAGATTTGACGACCCAGTCTGCATCAGAAAGCAGTGCGCGGGGACTCCCATGATCATCTTCCGAACTTATAGTGTCTATAGCACCATCGAGATGATAAGATAGCTCGTCCTCTGGGTCGGGGCGGTTCAAGATGGACGGCTCAGGATGAAAGGTAGCCTTGGATCGTGGCTGATTAAACTTGCGGCTTTTACCCCACGATACGGATCGAGGCTCACTGGGACCTGGGCCGTTTGGGTCATCCGTGTACGGGATTTCTCCCGCAGACTGAGATGCATAGGGTTTGAAAATTTCATAGTCCGTGATTGCCCCGGGAGTCAGATAGAAACTTGAGGATTTGAAATGGCGATTCCGGCGAGCCTCTGCTAGCCGCCCGATGACCTGATCATCGGGTGAGGAATAACTGACAGAGGACTTGCGACGAGCATGTCTTAATTCAGTGGCTTTGAAGTCTATAGTATACGGAAGGAAACTAAAGCGGAATGTCAGCTCGTATCATATACCGATGAGTGCAAAAGAGGGGTGACCTACAGTGAGGCAATAAAAACCGTCATTGATATATTTTGTTTGAGCAGACTGTCTTGAGCGGTTTGAACGATATCTAGCAAGGGATGATGCCGCAGAAAGGTGATCGACCTTTGTGAGGTATTAGGACGTAAGACGGAGGTCGGTCTAGATGATGAAAGGCGTTGTTTTCCGGGTCAAAGGAGGATGGAAGGCCGGGTCTATAAAAGATGCGGGAAAGCGAGTCCTGAAAATCCCGGGGAAATTAGTGCTGCAGAACATTTGGAATAAACAAATAGAGTGGTGACGTCGTTGATTGGCCAGTGAGAGCCTGGGCTGAGGGATTTGAGCGAGAAAATAACAGAACCTTCTGGGCTTTTCGAGGGGAAGAGGGGAAGTTCACCTGGGCGTTCGGGCACGATGTTGCTTTTCGCGCGCTCGCTGCCTTGATGCCAGCCACTCATCAGAGGAGGTTGCTATAGTCCTTCAACTTATACCAACGGCCCAACGATGCTGACCGTGTAGTGTTTTGGGCAGAATAGTCGGTCCATTCGATAGACTCCTTGACGCTTCGACACAGTCTGGGCCCGCGACGACTTGGGACCACGGACCGGATCGGAAGGGTCAATATTACTTCATCGCCGGTGCTCTTGACGGAGAAAAAGCGCCCAAACTGCAGAGAGCCAGAAAAAAATCAAGGTTGTCAGCTGAAAATCAAGTAAAAAGCCGGTGGTGGTGGATAAGAATAGAAAATAAGAATGTCTGAGGGAGGAGGTGGTTGAGTTTCCCGTGGGGGTTGCGTCGTCCAGCCAGTAACGGTATCATCGCCTGAGGGTAATAATTCACTCCTCCTGCTGTCGCGACTTCCCTTGCAATCTGCCCCTCATCCGACAGTCTTCGGAACTAATTCATCACTCTTATCTATTATTTTCGTTCTCTGCCTTATTATCCCTCGGGTGCCGTTCTCCTGCTCGGTCACTGCCAGCACTATATTCTTTTCTGATACGTCTTGTCTATACCGAGTCCTGCGCAGCCAATCTGATCTCTCATGTCCAACACAGACACGACCCCGGGCGATTCCCGCCTGCTTCTCGTCTCCAATCGCCTACCAATCACCATCCGGCGATTGGAAGGCAAGTATGAATTCTCCATGTCCTCGGGTGGCCTTGTGACAGGCCTCAGCGGACTGTCCAAGACCACAAGCTTTCAGTGGTACGGTTGGGCGGGCCTGGAAGTCCCTGAGGATGAAGTCAAGACTGTGCAGGATAGACTGAAGGAGGAGTTCAATGCCACGCCTGTCTTTATAGATGACCAGTTGGCCGATCTCCATTACAATGGCTTCGCAAGTATGTAACCATGCGCCTCTTTATGCCCGGAGGCGATCACCCATTACGACAGTGCCCAATCAATCGCTAACGATTTGTCCTAGATTCCATACTGTGGCCATTGCTGCACTACCATCCCGGTGAAATCGTGTTTGATGAAAGGGCTTGGGAAGCATACCAAGAAGCCAATCTATTGTTCGCCAAAACAATCGCCAGCGAAGCCAAAGACGGCGACTTGATCTGGGTGCATGACTACCATCTCATGCTTCTTCCTCAAATGCTCCGACAGGAATTGAGTGCATCTGGAAAGAAAGACATTCGCATTGGTTTCTTCCTCCACACCCCTTTTCCCAGCAGTGAGATATACAGAATCCTACCTGTGAGAGGTCAGTTACTTTATGGATTGCTGAACTGCGACTTAATCGGTTTCCACACATACGACTACGCGCGCCATTTCTTGAGCAGTTGTTCCCACATACTGTAGGTACCTTGCGATGATTGTCAACCCGTGATGGACTAACGGTTTTACAGAGGGCTGGTAACAACCCCGAGCAGTGTGAAATATGAAGGACGATCCGTTGCAGTCGGGGCTTTCCCTATTGGAATTGACCCTGAGAAGTTCACTGAAGGCTTGAAGAATCCCAAGGTACAAAGTCGCATCCAGAATCTTGAGAGCAAGTTTCAAGGGACAAAATTGATGATAAGTGTGGATCGTCTCGACTATATCAAAGGCATTCCTCAGAAGCTGCATGCTTTGGAAGTCTTTCTTTCCAGCCACCCAGAATGGGTTGGGAAAGTCGTTCTAGTTCAAGTCGCTGTCCCTAGTCGACAGGATGTTGAGGAGTACCAGAACTTGAGAGCAGTGGTAAATGAGTTGGTCGGGAGAATCAACGGCAAGTTTGGTATGGTTGGCAGCTTTCCAAGACCCAAACTCATTCATACTAATATTGAGGTTAGGTACTATCGATTATGTACCCATTCACTTCATTCACAAATCAGTAGGGTTTGATGAACTTATCGCCCTGTACGCAGTCTCCGATGCTTGCATTGTGTCTTCCACTCGGGATGGAATGAATCTGGTTTCATTCGAATACATTGCTACACAGGAGAAGCGTAAAGGTGTTTTAATCTTGTCGGAGTTCGCCGGTGCTGCTCTGAGCTTGAATGGGAGCATTGTGGTGAACCCGTGGAACACCGAAGAGCTTGCTGGAGCATATCACGACGCTGTGTCATTGAGCGATGCGCAAAAAGCCGTCAAATTCCAAAAACTCTTCAAGTACATCTCCAAGTACACAAGGTCAGTACCCATACATACGTACCCATCTAACAACACGACGGTTGCCTAGCTCGGTGCTAAACTCTTTGCAGCGCATACTGGGGACAGTCTTTCGTGTCAGAGCTATCTCGCTGTCCATCATGATGTGAAATTGGGGTTTAGGATGGGGTTCAAAGTGGCAAACCATAATATTTTTTTTTTTTTTTTTGCATGGCGGCTTAGAGCGATATTTGATCCAAGTAGACATGACGATTCTAATGAAAGCGAGTCCTATTGGCTCTAGATATTGACACGGGCAGGAAATGCATACATTATGTAACGGGAAGGCAAAGTATCTGGAAGGATTGCCGTCCTACGCCAGCGACTACGTATTCCACGCGGCATAGAAGAGTAGTGACGCATGACATATCAAGCGATCTGCGAGATCTACACCACGTCAACACCCGATCAGACAGCAACGGCAAGTGATGAATTGCGCAAAGGGATCAGCCGGAGAAAATCCTTGTTTCAGAATTGTATAAGCCGACAGGGATATAGCACGATATTATGGTGTTTCTCAGCATGAAGATGGCTAAGAGCTTGGACATGGTTTATCAACATCAACCGAACCCCGCGGTCGTTATATACTTTGAAGAACGAGATCAAATACTGCAGTTGTTCGTCATAGTAGTATACTCCATCAAAACCACAAACTATTCCATACGTAGTATGTGTAGATCGGTGGTGAAAAACAAGCACACATGCATACAGACGGGAAGCACCTTACGTATACAGATAGGCATAAGACAACGTACACTCCATGGAAGCCAAGTCTGAAGCCAAGAGATGTATGACAAGTCGACAGCGAGCACCACGATCCAACCGTGCAACCGACAGAAAGCGGGCTAGAAAAAATAAAATGAAAAACAAATAAAGTGGATAACACTGACAATCAATATTTATTTTATTATATTTTATCTTTTCACCTTGTACCAGAAGCAGAACTTGAATGGAAAAAAAGAACAATGAACCTTTCCAAGCACACTAAACCCAATCGGGCAAATTACATCGGCGGGATAAACCGTGCACTCTGCAATTGTGGAGGGGCAAAGAGGACACAGAGCTTAGGTGGACAGTGGAACACACTTGGACAGCCAAAGGCTGAGGCAGGAAAGTAAAGGTAGTGAGGGGAACGGGTTTTAAACAAGGTCTATGAAAGCGAAGGCTGTGATTCGTCATTTAGTGTGGAAAAAAGATGGGTTGCTAAACTTGCTAAGCCCCACGATGGGGTGGTGCTTGGTTTTCTTAGGAGTTAGGCTTGTTTTGGCCGCTTTAGCTGTTGTTAGCATGAAACGGCCATGCCGTCTGTTAGGCCGTTTCAACTTGTCACGGGTGTTCTTGGATCTTAGTACGAGTATTCTTTCCTTTTCGCCTGAAAGGGGCATGAAACCGGAAAAGGTGTTACTCCGATGGGTGTAGGAATAATCCGAGCCCTCCGAGGTTCCGAAGTAGTGTGTTGATGATCGTCCAAGGAAGGGATTTAACTACTAGTTTTACTATTTAGATCAACTGACAAAAGTTGTTGGGCAATAGCCCTTGATCTTTTTTATCTAGACTCTCTGTAGTATTTGATCAAGAAATAAATTCCCCTAGCTTGGTAGTTAGTTTATGTTTATTACGTGATATATTGGAATATGGGAAAAAAGACTGAAGATTTGGCTTCTCTACGAGAATAGATGCCGATCAGGGTCTTGTGACTTGACCAGGATGTCGCAATCAGGCTTTACGATGAGGCGGCAGCATCCCGTATTCCCGTTGAACACGCAGATAACCAGTACGCATATATGATTATCTGTATTCAATCTACAAAAACGGTCAATGTCAATGTAGATGATTCATGATTCAGATTATCATTGTAGATGAAAGGAGAGTCAAGAACCATGGACGATTCCATCTAATAATAAACATGATCTGATTTTCCAGCATCGATAATTCGATATGGAAACTTGGCAGATTCGCCGGTCGCGCGTCGCTGCGAAGATCATCTCATAGCTAGATTGGCAGACTAAACCGCACCCAACCTAGGGCCCAGGGGGTGGATGATCCGATCATTCTGAGTCCATTCTAGGAAAATAAAGGGGGGGGAAGAGAGCCGCACGCTTTACCCGTTCAGAGTCAAAGACGACGAAAACGAACCCTGAGCCAAGACTCTCGAAAGGCTGGCCCGGGATGAGACACCAGAGACAGCCCATTGCCAAGGCGCTTCTGGTGTTCTCAGGGTCTGGGATGACCCACTTGGCAGTTTTGTCAGCAGCAGAATTGGGTTAGGCTGGTGGGGCGCTCGAAGCTATTCTAGCCGAATCTTGTCTATGCCAAGACGGACGCTTGCGCGTCTCCGCCACATCTTTTTCGTTCCTATCTGGGAAAGACGCTGGACTGTAACGCCCTTGGCTCCATTGTTATGTGTAGACTGGAGTGTACGCTCCGAACGGGTTTGTTGGGCGAACAAAGAGTATGCAGGTACCATTATTATCCCATGTTCAACAGAATTATTCGTAAGATGTACGGTGTGCATAGTTTGGGCTGTGGATGGCAACAAAGTAGTATTGTGTCGTGTCAGGGTGGAAATGCGCATTCATAGTTGGTGCAAGAAGCCGCGCGTATACCTACACCATAGAGCGACCGACTTTATGAATCATTTTTTCCCTCCCTTGCCAGTCTGGTACATACTGCAGGTCTGCATCAGACAATTAGAAAAACTATTGAATAAACCATCAAGAATAGAAAATGGAATGGAAAGAGAAACCCTTAATTTCAGAGATCCAGGTCTTCAGGAATGAAGATTGTCCAAGACAGTCCATGGTCCCGTAGTGGTGTTTGACTTTTGATCTGCCTTTCAGGGTCTCAACAGCCGACGTTCAATATCTCCGTGCTTTCGATGGTGTGGACAGACCAGGGTAGATATTTAAAATTTTCTCATCGTCTTTTTTTCTGAATCTTCCATATCATTATCCAATTATGGAAGCGCCAGAAGCAGTTCCGTCTGTCAAAGCCTTAGCTGTACAGTGATTCGTCCGCGCAATCTATGGGACTTTGGGTGGTTCGATTTCCACAAGGCTGCGGTCCAAACCGCGAGATAATTTTCCTTTCTGAAGGAGGATTTTTCCCTTTTGCCCACCCAAGACGGTTAGCAGTTGGGCAGTGCACGGTTACACGCTATTCTAAAGTGTAGATTAGTCTGTTGATCAGAGAGCCGCGTAAGACACTGGCTGACGTCGAGTCAAGATCACTACATCGTAGGAGAGTAGTTAGCACATACAAAAAAAATTGGGCTTGAAGAGCCGACCTGAATGATGACAGCTGTATGTATGGAGCATGCATGTCCCAAGAGAAAAAAAAGAAAAAGGCTTGCGTACCTACAGAGGAACGAAGTATTCCATGGGAGAGTCAGCCCAGGCAAGGGCAAAAATGAAGCAAAAAAAGGATGGATTCTCCCCTTCCACGCGGTCAAGGCCAAGCTTTTCAGAGATTCATCAGCCAGCTCCTGGCTGGGTGGAGAGGTGGTGTTCATCATCATGGTCAGCAACTCATGAAATAATCTGTAGCAAAATCTACCTAGCATCTGTTGCTATCGTGTTGGACCAACAGGGGGGGAGCCAAGAGACATCAATTGGCAAGTGCTTGTTGGGATTATCTGGGATTGACTGCGTACTTGGGAGGATGACCAGAATAATGGACTGTATGATGTGCAGTGCCAAGCGTCCAGACACTGAGACCCTGAATTGGTCATCATCATGTTTTGTACCAACTGTTGATTTATGTACTACGTACTAGAATACTGTTAATTGTATAGAATGATATTTACTACAATATTTACTACTTCTATGACTCCTACTACTATCCAACATATTATCATCATCTCAAACTGGTTCTTGGCCTTGACTGCGGTTAACTGTTTCGGGGCGGGACACACGCGGCTTGCGGTGCTGGCGCGGGGCCGTGATTGGGGCAGCGAACCCAAGGCTGACGACGCTTCGCCCTCGCTGCTGGCGTGGAGTAGGGAAAAAAAAAAGAAAAGAGAAAAAAAAAAAAAAAAGGCCAATGACCCGAAAAATCATCATCGTCTGCTGCCCTTTCGCTCTCGCTCTCCCTCTCTCGCACTACTACTACTCTTACTACTACCTCGTCTCACCCCTTCTCCGGAGATCTTCTATCTAAAACTCTCTTGTACCTAATTATTCTTTTTTTTTTATGTCGACCGATCTCTCGCTCTTTCTTGTCTCTTTCTCTCTCTCTCTTCCCTGAAGCCTTTTTTTTTTGGCGCCCTCACCTTCACACTCACCCCTTCGTTGTGGTCTGCGTTGACCAACGCCAAGCGTGGCGACCGCTTGGCTGGGCTGTGCTTCTGCGACCACCGTCCTTCGTCACTAACAACAACCTTACCACCTACCTTCCGACCGACCAAACCATCTTCGAGTTACCTTCTCTTGAGTGTCTCTTTACTTCAGTAACTCGAAGTAAAAGAGACTACTAGTGCGACCAACGGGAATTCATCGACATTCAATCGCTTTGGAAGACCGTGTCGACCCCTACCATGGCGGACAGCAGAGGGATGCCAACCGCCGACGGCTACGACCCTTCGGGACTCACCAACCAATTCGAACAGTTGATGCGCTCAAAGAGGTTCAATCGCCTTCAGGAACAGTCCCGATCTCGTGCCGGTACACAATCGCCTTCGCCGGCACCCTACATGGCTTCTCCTTCGATTCCTCCACACCCCTCGCGGGCACCACCACCACCTCCCCCGACCGGTGTCCATCACCCATCTCAGCCATCGCAACCACAATTTCCATCTCAATCGCCATCGTTAAGAAACCTTCCTATTATGCCATCGCCTCCTCAGGACCCTGCCTCGCTCAAATTCCGAAATCTCCTCCACGTTCTCTCCGTGACGCCGACCAAGTACGAAAACCCGGGTCTCCTCGACGAAGCCCTGGCTCTCATTCCGCTCGACAGATTATATTCAGAGGCAGAAGAGGAAAGCCAAATAATTCAGGCCCAAGCGGCCAGTGTTGGGGGAAAGCCTGAGTGGGGTTACCAAGATTGTGTCATCAGAGCTCTTCTAAGGTTGGTCTTGGATCCCTTGCTTGTCTCACTAATCATACTAATCACATTCCTAGATGGTTCAAACGATCATTCTTCCACTTTGTCAACAATCCCTCCTGTCCCCGGTGCTTCTCGCCCACAATTGCTTGCGGCATGACACCGCCTACACCGGACGAGACCGCCCGTGGTGCGACTCGAGTCGAACTGTACAAGTGCTCTGCCTGCGGCGGTAATGAACGGTTTCCCCGATACTCCGACGTTTGGCAACTACTACAGAGTCGCCGGGGCCGTGTTGGAGAATGGGCAAACTGTTTCAGCATGTTCTGCCGGGCGATTGGTGGTCGTGTTCGATGGGTGTGGAACTCGGAGGACTACGTCTGGACAGAGGTTTACTCGGAGCATCAGCGACGATGGATCCACGTCGATGCGTGCGAGGAAGCTTGGGATCAACCGCGACTTTATTCTGAAGGTATGTTTACCAAGTTTGATCTTTGTTATTGATCAAGCTGACTCTTTTCCAGGATGGGGTCGAAAGATGTCCTACTGCATTGCATTCTCTATAGAAGGCGCGACCGATGTCACCCGACGATATGTACGAAACCCAGCCAAACATGGTGCTCCCCGGAACCGTGCACCCGAAGAAGTTCTACTGTGGGTGATCCAGGAAATCCGGAAGAAGCGTCGCGAGAACCTGGGCAAGACAGACTCGAAGCGCCTGCTCAAGGAGGAGGAGCGGGAGGAGAGGGAGCTCCGTGCGTACACTGCATCTGCTCTTGCCGCCGAAATCAACGGCCTTCTTCCTCGAGCCCACTCGGGCAGATCTGATGAGATCAAGACACCTCATCAGGATTCCGCTATGGATTGGGTCGCTACAAGACAACAAGGATCTGGACACTCTGGCCCAGATCACTCCCAGGATGGTCGGTAAAACTACGTGTCTCACCGGCTATCTTCTCTCCTACCTGCTACTATGCGGTTGTGACTCCCTAGAGCCACACTGGTCGCGTTGGCATCAGACCGACCGACCGACATACTTCGCAGACCTACGACCGATACGACGACATAATCAGGCCGGACTATATATTCAACGTATAATAATCGACTGAAAAAACGATAAACGATTGACTTCAGCCCTATTATGGAATTCATGTGATCGGCACCGCACTTTTCACGACTCGCTACAAACACCCTGCATTGTTAGGGAGCGTTGGTTTCATATGAACTCCAATTATGAATCGTCTGCCGGCATACCGGAGGCCTCTACTCCTTCGAACCGGGGTTCGAACAGGTCTGCTCTATGCTCGTTCGATTCTGGGGGAGTCCACCCAGAGTCGAAGTGTGAGCTGCTGATAGCGAACGCTATCCTTGCAATGATGCATCTATCTTGGCGACTAGATGTCGCCTGACTCGTGACTCCACAGTCAGCATTTACAATCACTCATATATTTCTTTCTTCAAACATCACCATCGTTTTCGATCTACATGGACATCCACCACGATTCGTTACTTTTCTTTTATATTTTCTTCTCTTTTTTCTTTTATTTTTTTTTTTCTGGATATAACCAGGCGTCTCCCGAAATAAGACTTTATTAATTTTATTATGGGTCATATTTTGTTGGGCGCAACGGGGTTTGGCAGGGGTTGGCCGGCGTGATGTGAAGATCATTTTCTTCTTTAATTTCTTTCTTCCTAATCACTGGAGGCCCAGGATGCGCCAAGCACTGGAGCCAGCCAGACTATCTGCCATGTTATGAGACACGAATGAGAGTGTTCATTCGGGTTGAAAAAAATTACCCTTTCTTTCCGGTCGCATAAGTCCGTTCGGCGCAGCGGCAGTTCATTTTCCTTTTTTGTTTCTGACTCCTGGCGATCTCAGATATCTTCCGTCTCATGTCAAATATCCATTTCCTAGTGACATCTACATGGAGCGTGCTTGTGATGCTCAAACTTCAAACCTCAAACTTTGGCCTGTCAATATTCTCCGTAATCCGTAGCGAACAAAAGAATCAACAAAGAACTCGACCAAAATAACCACCCTTACCATCCTTCCAAATATCTAGGTACCGTAACAATAAACCAACCAAGTTCATGAGTCCAACCACCTCCAATCCCCTCCCTCCATCACGAGCCAAATTCCCCATAAATCTCAGACAGGAGAGACCCTGCACCCACCCAAGTTAAATTGCGATATGCAATCCTATCCCCCCTCCCCGCGATATAGCGGGTCCCCCAGTTACAGTACATTTTAGTAGGCTATTTTCTTACGTGACTGCTATTTATAGGTTAGTTTTGGCGCTTGTAGTAGGTAGGTGATGTTAGTTTGTTAATGCCTTAGGTGTCGGTATTTCAGGGTCCACGGATCGACGGGGAATGTGGAATGCGCTAACTAGGCTTTTTTGGGTGGTCGGGGGCCGCGGGGGCCGAGGTGTTAGCATCTACTATCTAGTACATACTAGCTTTAGTAGGTAGTAGGTGCTTTAGTTTAGAAATGGTTAGTGTTGTGTAGAGTTAGTGGTTAGTATGGGGTAGTTCATAGATTAGATGGATAGATGGAGGATGGGGATGGTATTCAATTATGTTATCTGAGGCTGATTGACGAGCAGTATGAGACAAGATAAGATCATTTATAGAATACGTCTACTACTTATATCTTGATATTTGTAGATAATCAAAGTAAAATTGTGTATTAAACAAACAGCTAGTATGTCAAGTAATCGCTAACCCAGACTCCACGCCATGCCGCGAATTGGATATAAGAAATCAAGTCCATCCCATCACTCCCATCACTCCCATCACCAGTACAGAGTACAGAGGGTCAAACCGCCCTCACAGAACAACCCATCCCCCTCCTCCTCAAATCCCCATCAATACTCCCAATCTCCTTAACATAATACGGCTGAGCAGGCAGCAACAACTCCCACCCGCGCACAAGCCCCCCCAACCCCCTCAACGGCTCCAAGAAAACCGGTATCTTCTCCACAGACTCGCAGAACCAGTTCCCTGTAAGATGGAGGGTGAAAGTCTGCAATTCGGCGATGCTAGCTAGGGCCTGGCACGTCTCAACCCACTGCTGCCGGCCCGCGGAGAAGTAGACCGATTTTACGGGGTCTTTGCTGGGCAGCCAGTGGCCGGGGAAAGCCCAGCGGAGCTCGATGTGCCGGATGCTTGTCCAGTGGTGAGTTGGGATTGTTGGGCGCAGGTACGGGAGGGACCAGGTTGTGCTGAATTCGAAGGTGTTGAGGGTGTAGAGCATGTGGATTGATTCGGAGTAGCTGCGCCTCTTAGCATCCAGCACTATAGTCCCAGGCTTGTAGATAAGATGGATGAAGACTTACATCTGCTTGCACGTCAACGAAAGCGCCAATAACCCCCCATCTGATTTACCCATCGCCTTACTCCTACTCGACGTTGGCAATCCACCCTGGCAGATCTCGCACGACCCCGTCCGCGGACAAACCACGCATCCCATCCGTCGTCTCGGCCGCTGGACAATATGCAGCTTCTTTCCGCCCATGACGTACTCCCAGATAATCAGTCTAAGCTCGGGGGAGAGTTTGGCGAGGAGACTCGAGTCTGTCTGGAAGTCATATTCGAAGCGCGAGTCAGATGATGATGGTGATGATGGTTTAGGGAGTTGAGATTGAGATTGAGATTGAGATTGGAGAGTTCGTCGACGGGATTTGGGGAGTGGGTTGGGTTTGTTGCCTATAGAGGTGTTTTGTGAGTATTGGTTTCGATGGCCTTGGTGAATGTTACACAGTATTTGTTGTACTGCAGACGAGCAATATTCTTATGTGGAAAACTTTGCAGGCAAATCCATGTCATGCAGACAGCAGAAGAACTCACTCTGATACCGCTGAGCCAAAACATCCTCCCAAGAAAACATGCCGGGCTTAATTATCGCCATAATCCTATGCAGCGTCTTACGCTGCAGCGACAAAGCGGGGGCGTGTATAACCTTTTAAACAAAGCAACACGAGCTGATCGGAAGAATTGCGATCAACTCAGGAAAAATCACGCATGTCACCGTCAATCGGAACCCTGACTGGCGAGAATCATACTTGGAAGCTAACTGGGGCCTTTCAAACAGTCGATGCCGGGCCTGGGAGATCCGAACTCGGATGTACGTGGCTGGTGGAGAAGGGGGGGGGGGGGAAGAGGAGGAGACGGCCGATCGTAAGCGCGTGTGACAGTCAGGAAGGGGAAATAGTCTCGTGCGATATTTGAGGCATTTTCAATAATGGGGATGGGGTGTTTATTTGTTGAGAAAGGTGAAAGGGAGACATGGGGAAGAGTCGGTGAGAAACAGGCCAACTTAAATATCAAAAAAGGGGGCTGAGTTGAGCGCAATCGATAAGTTGATGGTGTTGAGGACGAGATAACGACTGATTGATAACAGAAGATCTTCACGAACCACGATAGGAAGGGCAGTGGAGATAAGTGGCTCTCGGTGGAGACCGGAAGGGCTGGAAGGATCCCGACATCTCCCGTGCTTACTGGGTGTTTGCGATAGAGAATAATGGCATTTCATTCATTTCATATGCAACGAGTGTAGTAATGTACATGCTAGATATCTATATAATGTTCATAAGTCGTAAAGAGTGATAGTTATACAGCCCTAGCCAGAGGGCAAACGAATGTCTATCAAAAACGAGAGTAACCACCATCCATATAACGAGTGACGAACCAATCCATCAAAAAGAGTTCTATAATATGCTGTTCATGAGTCGTAAAGAGTGATATAAAGCCCTAGTCCAGGGGCAGAGCGAATGTCAAGTGCCGAGTGTCGAGTGACAAAAACAATAGTAGCCATTCCATATAAACGAGTGACACAGCCCTAGTCCAGAGGGCGAAATGAATGTCGAGTGTCAGAAGTGAGAGTAGCCATAATTCATGTAAACGAGTGACGAAACCAGTCCATCAAAAAGAATGTTATGATATGTTCATGAGTCGTAACGAGTGTGGTAGTTATACGGCCCTAATCCAGAGGGAAAAATGAGTGTCGAATGTCGAGTAGCCATCAATGCATAAACGAGTGATATACCAGCCCAAAGGGCAAACGAATGTCGAATGTTAAAGCAAACCACCATTTAATATAAACGGGTGACAAAACCACCTCTTCACCAGCAAAGAAAGTTATGATATGCTGTTCATAAGTCATAATGAGTTGATACAGCCCTAGTCCAGAGGGCAGAAAGAATGTCGAATGTCGAATGTCGAATGTTGAAATGAGAGTAACCAGCATCTCCTATAAACGAGCGAGCGGTGTACAGCCCTAGTCCAATGGGCAAAGCGAATGTCGAATACCAAACGAATGTCGAGTATCAGAACGAATGTCGAGTATCAGAACGAATGTCGAGTATCAGAACGAATGTCGAGTATCAGAACGAATGTCGAGTATCAGAACGAATGTCGAGTATCAGAAAGAATGTCAAAACGAATGTCAAAACGAATGTCAAAACGAATGTCAAAACGAATGTTAAACAAGAGTAACCACCATTTCATATAAGCGAGTGACATGCAGCCCTTATCCAGAGAGCGAAATGAATGTCGAATGTCAAAAGCAAGAGCAACACCATCTTGAATAAATGAGTGATATGTAGCCCTAATGTAGAGGGCAAAGCCAATCTCGAGTCAAAAAAGAGAGTAGCCACCATCCCCTATAAGCGAGTGACCAAACCACTCCAAAAGAAAGTTATACTGCCCGAGAAGGAGTAGGAGTAGGAGTCGTAGGGGTATAAGCAGGTCTAGTGCTGGATAATCCCAGAGTATTCGTTGGACAAGGAGCGTGAAGTCCCTTGGTGAGCATCGACAGTCCATCAGGCTGTAGTCGATCGATAGTCTTCTCTGCCGGCACCGTGCCGACATACGCGTTGAAGTTGTAGATGCCGCAAGGGCAAGTATCGACAACATCTTTCAGACTTGTATCGGAGATGACGGGCTTCCCGTTACGGATGAGCGAGAACTTCTGCTTCCCAACGCCCATGGGCAGCGAAAAGGCCTTGGCTCCTGCTGGTGCGTGGAATTTCCGAGTCTTGTCACCGGAGCTGACTTGGACCGTGGCGGATGAATTAAGCAGGGAAACAACGAATACTTCGTCTTTCATTGTTTCGTAGCCATCTGGTCGACCGGCGAAGAAGTTCCCACTGGCGTTGCTGGGGCTTCCTTGCATTGTCGTGTCGGTCGAGTCGCAATCCACATCTTTCGGTGTAGGTCTATACCAGTAGACCAACTTTTCCTCGG
This sequence comes from Aspergillus wentii DTO 134E9, assembly GCF_001890725.1. Taxonomy (NCBI): domain Eukaryota; kingdom Fungi; phylum Ascomycota; class Eurotiomycetes; order Eurotiales; family Aspergillaceae; genus Aspergillus; species Aspergillus wentii. Next base: position 2,452,154 of record NW_024467835.1, on the reverse strand, counting down.
TGATGTGCTTGTCAACCGATTTATCCCCAGCTTTGTATGCGGCGATGAAAGGCTTCGACATCTCTAGCCAACCAGTGTGTGGCCTGCATATGTTAGCCAAGTCTCAGGTAGGTTGGTTTAAGATTACTCACATGTCCATCGCCCATTTAGAAGCTCCATCATCGCTATGCGGTGAAGACAGCGGTCCAATATAATGCGATTCTCCGTAGTCATTCCAGGTGATGATTTCCACGAAGCGAGGGGCGAGATCCAGAATTTGTCGCCATCGGTTGTACCACAGAAGGTCAGAAGGAAAAACAAAGTTCTTGCTGTATGAAACCTCGCTGCCATAATGAGTGGAGAACCAGCTAGAGGCAGCTGCATTTATCTTTTAGCTTTGCGTCACATCCTTGACCAGAGAAACACTTACGAGCAATGTAGTCCTTTCCAGCCAAAGCATCGGTGTAGGACTTGTCGCCGTCTGCAACAGTGACGTTATGGCCTGCTGTCGGAGCCTTATTGTTGCCATCGCTATCCCATGCCATCCAGTTGAGCGCACCCTGGACGCCATCAAAGTTCCCACTTCCCGGATGGAAATTAGGAGCAAAGAACAGATCCATGCCAGCAGCGGCTTTGATCTGAGAGACATCGACTCCGTCACCAGTAAACGACGACACAAACACCTTGCCATCCACCTGCAGCTGTCCCGGGAGGTTCGCGTACTTCTTGACCTTGGAACCCACTTTAGAACCCTCTCCAACTTTGAACCAGTTAAAATCAAACGAGAGAAAGACTTTCATGTCGTTGTTCGCAGCGGATTCATAAGCATAGCTCAGCTGCGTGTCTGTAAAAGTATCATCCCCAATGTTAAGCGCAAAGGCATCGATCCCCAGATCCTTTGCACGTTTCATGTCGTCATTATAATCTGAAGCGCTTTTGCGGTTGCTGACAATGCCCATCTAGATTAAATCTCCGATTAGCTGCATATCCCCCCTGTCAACATCTATATGTGATGAACTTACCATAAAATGACAGAAGACCAACTTGTCGTTGGAATCTGTAGAGCGAGTGCTGGGTTGAAGACCCCGAGGCATTGGAGTTGCAGCGACCAGCGCGAATAAGCCCACCAGGGCGAAGGAGAGAAGATTCAAAATCATGATCTGGGGGCCGTTAGTACCATATTGACTCGAAAGACGGACAACTCACCATAAAATTGATAAAGAATGAATACCAGATCGAGTAATAAAAGATTGACAGTGGGGAGCGTAGCGACTGAATAAATAAATCAAGCGTAAATGAATGTTTGTGGATGAGTGTGGATAGCGAGTGGCCGGCGCTTATATCCAAAACAGATCCTTCCCAATGGCATAAAAGAGAGTCTGCCAGAGTGGTCGGAGATAGGCGCCTGTCTCGAGAAACAAAGGAACGGCTTCATTGTCGTGCCTTTTATATCCATCGTTCTTCTGATGCTTCTTTATCATGATGATGGCATAAGCATTGAAGGATCACCCCTCAAACAACGCTGACTGAGATTCAACCTCAGATTCTGACTCGAAACAAAAATTCTCATTCAGACATTCTTTTTTTAATTCCTCAGCCACGAGGACGCTAGAGTCAACAGACTGTGTCATATTGTCGCAGAATATAAGCTTGGAATTTGCCTTTATCGCTAGCCCATGAGGTAATCCATGATGAAACTCGGATCGAGCCGATGAGATTTTCAGAAATATGATTTCCTAGACAGCGTATATACCTTCATAAGAAGTATTTGACCGTGTCATTTATCCTCGAGTTGAGAAATTGAGGTTATTGAGACCAACGCATTGGGCGGAGAGATGCCACGAAGCACATGCGATAACGTGGAGACGGACGGCAGTGGCATCATGTGTAGTAGAGAAAAATGCAACCATCCTTTGACTTTCCTATACAAGATTCTTCTTACTGTCTGATGATGGCATCACATGGCTGTCCCAGGTATGCGACCCCGCAGTTGGAGATACCGACAAGTTGTGCCAAAAAAGGGTTTTTATCGATGATATGATCTAATGTATGAATGATATAAGCTCAAAGATAATTTTAGGTATCCAAGCCCCATCTCACCGATAGTTGATTAGATCTTACTAGAAACACAACTTATCTTACTCTAGTGGAGATCTCGTAAATATCACGGTGAGAAATGATGGCATTAACTATACTCGCAATGACTCGATCTAGCATGACCTCACTTCATTAATGCCTGTGTAATTACTTGGCTTTATTATAGAACTGCTCAATATTCTATCAAAATATTCGAACTTGGACAAATGTCGCATTCGCTCTATCGGATAAAACACCGTAAAGGAATGGGGCCAAAGGCCTTATTCTGCAAAATGAAGCATTACAGCACAGCAAATGCAGAAACATAGCTCACAGAGCTATCAGACACATCAACTGCATCAGAACTGCGCTCGTATCTAATAAAATGGAATTTGCCCTTGGTGCCCTCCTCTACGTTCGTGATTTTCTCAATACCAGCCATGATGACTCCGATCGGATGGCGTCCGCACACGGTATTCCCGGTCTTCTGGAGGATATCCAAGAAATTATCCGTAACGCCGGTGGTTATAGCCGCCATGGTTGCAATGTCGAATGAGGAGATACTTTCGTGAATGGCTGGTTCGCCTCTCTGGATACGATCTCGTCGTTGCAGAACGTGGCCGGCAGAAGCTACTTCCATCTTATCTTCTATGGCGTCAATATCACCTCCCGGCTGAGGGAGGGAATCGGTAGAAATGGGGAGTTTGGGCCCTGGCTTGTCAGCTTGGGGAACATAGTAAGTATAGTGGAAGCGCAGGCCCCAGTGACAAAAGTCGGAGCTGATCACGAAAGCATTCGACGGGTCTGCAAGGTATGGAGCCAACAAAGCCCCGAATGCCTGCTCGGTGGATGCTGAAGTATTCCCCACCATGATCGGAACGAGTGGGGGGTATTGTGAGGTGGGCGTGTCTGGGTGCTGGAGCTGTAGGAGACGATGGATGTAGGGAAGGTGGAGCTCGATACTGTGTTCGTCTTCGTCGATCGACCGGGTCATAGTATCAAATTTGATGGTGGATCCGTTTGGCTTGACAGCTTTGGTCGAAAGCAACGTAGCAATGAGGTCTGTGTCCAGCGGGAGAGGGTCATCGGAAAGTGGGGTATAATAGGAAGTAAGTTGAGGGAGGGCAAGCGTCGTCAGATAATGGTGATGCGAAGGCCCAAGGACGAAGATCCGTTTCCTATATGCACGAATTAGGTCACTTGAGCGGGACATAGCTCAAGAGCATGGTGGGTTAGCTCACGCTTTCGACAAGTCCAAGGCTCGGTACGCGTGGGCAGCACATGGCCCTGAATATGCATAGCCAGCATGTCTGGAGAATCAGCATCGCGCAGAAGAAGCAAGAATCCTCGACACATACGGGGCGATGATGATACGGGCCCCAGGAACAGGCAAGGGACCGATACCACTGATCTCACTAGGGACTTGAGCAAGCCATCCGTCAAGCTGTTGGGTCAGGGTGCGTTGACTGCCCGAATACCACGATCCTGCGTGGGAAGCGTCTCTAGAAGGCATTTCCGTGGTGGTAGATAAAATTGGGGAAGCGATGGTTGAAAAAACAAGAGGGGCTGTGATGGTTGGTGTCAACAGTCAGAGCTACAGAAGCGGGGGAGAACGCCGTCATAGTGGAGATAACAGTTACCCCGCGGCATGCCGAACCATCTATCGCAGTATCGCAGAGTGTCACGCACCAAAATGAATGGGGGTTACACCTTATATCGATATTAGAATGACTCTTTATAATGTCTACTATTTTACAATCTTGAAAACATGGTGGAACAACTACAATACCGATTATTGACCTACAGGCTACTTACGACGTAGTAAAACACCTACTATGTACATAGTAGACATCTACCTAGGCTCTAGAATATCAATCTCCTTACTCTATCTAGGCAGATGCCAGACAATTATGTTGTGATCGCAAAAGCAATGCCGGTGGGGGAGAAAATCCAAGGGCCGGATAAGAATTTAAGGCAGGGCTGAACAGCCGAAGTGCGTTATCAATCAATACTCCGACTCGGAGTTACCTGTTTGGGTAAAAACCGGGTGATGGGGAAATGCCGAGTGGCTGCCGACTGCTGCAGAGCACGGAGAAGCCAATCCCGCCACCTTACGAGGTTTTACTATAAAGACGTGATTCCCTTCTAAGGTGAGTTTATTTTCACAGATCTTTACACAGAGAATATACAGAAAATGACGAATCTACTCAAGAACATCATCGTTGTCGGGGGGTCCTTTGTTGGACGAGTATGTCTCCAACTCTCCATGGCGTATATCTTGCTAATGATGCAATTAGACGACGGCTCAGGAACTGGCGCGTGTGTTGCCTGATACACACAGGGTACTTGATGCTTCTACGATTATGGTTGAATTATACTAAAGGTTGCAGGTGCTCTTGATTGAACCCCACAGCCATTTCCACCATTTATTCACATTCGTAAGTCTTCCTTATCCGTTTATTTGTACCCATACTGATAATCGCAGCCTCGATTCGCTATTGTTCCTGGCCAGGAACACAAAGCTTTCATCCCCTACAACAAAATCTATCATGCCGCACCAAACGCTTCTTCACACACCGTTGTTCAAGCCCGTGTTCTTTCAATCCAGCAACAGCATGTCAAGCTCGATCGAGAATGGCAGGGATCAAACCAGATCCCATTCGAGTACCTCACTGTCGCAACAGGAACACGTCTAGCTGAGCCTGCGGGCATGCGCGACGACGACAAACCGTCTTCAGTCGCGTATCTCCAGAAACACCAAGATGCCGTTAAGCGGGCCAATTCTATCCTCATCGTTGGTGGCGGAGCCGTTAGTGTTCAAATGGCAACGGATCTGAAAGAGGTCTCTCCCGAGAAAGAAGTCACAGTCGTACAGTCTCGTGAGCATGTGATGCCACAGTTCCACGGAAACCTACACAACCTCGTCAAGAAGCGATTCGACGAGCTTGGTGTGCGGTAAGTCTACTCGATTCTTAAGCGCATGCCCAAATCTAATTGAAAACACAGACTCGTCACCGGCTCTCGTGTCACAGTCCCAGAAAATGGATTCCCCAACGACGGAAGCACATTCAACGTTCAACTCACAAACGGTACTCAAGTACCAACTCAATTCGTCATCTTAGCCACAGGCCAAACACCAAACAACGACCTGGTCGGTGATCTGGCTCCTTCAACGTCTGAAACCATTGTCAACCCAGATAATGGGTTCATTCGTGTCAAGAAAACCATGCAATTTGTCGATCCCAAATACTCCAACCTTTTCGCCGTGGGTGACATCGCGGACACAGGTGCGCGTAAGGCCGCAAAACCAGGCTCAGCACAGGCGGCTGTTGTTGCGAAGAATATCCTGAACCTGATCGAGGGCAAGGCTGCGGATGAACAGTATGAGAAAACACCGCCAGCAATTCATATCACTTTGGGCATGGTAAGTCAATCGCATATGAGAAACCCCGAAAGATTGATGCTAATATAACTAGAAATATAACGTCATTTTCCGCAACCCGAATGAAGCAGAAGGACAGACAGAGCCAACGATCATTGAGAAGTTTGAGTGAGTACTCCCGTTCTCCCAATCAGCATCAATATCACTAACAAGAACAAGCGGCCAAGATGACTTGGGGGTCGAGGGAATGTGGGGGAGACTAGGTATTGAGATCGAGAACCCTCATCAGTACCATCTGTGAAGAGTAAATATCTGGATATATTGATAGACTTGTACATACCACTTTGACGAACGACTTCTAATCCTTTTACTTTCTTATAATGGAGGACATCCGATGTCAATCATCCCTGAGGGTTTGAGTGTATTTTACATCATTGCATTCCGTAGATTAATTGAGGCTATATCTCTTCCCTAAATCCTAGGCACCAGAGTCTTTATTTTCTTTACATGTTCAATGTCGCCATGCTGTTGAATGTGGTAACTGATCATGTGATTGCATCGCGAACAGAAAAAGCTGATGTCAGAAGACTTCACAACTCTGGTAGAGCTGAAGATGATACCCAGAAAACTCTGATCTCGTTCCAAAGGATATTCTATCCAGGAATACTTTGGTACCGATCTACTGTGTTCCTAGTAGCAATTGCTGTCCATCGCAACCGGAGATGCCAATTAACCCCAAGAACGGTTAGCGCATACTTTCGTGTATCGACGCGGGTTTCGTATTGTCAGACGCGCCGGAATCTCGACCAACCACAAGGAAATTTCCTCGTAATGGCGATACCTCCAGCCTTGCTGTAGGCAGAACCTCCCCCTCGTGTTGTTTTTTGCGCAGATCTTGCTTGCTCCTTTTCCACGATTTGCAACACAAACAATTGGGAAGACGCGATCAATTCCCTGACTGTTGTACGGAGTAAAACATCTACAAAGGCTAAATTACATCTTTCCCCCGGCCATGTCTCTCAAGCGCAAAGCTTCTTTTTCGAACATCACATCTCCCAATGGCTCGTCTTTCGCGGGGCCATTCATGGCGATGGACTTGGACGACGGGTCTCCCAAACATCTGAATAGTCGGACACGAAAGCGCTACAGAAATGACCGTCCAGATGAGGAAGTGGTATACGGTAAGATCTAGGTCTTTTATTCACTTTGTGCCTCGGCATCAGCTAATAGGAGAAAATAGAGAATACCCTCCGCTGGCTATTCACTGCCCAGCAACAGCAGCACCAGACACCCACGCCTACTTGCGACGAGGACGAGAATATGAACCCCGAACCCCTTCCCTCCCCTGAGACCGTCGACCCTCGTCAGCAGACACTCCTTAAATTCTTCCGACCCGCGCAGCCTTCATTCGGTCAATCCCCTTCAGGTCGATGGAACCAGCAAGCAGTGGATGTACTCCCTGGCAATCGTAACATTCTGCAACAACACGTTCTGAACACAAACCCAGTGGGCGGTTCCACTGAAAGCGACTCGAACACCCCAAGCGTTCAAACAGGGACCGATATGGATGTCGAAATGGATTCAGGGAGTGATCGATCTACACAGGATATTAGGGCCTGGGCTGGAGGAGTTGGGTGGATGTAAATCTGCGCCGTTTTCGATTTCGTCTCTTTCATATCTTCGTTGCGGGGGCCCTGGGTTCCTATTTGATACCATATTAGCGGGGTTTGGTTGGTTTCATTATACAGTTGTCTGCTGTCTGGTGAGGGCTTGATGATAAGCCCTCTTGATCTTCTGGTGTTCTGGTGTTGGGGTTTTGGATGCCTGTTGGATATTCTTTCGGATAACTTGTGTCGAAGTATTGTCTGCTTCGTCAGCCTTACATGGCACTGCATGCTGGATTATTACTTTCTGTGTCATGATAATAATTGGAAAGTCATCTGTGATTTTATATCAATAGATGCCTTGGGGGAATTTTTGAACATAAAGCGGCAGAGCAGTCTTCGGTAAGCTGTTCTAGCTGCTGTATGACTCCATTATATAGTTAAATAGTTTTGAATATAAATATGAATATCAGAAGAAAGGGAGAATTAGATGAAATCCAGTTTTGTTTGCTTTCTAGTCTGATGGGCTGTTGTGCTGCGGTGTCACATGCACGAACGTCATTTGCTGTGCGGGCATACAGCCTAGGAGCCTGAGGCGTCAATGGTTCAGCGGCTCCTTAAGTGCAACCTCCCAGTCTCAATCTTAACAAAACATACATTATCCATACCCAGCTACAGGTCACTCTTTACAATTATCCTACAGAATCAACAGCTTCGATTTCCGCGCTGAAACAATCCCCTGTCTTTGAGCGCCCTACCCCGCAATTAGCTTCGGATTGGCATCATTTTCACCCAGGTCATACTGAACAAACGACCAGAGAAACCAGTCACCATCTTTTGGTCGCCGATTTCAAAAACCCCCGGCAAGAAAATCACGATCAACTCCCCTTGTTGGGACCTCAGAATGGACGAAAACCGGGCTGTCCAATATCTCGACTCATTGATAGGCCAGACGTTGCGAGTGCACACGACCGATACACGCATATTCGTGGGCACGTTCAAGTGTACAGATGCGGTGAGTCTATCCCCTCCACTGACGAACTCTACTACATACACGAGCTTTGCAAAATAATACGAGGTCTGGTGAACATCTGCTGACTTGGGCTTTAAATCTGGATCTACATAGGCACGCAATATTATCCTCGCATGCACATACGAGTACCGCTTCCCCACACCATCGACTGTTCGAGACGCTGCCTCCAATACGAATAACCAAGAGTCTGCGACCAGTGTCGACTCGAAAAACATCAAAGTGAATATGACGAGTCGACTAATAGGTCTCGTGGTCGTCCCCGGACAACATATTACAAGGATCGAGTTGGAAGAAACGCCTGAGCAAGCCCACGTACGGAGGGCGCTCAAGAAGTAGTTGGATGAGGGGGATCGGTGTGATAGTACGGAATCCAATGCAGGCCAGGGATTATTGCTTGGGATGATCAGGCTTGGCCACGTTTTTCTGTCCGCTTTCTTTTCTTTTCTTTTCTTTTTTTCCCCTCTGCTTCCTTCCCCGAAAGTGGCCGCAAATCGGCGAGTGTCGCGTGGGGAAGACTGATGCGACATGAATGCAATAATTTTGAGACTGGCGCTTTCTGCGCGATCTATTCCCCGGCCTCTGGGGTCTTGTTTGGCAGCTGTGCGGATGTTATTGTCATTGTGCGGTGTGCCAAGATTTCCATCAAGGGAGCAGAGGAAGAGACCAACCCAGCACTTACCACAACGTGGCATGGAGAAAAAAAAAAGAAATGCAACTTGGCACAGATCCAAGGGCTTGGCAGATGTAGCCATCGCCTTATCAGCGCAGAGCTGTGATTGGAGATGAACAGGCGGTGTTCCTGCAGTCGAATGAGCCCTTAGCATCTATATAGTTCTGAGTCGGGTTCTGCAAGTCCTATATGGTCTATTGATTCACAATGCGGTCAAGAGCGTTTTTGGAGACGATAAAGGAGCATCTTATCTTGTTTCCGGCATGGATCAGCACCCATGTCTTAAAAGGGCTGTTTTTTCACACGGAAATCAGGACATCAAAACTAGGAAGCCGAGGTAGGGTATGGAGGATGAAGGAATAGCCATCATAAGACTAGGATGAAACCATGAAAAACAAGCTATGCTCGGGAGTGTTCGGAAGATGACAGGATAGTGGGCTGGGGTTTGATAGTGATTTGATGTGATGACCGCCATTTGCCAGGCAGAATCCCAATATCCATGTTATACCTACAATGGATCAGATTATAGGATAGGAAGAGGGCTGGTAATCCATTGATCTTACGAGATAGCCAAGAGGACTATGATGAGGGGTGGGCATAAGTCTGCGGCGAATCCAGATGTGTCGAGATGCCAGTCGGTCACGAGGCGATAGAGGATGATAGACCAGCCAACTCCCACGCTGTATGGCCAATCCAACCTACCACTAACTCGTCCTATTATTACCTGCTACGACGCTTCAGTGAATGAGTATATAAGAATAGAAAGAAATTAGGCATCAGTCGCCTTTCCATCGTAGAGAGCATCGGCCCGACTGATCCCCCGAGATGCCCGCCCGTTGCTCTGCAGGAATCGAGACCAAAGAAACGCCGCGAGACTGACGGGCGATGGACGGATGGAGGCGAGAACCAACAGCTTCTGGACTCTTTCTCATCAACATCTTCCCCCCCCTCCTTCTCTCTCTCTCTTTTTTTCTCTCGCTTTCTCCCTTTCGACACTTTCCATCCTATCTTCTCCTCTTCTTCCCCCTCTTTGCTGATCTTCGTCCCGTCCAGGTTGGTCCCCTTGTCTTGCTTCATCTCCAGACACTCAAAAAACTCCCCATAATGACGCATTCTTTCCACTCCATCCACTCACATCCCAATCCCGAACCCAGACTTCCCCATCAACTCCTCCTTCTGCTGCCCACTTGACCTCCACATGCCACACTTTTTCTAAGCTACCTACCGACCTTCCCTACCTACTGCCTACATAGCTTCTTCAGCAGCTTCTGGCAATCCTGGCCTTCACTTCAACTCTAACACAAAAAGTCTGCAGGCGCCTTTTTTTTTCTGCCCTTGACGAATCGGATCTCTTCCCTCGAACTCTCTGCGACTTGTGCCTGTGTGTCTGTGTGTGTTCACGCGCTGTGATGCCATCCAGTTGCTCGTAGCTTCAACCATCCTGTCCTACCGGTCGGTCTTTTCTGTCCTCAAGTCCTCGACGTGACCACTCGCCCCCCGGCTTTTGCTCCGCCACGCCTTCCTGCGATCGGTATTTTACTCCCACAAAAAGATCATATTGGGACCTCGCTGGAATTGTCCCCTCTTTGTATCTTTTGCAATACCTTTCTCGATATCCTGTGTCCCCTCCCCTCCCTCGCCCATTCCCGACGGTGGGCTTCGCGAACCTTTTTATACCTTATCATAAATACCCCCCATAAGAGGAGGTGGTGGCCAAGACGGCTTCCAACATTCCAACGCCAAGACGGGGTCTGGTGCTCAAACCGTGTTGAACGCTCACCGTTCGTCTGATTTTTGCAACTCCGAGCTTGGCAGATATCCAACCTTGCAGTAATGGGTCAGTCGCATTCCAAGAACAACTCTGGCTCGGGCGACTCTTTGCAGTCGTACCCTTCCTTTTCCCGCTCCGACACCAAGGAGTCTCTCCGCTCCCTTCGCGGCTCCATCCGGTCGAAGATCCGGAGCAGTGACAGCCCTCGGGCGTCCACCACAGGTCTGTCCCAGGTCGATAGTCAGACTGATAAGTCTGATGCGGGGTCGGTGAGATCCACTGGCACTGCGAGTCGACCCGGGTCATCTCTTAATAGCCCTGGCCCTGATGGTGACTCTCGTCCCGCTTCTCCCCAGCCCCCGCCATCTCCATCCCTGTCGACTAGTCTGAAGCGAGGTCACCAAGATGTGGATGCTATGCAGCAGAGTGGCGAAGTCGACCATGTGTCCGATGTCCCTCCTAGCGGGGAGGCCCCTTCAGCGACTCCCGGAAAAGTTGGCGAGTCTATTCTCATCAAGCGGGAAAACCAACTCAATCCTATCCTGGACTTCATCTTGAACGCTCCGCTGGAGACAAACGGATCTCCGGGAATGGGCATGGGTGCTCTGAAATCGATCGATCTCGATGACATGATTTCTCGCTTGCTCGATGCCGGTTACTCTACCAAAGTCACTAAGACGGTGTGTTTGAAGAATGCAGAGATCATGGCAATCTGTACCGCTGCTCGAGAGCTTTTCCTGAACCAGCCCGCCCTCTTGGAGTTGGCAGCACCTGTCAAGATTGTCGGAGATGTTCACGGTCAATACACAGACCTGATCAGACTGTTCGAGATGTGCGGGTTCCCTCCCACGTCCAATTACCTCTTCCTCGGTGACTACGTCGACCGTGGGAAGCAAAGCTTGGAGACGATTCTCCTGCTGTTGTGTTATAAGCTCAAATACCCCGAGAACTTCTTCCTCTTGCGAGGCAACCATGAATGTGCCAATGTCACTCGGGTGTATGGGTTCTATGATGAATGTAAACGACGTTGCAACATCAAAATCTGGAAGACTTTCATTGATACCTTTAACTGTCTCCCGATTGCTTCTATTGTCGCTGGCAAGATCTTCTGTGTTCACGGTGGACTCTCGCCCAGCCTCTCACACATGGATGATATTCGAGGCATCGCGCGTCCCACCGACGTGCCCGATTATGGCTTGCTGAACGATCTTCTTTGGAGTGATCCCGCCGATATGGAGGAAGATTGGGAGCCTAATGAACGTGGTGTTAGTTATTGCTTTGGCAAGAAAGTAATCATGGATTTCTTGCAACGCCACGATTTTGACTTGGTTTGTCGAGCTCACATGGTTGTCGAGGACGGCTATGAGTTCTATCAAGACCGCATTTTAGTCACGGTTTTTTCTGCTCCCAACGTAAGATTCTAAAACTATTTGGTCCAACTTTAGGATTGATGTTTGCTAACTGTCTTACCTTTAGTACTGTGGCGAATTTGATAATTGGGGTGCTATCATGTCTGTTTCGGACGAGCTGCTTTGCAGTTTTGAGCTACTAAAGCCATTGGATTCGACCGCCTTGAAGAACCATATTAAGAAGGGTCGGAACAAGCGGAACAGTTTGCTCAACAGTCCTGTAAGTTGTCCCTTGCTTGCATTCTATCCGCCAAGAAAAATCATTGCTTCTCTGTGCAACTGTGCCGAGACTTTTGTGCTCGTCTATTGTGGCCACTTATCATTCGTTCAATATTCTAACAAGTCACAGCCTGCAATGGTATCGGCGCAAAGCTATTAGATCCAGCATCCACGGCTTGCCAAGACACCGGCACCCGCGATATGTCACCATCGAAGCAATCTGGGCCGTAGTGGCCAAGATAAAATCCCCTCTCATCAACCGTGCAAACTTCTCCTCTCTTGGACAAGACTCGCACATTATGGTCGTTCGGTACTGGTCCAGCCCGGACTATCCCGTCGACATGTGCATCCTTTTGGATGTCAGCTTTGGATTCGTTTTTCACTGCGTTGCAGCGTAACGACACCAAGTTCTTAATCCCCCAGAGGCCAGTTTGGCCAATGCCTAGCCTTACGGCACTAGCATGACAGGTCCGTCATAACCTCTCGGAAGCGAGGGGGTTTGAACCCAACATACCGGCATTGTGACTTGCCATTCGTAACCTTCAAGATGGCGCTGTTCTTAACCAGGGTCTTGGGAGGCCATACCCGCCCTGTTCTACGACTTTTCATCCATTATCGGACGTATCATGGACCAAGACCCGGGAGAAGAAAACTGTTTCTATACGGTAAAGATGAACATTCAGAAAAGCGACCTGGTCGCGGTATAATATCTTTTCCCGGAGCATAGGAGGCTCCTATTGATAGTATGTCATGGTATAGTGCGCTGGCTTGGTTGCAGGTATTGGGGCTGTTTCGCGTTTTCTTTCTTCCCTCTTCCTAGTTCTGGAAGGGGATGTTTTATAGGATGTTTTATTGAGGTTATATGGCGTTATTTCTAACACTCGCCTGCGTAAAGTGAAGTGGTAGATTGTGATGATAGAGCAACAGGCCATGTAGAATGGATATCAATTCCAAGGAATCTGCTTAATCAAGACCATTTTGTTTTCAAAAGAACATCCTAGATAACCCCCTCTGATGCCTATTCTAGTACATACGACCGCTGAGAGGTGAAACCGTGATCTCACTGAGTAAAAGGCCCAATATGCGGCATCAAAAAATCCGCATATCCAATCGGGACCCCCTTCGCCCTCAAAATGGAATACGCCAGCTGCGTATGGAAGAAGAAAAACGGCACTGCATATCTCAACACATACTCCTTCGCACTCATCACCAAGTGATGATGCTGGCCTAGCGAGAACTCGATTCTCTTCTCCTCCAACCCATCAATCTGCGCCGGCGTTACAGTCGCGAGGAGATCCAGAGTGCGCTGGCACCGCTGAATCAATTTTTCCGCCGTATCTTCGGTATCAGGCCATACCTCGGTGGGGATGTCAGCGACCCGCTCGAGGAACTTTTTCGCGACGTTGGAGGCGACCTGGACGTGTTTGTCGAGGGGGAGGAGATTGTCAATGAGGGTGGCGCTGGGGAGAGAGGAAACGTCCTCGCCGTAGTGTTCCACGGCTTTTGTGAGGATGGCTTTGAGGCTTGTCAGCCCGTTTTGGAACGTGGGGATGCTGGCTTCGTAAAGGGTGGTGCCGGCCATTGTGTGGGTTTGTTATTTTCAAAGTATTCAATTAGGGATTTGGTGGTTTGGCCTGGTACGATTTAGAGGAATTGATCATGTTATATATATAGCTCAGATATATCACTCATTGTATGCTTCGGGGAGTGTGTTTATAAGCATGCTTACCAAGACATCAAGCTGCCTTGGAAACTCTCCGAAACCCGCGCCATGCCAGAGTTTCAACCAATGATCGAGTTAAGAATTATTCAGATGCCAATGGAAGCAATCGGGCGTTTGAAGTAAGAGTGTCCGAACCAATAAAAAGGTTGGTAGATAGCAGGGTTATGATCCTGTGGCATATTGTACTCCAGAGTACACATCGCCCTCACCCATCCAGGTATTGACACTTTATTCATCTTTCTATATAACCCTCCCTTATGTCTACTCCAATACATACGACCACAGGGTGTGGAGAACAGGGCTTCCCGTCCGCTCAGCCGTACTTAAGCCACACGCCGGCAGGTTAGTAGTTGGGTGGGTGACCACCAGCGAATCCCTGCTGTTGTATGTTTTTTTTCTTTTTTTTATTTATATATAAAAATATATATATTTATATGTTTTTGATCAGGAACCTAGCACTCATATTGCTTGGAGTAAATAATATTATCATGGTGCTGTGAATTGTAAAGAAAACATTTATAGCAATAGGTCGAGGCGAGAGTGAATATAGAATCTCTCTCTAATAGCATTGACCCAAATAATAGCTCTTGGAAATGATAGGGCTTAAGTAACTACCCGTTACAATGAAAATAATGACAGATAGCAAGTTGGTTAATCTTGGATAATATACTATTTATCTCTGTTGGGTGTATCATAGTTCAGGATTAACCACCAAATTGGAGGACTCGGGGAGATTCCCGGGTGATACCCGCCGGTTTCTCAGCCTGCCGTGTGCGCAAGTCCAGGTATGCCATGCCGACGAGTGCGAAAGACGACTGACGCCCAAGCCCATGCACCCACTGACTGGATGTTCGTGGCAGATGCGATGGCCAGCGGCCTTCGTGCTCGTCCTGCATGTCGCTCGGGTTCGAGTGCTTATACGAACCCAGTGAATCTGCGAGCAATGTCATTGTACGCAAGGGCTATGTGTCTGACCTGGAACAGCGAGTGACGTCTGTCGAACACAAGTTGCAGCGGCTCAATGATGCGTTCAGGGGCCACCTCTCGCTGTGCCCAAACAATTACCCATGCCACCCCACAAGCAGCACTCCTGCGCCGGGAGGAGCGACGCGTGCAAGAGAGACGCAAGCTACCGGTCTGGAGGAGCCGCAAGATGAAGACGCTTCTACCAATGGCATGGCCATGACCTTCATCGAAGAGCAAAGTTCGGCTTTCTTTGGCGAGTCCTCTAACATCAACTTCACGCAGCTTCTTCTTTGAGGCATCGCTGCTGTGCATCAAGCCTCACTGGCCGTAGCATCCGCCGTAGATAAGGACTATGCTCATCGAGAAAGCATCATAGCTAGTGTCTCCCAGGGCCAACCATACCATCCGGCTGCGGCATTATCAACCCACCTGGACTCATCGCCTACTACCTTGCCGTCGGTCGAAGAAATGGACTCTTTGCTCGACACCTACTTCGACACGGCCAGCGCCGTCTTTCCGTTTATCCATGAAGAGACAATGAGGAAAAAGTATACCGAGTGTAGGCTCAATGGCTTCACTAGAGCTCGCAGAACCTAGTTAGGCACTCTAAACATGATATTCGCCATGGCCAGCAGCTTCGACAGAGACCATGTTACATCCGCTATCAAGCACCTCGAGAGGTCCCAACATTTTTTACAAGAGGGCCCTGGAGCTTTGTGGCGACCTGTCGAGACGGATCATCAGCCTTGAGATGGTCCATTACCTGCTCCTCGTCGTCATCCACTGTCAGGGGACTCAGCGCTCGGTGCAGGCCTGGAACAATCACGGGCTTGTCATCAGGTCAGCTATAGCGTTAGGGCTCCATAGTGTCTCTACCGGGAAAGCTGTCGATCCCGTCAACGAGGAATATCGCCGTCGGACTTGGGTAGTAATATACTGCCTAGACAAGGTCCTGAGCGTGGCCTTTGGCAGGCCAGCGAGCGTCCCGGATGAACAGATGACCGGACGCGAGCCTGCCATCGTACCTGAGTTTCTGCGAGCCGGAATCCAGCATACTTTCGCATAATACTCCGGCAAATCGGTTTCGTGTCATTCTCACGCTTAGGTATTATAACCTTGCCATTCTTATACACAAACCGTTACTCAGCGCCACAATACGTCACTTGTTCCGGGCGGAAAGTGCGGCCGGTGGGAGCCCATCATATTTGATACAGCTCGCTATGGCAGAGGCCCACGAATGCGTACGGGCAGCACAACTCACCATTGAAACTGTCCACTGTATTATCAGTGCGGATTCTACAAGTAAGAATAATCTTGGGGCGTGGTTTTTCACGCTATACTACGACGAGCCTCCTTCAAAGCAAGGCTTCGTTGGGATGCTGACCGGATACACCCACCAGTCTTCACTGCCTCACTGGTGATCAGCGGCCGCCTACTGTGGGCACAGCATGGAGAGAACGTGGTGGACGAAGCAGCTGTCAAAGACTCGAAGATTTTACTTAGTAAGGCAGAAAAGATCTTCCACGAGCTAGACCGCGAAAACAGTCTGGTCTTGAGTTGCCTTGAATACATTTGCAGACTTGCCAGAATGTGCAGTATCAAAGGTTAGTCGCTGTTTTCCAGTACTCCTGATGATTGTGGATCACAAAGAGCTTATTTCTTCTATTTATCTTATTTTTTACGACGTAACAGAAGCTGCACCAAATACATCCGAGGGCTGCTCTGATACTGACTTGGCCTTGAATCCGGCAGTGTCTAACAGCCAACCGACTTTTGATCCTGCCACTGGTTCGGCGGAACCAGTGCTCCTCAACGTAGAGGACATGGAGGCATTCCAGCTTTTCTCATCGGAAATGTTCGACCCCTCTATCTTCGAGGGCTTCCATCAACCGCCGGTCGAGGGGATTACTTTGAGCAGCGGTTTATGGGATGGCTCCCCTTGTGGAGGCCTTTGAGAGATGTCTAGCTAGGAGGTTGGGTTGAGCAGTACAAGTGGTACAATCCGAATTTCTGGACTCTTTTAGCCATACGATGCACCCACAGGCTGCTGGCGGGGGCACAGTTAGGTAACGGAGAAGTGATGTCAAACCTCAGCCCTACGCTTTCCTTCGTTTCTGAAGACTTTGATTACTCGGCGTTTACTTTCCAATAAACAGAAATCAATCGAAAGTGTAGTTCTCCCTTTAAGCTTCTATGTTCCAGGCTATCCGCCCCGGCCTGGCCCGGCTTATCTCCCCGGCGCCCCACGTTCCACGTACTATCATCACCCCGCGCACTCTCGGTAAGAATACCTTCATGTTTTCGACTCACCGCTCCCACTGCTCACGGATCTCCGATCCGGCCATGGAAGATCTTCCATTATAACGACTCTAAAGACCCCTCCCGCGAACGTTCTGCAGGAGGCCCGCACGATCCAAGTGTCATTCGTTACTGGTCAGACTACCCCGTCATGTCGAACCCCGCGCCCACCGTGCTTACCCAGCTTCCCTTGGACGAGGACGCTCGTCCACGCTACAGCGATGCCGAGCTGTGCGACTACTTTGAGTGCATCAACCTCCCACAAAAGTATCTGGACTCGATTGTGCTGAAAGATGCGACACAGGCCGGAACCAAAGAGCATGGGCTGCCCTTGCTACAGGCCCTGACACGGTACCACACATGCCATGTCCCCTTTGACAATCTTGTCTTGCACTATTCCACATACAAGACCGTCACGCTTGACCTGGCGGAGCTCTATACAAAGATAGTTTGCCGGCGGCTCGGCGGGCGATGTATGGAACATAACACCTTTTTCGGGACCGTCCTTCGCTCGCTCGGCTATGAAGTGCGCAACTGCGGAGGCCGCGTAGCGCGGGCAATGAGTCCCTACCCAGATGTCCGGCGCGACCAGGGAATGACGTATGACGGGTGGAACCACATGCTCAATCTTGTGCGACTAGATGATGAGTGGTACGGTGTGGACGTGGGGATGGGCTCTATGGGCCCTAACCTCCCATTTCCGCTGCGTGATGGATTTGAGACGACCAGCATCCCTCCACGTTTGATTCGTGTGCAGTTACGGTCGATAGCCGAGACATACGCGAGTACAGGACCGCCGAAGATGTGGTGCTTTGACGTCTGCTACAACCCACTTGATGAAGGCAAGAAAGAGTGGCTGCCGGCCTATTGCTTTTCAGAGACAGAATTCCTGCCTCAAGACTACGAGGTCATGTCCTGGTTCACGTCGACAAACCCAAGATCCTTCTTCACCAGATACATCACCTGCACGAAAATGCTCATGGACGAGGACAAGGAGATGATTGTGGGCAATGTCACCTTGTTCGAGGACACCGTGAGAGAAACCATTGGCGCCAATCGCAAGGTAATCAAGGAGTGTAAGACGGAAGACGAGCGTTTGCAGGCGCTGGCCGAAATCTTCAACGTGCATCTGACAGATGAGGAGAAGAGGGCGATTCCAGACGACCGGATATTAGCATAAAGGCTAGGATGAGAGGAACCATGCCAGCCATCCTATCTCATTGCATTCACACCTGGGGCCCTAGAATTTATTGTCCGAGGGTGATTTGCCACCCCAAGTAGGTAGAAGCACATGTTGCTCCTATGAGTCTTCGTGCACTGTAGCAGATTTGTCCTTATTTATTCCATCAAGGTATCCAGACCGGGAACTGCACAAGATGGAGTGTAGACAATGTGCCTTGTAGCTCGTTCCACTGGTACGCCGTCAATCACATCCGATGGCTGCGGGCCGTTCCGAACTTCGGCTTATTCCCCGGATAAAGCATCCTATGTCAATCGGTGCCTCAGCATGCGCAGGAGGGGGATCGCGCGGCCAACTCGCTGTCTCTCTTTATCCATCTTCCACTCCACCAAACACGGGAAAGCACAGGCTGATTTATTCGCACAAATGGCAACTCCCCGGGTACCCTCAACCACCGGTAGAGATACCAAAGTCGCAAAGTACAGTGGATGTGTACATCATCGACACGACGAGTTTCATGAGCGGATTCCCAGCCTCGTCTTTTGTGGATCCCCTTGTACCGGGTTTTGACACCATGAATGCCGGGTCTTACGCGTACCTTATCAGACACCCCGGCTCGAATACCAAATACGGCACTATCATGTTTGATCTGGGCGTGCGCAAGGACTGGGAGAACAGCCCAGAGGCCTTCGTTGCGGGGATCAAGGACAGCGGTGGCTGCATCAGCGTCGACAAGGACGTCGCCACCCTTCTGCGCGAACGTGGACAAGACCTGGGAGAGATCGGGGCCATCATCTGGTCTCACTGGCACTTCGACCACGCCGGCGACCCCCAAACGTTTCCTACCGCGACAGACCTGATTGTTGGCCCCGGCTTCAAGGCCAATATCATGCCTGGGTTCCGCGCCCTCTATGAGAAGGTCTGCGTCGGTAACAAGGGAGAAGACGCCCAGAGTACATTCTTCGAGGTCATGCTTCTGGAAGAGGGTTTCGGTGCGCCCTGACTCCTTCATCTTGCTAGAGTAGGTCTTGAATGCTTATGCGGATTTCCCATCTCCAGGTCGTGGTCAGCCATGGCATGGCAGATCCAGATGGAGCCACCCCGACTACGTTCGCAAATCCGTCAGTACGCCCGTCGCCTAGGAAAGAAACCCGCAAGGACGCTGCTGAATGCTGATCAGCCCCAGGCACACCGCAAAACGCTGTTTGACATTATGACAGGCTTCATCCCGATCGAAAACGTCAAGTTCGATAAGCGCCTGACCCATGTCGAGCAGCGGCCGGCCGGTGTCACCCTCACGTTTTCCGACGGCACGACCGCCGAGGCTGCTATACTTGCCGGGGCTGATGGTATCAGGAGCACGACCAGAGAGCATATCCTGAAGGATCTATACCCGAGCCAAGTCGCGCCTGTGTATGCAGGTGCTTACTGCTATCGAGCCGTCATCCCCATGCCCGAAGCCTACGAGATCCTCGGCGATCTCACAGATGTCGCCAAGCTCTATTTCGGACCCAAGCGTGGCGTGGCGGTGATGTGAGTGTTTGATCCTGATGCGAGGCCCCGCAGCATTCATGGCACGAGTGTGACGTGCTAACCAGTCTATTGTTCGACAGGAATTCAACTACCTCCTATGCGTTGCTGATTCCGACGAGGGGTGGAAACTAAAGGACGCCGTCACCGAGCGGACCACACATGAAGCCATGATGGCCGATTTCGAGGACCCAGGCATCGACGAGAGCTTTCGAAAACTTCTGCAGAGGGCGAAGCCGGTGAAATGGGGCCTCTTCCACCATCTTCACACGGCGACATACTTTCGCGATCGCGTGGTTCTAATACAATGGGTGTCTTATCCACCAGAAACATCCCAAGGAGACTGAAAAAGGTTGACCATCGTATCAACAACTACCACAGTAGCCAGAATCGACGCCGTGCAAGCAGAGTATTCTGCTTTCGAGACACTCCACGAGTCTGATGGTCTTGTCTCTACTGCTCGCGAGCTCGGCATCGCATACGTAGCTTACGGTCCTCTTGGTCATGGATGGTTGGTGGACGTCCCTACCAGACGCCAGACGACTTCGAGCCCAACGACTATAGGCGGCAAAGTATATACACTTGAGTTTTGACTAATGTGCCTCTGCTGACTCCTTTTCCAGTCCCAAAGTTCCAAGGCGAAAACTTCTACGCCAACAAAAGAATTGTCGATGGATTCAAGGATCTTGCCACACGGAAGAAGTGCACGTTGCCACAGATTTCCCGTGCATGGGTGGCAGCTCAGGGCATGATTTCGATCCCAGGAACGACGAAACCGGGGCGTCTCGAAGAGAACTGGGGTCGAGAAGCATAGAATTCACTGATGAAGAGTTTAAACATATGCGCGCCATCGACCCTTTGAAGCCGCGGGGCGATCGCTATAACGAGATCGCGGCGAAAAATATTGGAAACTAATATATGCTGGGAACAGTCCTTGTCTTATATTAGATACTATTCAACTCTTCAAATACCAAAAGTTAGTTCCACTGTTCTGTGCTTTGGCTTTCAGTTAAGTCTTAGAGTTTGGTATGGCATTAAAGGTGTCCGCAGAATGTGAATATTGGGATGGACGGCAAACTCGAGCAAAAACTAAGCTTAAACAGCTTGCTTCTATAGGGCTTACTGAGAAATACCAATATGAGCAGAAGAAAGAGAATATCATCTGCAATAAAGTGCTTGCTCCTGCAACTTTCAAAACATAAGGAACAGATTTGGGGTCAGTAAATTATTCTCTATTAATCGGTTATACTATCTCGAATTCCCCTATGCTTGGTAGTGACCCATCACATATTTTTTCCCTACTATGGTTTATAGACTAGTATGAGGAAACTTGAAATTAGGGTCCGGATGCTTGAAATCAATAAATGTCAACCGGCCAGACTCTTGTCCAAGGACAACCGTAGTCCAGTACGTCGCGCAGCACCGATCTCTGAAGTCCGGTGGAATCCAAAGGGCTTTTCTTCCGCCCAGCAGAACCCATTCTTTCTCAACAAACGGAGTCCAAGCAAGCTCTTCACATCGTTTTGAGTCCATAGGCCCCCCAACGTTAAGCGCTAGCAAACCTCGATCGGTTCTGAGGTATCGATTATCCGAGGCGAACGCCAGCTTTTTGACTTCGACGTTCGCGCGAAAGGTCTCTGCCAGAGTCCCAGTCGCAATGTTCCATACTCTAATTGAGCTGTCCTGTGAGATGGACGCTATGCTTTTGCTATCCCATGAAAAAGCAATTACCTTGGCGAACCCTTCCCCGCCAGTAAATGCTTGTACGCAGGCCTTTTCTTTCCAGTTCCAGAGCTGAATGGCAGAATCGGACAAGGCGACTGCTATAGACTGACTGTCTGGCGAGAACGCGAACGCTTTGATAATACCCTCAACCTCCAGGATATACTGCGTGCCATATGTATCCGTGTCCCATAGCCTGATTGTACCTGTATCTGCCGGAAAGTATGCCAATGCCTGGTTATCGGGAGAGAATGTAATACAGCGTAGATCTTCCTCCTCAACTGCCAATGCTCTGACGCAGACACCAGTGACTGTATCGAAGAACCTGATTTTCTTGTCCTTAAAAAGCTGCGCTAGCACTTGGCCATCAGGCGAAGGTGCAGCCTCGGGGAACTTTGGTTCACTCTCGGCCTTGATCTCCTTGCATGTTCCAGATTGCACATTCCAAACGCTCACACAGGCATCACGGGAAAAGCTTAGAACAATCTGAGAACCCGCCAATTTTTGACTTTTTGTTATAAGCTCTTCTGGGCCAACAATTTCTTTCACCGATTTTTTTGTGTTCATGTCTAACACTTTCACACGAAAAGCAATCGATGTTGAAATGAGAATCGATGCCTCATGTGATGGCGAGATTTCCAAAACCTCACCAATATGGTTAGTGACATTTGAATCCAGGGAAATTTTTATGCGTCGTAGATGTTTCTCTGACGCGAGTGACATTGCTTTTACCTGGCGGCGATTCTCATCTGATATCGCAATGCCGCCTAATAGAAAAACTATGATTGTAACAACACCAAACGCGGCATATAGAGATATGAACCAAATCAAGTCGCACACCAGGAGAACCTTGCACAGCAGCGAGATGGTGTCTTGATCTGGGGGTGAACTAGATGGCGAAAGCTGAGTTTGATCTGCGTTTGTGCCGTAAACCAAGCCTCCTGGAAAAACTTCATCGCTAACCAGGAAAAATAATATAATCCATGCGCAATTTGCAAGAACAAATTGTTTGTCTGTAATCCTCGAGGCACAGTTCTTTAAATTCTCTCGATAGTCCAGTTTCCTACTTAGTAACGGGAAATTCTCGCGATCCCTATACTCATACGGCACTCGCCATAGTAAAACCTCGCCCTGGAGAGTGCCTGTTGCTAGAATATTGCCGCTCGGGGAGAAGTCGATGGTAGAAAGATACTCGCGACTTTTTTGAATGCTACCAATCTTTTTATTTTCATATTTCACGCCTTCATTCCAAAGATGCACTTCATGTGTTAAAGAGGAAGCTAAACTCTGACCAGTCGGTGAAAAAGCCAAGGCTCGGGCTAACAAGAGACCCCGACTATGATCTTTCCAAATTTCAGTCGTCGTATTCCAAGTATACAGCTTGCAATACTCAGTGGAAAGCGCAAGTTTGCGGCCATCTGGTGAAAACGCCACAGCTTTAATTGGTTCCTCATGGTGGAAGATTTGTTTCCAGCGTGCAGATTCCCGGTCCCACAGGTGAGCCGCGCCGCTTTGTGAGCCGAAAACCATTCTTTTTCCATCTGGTGAGAAGCTTAGAGATTCAATCTTGTGCTGCCTCGATTTCTCTGCACGATTCATTGCAGCCAACCATTTCCGCTTTGCTTCCGCCGCGGGAGTCTTTGCTGGACCTTTAATGAACCAAGACATAATGAACCAAGACATCTTTCCCCGTGTCTTGAGATATTCGATTGTACTCGCTGCATAGTCGGCTACCCCCTCCATGTGATTTCGGTATGCGTGTCGCAATTTAGTTTCCTCATAGGAAGGTTCAGCAACACTTTTCTGGCCTTGAAGGATTTCCCTCCAGGTTCCAGAAGCTGTATTCCAGAGTTGCACCATGCCTGTACTCAAGACACACGCAAGGTCCTCGCCATCTGGGGAGAACGCAATGGCGGTTACGAAGCTACCATGGCTCTGGTAAATCTGAATCCTGGTTCCATGGGGTAGCCTCCATATCTGAACCGTACCATCTTCAGATCCTGAGGCTAGCGTGCTGCCGTCTGGGGAAAACGAGATCGAAGTTACACCCATTTTGTGTCCTTTAAGCGTCCTTTGCAGGGTACCAGATGCGACATGTACCAGATGAATCATGGAATCACTCGAAGCCGACGCAAGGATCTGGCCATCGGGTGAGAACTTGACGCTGTTAACCCAGTCTGTATGTTCCTTTATTCTTTGCAAACAGCCACTCCAGCTCGCTTCTGCGCCCTTTGTCTCCTTTATCAAGACCGATGGTTTGTTAAGAAAGTGATCTCTGACCGCGCTATCGATAGGGCAAAATGCAAGAGCTGCGGCATAGACTTGTAACGGCGCTTGTTCCATGATATTCCTAAAATGTAATGTAAAGCGCTCGGCATCTTCTAAAAATAACAAATAATGAGAACCCGTTGTCAGCTAGTATGTATTAGTTCAAATCCAGTGAATTAGACTTTTTTTTCGACTTCGTACCGGGATATTCTGCTGCAATTTTCTGATTGCCATTGTGCTTACAGGAAGTTCATGCATCAAGCCTAAGCTTTCCATCCAGTGTAGAAAATGCGTAAGCAAAAAGGAAAAGGCCTTACTGTCGTCGGAGAACTCTCTTGTATATTCTTCCTTCCGTACGACTAGCTCACATAGGTGATCTGGCCAATACATGCAAGAATATTTGACAGACGCCAACGGATCGTGGAACCGCTGAAAATTGTCTGGAACCGCACCAAAGTCCTCCAGATCGTACATGTTCTGTCTGAGAACGGCCGACATGGTCGATATGGAGTGAGAAAAAATATCATAGTGAGCCTTCTCTCGTCCATTCGGAAACAGGGCAGCAAATCTCTTCGTAGTCAGATAGTCCTTTGCTGATTGGTGTATAAAATAGACGGAATGATCTCGAATGGTGAAAAACGAGCAACACATATTGACGATTCTTTCCAGATCAGGTAGCTGTGAGATTTCTTGATCAAGACCGGCTATGACACGCATTTCATGCAAGCGAAGAGGGCGATAAGCTAAAGTAGCAGCTGACATGATAGCAAAACATCGCTGAGAATTCCTGTCATCTTGTAGCTCGATTCGTTGCATCATTTGGTCGTAAAGTGGCACAAGGCCAATGGGGGCAGCGTTAAGAACCTTGGCCACATCAGCTTCCAGAATGCTTCCTCTCAGCTCCTTAATTATAAGTGCCACCCAAAGAAATGTACCATCGGACTTCCGGCGAATTTGATCTTTAATCTGAGCTCGAGTATCGGGGGAATGTTTCAAAGAGACCAGCTGAGATACTTTGCACTCGATAAATGCGTCTATCGCACTGGATATGTGATCTGCATTCAATTCAAGACTCAGCCGTCTCAAAGAGTCCGAAACCCCTAGACCCTGCTCTATGTCATCGCGATTTCGGCTAGATATTATCCATTTTATCGGGATAGGGGATTCTTTTGTTGTCCGCATGATCAGATTCAGCAGGGCGTCTAGCTCAGCTTCACATTCATCGACGGCATCGATGAGGAGGTATACCCTTGAGGCAGTTGAGTTTCGCAACATCACATCGAGTATGCCGGATAGACTATAAAACGCACTGGCACCTTCAAACAGTTTTTGGCCGTGGTGATCATACTTCTTGCGTAGATGCTGTGTAAGTAATGGTTGCTGAACACAAAGGTTATATATCAAACCTCGCAGGACCGCAGTGGCATTGTTGAGGTTTGAGTTGGTGCCTTCGCAAAGAAAATAAGACACAAGCCGAGAGTCACCCAGCATTTCTCTTTCCCGTGATAGTTCATCCATGATGCCAATCATGAGCATAGTTTTACCTTTACCGGCATCCCCTTTGATCCAAAGTAACTGACTCTGCTCCTCAGAGCGCCATTGCCGGAATATATGGTCTTCAAGGATCCAACGGAATGAATCGTTGAGTAAACCACCCTTGGTATCCTCAATACGAAGCTTGTCGTCACTGGGATCTGACAGGAGAAGATCAGTTAGGCACTTATCATCATCGGTGAGAGCTACAAGGCAGTATAATTAGTATCATTTGACTAATGGCTGATGTTTTGACTAACTTTCTGTAACAGTGGGCAGCCAATACTCCAAAAAGGCCTTTGCAGCACACGCCCCGGTTGCCGCAGAATAGTCTTGCCATTTTTTGTTCTTGTGGCTGTCGGCATAGTCACAAACGCCTTTAATAATGATGCATGGCATGTTGTCCCAGACACCCGCTCCTTCCATCTCAAAGCCAATTATACCCTCAATTCCAGCGAGCCTATCGCGATGCTCGCCCGACTTCATAACAGTGCTGGCAGATGCGATCGTGCCAAAGTGAATAGAGGGAGTCGTGCTTTCACCGAGGCGGCGACTACGGTAAACAGGCCTCCCCTCGCATTGGAGACTCGTGCAGTCGCTTCTCAAAGCATCATCGCAAACTGGGTCGTCGCTTAACTTGCAGTCAAAGCAAATACAGCCATTGGAATTGCTCTGGTAATGTTTGTGGCGAGAAGAGGCCTCAAATAGTATGTCATATTTTGCTCCAGGATAACCATACTCCATTCCCGCCTCAGCCTCAAGGGTCTTCAAATGCTGAGCGATTCGGCCTTGAAATTCTTTCCGTGTCCTGCGAGTTTGTAATGCGCTAAGCAGAGTCCTGATCTCTCGAATAGGTCGTCCTAGTGTTTCTTTGACATCTGCTTTTCGTTGAAATCCATCTGGGTACTGCCGTCCAAAGTCATACTGAATGACACTATCACTGACGATGATATCTCCGAGAAAGATTTCAGCTTTGCCGCCAGACGGAAACGGAACACCGCCGCAGATACCGACAACCAGAGCGAGCTTAATTTTGGTGTAGCTCACTCGTAGACTCGACGCAACACTTGCGGCATTGCCTATTCCCATTCCCGGCATATAACACAGTACAACATTGTGTTGGCCGATTCTTCCATTCGTATAAGTATTCGCATCCCCAGACTGTTTGCCATACGTTCGACTAAGTGAGTCATAAGTTTCGTCGAATAACGCTTCGACCGCGTCAGCCTCATGAACGAGGGCGCAAATGATCGCAATCTCGAACTCGTCGCGTGTTTTAGGGCGCATAGCTTCTATCCATACAAAGGTGCCAAAGCGATAGTATATGTACCATCAATGCATGCCTGGGAGTTGCTTGAAGTTCCTTGGGGAAGATGTTCGAGCTAAATTGAGGTTGAGCTTAGCCATTGCGACGAAACTTCATCAGCCTTGGGGGCAACGCTCAGCTGGCGCGCAGACCCCTGTTCATGATCAGCTGATCTGTCGATCTCTGGAAATTCAGCGTTCGTGATCGATACTCGGTAGTCTCCAAGTAAAACACTTGTAGCTGAAGATTGAAGTTTGGCAGCAGAGTCAGCTTGATGGATAACGTGAAGAAACCAATGCAATCTGAGGTTGGTTCTAAGCGAAGGAAAAGGATCCATCTTGATTGGGTATTGAACTTGGAGGCCTCAGGCATAAGAATGAAGGACAGAGTGCGTACTTGAGATGCAAGCCGTCGATGCCCAGTAGTCCAACGTTGAACCTCAGACTATACCAACTAACAATTGACTAGGTTTCAAAAAAGAAGTACTGGGTATCAGACTGAGATGAGCTCACCCCATCTATTTCATACTCAAATCACCCTTGGTCGCGCGACCAAAAAGCGGCCTCACCCTGTATCTCACCTGGAGCACCCATCCAGGTATTGACATTTTTTATTTATCGTTTCTATATAACCCCTGCGTATGTGTATTCCAGTACATACGACCACAGGGTGTGGAGAACAGGGCTTCCCGTCCGCTCAGCCGTACTTAAGCCACACGCCGGCAGGTTAGTAGTTGGGTGGGTGACCACCAGCGAATCCCTGCTGTTGTATGTTTTTTTCTTTTTTATATATTTATAATTTTATATTTTAGTCTCGATAGAGGATATATTGTGGTGTTTTGATGTTGACTAGAACCATTCCAAGATAGTGCCATATGATATATGCCTAAAAAGGATGAGCAGTATAGATAAGGAGTTCTCTATAAGGTTAGAACTCGAATAGGTATTAAGGGCCAGCTAAAAAATGCCAAACTAATCCTCTTCTCATTATCATTTTGATATCAATTTTTATAGATGCGTAGCACTGACATGTCGGTAGTCATTACCAATGTCGATAGATGATATTCGTTTACAGGTGATATGTAAAGCCAGAAATACTTTATATTTCATAAGATAGACGTCGTCTAGCAGTTTGGAAAGAATAAGCCAAGAAATTTGAGATAGAAGTGAAAAAAGAAAAGCCAGTGAAAACTGACAAATAATTAAAAACAGAAAGAAGCATGTGTGATGTAAACTCTCCTTCAGCAACCTCGGGGTTATAGTCACCTTTCTTCAGCAATCCAGCTCAAAGCTAATCATTCCAAATCGGCTTGTGGTAGCGACTGCTAACACGCGTGAAGCGGCCGACTGAATCCAGCCAACTATCCAGACAATGCAAGACTTCATACATGTAGGTCCAATTGCGCTGGATGGGCTTTGGCAACTTACAAAAAATGACCGCATCACAGTCCACCAGCAACTTGGAGACCGAAAATTTTCTTTCGCCTTGATACTGGCGCTTGTTTCGCTTCATATGCCCACCCTGATACCAGAATAGCAAAGGATCCTGGCATGGAGCCATACCGCAATAGTTAATACCCGTGTTGAGGTTACCCAGACGTAAGAAATCGCCATCCTTGGGCTGGAGGAATATCTGCGTGTATTCAGGGCTGGGCCGAGTAGTCTCCAGCTCAATTATGGCCACGTGCGAGGTGGGGGGTTGGTACATGAGCATCCGTCTCCAGCTTGCTTCCTGTCGAAGGTATGCGTGTTCCTTTTGTGGGTTGATCAGAGTGAAGTATTCTTTTTCGATGCAATATTGCCATCTCGGACGTGTATGGAGCTCCTTGAGGAAAAACCCAGGCCACAGGTTTGCTTTGATGAGTGGGTTCAGTATCCGTTTACGGCTGCCCCAGCGGTGCTTTTTCTTGTTGGGTTTGAAGAACAGAGCTATCTGGAGTTTCTCGGACTGTTGGATCAGGGCGTGCCAGTGATGAGAGACTTGTTGGGCAGATGTCAACAGTGTGGCTATGTCTGTCTATAGGAGGATTGCCTTGAGAATCTCTGTGATTTCAAGTGCTTTGTGAGTAGCCATTTTTGAATGGTGATTTCCATAGATAATTGCTGGTTTTCGCAAGAAGTCGAAGGATAATCAACCGGGATACCTACATTTTGGCGGTTGACTGGTATAATCTGAAACGGGTTTAGTTCAAGCACCACACTAAACCTCTTTAGGTATTATTCCCTAATCAGGAGCTGCGCTACCATGTTCCTATTGGTCCACCGTGCGGGAACTAGTACATTAGTAGCCTTTATGTCCACTCTTTATGTATGTATGCAGTTATGCGTTTCGAACTTCGCCTTTCTATAGTAAATTATATGAGACTTGCAAAGTATATATATATATATATATCCCAATAGTAATAGATACGAATAATTAAAACCATAGTGATGAGTCATGCTATATCATGATTTCAATGCTACTGTAGCAGCATTCCACGGACCGAGCCAGCTGTCAGGCTGTCATGGGAGAGCTTATAAGCTTAAAATAGCATGCAGAACAGGACATAATTTCCTACACTAGATTGATATTTCTCTCCTATTCCAGGTGATTATTATATAGCTTGACATTTCTCTGCTATTGCTATATGAACACGCAGCTAGCAAAGCTCCCACATCTCCCCACCACGCTGAGACTCATTGTAAAGGGCCGGATAAAGAGGATAACTCAATTCATCATCGGTGGGCTGCCATCCAGAGCCGTTCTGCTCTGTCCCACGAGTAGCTTGTTGTTGGCGCTGCCTTGGGCCCCATGACCACATCTGAGGGGAGATGCGGCGGACGTCTTTGAATGGGCAGAGGGGTTGACGCCGCTGGGAATAGCTCAGCCATTACTACCTGCCAGCTGGATCGATGCTTTCGGTCGATCATTCACTGGCTTTTAATGAGTCAGACGAGAATAGGACTTCCCACAACAGCATTTCCTGCCCACTCAACACCACATATTGTCTATCTCATCAGCCAACAAGACTCAACTTCTCTATTGGACCCAATTTTCGCCGATCATGGAGCTAAAAGCCATGGGGTCTGCATGAACAGTGTGAGCGGCGAAAGCAGCCCTTCCAGCATTAGGAGACGTGTGGGGAACAGTCAAGACTCAAGTAGCTGCGTCCTTTGGACCTGCTTGCACGTCAGCAGTTTAAGACGTCTGACCCCACCCAAGCAAGGAACTGCTGCATATGCAATGGCTTCTCACTCGATTATGGCTGCCGAACACCAGGAAGACTTTGGTAACAAGAGCGTGGATAAGACCTCGATACTGAGCAAGCTTCGGTCGATGAATATCTCTCTTTTGTTTAAGGCATGATATCCCAAAGGCACTCTGGGATATCCAGCGAGTCAGAAAGCAAAATACTGAGTGAAACTATACATTTTAGATCAACCATCAGAAGATCGAACTATCTACTCATAACTCTTTAATCATACATCGTTCAAAGAATTCATGCCTGCACCCGCTTGGTCAAGAGATACTCATAATCAGGCATAGCATCCCAAACCGCCTTCTCAATCATCGCGCCCATCTCCTCGCCAAACTCCTCCTTCCACTTCTTCGCCTCAGCTTCAATATCCACCGTATCAGGCGCCTTGGACTTGACCACCCCAGACGATTCACGCAGGGTAGACAACATTATGCCCGACGCAGCCCGGTGAGCAGCTTTCTCGTCTTCAGGGGTATCCTCTCCACCAACAGCGTGCGCTGGCTCTTCAGGCTTTTTACTATCCCACTTAAACTTCAGCGCAGAAGAATCGAGACCCGTCAATTCGCAGAACCGAATCACCGCCTTGGGGTTGTGAATGACATCGTTGGCGTCGATGATAACAGGTTCAGTGTCGGGCTGTTCTGAGCACCAGTCGCAGAGAAGACGAGTCCAGCGAAGCGTCATATTGGTGACAAGGGTTGCCTTGACGGCCTTTGGGTCGAAGAGACCACCCGTGGACATCTTGTTCATGGCACGGTACAGCGATGCAAACACCAAAGCCGGATGGCGGATTATAAAAGCCAACTGCCAGGTACGCAAGTACTCATCCGGGAGGATGGTATGGTTACTCCCCGAGAAGGTCTGTTCACCATACGCCGCAGGGAACTGCAGTCTGAGTGGCTCCGTCGTCGAAACATCGGTAGTGGTATCGTTGATAATATTCCCAAACGCAGCCGGGTTCACGAACCAAAAGGCATGTTCCTTTGTGAAGAGGAACTTGCCCTCACTTTTCGCCCGCGCGGACCATTCCTCCAGGTTATCCACACACTTCTGAAAGACGGACTGGACGTCTGAGCGTTCCTTTTCCGTCCATTCGGCGAGGGGCTTTTCGGCGCATCCGCTGAACGCGGTGGCCATGAATGCATCGTAGAAGAAGTAGCCGCCTGCATCGTTGGCAAGCACGTTGGGTTGGTCTGGTATGGAGAGGATCTTGGTGAGGAGGTTGGATGCTGTACGGGGGCAGCTGACGAGGAGAAGACGCCGGGAGGGGTTTGTGCTGCTGTTGCTGCTGATGTCGTTGGTGCTGATGACCATTTTGGCAGATGTCAATAGATCGTATAGATAGATAAGAAAGTTAAGAAGTTAAGCTTAATTCTCACAGTTCAATCAGGATACAAGAAGATGGCGATATCCCGGAGGCAGATGGTGTGATTTATATCTACAGTTCCACCATCAAACCATCCCAGCCGTTGCTACACAACAACACTGTCAAATGTACGACTGTCCAGTTTCAACTGTCAAACCACACCACCAGAAAATCCTCCGGTGCAACACTCCACTTCGCTTCCCTTGTCGAATTGCCGATCTCTTACTCAACTCAGTATTCTCATCGGTCATTAGCATCAAAGAACCAAGCAACTCGGGGAATTCATTAAGCCAGTGCCGAACGGAATCGGCTTTTTCGCTTATATCCAAAGACCGACGTGCGAAGTGTGGAGAGGATTCGTTAATCTATACCAAACAGTAGCAAGTGCCATTCGCTGTTCTTGTCTTGATTGGACATGGTGGGCCATCATCCTAGTAGATTCTAGGCGAGGCGTGTGTTAGTGTCAACTGTCAAAAGGACCGGTTTTCTTCAGTGCTAAGTCAACTACTGTCTCGGATCAGGGATAGGCTGCTGTAGGGGCTAAGCACTAGAAAATTCTCCGGTTCGTATCCATATGCATTGACTCAAAGATAGGGCGTGATGGGGTTCTTTTTTTCCTGAAAACTTTTGTCTAAAATAGGTATGAATACTGAGTAGCCTATCCTGTCCGCCAAATAAAGTAATATAAAAGAAAAAGACTTCTGTACAATGCGCCTGGCTTCTGCGAGTTATATGCTCCTTGGTAAATAGCACTAGGAATCACAGATAATATCAAAAAGTAAATTGTGGTGTAACGTCGAGATAGATCATAACTGTCCGCGCCGTTGCTTCTCCACTTTTAAGCATAATCTCTCACATAGCGACCTGGCAGCTCCACATCCCACATTGGTCGTTCCACGACGGCGACCTCGAGACCACTGCTGCCTTCTTCCTCTTCTTCTCCATCCTCGGTGGATGGGGGACTCAATGGGACAATTCCCAGAATATCACGATACTTGTATGTGTGCCACCACCGACGAGACGGTTGGGGTGCTGCGTTATTCCCAGTCGGCACCAGTTGCTTCTGGGACGGGGTCTCGAGCACATCCTGGTCATCCGTCTTACGTCTCGGTGTCTCCCCGAATCCATTGACAAGGGGGAGCAACCTTGCAATACCAGAAAGACGCTTCTTCTTGGGTGTGCTGGTGGACTTGGTTTCCTCCCCACTCAGGGCGGCTTCTCTTCTTAATCGTGCCAGGTTCGCGTCTTGGCCGGCTGTATAAGCTTCATCATTCTCGTAAGCATCATCATCTCCATCCACTCCTCGGCGTCGCTCTTTGTCCAGCGAAATCCACTCTCCCTGAGACCCATCCGATCCGACAACCTTGCGGATCTTGGACCCGAAGCCGAGATCCGACTGTGCCAGAGACATCTTATCACCGGCACCGCTGTTGGTCTTCTTCCTCGCGTTCTCGCCATCTTCCTGTAGCTCGCGCTTTCGCTTGTTGGCTGCTGAGGCCTTGACGAGTTGTCCGGGTGCAGTCGAGTCCTCGTTGGCCTCGACCTCGGCCTCCTCAGGCGAGGGGAAGTCTTGCTTCAAGTCGAACATCCACAACCAAGAAGAACCGTACAGCCAGAAGCGATCACGGCCTTCGGATAGATCCCACATGCAACCCATCGCTCGGTCCTTCACGCCTCGGAATTCAGCGGGGAGGTACGCCGTGGGGTTTCTCCGCGACCAATCTGATAGTTTGCCTTCAAGGGCCTCGAACTCGACCAACTGGTGTTCGCTCGTGAGCACCATCAACCGGCTCTCACTTGAAGAGGCACCGTTGGTCAGAAGCTTCGTATCCGGACTCTGAGGGCGGAAGGATAGCAAAACAACGCCGGCCTTAAGACGGGGTATAGGAGTTTCAGCGGCGGCGAGAGTCCAGCGCTCGCCCTCGATAGCGGTTTGTTCGTCTTCGTCGTCAGACTCGTCATCGGACTCTGCGGGTCTCTTAGATTTCGCGAGAGCTTTCGAGCCCGACTCGGCTTCCTCTAATCTCCAGGTATCCACACAGCCAGAAATATCACCGGCGGCCAAGACCCTGCTGTCATCGGAGAATACGACACATCGGATTGTCCTTTCATACTCACCCAAAGTTCCATGGGAGGCTTTCTCGTGGCGAGTGTGTCGGGTAACTCTGTTGATTTTCAGGAGAGGTGACAGCACCTGGGGCTTCTCCTGAGGAGAGGCGGCAGGCTTGATCTTGGCCAAATAAATCTCACTGTTGGGGCGAACGACGCAGAGCCAGCGGCTATCGGGGGAAATAGTGACCAGTCGTGCACCGTCATCGGCAAGTGCGGAGTCGACATCCAGCTTCTGTATACGTAAAGCCCCTCGCTCGTCGCCCTTGCGCCGCCGCACAGAGAAAACCTTGACATCTGATGTCGTAGCAATAGTCAAAATCTTTCCATCTGACGACAGCATGGCTGAAGTGATGTTCTCTTCGCCCTATAGAGCATAATATATCAGCAATCCATTCATCATCCTTAGCTACAATGCCTTTCCATACCTGAATCAAAACCTTTCCGACGAGTCGATGCTTTTGTCCATCGGCGTTTTCATAAGATGTTGTAGGGCCACGGGACACACGCCAAATGCTAACTTCTCTATCCCAGAAGCTCATGACCAGCCGAGACGAAGGAGACGAAGCAAGTTGGGGTATTTGGGGCAAGCTCGACAGCTTTCTGTGGTGTTCTTTACCGAATTCACGGAGGGGCAGTACGACCGGCGTGGCATCGGGACCTAAAGGCCAATTAGTTAGATTGGAAGTGTTATTGGGGTCGGCTGATATAACATACCTCCAGACACAATGATACTGATATCCCTTGTCTCATAGACAGCAAAGGTCTTAACATCATGGGTGTGGTATCGTCTGTGCATCACTTCGGCCCATCGTCCTTTCTTGTCGCCCTTTTCTCCCTGTTTTTTCTTGTAGACAACAGTCCTCTGATCCGCACCTCCACTGACAACGGTATCACCACTGGCGCTCACGGCAACGTCCAGAGTATCAGCCATGTGGCCCTGTAGCCGCTGGATGAGAGAGTAGTTCTTCGCGTCCCAAAATCGGATTTCACCGGCCGAGTCACCCGAGACAATCGTGCCGTCTGGCAGGCACTTGACCGACCAAACGAGCAGCTCCTTGGGACCACCCGCGGGGCCCTTGCCAAGCGAAATCGTCCTCAGCAGCTGTCCATTTCGAATATCAAACAGTCGGATCGAGCTGTCGGCATAGCCCGCCACGATGGTGTTGCGGTTCTGAAAGGTAACACTCAAAACTCTCGCTCGCTTGGTGGACGGGCGCATCAAACGGAGGTATTTCAAGTCTCCGTCCGCCGTAGACAAGATCACAATCGAACCATCCGCACATCCAGCTGCGAGATGTTGTCCGGTATACTCTCCCTCTGCGGGGCCCACGAGTTTGCCATCCTTACCCCGCTGCGTCGACTCCCATCTAGGCTGCGCTGCCAGGCACCAGATCTCGCCGTAGTTTCCACTCGAATGACGCATCGGGCGACCCTGCTCGATATCCCACTCGGTCACGGCGGAGGAAAACCCAATACTGAACAGGCGGAGTCGACCGGGGATCTTGACGCCTTCGGGACCATCTTCGGGGGGATCAAGCGTCCACGCGAGTCCCTCTATGCTTCGATCTTTTCCTCCCCGAAGAACCGTCTCCTGGAACCAAGCGCCGCGCATTGGGTTCCATATCTCGATGTCGCCATTGGCGCGACCAACCGCCAGTCGAAGGGTAGGGATACCGCGTCCAGAAAGACCTGCGGAGGGAGGGTGGGAGAAAGCGAGCGCATTAATCGCCTGCGGATTGTAGGGCACGAAACGGCAACGGTGGATATCCATGTTCGGTGGGCAGCTTGCGGTGGTGAGCAAGCTGCGAGGAAATCAAACTTCTTTGGTTGAACTTGGAATTGGAAAGCGGATGAGGATAGAGCCGTTCAAAAACGATCTAACCCGGCTCGAGCTGTAGAGCCAACCGCTATGCAATCATGCCGCGGGGAAAATTAAAATGTGGTAGAGTGTTGCCGTTGCTTGATGGTCGTTTTTCGGCGTTGATCTTTTTTTTTCTGTATAATTTTTAGCGTCCCGAAGGACCTGCCGCCGGAGGGTAATTTTACCCGATGTGTCACGTGATCGCGTCCGCTTGCCTCTTTGCTTGAACATATAGAGCATCACTTTTTCAAGATAAATTGAATATCTATTTTATTTGAAATTAAATAATAAAATGTATCAAGATAGATGTCAGAGATTGTATTGATAGTAGTCTAGCTACATAGATCAAAAACGGGAAATTTCATCGCTGTAATATACAGAAATGAGCGAGAGAAGAAATATATAGTTTCGAACATGTCCATGTTGAACGTTATTCCATCTCCCATCCTATCCGAAGAAAACGAATAAGAAGAGAGATATAAAGAGCTTAAATAAACAATCTGGCTTATTCTAGTCCTACACAAGAAGATAAGCATGCTTAGGCACTGCAAATGGTGTTGCTCTGCATTTTTATGGACTGGCAATCTGTTTTATCAAAAGCATCTATAGCAAGAACTAGGTAGACACTCAAAAACAATAGGAAATACCACAGCAAAGAAGTCCAAGAAATGCTCAGCATGGCTAGCCTATAAACCGGAGTAGAAGCTCAATTGAAACCAAAGGAATTGCAATTGTGGATAGCCACATTTCCTCGCTTAATACAGGCAGCGAATACCCCATTTGTAGACAGAGGCCATTCTCCCGCTCTCCTTTTTCTTCTTCAGCCGTTTTCACTTCCTTACTCTTACCTTCAACGCCAGCCCAGACGGGGGTGTACCGGTCCTAAAATGACCAAAGGGATTAGTAGCATCTCTCAGACACTGGTGTCTGTAGGCAAGTTGTCTGTGACCCATTTTGTATACATACCATATATAATGACAATTTGTGATATAGATCGGGGGCAAGACTGTGCTTTTCTTTAGGCAATGACTGCCATCGAGATTCCAGAAACAACACATCTGTATATACTGCTTGGGTGACAGAGGCGGACAGCTTTTTAGACAACTTTGCCGGTATTCTGGACAAAAAAAAGTCGACGAGTGGTGACAAGACATCTGAGGAGATTTTGGTGGGACTCAGGAAGTCCAGTGGATGGCGTACCCCGTCTTCCTGTTCATGGACTGGACTGCACAGGAGTGGGCTCTGCATTAGAGCCGCTGGATGAGAATTCGAATGGAAATAGTGAAAGTCACGGCGGCAGACCGAACAACTCATTGTTGAGGTCGACCTTGATATCATTCAATGGCTTTATTCAGGATCTGACCAGTATTGACATTATATTGGTCTTCGCAGTATGCATGACGACAAGGCTCTCTGCTTTGGTGATGTTCTTGAGAATACCATGTCGCTCCTCTCATACCCGGACATCCGGCTTCTGAAATTGCAGAATGATAAATCGCATCACTGCAATAAGCAGAGCCGAGCCTCATGGCGATGAAGAACCTGAAGATGGTAGAAAGTCAGTTGTATGTACAGGCCACAGGGTAGGCTTGAAAAGAACGCTAACCATTCCTGGGAATTCGCCACAGAATAGATGAATGAATCCTG
Organism: Aspergillus wentii DTO 134E9; assembly: GCF_001890725.1. NCBI lineage: Eukaryota > Fungi > Ascomycota > Eurotiomycetes > Eurotiales > Aspergillaceae > Aspergillus > Aspergillus wentii. Next base: position 2,415,261 of record NW_024467835.1, on the reverse strand, counting down.
GTGCTTATCTCGCGGCAAATACCTTCCCTGTTAGATCTAGCCTCGTCTGGATATTATTCTTCCCTATTGTGTGCAGCTGCTGCGGTGGAGGCTATAATCATGGATGCCCGATGCCGTCGCCAATCAACACCCCGCGCCTTTTTAGCTACAGCCAATGTCCGAATCAGAGGACAGCATCGCCAGACCAGACCCCTCCATTCAGCTGAACATGGTTTCTGAACCCAAAAAAGCATCAGAAACAATAATCTCGTATCAAAGCCCCAGCTAGTCCATTACCATTCCCGTCTCGATGGATTATGATGGGATCGTCCCCCCTTCAGCCTCCACCCATCCCGCCTATACATACTCTGGATGACTACAAATTTCTCCATAAATGGGATGATGATCCCCTGCATCCATCGAGCCCATTGCGTCCTATCAGCGCCCAGAAGCCGGGATAACGTTTGGTGTTGTTGCTTAAGGCCAGCCACATGAAACCAGGATGGGTGAGTTTCTGACGTGGCAAGCCAATCCCCTCCATCGACACTCGACAGCCAAAGAGATATGGTGCCTGGCGTCATGGATACGACATCGCGGCTCGCTTGGGATGACTTTTTGTATGCAGGAGTTATTTACCATGGTCTTTTAACTTGCTTATAGCTCACTTATTTGATGCGATCTTCATACCTATGTGCATACATACAGGCGACAGAGGTGTATGCTCTGCGAGATGATGCTTGCTTATGCTTTGGCCCCATGGATGCAGTGTAAATACAGACTAGACTTGGGTTGCCTATTTTTGGACGCGTTCGTTTGTCCGTCCTACGTTTGAGACTGTTCTGCTTAGAAGTAAGTATTGGACGATATGAGTCGAGATTTTACTTAGGATTTGGCTAGCATCTGCATAGGGTTTAATACAAAAGTACCAACCTAATATATCGAACAGAAAGAAATAACCTTTGAGTTTCATCCGTCCACCCCGTACAGTTTGAACACTGATTAATAGACAGTGTCTCAGAGCATGTACATCCTCGACAAGGTTGACGATGATACCTCCCTGAGACCGCTAAGTCGAATGCGACCCCAACGGCGGATTCCCGAACTGCCTTGTCCAGCCTGCACTTGCATCGCATGCATGTTTGGGATACAATCCTGCTGGGTGCTGTAGCCTTGTAAGCTGCGCTGCATTTGTGGCCATGGCCACAATGGCAATTCTTCGTTATGATTGTAGCGCTATTGTCTGCTGGGCTAGACTCGCTGTGCTGCAGACTGCAAACGGGTTCCCTTATTATTCACTCTAGGCCATTCAATTAGATGGTCCACGTACGGGTGCTGTATGTTTCCACCGTGCATATGCAGAGGCATCTTATTCTAAAGGTATGGAGTAGGGCGATTGGCTTTTGGTCCAGTTCGAGACACTCTGTGGTACGATGCTACTGCTACTATGTATGTGCTATCTATGTCTGCTGTGGCTACAGTAGCAGGCTCATCAGCACTCAGCAGTAGGCAGAAGCAGCAGGCAGAAGCAGCCTTGCATTTACTGCTTTTGCTACGACGGGCATGAAGTGGTTGTGATCGTAGGCCTTCTCACCAGCAACAGCTTGCGTCTTGTCGGTACTTGATCACCTCACCCCAGCGTGCGCAAATCAGACTCTCGCCTCTGCCACGATTCATGCGACCGGCCCCAATTGTAGAGGCGAAAGCCAATATCAGGTCTGCTTCCAAGATCGTATGCTCATCCCGTCTCGTCGCTAGTTTCGGTGCAGCCCAAGCTCTTGGCTGGATTGTCTGCTTCTAGTAATATAATTTCCGTGATCGCAGGCGCCCGATTCGTGCAACTTGTACTCCGTAGTAACTCGAAATATTGCATATCGACGATAGACCTGACGAGTTACCTAGGTCGAGTAACTCTCGTGTCGGACTACCGAACTAGACAGTTGAGCAGACGACATGTGATAATACCCGTAACACGGAAAAGACAACCATCGAAAAAGCGGAATCGAATCGTATCGCAGTGGCAAGAAAGGCCATGTTTATCAGGCATCATCGGTTTAGCGGTTCAGGAGGTGGCTCAACGGTGGTCCTGGCGCTGGGAAATGACCATCATCAACTGCGCCCGTCGAAACAATCGGTGATTGCGTCCTTTTGCCCTTCCTGTCATCATCCGTCTTCGTAAAGAGTAACAGTAAAAGGCAAAATTCGCGGGAAACGACGGGCCTGGCACTATGTATTAATTATGATCCTGTGTCTCACAGAAAAACAAGGCTGGAACTGGCTTTTTTTCCTTTCTGATTTTCCAGATTTCTAGACCTGGAATCTCGGGGAACATCCAGCAAGAAATAATACGCTGGATCGGCAATATAAGCGCGATGTCTATCTGACGCGATGGTCGAATCAGCGCGCGTCAAGGGCTTCCTTGTCCATCCACGCCAAGCAGACCCAATATTAATACATCATTAAGATTGTTTGCCCCCTTAATCATTCTCATCGTTGAACGTGATCAAAGTGTCCATATCGGCGTTTTGGGGAAGTGCCGGAGTGGCCGTGGGAGATGGTAGCTGAGGAGACGTAAGCTAAGCCGGTAGTAGGGCGTAGTTAGCAGGTCGCTAGAAGGAATCAAATCAAATATCGAAAAGGGGAAAAATTGAAGACTCAAGTGCTTCCCCAAATTTCATTTTCTCGATGGATGAAGATCCCATCCTGAACGCGCAATAAATCAATTCAATACCCAAACAGGCAGGCCCCTAAATAAAAAACGTGGGACGCGAATCCGATCGATGACGCCATGAATATCCATGTCGTGTGTGTATGTGTGTGTAACTGTATGTCTGGCTCGTATCCACGTCTCGAATCTTCTTGCGGCTTATGTATGCCAAATTATTTATCCTTTTTTTTTATGAGGCTTTGGGGTTGATTGTGGAGTCGCTTATTTACACTACAGTAGCCTCCGCTCTAGTCGGAGCAGCTAGCCCAACTGCGGTATAGCGCGGTTATTAATACGGCTGTATGTAACAGACGGTAAGGACCAGACCTTACTCATACCCGTCAGTAAGGTATGTAAAGAAAACGCCGGTATCCCACTGTCACAGCGTTACCGCAGTCCAAGTCTCAAAATGCCCTCTCTTCCCCTCCAAAAGTAACCGTTATGGAGAAGCTAGAAGGAAAGAGAAGGAGAAAAAAACCTGAACCATGGTTTGCAACACTCCGCAGCCCCAGCTGTACAAGACGTGGCCTTGCCTGAAATGGTCATAGACTTCTTTTTTCGTGTCGTACTCTGACTTTATCCGTGTTCTGATTCGCTGGAGGCCTTTTTGACGTGAAGATTTCACCAGCGCTATCTCAATTTTCTACACTACAGTGAATGGATCTCTTCACTATGGGGTACTGTATGCGAAACATTATAAAATGCCTCACTTCAAGGTATGCTGTTATTATTCTCAAGAACGATTTAGTAAAGGTTGAGAGGACTTGTAGGCAGTTGAAGCCTGAGGGTGTAGATGATCTCAAAGTTATGACGACATGATAAACAATCAAAGTTTCTTCTTAGGGCACCTGAAGGCAAAAAGCTACTGAGCCCTACTAGAACTACTAGAACTACTAGTATCAATCAACAGTTGAAGTACGAGTACATTAGCGGAGTTGAACTTACATACGAGGAGGATAATATCTCGTAAAAGATGCAGAGAGAAATCCAAAGAATTGCTTCACCGAGTATGGAGTCTTTATCCACATCGAATTCTGCTATTTGACACGTACATATATCGGTCGAGATATATGTATCAAAAACCAGGAAGTTGAGTTTGCCTCTTTGACCTGTTCAGGAACAGGGTAGATGGAATGGAATATCAATCATATTGATCAGCCTACGCTACAGGGATTAAACATCATGTATAGAGTACATTATTTGTAGAGAGCATTGCATATGCACTGCTAATAATGATAACATGGTAATCTGATATATTATTCCCTGTCAACTTCCAAGTTTCTTTTGCTTTTCTAGAACACCGGCTATTGACAGCTATGTAAAAATTTTTCTTCCCTTGCTAACTGCTAACTAGTAATAATAACTATGGAGCAAAAAAAAACCAGAGTCCTAGTTTCTACACCGCAGTCCGCACACACCGTATGGATTATGGAACAGTCGTAAACTCCATAAGGCATAAACTACTGCGTACCCGCTACTTCCGGCTACCGCTACTTTTGCCTTTCCCAATGTACGCATAATGGATATAGACAACTTTTTTTTTTTTTTTCTCTTTCTTCCGTTTCCGTTTTCTGTGGACCAGTATGTAAGTACTGTATGTCGGAAATCTTGCGGGGCTAAAACGTCTTTCAGTTCCATTCTTTCTATACATAACATACGAGAGAGGTACTAACCTACCAAGTAGCTCAAGTGACAGCCCTGGTTCCTTAGGGCAGTTCCCAGAAACCACGCAATTCACCAATAACCAGCCAGAAGCCCATCATTCTGCACCCGGTGGACATGTGGAGACGCGCCGAAAATTTATAATGGTTTCCGCCCGATGCCCTGGGTCAGTCGCGGCGGGTGGCTAAGCAAGTAAGACCATGACCTCGGTGGTGTCGGAGGCAAGAAAGAAAAATAGATACTGAAGAGCGAACGGTATGTATCCGGATTAATATACATGTACAGTATCCATATACCTAGGTATCGGAGTATGAAGGCTGTCTTTTGTAGGTCCACTTGTGGATGTCGCTGCGTACAAGGCTGCAAGACGAGTTGAGCGCTATGCTCGTTTAGAGGAATAGTTGTATGATAAACGGGGGTCTAAATATTAAATCGAAAAGATACTTCTGTCAGTACTTTTGATAGAGATGGGTTGCCTAAAACGGTATAGCGTTCCAATTCGGGATGGTTATAGTTGCTTCGATATCAATGGCATCAATTGACTGTAGTTATTAAATATCTTAGTCTATATTATTTCCAGAGGAAGTCAATTCTTTAATATCATGTTTGGCGACCGGGCAGATAGAATAATGCTTACCCGCCGTACCATACACAGCAGTAATACATAAAACACCAACTATTGCAGATAAACCCATGCCAATACCTACAATCAAAAGCAACGATGGAATTAGCAAGAAACTCATCACACCTCATCAAAAACAGGGAATACTTCAATACTGTTCGTACTACTTGCCTCATCTGGATTAGCTTTTAACACGCCGTGCTTCATCGACTTGAAACAGGAGATAGAAAACATGTATGCATGTCCACTACATGCTCCCGCAAATCCTTGCAGCATGACAGTCATGATGATGTTGTGTATACAGTATAAATATGCTGGTGTATCCCCTGAGCTGTTGAGAATCGAAGCTACGCTGTTAACGGTAAGGACTGCTGCATGTTAGATGAGTGTCTGCCAGGTGTTCTGCAGGTACGCCGCAAGGGAGATATATGTAGAATGTGCAGTGCAGTGTTCTATAGATTCAACGAGTTGTTCCCGGCGACCGAATAGTATAAGCACTAGACTGGTAACTACGGAGGAAAGAGTAGTGTAAGCAGGAATGGACAATAATTACATGGCGAAGTGCATACATATGTATGTGCATGTATCACGTATGGAGTTCACCACTCCGTACCTATGTATCGAATGTCGAATATCAATATCGAAAAGTCAGGGTGCAATTCCACGTCTGGTTGCCATGACCAACTCGGTAAAATAGGGAGTAGGATATGTAGATGTAGATCTTAGAAGCACGGTTACGAAGAACAAACAGGGGGTGCAGAAGTACGGAAGCATCAGAATTCCTGGACCGGACCGTTGTCACGTCAGATAAAATAATGAGCGACGCTGCTATTGTACGGTATTCCTGATCTACACTCTCTTGGCCAACATTTCGGATAGAGACATGATTCACCAGGGATAGTTAGTCCATAGTCCATACATAGTGACGGTAGACTCAGACTCAGGAGCCCCCTTTAACGCCCGGGGTAGTTATGGGCTGAATTATGTACATATGCGCATCCCGTGCCGGGCGCCCCGCGGAGGAAAAATATGCGATCCAGTCCACTTATTCATTTCCAAAAATAATCAAAGAGTCAGATTAAATATGGGGAAAGGATGGAGTGCCTGTCCTGCCTAAGAAGTTGGACTTGGATGTCCAATGTTGGGATGATGCGTTTAGCCCCTTTACGTACGGAAGACGCGGGTAGATCTTTATACGGATCATGATCTATCAAGACTCTAGCTGGGATATTCACTAGGATGTCTTGATGGTGGTATTGTAGTTTAATGACTCTATTCAGTAGCAGGGGAGGCCCAAGGCACAGGTGTCATGAACCTTGGATAAAAGTGAGAAGGAAACCCACGGAAGCAACCCTACCATTCCGGCGAATTTTAAGTTCAAAAATAAAACCAACTTCAAGCAAGGACACGGGAAAGAAGCCAGAATTTAAATATGCATACTGCATACGGGGAAAGAGGATTGAGGCGGGGAGAGACACAAGGGCAAATGGAAGCTGCCAGGCCAGCCACCTCAGCCACCCCCAACTCCCACGATATTCCCGAGCTTGTTCCAGAATCGAGACTCAGAGTGGAACACGATATGCATCTACAATCGTGAATAAGAGTAAAACCGCATGATGCAATAAATCTGCCCCTCTCTTCTATCTTAATAAGTTGGTTGGGCTTCACTTCACTGGGCTTCTTTGTTCGAGATAGATCCCTTACTTTGGAGTATTTGGCTGAACCTGGATAGTATCCATGGTATACGAGTAGGTACTTCTTTCAAGATATGTGTATGTAGGACAGTACCTGGTTTAGGTACAGACATGGATGAAAAGTTAAAGTAACTTCATCATTCGCAATGACTGGACAAAGACTAAAGAGAGGATAGAGTTCATCTACCGATTGACGAACGGCTGGCCTGCATATTCATTGTCTGGAGTGTTAAAGACTGGCCAGCCGCGCTGAGGTGGCCATGATGTTGGTTGCGGATAGGGAGGATCAAAGCAAGGAGTCCCCCGCATCGAGAAAGAGATCATTCGAGATATGACATGGTAGATTCGATCATAACTCAGGTACAGAGTATTGAGTAACATGGATAGCTTCATTATGGATATTTTTACAGTGCCTGATGGTATGGGGAAGATGTTTGCGGATACCCAGCAGATGATGATTTCAATAGCGATCAATAGTAACCAGTGCACGTCATCTAGATACTTTTCTGTACCATGGATTCTGGTCGTGTTTCTCCTATCTTTTCTTTTCCCCCACATTATTGCCTATCGATCCTTGTCAGAACGACAAAGAGAAGACAGAAAAAGGGTCAAGAGACGAGACGGGAATCGGTCGTGAAAGAAACCGAGCGAATCACTCTCCACCAGTCCACCGGGCGGGAGAAAAAAAAAGACGATGAAGTCAACCATTGCCAGGGATTCCCGGCTCGGAGCCAGTCAGGGCAAATCATCCTAGCCGTCGATGGTGTAGAAGGAACCCTGTCTGCTGGCTTTTTGGGACGCGACCGTATCTACTCCTGCGAACCGCGACGACAGAGCAAGTTACATACATACATACACTGCATACTAAGGATATTGGATAATATTGGCTACTCCGCAAGTGGGTAGGGTATATTGGCCACCGATTATGTATTATTATTCCCCTGAATGTGAGTCTGACGGTAGAAATCATACTCGTCAAATCACCTGTCATTCAACAGATAATCGGTCAATATTTAAGGTATCCTCATCAATCGACATCTATCTACTCTCGTCGCTCACTAGTGAAGGACGCTGCAGACCGCAAAGTGTGGGTTTCCTTACCATGTATGTAATACATGATTACATACAGCGGGCGTATTTTCCCTTTCTTTCTGGGCCAATCTAAGGATCCGAGGTGTTCCTGGCCTGAATCAGGGAGCGAAATGGCTGGTGAAGACTGGCCGGTAGCGACGGAGATCCCCCCACTAAAAAGCCCACCGAGGGTTTTAGGGGAGGCTTCCCTACTGGGACACTGGTTACGGGTGAATAAAGGCCAGTCGTACCATGAGAAACTTTCTAGGGGGAAACAAAGATAATCTGTCTCTTCCAGCCCAGCATGTCATCTGCACTATCTCTCCTCCTAGGGATTCATTATTTGTTCTTCATGGAGGGGATAATCTGATCAGGCTGGTGGTCCGCTCTGGAGCCTACACGATACGCCATCATACAGCTGCGTATTGACTTTGACGCTTACAGTAAGGGCCACTCCGGGCACAGGCCGCGTTATTATGTAGGCGGACGCTCCGTACAGTTACTGCGCAGTATTATTTCCAGTTTAACAGCTTACAGTATGATCCAGTAACGCTGTCCAGCGCCCGGCCTTCTCATACAGCCCAGCCGTACCCTTGTTCTACCACTGGGGCCGTAAATCTTATCTCATGGTGGTTGAATTCGAAGGGATGATGTACCAGCATAAGGAGTATTTAATATAATATAATCACTAAATTACTCTATTGAACTGGACAGCAAATTCATTGGTATCGTTGAGCAGTGAGCTGAAACACCGCTAATACCTTCAATTATTTACGCTGCGCCGTGGTAGAACGGTCTGGTACAGGATTACCCCCGGTACAGGAACAGCGTCACATTACCATACAGCGTCAGCTAAGCTGCAGCGATCCTTTCGAGACTTCTATCTCCGGTTCTCGTCTTCCTCTTAATCTCTTCTTTTCTCCTCTACTACACCCGCCTGGAGAGAGAGCAACTCCTCCTCACTTTTCTCTCCTCTTCTTCCATCTTCACCTCTTCTCCTTCCCTCCTCTCCTTTTCTTTCCACCCGCCAATCTTTGGAGAGATCTGAGACTGGTTCTACAGGCCGAGATAAAGTTGACCGGAATCTCCCAGTCAACTCCAATTTCAGCCCGCTGCACCAGCTCTCCAGTCGAGCCGTGTCCGTCAGCTTCTGCTTCGACGACCTCTTTCGACGTTTGTTAACTCAAACGGCGACTCCTCTACCTACCTGTTCCCGCCGGTGCCCTCTCGATCCGTGACGTCGACGGTTAGATTCCCCTGATCCAGCTCCTGCCGGTTAGAAGAGCGACAGACGGGGAATTTTTGGGCTTTTTCTTTCTCGAAGCTTTTCGGATTGATAAGCCAATTGATCGTTTTCGCTGTACATGATTTCGATTTCGTTGTGATACCTTTGGAGGTGAGAATTTTTTTTTCCCTTTGTCCTTGACTTCCCCCCCTCCTCAAATCATGACCCAATTGTGTGTGCCTCGAACCACCATAAATGAGTTCCATCCCATACTCGGCTCGATATCCATTCGGACCCTATGATCCTTCCTGCTCAGACCAAGATGTCCCCGGCGAATGCAAATCGAGTGCCATTGGCGATTGTCAGCCCGAGTGTCCAGACTGCGGTGCAATTTCGGTGCCTCGAGCATTTACGAGTTCAGAGACAAACAACACCGCTATTTGATGTTTTGTGGCCGGTCAATTAGTTGTGGCTAGTGTGGAATTGGAATAAAAACCATATTGTCGGTCGGGAATCTCGGGCTGTGGTCGGTGATATGGGAGATGAAGGGTGTACAGATGGGATAGAGCACGGAATGTACACTCTATCCCCGGTCCTTCTGTATTATCTTTCATTCGTGAGAGTATGGCTTTAGCTTTTAGCAGAGGCTATCTCATCTCTAGCATGGATACGGAATAAGGGGTTTCTAGGTTGTCTGGGGCCCCGGGGGAGTGTATAGGGTCATTGAGCATACTTCGGGATCAAAGCCATAACATACCTAAGATCTATTGCACCATTGGGCTGCATGAATCTTCCGAGCTTCATATTATTCCAAATCGAAATTGATTTGCTAACATGTTGTTTGACTTCTCAGGACAAATTTTTTTTACTTCGGTCACCCTTAAATGCGGATATCGATCGAAAGTCCCTCTCATCTCGCAACATCGCTTCGATCTTGTACAAAATAAAACAATCATCGAAAGACTCTGTTCTGCGAACTGTACGTTGTTATAAGTCTCGTTGCACTTTGATTCCCCCTGACGATCTCCTACCCCTACATAGGGTTCGTGCCTGTCCTATTTGTTCCACATTCCGGAGAATACACAGGCTCGCAAGTTTAAGCAGCAGCTCCTAGGGGTGAAGACGTTGACTCGTGCTTCATCTGTTGGACTGGTATCCTGCAAAGTTCTCTTTGACGGATCATTCCTGCGTCCTTCTCCAGCCTAGATGCCAGACACGCCGTCACGGTAAGGGTTGCATTGTGCCCTCTGCCCGAAGGCCTTTATCTGGGTTAGTAGCTTTATCTACCAAGGAGTCTCCCTGCCATCCTCGACCTTTAATGTTTTATGCCTTTCCTTCCCACCTTGAACCCTCGTTTACTGGTCTTCATTCATTTATCTCGCCAGCCTTTCGTTAATCTTTGCGTTGATCCATTATTATTTTAATCTTTAATTATACTAATACGGTCTTTCTTACAGCTCTAGCCACGAAGCCCTTCAACCCGGTTCTCTGGCCACTTTACTCAACAGTATTCAGACTATTGTCTCGTACTGGCCATTCCTTAATAATTCCAACTAATTACATTCATTCATTTGACCAACTAATTCGACGACTGTCACTCTTAATACCCCGTCGTTACCTGATAGACTCGTTCAGGTCCGCTCTTTCATTACGCAACGTTAATATTATTCGCCTGCATATTTTCCCCTCTTCGACATTATGACTTTCCGTCACCGTCCCACCTCCAGCTACCAGCCTTGCGATACCTTCTTCGTCGAGTCGTACGATGACTTCCCTGCACCCCGCATGGATCCTAAGGAGCATGCGAAACTGATTGCCCGGGAACGCCAGTACGCCATTGCCGACGAGTTGTCCAAGGCTGCAAGTGAAGAATTCCGTGATGACATTCTGTCTCACATGCTGGACATGGATGTTGGTTACCCTCAAGTCCTCGGACTCGGTATATTTGCTAACCTAATATAGTCCGCTACGCTGCCTGACGTCGAGTCGATCGATATTCAGACTGAGATCCAGTGGTTCATGCGTCCTTACCTCCTCGATTTCCTCATCGAAGCACACACCGCTTTCCAGCTTCTACCTGGTACATTGTTCTTGACAATCAACCTTCTCGACAGATACTGCTCCAAGCGTGTCGTCTACAAGAGACATTACCAGCTGGTAGGATGTGCAGCCCTCCTCATCGCCGCCAAGTATGGAGACAAGAAGGACCGTGTGCCCACAATCAAGGAGTTGAAGTCCATGTGCTGCTCTCTTTACGATGATGATATGTTTCTCCAGATGGAGTGGCACGTCTTGCAGACTCTGGGATGGACAATTGGACACCCCACAGTGGACAGCTTCCTCCAGGTCGCTGTTCTGGACACCCCTTACGACCCAGAGGTTGAGCACTTGGCCTTGTACATATTAGAAATCTCGCTCTTCCACCGGGAGTTTGTCTCGAAGCCATCCTGTGATCTCGCCAGAGCGTCTTTGGCTCTCTCGCGCTGCATCCTTAACCGGCCCCAGCCTCGTCACACCGAGTGGGCATCGCAATACGACTCTATGACCTTGGTTGGTCTGTCGCAACAACTGCACCAGCCCTCTCAAGTGTTGTCGAGAAAGTACTCGTCGGCTCACTACTCCCGCGTGTCGAAGCTCCTCGAGCAATTCCTCACTCGTCAAGCCTCTATTGCCACCTACATTCCCCCGAGCCCCCCGTCCGATGTTGCTGCCGAGTCGAAGCCTTACAATGGAGAGATTGGCCTGGTTACTCCTCAAAAGAGCCTCCCCTCGACCATGCACCACGGCTACCTTACTCCGCCCATTACCCCTGAAAACGAAGCCTTCGCCAATGGGGGTAATCCCACTTTTGTCAAGACAGTGGCTGGAGTTACAACCTGCTCGCCTTCCCCGACACCTTCACCGAACATGCCGTACGTCAGCTCGAATCCTTACCAGCAGGAGACCGTCTACGTGCAACCACAGCAGTTCCAACCCCAGGTTGCATTCCACACTGGCTACTAAGTCGGGATGGTTGCAGGACATACCATAAGTGGAGTATTGGGCAACCTGATTTTGAAAATCTTCGCCTGATCTGCCGGTCCGTCTGAGGACGCCCGGTGATATCGAAATATTTTTCATTTTAATCATTGATGCGGTTTGTGTGCGAAATGTGCCATAACTGCTCAACCTCATCTACCTGACTATCATTGATCTCACCTCTTCCCATGGTTTTGTTTTCTGTCAATACGGACGGGGACATATTCGACCATACCATTTTAAAGCTTTTTTTTCTTTTTATTAAAAATTGCATACCCATTTCCTTGTGTTCCTCATATCATCTCTGGGGTGATCCCAACTGCATATTTTGCCATTATTCATATATCTAGCATTGCAAGCGCGAGCCGTTCGAGTCTTAAATTTGCATTTCTCTGTTTTCATTTTTTTTAACTACCCCTTTTTTGTGTGAAGTGATTTTGAGAAATCTTTTGAACTGGACCAAGTGGTCTCCGGCGGATTTCGTGGATTTACATATGGGGCTTTTTTATTTCATTGTGTTTTTCTTTTTTACCCCCCTCTTCGAAAAGACTTTTAATGTGGTTTACTCTCCCACCCGACGTGTGAATATGGTGGATGGGCCTTATTTTTTCTGGCTATCCAAGACCTTGTGATTTTGATTTTTTTTTGAGCGGGGAGGCGAGAGATACCTCACAAAAACGCCAAAAAAAGAATAAAAAAAGAAGGAGAAAGAAAAAAAGGACCAGTTTTCATTTTTTTCATTTTTTTTTTTAATGATTGGGAGGAAAGAAGAATTGGACAGACAGACAGAATCCGCAGACAAAATCATGGAAGCGTGGAGGAACATGATTGCGGATTTGGAGCAAGGATATACATACATAGTGTTGATAGCCTGTGGCAATGAATGATATCCCTTATGATTTTCTTCCGGACTAGACTGTAGACTGCAGAGTAGAGGAATGACAGTGACTTGACATGAACAAGTATCGATTGACGTGGACGAGTGTATTGCCAGAACGAAGGACAACACAGGCAGGATAGCATAGCATGTGAGATGTCATTACCGACAAGACCCGTCGTGATGTCGGCATGGAAGTGATAGATCATGCCACCAAGGATAGTATAGTATAGTACAGCAATCAAGACGGAACAGAATATGCAATGCAATCGAAGACAAATATAGTAAATTATCATTAAGCCATAGGAATAGTTTCCGCAGACCGATATATATCCAGAATTGATAAATCCCGAACCAAGTCGAATAATTATCAACAATGTAGTGTAAGTAGAGTAGAGTTAGATAACACATAAGGGTCGTAGTAAGTAGTATGTAATAACAATCCAAGATAAAAATCAAAGATAGGAGGAAAGAAAAAGGAAAGACGATCAAGGTCGAAAAGAGAGACTGGCTTCTGAATGTTGGGTGAGATGAGTGATGATTTGCCTAGTCTTCAAGAGCAGACAAGTTCCATCCTCGAATAAAGAGAGAAACAACAATTCAGAGCTGACGTGACCTGATCAGAGAAAGGGAAGCAAACAAAAACAACCATTCCAGTCTTGATACCCGAGATTCATAACCCACGCTATGCAAAAACAAAAATATAAAGGCAAAGATAAATAGTACAATGTCGAATCAAAAGAAAGTGTACAACACCGAAATCCAAGTCCAGTCAAGTCACGCTGAAGCGGATGGGGATAGATAGTTCAGACGGCGCAAGGGGACGAAACTGAATTAATGGATTCCCCATCCATCAACGCCCGCGATTCCCGAAACGGGGAAAGTAGGCACGGAGATTGACTTTTGGTCAAGGATGGAATGTAACACGTGTGCTTTGGGGAGAGGGAGGGTGATGGAGAGGAATTAATGTATGTGGGATGAAGGGGAAAAGCACACCCAGCACAGCACTTGTGCACAAGTGAGAATGAAACAACAAAGCAAAGCAAAGCAAAAAAGATCAACTCCGACTCATAAAAGTACAACAGAAAAACAAACAAGACAAGTGGTGGTACAAAATAATGGAGGTGTGGGGGTGGAAATTGGACCAAAAAGTTCGGCCAAAGGTCGAAGGGCAATAAATCCGGGGAACTTTCGCCAGTCGACTAACTGGTGATGGCCCATCAGGGGTGTCGGTCAGTGTTTGCGAAAGAGACAAACACAACAGCCCCAGCGAGCAGGTATCCGTTGATTGCCGGTCGAGAACACGAGCAGAACAGAAACGAATAGTCCATCGACCAAGAGAGCCCATCCGACTCCATCGTAGCAAATTGTCGATCACCGCCTCACTTTGTGGTCCCAATCCAGCAAAGCCGCGCGGATAGTCGAACCAGCGACAAATAATCGTTCCGACCAGCCGCTCCTCCCGCCCAGCGGGTCACTCTCCAGGAGTATTATGATTATGGTATATGGGAGATGGTGAAGATAGATGGAGTTTACTTCCATCGCTGCTTGTCCCAGTCGGAAGGTCTTGTTTCGTCGTAGATTTGGCCGCCCTGGTTGTGGACGATGACGGGCGCTTGGGTTCTGCGTGGGCCGGAGTTGGGGCCTAGAAATGAGGTGTTAGACTAGTTCGAAGGATGGATATTGAATAGACCAAATAGGCTGGGATAGATCGGACGTACCTCGCATGTCTTGGACGACGACTTTCTCCCCGCTGCCTTGGCTGGCCAAGGTGGAATTGGAATCGGTGGCTTTGAGAGGCATGTTGTATGAAGTGAAGTTGAAGTGAAGAGAAGTTGGTAGACGATGAGGTAGAGGTAGCGTAGAGTTGGAGTTAAGAGTCAAGTAGGCGGAGCAAGGCAGAGTAGATAGAGTAAGATGACAGAGAGATGGTCGAGTTGAATTGATGGTAGATGATAGATGATAGATGATGAATGCTGTGATATGAAGCTAGAGGGACAGAGACCCTTTTGTATCTCGATGGGCGATGGCTTTGCCAAAAAAAGGCACAGATCCATCTCTATCTCTGGATCAGTCACCTGTGCAGACTGCAGCATCACCCAGGACGTCATTAAAAAATACTACTAAGAAAATAATAATTAAAATAACCAGACCAGGCTTTCTGGGGAATGATCAGAGCCCCTGCGGTCTAGTCGGTCTCTAGCAGCGTTGGCTAGATCCAGTCAGTCTACGATCGTAACCAGGATGCTCAGGGCAAAGTGAGGGTAAACGAGGCAGCAAACCGGGTCTGTTCTATTCGATTCTGTTCTATTTGCCATCAGAGTACGTGATGGTGATGCTTAATTCATAAGATAAATGATAGATAATAAGGCACAGGTAAGTAAAATAATAAATAAAATAAAAATAATTGAATAACGCTATTTCCTCCCCTATTGGCTCCTCTCCCGCCAATCACAGCCAGCCATGTAGTTCCTCCTGCCTCAGGCACCAGCCCTTCCTATTACAGCCTGCGATCAGCCTCACCAGGCGCAATTGAGGCGCTGCTGTGGTTGCCTGTTTCTGTCCAAAGTGACTGTAACTGTGGCGGTGGCTCTTCATTTCCTCCCGTTTCTTTCTCCTGTTTCATCCCGTACAAATCATCGACAAAGGAGAGTGTCAGGGAGCCCTAGAGTGATGCGGCCTCCCCTGGTATCGTACATACACCGATCAGCAGGTATCATTGGCGAATTGCCGTATTAGTTGTACGGTACTGTCACAAAACACCTGTCAGTCACCTGATGTCTATTTTTATACGATTATGTGTTTTTGGACAATCGTAGGATTCAGGCATGTTCAGTCTGTTTCAACAGAAATAGAGTAACCGACTAGACGTGGACTATTCGATGGCATGATGATCGTCAGTGTCCACTTTGGAACCTGCATCAAGTACCCCATACCTTTACCGGGTTTTCCCATGTATCTATCCGGAGTACGGAGAGGAGTAAACACGCCTCCATACTCCATTCTCCATAATCGACTAGTCCAAACAATTGCGGTGTGGCTGGAATTGTTGAGTGAGTCTAGAAGCACATGATTTAGTAGAAAGCAGACCAATAATGAGACCATATTCGCGTCGACTAGTCCAGACACTATCTATCCATCCAGATCAACATTCCAGACCAGCTTTACGGCTACTACCATTTGCATTTCCCCTCATTTTTACCCCAGCATGGTAAATGCTAGTTTCAACTACAGCTTGATTTGATTATCGGGTTTATCGTCCATCAACCTGCGCAGGGGACATCACTAGAGACAGCTTCACCGCCAGTCATTGACCGCCATACAGAGTCGGTACGGGAGATAGTTGGTTTCTGTCAGGTACTACGAGTCTATTCCGACACGAGTGACAACTGTACCTGCATCGACTGTCTTTGATGGACTTGGCATTTGGATCTGTTCTCTGTAATCTGTACTCCGTCGTAGTCCGTGGTTACTCCGGTGTGACCGAGGTTATTGCTGACCGGTCCTCTCCGTATACTCAATAATCGATAATCGGATGATGCTGGAGTATACAGAGTAGATAATGAGGCGAACTGCAGATAATTGATACTAGTTTGGACTGACTGTTACTATGGTGAATTCGAAATCCCTCATAGACGGTCAACAAGAGTCAAACCGTTGAGATGAGGACAGCATATACTGCAGTGTCACAAAGCACTCAAGTCACACAGTCTCACGTCTTATACCGCCATCATATGGTGTTCTTTGACCTGTAGACAAAGACAGAAGGAATTGCCTGATGCTGCTGCATCAGCCCATCCATCCCATTTCATTCAATTCAATTCATGTTTTGTCGATCGATCGACCCAATAAGAATATCGCGGTATTCGCGTCACCGTGTGGAAATATCAATTCATCACTTCAGCCGTGATGGAGGAGGCATTTGCCGGGTTGGGATTGCCTTGTTGACTTTGACTTTGACTTGACTTTGAGTGATTGCTCATTTAATCCTTGAGGCATATTCTTATCTCTAATAACTGCACTGTAAATTGACGTAGGTGGAGGTGAAGCAAGTCTAAGGCCGTCGAAAAAGGAATTAGTAAACGCGTCCATTGAATGGGTATTAGGACTTATTGTCTTGTCCTTTCAAGATCCCGTCATCGTGAGAAGCAATAATCCCTGTTTCGGGTGTTTTGATCCGGTGACGATCATGAGATAGACGGCAGGGTGTCATAAGTACGGAGTACTGGGGTGATATGGTCGATGTCAGCTTCGTAAGTCAGGGATGTTGGGGGTTGAAGACTTTCTGGTTTGGAGATTGCTAGAGCTGCGGGGAACGGTGCCTGAGGATAGCATCTGCTCAGTTTGTTGTCATGCTAACTGCCAAGGAAGTCTACGATGAAGCGTTGGCTTAGACTACCGAAAGTCAATGTTCTCTAGATCTAACCATAACACCGTATCTGCTCTAGACATGCAGTCATAATTCATCTAGTATTATACATAATCATCACTGTCTCTCCCTCTTCATCCGATCCTCCCAGGTATACTGAGTGCGTCGCACCCCCAGCGTCTTCCTCACCCCTGGTTGGTGGAGCGTCGACATCGTTGTCGCATGATACGTGGCCACCGGTCGGACGCCGCCCACCGAGCCTGAATCATTCTTAACCTCGCCAGCCCCCCACTCTGCCTGACTCTCGCCCTCCATCTTGGAACGCCCTTCGTCCTTCGGCGGACGGCGCATTATCGGTTTCTCCGCCGGCTTCGACGGCGTGGCCAGCCACGTGTATTTGTTGGGGTCTGAGGGTTCAAGTGTCGGGCGAGAGGTTTGCAGCGCCGGCTGCGCTGGTGGCCGATGCCCTAGGAACTTGGACGGTATGACGTTTTTCGAGGCCGGATTCGCGATCTGGGGGCGGCTGGGCTGCCCGACCGTGTTTGTATTTCTGTTACTCTGCCGGCTTGTCTGTGTCGACGGCGTGCTCGTGCTGTCTCTGCCTTTGGGCGGTGCTATGCCTAGAAACCCAGAGATGGTTCCCTGCGAGAGTCCGCCTGCTTTACGACCTGTGCCTGCTGCGACTGAGCTTGTGGCTTTGGGCTTGCTGTCCGATTCGGTCCTTCGAGTTTGCTCCGGTTCTGTGGCCGCGCTCGTCGTGATGTACTCTCGCGCCGATGAGAACCCTCCCATCGTGGTGGGCACGGAAAAGTTGGACGAGTTGTTCATGGTATACGTGGACGAAAAGGTGAACGACGACGTGGAAGGCTGGTCTTGATCATAACGTCGCTTCTTGGGATGCGGTGCATCGTCCATTGCAGCTGAGGTTGATGCGCTGTCATCCATGGTGTCGGGGTTTTCAACCTTCTTACCATCTGCAGTCCACAGATCATCTCGTGTGGAAGCGAGCGTAACTTCCTCCTTGGCTATATCCTCAGCAGACGGTCTGGACCGGCGTAGGATGTCTGCAATAACATAGACAACTTGCTCATTGAAAACAGGCCCGACTGGTCGAAGACGCTCCTTGATTATTTTGGGCGTGATGAACTGGGTGGATTTCGTCTCGCCGTCGGTTCGGGCATCGAAAAGGGGGTAGCTAAGGTAAAGGAGCGCCTGCGCTCGAGTCATGGCAACGTATAGCAGCCGTCTTTCTTCGTCCGCGTCCTCCGCTCGCGAGTGTGGAATGATCCCGTTGTATACCGCCGGCACAAAAACGACCGGCCATTCCAGGCCTTTTGCTGCGTGGATGGTGGAGATGGTGACCTTTGACTGGGGCTGTTCTCCATCCTTATTCTCCTGCGAGGTAACCTCTGTAGACAAGGCGACATTCGCCAGAAACCGGGACAACGCCTCTTCACCAGGGTGGGCCTGTTCTTGTTCGAGGCCCTGGATTTCCGGAAGGTTATCGTCTGGTTCTGTCTCCTCAGTCTGGGCTGGGTCGCCTGCTTGGACCAGAAGTTCCTTGACGTTATCCCACCGGGTCTCCTCCTTTTGAGGATCGGTTTTGTTGAGAAATTCTCGAAAAGAGAGTTTTTTAATGATGAATTCAAGAAGCCGTCGCGGTGCAGAGCTGTCCTTGCAGTCAAGCAACGTTTGCCGGGCAGATTCAATAAGTCCCACGAAGACACAAAGCCCTTGGTCTGTATTCTTGGCTAGGTCCTTGCCGGCCGACCTGCGGCCTTGAGCGACGTCTTTGACAAAGTTCCAAAGAGGGACCTTTGCTTCCTCTGCATTTCTTAGGAGCATCTTGATTGTTTCTTCACCAATCTTCCTCGATGGAGTATTGATAATACGCAGCAGCGCATCGGTGTTCCCTGGATGACTTACAACCCTCATGTAATCCAGAAGCAGCTTGATCTCGACTCTGTCGAAGAATCTCAACCCCCCAACCATCTTGTACGGCACTCCTTTCTTTCCCATTTCAGATTCAATCTGGCGGGATAAGGCAGCCGACCGGAGCAGCACCGCAAAGTCGGAATAATCCAGAAGCTTCCCGGTCATGGCAATGGATCTCTTAATCTCAAGGACAATCCACTGGGCTTCAGCCTGTGCTGATGGTAGTTTCCGCATCACAGGCATGGTCCCGACGCCATGAGTTGGCTGCAGCTTCTTGGCCGGCCTAGACGTATCCTGCTCGATGACATCTTGTGCCGAGCTCAAGATGGATCCGGAAGAGCGATAGTTATCTTCCAGAAGCACGACAGAAGTATCACTATACTTCTTCTGCATACGCGCCAAGTTCTTTATCTCCGCAGACCGGAAGCCGTAAATGCTCTGATCCGGATCCCCGACGACAGTAATCCGCCGATTCTTGGAAGCAAGGAGGTTCATCAATTCATACTGAACGCTGTTGGTGTCTTGGAACTCGTCAACCAGCACCGCTTCAACGTTAGACACGCACT
Source organism: Aspergillus wentii DTO 134E9 (assembly GCF_001890725.1). NCBI lineage: Eukaryota > Fungi > Ascomycota > Eurotiomycetes > Eurotiales > Aspergillaceae > Aspergillus > Aspergillus wentii. The sequence goes on along the minus strand of NW_024467835.1, from coordinate 2,395,539 downwards.
CTGGATGTCGTCTGAGAAGATCGGCACATCGTAATAGTAGATCGTCGTAGTCCATTAGATTGGAGGCCGCCAAGTCTGTCTCATATTCTCGATACACCTGGACAAACTCCCGCTGCTCAAACACCTTGACGTATTTCAGAGCAAGCTCGTCAGGACTAACAGCCCGGGCTTTCTGGTGTGAGATCCTCGATCGAGCCGCGTTGGGCGCAATGCTAAAGTTCAACCGCTTAACGATTCTCTGCAGAACAATATAAGCACCATATGTAAACACATAGAAAAAAACACATAAATATCATTTTCATACCTTAATAATAGCCAAACTATCCCCCGAATCCGCAATCCCAAACCCCCTCCGCAACCCAATCAAATACCCATAACTCACCAAATACCGACGACAAATCGAATGAAACGTCCCCAGAATCAACTTCGACTCGACCTCATCACCGATGATCTTGGCGATTCGCTCGCGCATCTCACGGCTCGCCTTGATGGTGAACGTGCAGCAGATGACATCCTGAGGCCGGTATCCATAATGCGCGAGGAGATACGCGACGCGCGCGGTCAGGGTCTTGGTCTTTCCCGAGCCGGGCGGGGCGAGAACTTGGAGGATGGAGCAGGGGGAGGATACGGCGGCTCGCTGGGCGGAGTTTAGGCCATCGAGAATGGGATCCATGGGGTTTGGGATGGAGAATCGTGGAGTTGGAGGTGTGGGTGTTGGCGTTGAGGTGTCTGGGGAGACGCGTCGGATCGCGGTGTCATGTGATGTGATCTATATAGCATGATGGCACCACTACTCTATACATCTATCTATTATGGATAAATTGAGGTTGAAGTTTAACTTGTTCGTATTTGAATATCTCTGCATTATTTGGACTCATCAGAACGGACATGTTCTTCTTTCTCTAGTCTACGGTTTCTATATATTTGACGGAACTATTCGATAGCCAGTAACTCGAGTATATCAATATGTCGTAAAGTTTCATTATCATTAATATTCATTATAGGTATGAATTACAGTATCTTTTCGCCGTTTCACTCTCATCGACCAATATATACTCAATTGACTCTGCATCAACTTGGCTCTCCTCGAAACCCAACTCCACGAACAGATCTTTGACACGACGAATCTTCTTCTCCGTCGCATCAATCAACATATTCCTGCCCTTCCACTCGAATCTTGGATTTGCTCCATACTCCAAGAGTAGTCGAATGAACTCAGTAGACCTTCTACTCATGGCCAGGAGCAACGGTGGCTCCAGAATCGTGTGCTCATTAGGCCAAAGGTTCTCGGGAATCTTCACGGCATTTGGATCTGCGCCGTATTCAAGCAATAGCTTGGTCATTTCCATGTTACCATCCTTGACTGCTTGCTGTAAAGGCAAGCCGCGCACCTTCCAATAGCCGGTTTGGTTTGGGTCAGCTCCGTTTTCCAAGAGCAGTTTGATGACTTCGAGCCTGATATCTGGGCGGCATTCGAATTGCGCAGCATACCAGTACCCACTGGAATAGGGTAAAGGTCGCTTGTTGATATCAAACCCTCCCGTGTTTAGTAAAAGCTTCATGACGTCCAGTTGGCTAAATGAAATGGCATGGATCAATCCCTTGCATCGCAAGGTCGCTACATCGTCGTAGATATATTCCTCCAAGATGAAGCCAACCATTCCAACATTTCCATCTCGCACTGCTTTCATGAATGCAGCTGCCGGGTTCTTTTTTGGCTTCCATCCTAAGAAGCCACCTGGTCTAGGTTTGTGGACCAGCAATTCCGTATAGGTGTCTTTGTTTCCGCACCCAGCGGCTGCTATCATTGCACGTTGGAAATCCTTCCTATTCCAATAGCCCAAGGGCCCTGGCCTACCGTACTTTAGCAACGTAGCCATCGTCTCTCGATTTCCATTTTGTGCTGCGAAAGTCAAGGGAGCCACGCCAAAGCGATAGCTTACTGTCATGAAGGCCACACCATTCTGTAAAAGCTTCTGCAGCTCATCGCAGTTTTTGTGTTTAATAGCACTGCACACAAGCGCGATTTTCAGGTCGACCTCCGGGGGATGTAGGGATTCCAATGCTGGAACCCCATTCTGAATACTCGATCGATACAGCCAAAAGGACGCAAGCTTGGAGGAAAAGATCTCGTCACACCTAGGCCTCTCCCAATATACTGCATCGATCATCTTTGATATCAGTGCCTCTTCCTCCTTATCCCTGATGCTGTCGGCTCCCAAGGCTAGAACTTCATGCATAAAGCAGGAAAACATAGACTGGTCTTGCGGGTATCGTTTTATCTTTCGATAAAGGTACTGTCGCTTGAGATGCTCCGGGAATGTTGCCCAATAGTGGAATTCTTGTGATTTATCTCTGTATCCCAATCCATCCTCCTCTAGGCGATCAGACTCGAGCACGAGCAACCAGATTTCATCTGCAAAAAATGCTGTATGAAGTTAGAAGATACTAAAAAGTTAATTCCATGGATCACGTACTATTGACCAATCTTGCACGGAATAACTCTGAAAATGGGAGGACTTCCACGGCGGCCTCGAGAATCTGCCGTAGAATTTCTAGTGGTACTCGCATGATATCTTGATAATCGTAGATTGAATAAAGTGGGGATGAAGAAGAAAGAGTAAGCTATAATATAGTTGAGCCCTGTCAGTATAATTGACTCATTCAGCCTTGTGAGGCTGTGCAAATCATCGGCGTCCAAATCGAGAAAATAAGCTGCGAAGTGCGCCACAAAGTGGAGTTGCAGCAATGTTGAATAGTACACCATGATGGCATAGAGTCCATCCCTGTTTCGATCTGGAAATTCAGCAAGGAGAGATGATGCTGTGTGGAGGATCGGCGCCCAGCAGATACTGTTTATTTTTACTCACCGTCAACCCATATTGCTGTGGACAGCTTCAGAGGCAATGGCTGTATCAGATTCCATTAGAAATGACTGGCTTTATGGCTTCATAGCCTCGAGCAATATAAAGAACCAAGAAGGGCTTCTCCAGAACTGCTAGGAGCGCAGTTAATCTGACTTCAGTGGGTGTTTTGGTGGAAGGTGCAGAGAGCCTGAGGCAGTAGAAGAACAGTGAATATGGATGGATCACATGATGTCGTTACCAGACTGCTGCCTCATTTTCTGAATTTGACCACCTTCTCTTTCTTTTATTCCCTAGCATCCATCAAATCTCTGCTGTGACCCACAGATACGATGCGGAGCTTCATGAAAAGGGCCCTAAAGTCGACCAAAGTTCCACCAGATATGATAGAGCATGGTGTCGAACTTTCAGGCTTGACAAAGAAAAGCGTGGAGAAGACCATAAGAGAGATGTGGAAGGCAAAAGGCTCCGATTTTTATGACGCATACATGCTATTCCGATTCGCCAGGTCCAACGGCCGTTACGCACAGATATCCCAAGATGAACAGAGAATCGCTTGTCTTCGTTGTCTTGTCTTTTTAGACAGATCATCTGCAGAACAGGTACTGCAAGACACTAAGTTCCCCGGTAATATTATTCATGCCCTGGAAAAACTGCTAGCTAGATCAGCAATCAAGGAGTACGATTTCACAATATCCATGCTCCAATACTTGCTTGGCTGTTCTAGAAAATTAGCGATGACTTACGCCCCAGAAAATGATTCTGTGTTGAATGTCCTTACCACAGCAAATAGCAACAGGAGCATTGATGATCGGACGTTTGCAATCGCATCTCATGCATTCTACCTTTTGCTCGATCCCGAAGAGATTGTTCGAATTGTCGATCGGGAACATTTCCCACCGGGCGACTTCGACAAACTGGTCGAATTTACCACATCCCATAACCTAGCTGACACAAGTACGGCCCGTATTCGAAAATGGAAACAGGTACCAATGGACGAGATCCAGGAGGTGTTTGCTGCTGGACGAACTTCGACCGAACAACAGACCAGAGACGAAATTGAGATTCGCAGGCTGGCCAAAAGACACAAGATAGATCGCCAGGATGCATATACGGCCTTCTATCAAGCAAATGGAAATATGGGTATGGCGGAAGGCATATGTGCGAACATTGGAAAGAATGTCCAGGAGAGACCCTCCAAAGGAGTTGCGAATGTACCAACCAGAGATACCAGAAGCTCGCCAAATGTCACCGCTAGGACAAGAATAATAGCAGTTCTAGGGCTGGACGAACCAGACGGAATAGGAAAAGCAGCCTGTCCTTCCGTGGGGGATGGGTGGATCGTATCTGATTTCTACTTGTGGATCCATATTCTCCACGGAATGGGCAAATCTCAAAAGTGGATAACAGCCATGAAGCCTGAATATCTTGTGGATAAATATGGCAAGAAGGACGAGATAAGCCAGACAATAGTTGATGACTATGGTCCAGAAGTCGAAAAGCCCATTCAAACCGAATGGGAATCTGGCTTTGTCCATGGTGATCCATGGGAAGAGCGGGTGGTTGTCCTGGACAGAGAATTACTTCCAAAAGTCAAAAACAAGGTTACAATGGGCCCAAGTGGTGTGGCTCTTCGAGATTTCTTCTTACAACATCTAGAAGAGACTATCGCTGAAGCAGCAGAGTCTGAAGATCCCGTTTTGATCCTGATATTTGCTCATGGAGATTACGATTCTTCAGGAGGCTTATACATTGGCTGCAGTGAAACATCCGATACCACAGAAGAAAGCCTCCTTCATCCAAAGGCAATGGAAGTGATATTGGAAAGATACCCCAAAGTTCGAACAACACTCTTCATGACGTCCTGCTATTCCGGAAACTGGGTCGAGACCACTGAATTTCAGGTTAACAGACCTACCGTTCTTGCTGCAACTCAAGCGGATGAAGAATCTTTTGCGTTTGTTTGGTCACACTCCCAGCGACATGCCGGGGGTCTATTTTCCTCCGCAACAATCACTGAGCTTCTTGGCGAACCAGCTGAGCTACCAAAAGATTCAGATGACGATGCGTCTCGGGACTATAGAGAAATGACAAAAGAAATCTTATCTCAGATGTACCGTCTCTGTCTACCAACGAACATTCCGGACTACGGATCAAGTCCGACCTTCTCAGACCCTGAGAACCAAGAAAAGTTTTGGAAACGAACAGGATATGAGCTTCATCATTACAAATCAAATTATGATCAACTCCGAAAGGTCCCACCTTCTGATCCCCATCCGAAAAGAAATAGGAAAAAGTTTGAAGGCGGTTTTAACGATGGTAATCATCCAGATGTCATAGCCTGGAAGGAGCGCCATCCTGGTATCTTAGATGAGGATTACCCCGAGGCCACAGCCTGTTACGGTAGTACACGACGAGGTCTTGATAGCTCAAGAAACATGGACTATCTCATCCGGCGATACATGAAATCGCAGAAGGGAAGCTCCAACTATCTCGAGTCAAAAATGGCGATGAACCAAATTCGTGCCTACTATGACAATGAACTTGACACCCGAAGGAAGATATCTTTGAGAAAGCTACTTATCTCACGGCTAGTTCTGAATAAACTAGCAAACCAATACGCGCTGGCCTTGGATTTATACAAGCTTCCAGAGATCGAAGAATGGGATGTGCGTGATGGTCAACATGCTGAGACTTTCAAACGCTTTACCAGGGTACTCACTGACTCGCGACTTTTCCATATCTTCAACGATGGTAATGTGGGATGCTACTACCGCCGTCCAGCTCAGTACCTAGCTGCCGGCATGGGAAGCGCTGGCTACAACGAACAGGAGGTGATGCTTGCGATAGAAAAATTGAGGGACTTGAACCGCGAAAAGAAATTTACAGATAGTATCACAAAGTACTATCTCAGCTCCGCAGAATGCCACAAGTCCGTGAGCACGCTCTCGACCATCCTCCAGAAAAGCTGGTCCAAGTCCAAGTTTAGTCGCCGCCAGAGTCGCCCAAACATATCGGACATTCAATGGGAGCCTCCAGCTCAGCATAATCACAAAGAGTAGCAATTTGTTTGACATGAGGTGTACTTCACTTGAGCTTGTAGGCAGTGGGAAACTTGACATGAAGTCAAAGATGAGGGCTGCATTTTATGTGGAAAAGGTACTTTGATCTGTTTATGTAGATGAAGTATTAGCCTTTTGTAGGGATTTGCTTTGTTACTGTCCAAGAATGTTATTATTCAATCCATGCCCGTTGGCTCAAATGATTATTAAAAGAATTAGAGATGGCAAGACCCGGGCACTCCATTCGCATCCGAAGATGATTCATATCAACAAACTTCAAGACTAAGCACCCGAACCTTCCGACTGACTCTTGATGCCCTATCAAAAGCCTAGAAGAGATGATAATGAAATTAATCCATTTATTATTAGATATTCCATTCCTAACAGCATATCCGCTCTACTCAACCGCTTCCACCGATTCCACACCTGGGATATAAGACAAGTGCTCCGCCAGATCAAAGTGCAGATTGGCACTAACAAGTCAGTTCTGCAAACCTCAGGCAATGTAGATAACGTACACAATCAATAGAGGCGGACCTTGATCCACTTCAACGACATTTCCACCCCCGGCGTAGATCTTGTTTATGATACTGATGGAAATTAGCTCTTTTTCTATAGTAGGATGGGATGTGTAGTATTTACTCGTCCAGTATCTCAGGCTTGGATAATATGACCTGTATTCCGTTAGTCATCATCGTGAGAGTGATATAAGACATACATGATGACGGATCAGTTCTACTTGTGTCATTATGATAGATTGTGGAGTAGAATGGAGAATAGAAGAGAATGATGAAATGTTCGGAAGGAGGGGTAGAAGAAATCAGTGACTGTTGATGTCATGTTGTTTGGTCTCCACATTCCGCCTCTATGACACTGCTAGACTTGTATGTAATCAGAGACAGTATAATCTAATAGCAGTTATATAACTATGATATTATTGTATGGAATTGAAGATAATAAATAGGTAATAAATAGATACTCGCATGACCGTGGTTTCTCCCCACATAGTTAGATAAGATGGTTGATATCACTGAGAATAAATAATAAATAAATAGAGGTTCTTGGATACTCCATAGCATATCTGCCAATATTTACATCTTACAATTTCATGGTGAAACTGATATGACCAACTAGAATTCCATTGTATTCAACCACCCAGCCTTACTCCACATTTTTAATTCCCGCAACAGCTTGGAGAGTGGACAAGTAGCCTCTAAGATCTATAGGAAAACAATGTATTTGGTACCAAGCCTGAATAGCTTCATGGATTTCCTTATCTAGTGTATTATGTGTAGAATTATTTTACAAAGTGGATAATTGTGTGTGTGGACATAAGTAAATAGGTCACGTGCCCCAACACCACAGTGGACAGGTAATGGGTCTATAGGCCACTAATACACCCCTTCAGGGGTTTATAACTCTGAAGACCCTTCCTAATCTAGTAATCTCATATGTAGGATATAGTGGTATAGTAATGTACCCCTAAATCTATTATCCCTATATCCTTATTCCACATGGCTCTTAACCCCTATGAGTCTTTAAAATTTATGGAATTTAACTAGATTAATAACCTTAGTGAGAGCGTCCACTACTATATCATTAGTTAAGATATGTTTAATATAAATATATCATTCAGTAATTATATCTTGAATCTAATGGTATATAATATTAATATGCTTTATTCTAGTATAGAACTGAGCATTATAGGCCAGTTAGATAGCATTATTACTGTCTGAATTAATATATATAGGTCTGATACCTTTAAAACTAAGATCCTTAAGGATATATGTAAGCTAGAAAGCTTCCTTACCAGCAGTAACTATAGTATAGTACTTTACTTTATATATTAATATTATAATAGTTATCTGAAGCTTTAATATCTAAGAGATTACTCCATGAGTAAGAATAAAGATATAACTAATAGTAGAGTAGTAAGTATTAAGGTAACTAGTATAGTCAGTATTATAGTATCTAATAATAGTCCTAAGCTATTTAACAATGCTATTACTAGTGTGTGGATGATAAATGATTCCCAGTATAATAGTATTCTATAAATAATAGATTAAGATAATAAGCTAGTACATATGGTCCTTTAAGGGGTTAGATATATACTATATTAGCTTACTAATAGGAAAAGTAATGTCTAGCTAAGTTTAAAGCATGATATATATGACTAAACTAATACCTGCTTAGTAGAACTTAATAACAGCAGTCTCTACCTATTTAGTGTTTTTAATAAGCTTTACCCCTTTATCTAGTGGCATTTAGGAGACCTTAGTTAAATCTAGATTAAAAGTATTAATAATATACTGGATAAGTGCTTACTATAATAGTTTAATTAACTACTTTTCTTTATCATATTTAATGTATATCCTAAGATAGTATAATATAGGACTGTAGTTAGAGACCTTAAAGTACTTAGTAATAGCATTCTTAAATATATTAATGGCTTCCTAAGATAGTCTAGTAACTTAAGCATTATTAATATATAAGATTAGGATGACTCTATCCTTTCTAATAAAGAGGCATTTATCTAACTTAGATAGGATAAGACTAATCTTTATAATAGCTTCCTTCTAAGTGAGATACTAGGCCTAAGTATCTTACTTTAAGCTATAGAGTAGTAGTAAAAGATAATAAACCTTTATGCTACTATCCTTAAAACTATCTAGTTACTTTATATAGATAACCTCACTATCCTGGAATTAGCTATATAAGAATGCTAATTTAATATCCATCTACATATAAACATACTTAAAGACTATAATAATAGTAAAGAAGAGTTATATAGTTATTAGTTTAACTATAGGGGTAAATATCTGGTTAAAATTAATACTAGGGATCTATATAAAACTATAAGTAACCTAGTATACTTTATAGTGTAAGATATAGTTATTAATACTAATTTTAACCTTATAAACCTATCAGCTACTAATCATACTTCTACTAGCTAGTAAGTCCTCTAGAATCTATAACTTCTAATAGACTAGGTTATTATATTTACTCTGTATTACCTTATACTAGTAAGATACTTCTAGGGACTGTAGTACTTCTTTATATAATAATAGCTTAATAATACCTTTATAACTATCTCCTTACTTTTCTAATAGGTAGGTAAAAGCAGCTTTAATAAGCTATAGAGCTTCTAGTTAAAAGAATTCTAGATAGTCCTCTATTATCTAGGTAAAGACACCTCTATATATATATAGATTATTATAACCCTCTGGGTCTTCTTTAATATAAGATAGTGGAGTTGGCAGTATATCCTGAGGATCTTAAGGCTATAGAGGCTTAAGCATTACTAGATTATGCTAGTACTCCTAACTAGTGGTTATTAGACTGGTAAGCTCATTATTAGAGTCTTTAATCTTATGGGGGTTATGGTTTAGCACTAGGACCAGTATAGGAGCCTGGTATTCTCTATAATTATTATTAGGACTGCTGTATAGTTCAGGATCTAAACCCTTATTAAAATAGATATCCTAGACTTATTTAATCTTATTAGCTTTAATATCCTAGATAACATACTGCTTGCCTAAGCTGGTGTAGCTAAGTAGTTAAATAGGAATAGCATAGGGATTAATCTTTATAATATTCTTATAATCCTATACTTCCTTTAGAATTATAAGCATTCCTTAATAGCTAAGAACTTATAATAACTTTAAATTAGGCCATTTACTATATTATAGCTTATAAGGGGTGACTGTTTTACTATATACTAGTAATAGATTCTTAAGAAATATAATACCATGCAGTAACTCTGCCTAAAAATATTATAATAGGTTCTAATCCTTTAAAATAGTATATATATATAGTAAGTAAGTATAAGATATATACTCTGTAGGTGCATTTTATAAGTAAGTATAGGCTATAATCTATTCCTACTAGATACTTTTACTGTGAGCCTAGGTTTATAGCTCCTTATTATTAAATTCACTACTATTATTAATATAGTAGATAGTAATTCTAAAGCTAGAGTAATCTACTTCTTCTATATATAGCATTAGAGCTTTAGCTGCTATTATTTTAAATTTCAAGAACTTAACTATGATATAGTTATTATACTAATTAATAAAGAATATCTAGTATTTTACTCTACTAGTATGAGCTGTAAATATATTAATATATCTATTACTAAGATTAATAAATACTCACCCTCCTCATCTTACTAATAGAGTTATTTTTATATAACTATATATAGTGGTAGCATTAATATAGTAGCAAGCCTTATAAGTGTATTTTAGAATTAGTAAGCCAGAAATGTCCATTCCATTAACTATTTTAGATAGATAAATAATATTCTAGATTAAGAGATAAGCTAAACAGTAGTACTAGGTAATTAGATTAACTTAGTCTTTCTTTATAGTGTTGATTTGAGGCTACTAAAACAGTCTAAATATAAGATAGTAGTGTTTTACTAGTAAAGTAAAAGCAGCAGTGGTATGCTTTAGTAGATAACTATTAGAATGCTTATTATTAGTAGGATAATCTGTTAATATTAACAGCTACGACAGGGGTATTTAAGTTCTTAATATTAGAGGTAATATTATTAACTATACTATCTATACTAAATACCTTATAGATATTACTATAGAGTACTAGCTTAGTATAAGGATTCCTATTAATCTATAGTAAATACTGGTTATGTATAATATTACTAAAACTAATTATCTTATTACTCTTAGCATGCATGATAATAACTTTAGTTAGAAGTAAAATAACTACTAAACCCTTCTGGCCTAAGTATATCATTCCTAGTAGATTTATCTTAATCTCTAGAATAAAAAGTATATCTTATATAATAACTTTATATACTTTACCTTTACTATATACTAAGTATAGTAGTATATCACTAATAAATTCTAAGTATATAATCTACCTAGTAGCAGTGTAAATACCACAGTGAAAAGGCTTCTTAGTACTAGGAATATAGTTATCTATATCTATAGTAAGGTAATTAGTAGAGCTAGAGTTAATAATCTAGTTATCTAGCCTAACATGGTTAGCAGTGCTAGTATTAATTTTAATCTCTCTAATTTCATCACTTATGCCATTAAAACCATAGGATTATAAGGAGGAGGAGGTATTTATAACTTTAGTATTAATAGGTGTTATTAAAAATATACTAAGTCTAATAGGACTGTCTTTATTATTATTAATTTTAGTAGTATTAGTATTACTCTTCTTTTAAGATCTTTTATAAGGATACTTCTCCTAATAGTTATCTAATTTATAACTGTTTTTATTATAATAAGTGCATTTCCACTCCTTTTAGACTTCCTATAGGACTTTCTCCTTACTGCCTTTTCTAGCTTTAGTATTACTATTATTATTATTATTATTCTTATTAGACTTCTATTCCTTCTTATTATTTTACTGAAAATTCTTACCCTTTTAGGCCTTAATAAGGTTTATAAATAAAGAGTTAAAGTGTATATATATCTCTTCTTATATTAATACCTAAGTAATACTGTTAAAAGTAGCAGTTACTTTATTATATTATGAATTAAGATAGGAGGTTAAGAATATTTCCTAGGCCTTACCTAGGTTATATAGTAGGAATTAGACCTTAACAGACTCTAGCAGTCTATCTTTCTTATTAAGGCTGTGAGAAAATTTATTAAGTGCTGATAATATCTTTATAATATAGTTAGAGATATTCTTATACCTATTATAATAGGTTAAGATAGTAGTCTATAAACCCTTAAATAACTAGATATCTAAAATAATATTATATCACCTCTTTAATTTATCTTATACCTCTTTACTTAACGCTATCTTAATGACCTTATAGTAAATTATATATAATAATATTAAGTAGATAGCTCTATAAGCCTTCTTATCTAATTCCTTTTAGTCCTCTAATACTTACTTATACTTTTCTAGTGCTTTATTATAGACTGTATTATCCTCCACTTCCTTACCCTTCTTACTACTAGAATAGGTGATATGCTTATCTATAGGTGAAGATAGTTTCTTAGATATACTATTAATAATCCTCTATATAGATTATATCTAAAGGTGAGTTATTATAGCTTCACTCTATACTTAGTAGTTTTCTACACCCACTAATAGAGGTAGTTTATTAAGATTAATGGTATGACCTATCTTAACAGTATCTTCATGACTTAACTAGACTAGAGATAATAGGTGGTGGGATGAAATGACTGACTAAGGTATAAAAAGTGGGTATAGTGATGGGTTTAATTTATATCTAATAAATTAGTAAGCCTTAGTGGCTTGAAATACAGAATCATGATTATAAAAACATAGTAATAGAATAGAGAGAGATAGTCAACTTCAACCAGTTTATCTTCTTTAAGAATCTTAATAATGTTCTAACTCATCTTTAAAGACAGTAATAGCTCTATTTTAAAGCCTTTTTTTTTTCTTTTTTTTTTTTTTTTTTTAACTATAAAAGGGGAAGGTGTGTGAAGCCACAAGGATTTAAAGAGTCCTTGGGCTCATAACCTATAGGAAAATAATATATTTGGTACCAAGCCTAAATAGCTTCATGGATTTCCTTATCTAGTGTATTATGTGTAGAATTATTTTACAAAGTGGATAATTGTGTGTGGACATAAGCGAATAGGTCACGTGCCCCCGACACCACGGTGGACAGGTAACGGGTCTATAGGCCACCGATAAGATCATCAGGGAGATCGGCAACACTAGAACAGTCAGCTCTTTCTGTAAGGAGTTTCATATATGTGAAGGGAAAAAAAAAAATACATTAGCGCATGACTCTCCTCTGAAGGAATAGGCACATTGTTTATATTGAGTTGCGCTTTAACGCTAGTTCTCTAGTCAGCTTTAGTTACAATAGCTAGGTAGTGTGGTATTACTATTTCCAACCCTCAGATTCCCAACCAGCCGGGATGTCAATCTATATTTTATTAGTTGAAAAATGGCTGGTGTATGGTAGGATACGTACACGAGAGCTGAAGGTGGGATGTTCAGAGCTGAATTTGATAAAACCAAAGAGTAATTCCATTGGCTGATCTCAGATTAGTGCCAACCTGGTAACACTGGCCAGATAGGAATACTCGAATCATGGCGATGAATTCAATGCTATAGATTTTATTCTTATATTATTGATTAATGATAAACCATAATTTGCCTCTATTCAAGATGTATCAACAGCCAACACGTCACTTGGGTGGATATTGTATTCATTCAACTACAAAGCTGAGCTGGCTAGCTGAGAGTAACCATGTATCATTCCCTCATAGATGAATAATGCACAATAGGCATATTTGTGGAGATAAGAGGATAGAAATTATTGGTTGTGAGAAATATACTGAGTTATAGAAACCAACACGGCTAATCCTTATACACTAGTGTCAGCTCCACTACCCCTCCTTCAAAATCATCACATCAACACCATAACACCACAACATCAACATATATAAATCAAATCAAAATGTCCCTCTCCACTCTCCCAGCAACCTACTTCCAAGCCGTCGATACCAGAAACATCGACCTTGTCATCTCCCTCTTCGCCCCTGACGCAACCTTCACCGTGGTAACAGCCAACATGACTTTCACCGGCACCAACGAGATCCGGCGCATGTTTACCGATTTCATAGCCAACTCAAAAACCCTCTCGCACACAATCACGAGTCTCGTTGTGGACGAGAAAGCTGGCAAGGTTGCGACGGAGCAGGATTATGTGGGCGAGTCCGTGGATGGGACGAGGTCTGCGTTGCATAATTGTAATTTCTTCGATGTGGTGGATGGAAGGTTTACGCGGGTGGTTGTTTGGATGTCGGGGGCGAGTCCGTTGAAGTAGATTACCATTATCATACTATACTACTGTCTATCATACTATACTACTGTCTATCATACTATACTACTGTCTATCATACTACTGCTACTGTATGTAAGGATATCTTATCTGGAATGCGGGGTTGCGGGGAATTGTCCGCCATGTTACATCTGCGGACTTTTGTCCGCTACAGATCTATCTATATAAGCCACATGTCACATTATTCTCCAAGTCAAGCATCGCAATCATGGAATCTGTAAGTACATACATATAATATATAAACGTATACATTGCTAATACCAGAAGACATTCAACATCCTCGACGCCAGCATCGCCGACCTGCAGCACGCCCTGCGCGCAGGATGGATCACCAGCGTCGAACTAGTCGCGACATATCTCCGCCGCATCAGCGTCTACGATGCATCCGGTCTCCAACTCAGCGCAATCCCACTCATCAACCCGACTGTCTTTGACGAAGCGATGCGTTCTGACGCCAGACGGGCGGCCGGGATCCTACCCATCCGACCACTTGAGGGAATACCTTATCTGGCGAAAGACAGCATCAAAGTAAAGGGAATGACGGTGGCCAGTGGGTCTCCTGCGTTCGAGACGCTGATCGCAACGGAAGACGCGAAATGTATCCAGACGCTTCGCGATGCGGGGGCGGTCTTGCTCGGAAAGACCAATATGCCCGCCATGGCGTATGGGGGTATGCAGCGGGGATCGTACGGACGGGCTGAGAGTCCGTATAACAGCGACTATCTCACAGCAGCGTATGCATCGGGTTCGTCAAATGGGTCGGCCACTGCGACGACGGCGAACTTTTGCGCGTTCAGTCTGGGCAGCGAGACTGTTTCCTCCGGGAGATCGCCTGCGTCGAATAATTCCATCATCGCATATACGCCGTCCAGAGGATTACTGCCACTCCGTGGCGTGTGGCCGTTATATCCGACGTGCGATGTATTAGTGCCTCACACGCGCACGATAGAGGACATGTTCACTGTGCTGGACGTGCTGGCCGTGGTGGATGAGCATCCCGTCGGCGACTTCTGGAACGAACAGCAACTCATCCAACTCCCTTCTATCGAAACCATCCGACCAAAGCTGTTCAAAGAACTCGCCGACCCATCCTCGCTCCATGGAAAACGACTCGGCATTCCATCCATGTTCATCGGGGGCGTGAATCCCCTCCCTGACAAAGTGTGTCTACGCCCGTCTATCTTCAAACTGTGGCAAAAGGCAAAAGCGACACTTGAAGCCTGCGGCGCGACAGTTATCGAGATCCCCTCTTTCCCAGCGGTATCAGCCTACGAAGCAAACGCACACACAGGGAAGCTGGTGACGGTGAAGAACCTCCCTGACGGCTGGAGCGCGGTGGAACGATGCGAACTCGTCGCGCACGCCTGGGATGACTTTTTAAAGTACAATGGGCAGGAGGGGTTGGATTCTCTCGCGCACGTTGATCCAGATAGTATCTTTCCTCTCGCACCTGGTTCACTAAAGGGAACACCCGATGCAGCGAACCAATGCCGATGGAAGGAAATGGTGGACTATCCAGCGAGGAAATACAAGTCTATCAACCACATTCCGAATCTACAACAAGCGCTGAACGCACTGGAAGACGCACGCAAGGAAACGCTGGAAAACTGGATGGACGAGAACGACCTCGACGCAGTAGTCTTCCCCGCAAACGGGGATATCGGAAAAGCCAACGCAGACACCAACATCGACTCATCCAACCACGCCTGGAGTAACGGGGTGAAATACTCGAATGGAAACCGGCCTATTCGACACCTGGGCATCCCTACGATTTCCGTCCCGATGGGAGTGATGGAGGATACGGGCATGCCGGTTAACTTGACGATTGCTGGAAAAGGATACGATGATGTCAACCTTCTTCGATATGGATATGCGTTTGAGCAGGCGATGCAAGGACGGACGATGCCATCGCTTGTGCCTGCGCTCGAGTCGGATATCGTGCAGAAGAGCATCTGCCGTCGACTGACGCCTGATCAAGACTGCATCGTGGTCAACAAACAGAGCAAGAATATTGTGGATTCGACAGTGCATCTTGACATAGAAGGAAGCTCAACCGGTTCGATGCAAAAGATGACCTGCTACATAAACGGCAACTCAGTCGACGCCGCATTCACCGGAACCTCATGGACACTAAAAGCCTCATACCCGACATCCGCCCGAGACAAAAAATGGAGCCGATGGAGCAGTCCGGCATTGACACAGACAATTATCGTGGTGGTGGTGTATACCGCGGCTGGACCAATTGGGGGGTTAATAACGATGTAGTATACCAACAGTTGGACGTCGTATACAACACTTGCGGTTTAGTTAGCAGGTTAGCTTCTTGGCCAGGCCACCACTCGCACGCGATGCAACTGTCGATCGCAACGTGGGCGAATCAGAGCAAGATCTAAAAATGAGTCGGTTCTTGGCCTTTTCTAGTGTTGTTTACACATTGCCTTGTTGGATATAGTTGGTGTTGTTGTTCTTCTGTATTGTTGCGATTGGATGCTATTTATACGATCACAACAAAGTCAGAAGATGAAAAGCAAGGACGTGTTTAATAGAGGATCTTAGACTGTGACAATGCAATGCAACAATCAGATGATAGGCAAGGGGGAATAATAGTTACTTGATTTAATCTCCAGCTGGCACTAATGCAGGATGCATCGTTGCAGATCGATATACTATTGTCTTGGTTACAGGGATCTCCTCACGACACACACATAAATAGCCAGCCCCCTCTTCAACATCAATCAATTCAATCAATTGTCAATTATTCTCAGAACATCAATTATTTAATCATATCCTAATCTAATCACAATGAAGTCCTTCTTCGCCACCACCCTCACCCTCCTCACCCTCACCCTCACCTCCGCCCAACGCCACCAATACCGCATCGAACCCGCCTCTCTCCCCAACACCGTCCTCACCTCCACAAACACCCAAGACTCCATCCCCGAGTTCAAGAAATTCGACGGCACCGTCGACCAAGTCTGGTTCCTCGACAACACCGACGGCGGCTTCACCCTCCAATCGCTGTACTCGGACTACTACCTCAGCTGCAACCCGGTCGAGCGCGGCCACCCCTGCAAACTCTCCAACACCTCGTCCGTCTTCACATCCCAGAAAATCGAGGGCTCGGAGAATGTGAGGATTGGGTTTGGCGGGGAGGACAGCGATCTGGTGCTGACGGTTGAGGCGAAGGGGAATGCGAAGCCGTATGCGGGGGTGGATGCGGATGTTGGGGGGGATGATAGTCAGTCGTTTCAGTTGATTGCCGATCCGCGACTTTAATTTTATCTGGGATTAATTTGGTCATCCATGAATGGGATATTTATGATCCGTGGTATGGATGGATGGTATATGGTTATGATATCATGTTTATATGCAGATTTTAATTAGGCTGCAGTTGCCGTTGTTAGGCAACTTACTATTACTACTATTCTATTAACTATTATTCTACTTTTTACACCAACCAACATACACTCCATTTACTACGTCTACCACACTTACTACTACAGAATGACTATCGAGATCACCATGGACCAGCAACTCCAGTTCAGCATCAGAGAACAGTCAGAGCAGTCAGAGCAGTCCAAGCTCATGCCCCCTCCCCCCATCCTCAACAGAAGCATCACAGGCGACACCGAAAAAGCAACCGACATCGACTCGGACGAAGAATACATCCCACTCCGATGCGACAATAGCATCAAGCGGAATGCAGAGTTTGGGACGGACTCGAACTGTACCAGAGAAGCTATACACGCTATCGAGGAGCTAACCAACGGACTAAAGTTCGACTACCTGAATGCCGTGGATGGATCTGCCGTAGCTCTAATCCGGAGAGCGATCGACTCGCTGAAGCTCATTGGTAGTTGCAACGAGTGCATCGAGTACTTGGATTTCCGCGTCGCACTTCGCAAGCTATGCGACAAGATCGTCGAGCGTGTTTCAACGCTGTACGAACTCATCCACGTCATTGATAGTGAGTGGGAAGAAATGCTCACCTTCAACCCCGATGACTGCGATCCCGATGATCCTGGCGACGAGACCCGATCTGCTGAAGAAGCGGCGCAATTCCTGCAGAAGCGATCTTTCCAGTTCGACGGGGACCCAATGGGAAAAGCAGAATATTTCGGGTTGTTGTACGCGAGGGCGCGATATCAGATTAATCGGTTCTACGACACCATCTGGCATTTGGATCTGGCGGGTTACCCCGAGCACGATGGCGAGGAGTGGCAGGCCATGGATCGCGAGATGAATTCCAAGGCGCAGTTTTTTGAGCAAACCGCAGAGGAACGCCTGGCCTATGCGATCGATTCTGCTTATTAGAGGAGAAATAGATTGGATGGTTTGTAATTGCTATTGCTATGTATTGCTAAGGTGGCTGGTTAGGTTGCAGTTATGCGAGATTATCAAGCGGGAAGAGTTATGAATTTGCTTCCTTGATTTGATTGAATACTCCGCAAAGCAGGGACTGAGCGTTGAGCTAGCTGTGTTAATGTTGCTTGTGAGTCAGATATCACACCGCTGAATATTCGGAGAATATCCACATGTGGAGATAGTGAGGCTATCCGCGTTAAGCAACGACCATCTTGGATATTACTATTGCTACTGCTACTTGCTCCTTGATAATACAATGCGAACCAGCCTCATTTTAAATCATATTAACCATTTCAATCCTTGTAAATCAAAACCAGCCGTCCAATTTGTCGGTCTGTCAGGTACTCAAGTCGGGTTTCCAGCGCCACGTCACAGGCTGCTTATCCACTGCAGCTCTCGGTGTTTTCTCTGACGTGTAAATCCACTTTATTCTCACTGTCTGATTGGCTGTTAAATGCCATCTCAGCGACACATGCTGTTCCTTGACTGGACTGCGTATCCTGTTACAATTATGAGACTGTTGTCCCAGACCTCCGTATACTTGTAAAAGACGGTGAGCTGGCAGCAGATATAATATACCCCTCTTACTCTCTCCATCTCAATCCTCAATCAATCAATTATCATCTTCTCAATTTACCAATGTAATGGACCCCAAAATGTCCTCTTCCTGGGACATGCTCTCCTCCCCCTCTCAGACCTCCCCGTCTCGCCCCTCCTCCCCGACTTCGGATAGTATCGTCGACGCCTCCAATCCCTTCCACCAGGTTCTCTCCTACGCAGCGCAGGAGTGGGAGTTTCGGAAACGGAACGGCGAAGAGAACGATGTGATCGACCGGCTGATGGAGTTTCAGGGGCTGGAGGAGATCAAGCAGCAGTTTCTGAATATCAAGTCCAAGATTGATATTTGTCAGGGCCAGGGGAGGGATTTGGCCAAGGAGAGGTTTAGTATTGTGTTTCGGGGGAATCCTGGCACTGGTATGTATTTCTGTTTGATTAGGATGATTTCTTTATGGCTGGGCTAATTAATTGGATAGGAAAAACATCTGTTGCCCGTCTGTATGCTGAATTCCTGCACTCCGTCGGCGCAATCGACTCAGACGGCTTCAGAGAGACATCCGGCGTCGACCTCATCGTGCGCGGGCCGCGCGATGTACAATATGATTTTGAAAACGAGTCCAATGGCGTCCTCTTCGTCGACGAAGCATACCAACTTACAGCATCCTACATGGACGCGGTAGGCCGCCAAATCCTCGACATGCTTCTCAAAAAAATGGAAGACGATATCGGCAAGGGAGCCGTCATTTTCGCCGGCTACAAAGACGAGATGGAGTCATTCATCGAGCACAATCCCGGCCTGTCGAGTCGAATTCCCTGGACGTTGGATTTTGTCGATTTCACCGAGGCTGAACTCTGGCGGATTCTGTCGGACCGGATTGAGAAGGATTACCACGGCCGCATGAGAGTCGAGGATGGGATGGCGGGGAAGCCGATGCGGATTGCGGTTCGACGACTTGTGCAGGGTCCCGCGAGACGATCGTTTGGGAATGCAAGAGCGGTTGAGAATCTGCTTTCGCTGATATCGGCACGACAGGCGCAAAGACTCGTTAAAGAGAAGCGACTGGGTGGCACACCGGACTACAACTTCTTCACGCAGGAGGACATCATCGGGCCGGACCCGAGTGAGGCTGCGGAGCAGTCTCAGGCGTGGAAGGACCTGCAGAAGCTGATCGGCCTGGATGCGGTCAAGCAGTCGGTGCAGAATATGATTCATCTCATCCAGAGCAACTACAAGCGTGAGATGAAGGAGGTGAAGCCGCGACGATTGCCGCTGAATCAGCTGTTTGTTGGCCAGCCGGGAACGGGCAAGACGACGGTAGCGAAGCTGTATGGACGGATTCTGGCGGATCTGGGATTGCTGAGTCGGGGTGATGGTATGTTTTCTTATATCCTTCTATATTATGCTATATACTGACAGAACAGTGGTGGTAAAAACACCGGCAGACTTCATCGGCGCCGCATTGGGCCAATCCGAAATGAAGACGAAGAAACTCCTCGACGCAACAGTCGGCAAAGTCCTCGTCATCGACGAAGCATACATGCTGGACGCAGGCGACACCAACAAAGACCAGGACAAGTTCAAAACCGGCGTCATCGACACCATCGTCGCCAACATCCAAGGCGACCCCGGCGAAGACCGCTGCATCATTCTCATCGGCTACGAGGATAAAATCCGCAACATGTTCCACAACGTGAATCCCGGTTTATCGCGACGTTTCCCGACTGAACGACCGTTCCACTTTGAGAATTACTCTCTCTATCAGCTGGAGCAAATGCTGCAGTTGAAGATGCGTGAGCAGGAAATCGACTGTACGCCTGAAGCGCTCAAGGTTGCGCGTGACATGTTTGAGCGGGCGTTGATGCGGCCGAATTTCGCCAATGCGAGTGAAGTCGAGAGCTGTCTTGCTACGGCCAAGGCGAACTACGAGGCACGGCTGTCGTCTAGCAAAACGCTAGACGGGGAGTTCTGCGACGATAATCTCGAGCCGCAGGATTTCGACCCGGACTTTGAGAGTAAAAATGTCGACTGTCGACAGTTGATGGAGGGCAAGGTGCAGAGTAGCATTGTCGAGAAGATGGTCGCATATCAGAATCGGTACTTTGGGGCGAAGAAGTATGGCTTGAATCCGAGGGATCAAGTGCCTACGAATCTGATCTTCAAGGGTTTCCCAGGTAAGCCTATTCCATCTATTACTTAGCTGTGCTAACAACATCAGGAACTGGCAAGAAAACAACCGCCCACTGCATGGGCCAAATCCTCTACAACATGGGTTTCCTGTCGACATCAGAAGTCATCGAATGCTCAGCCACAGACATGCTAGGCGAATACGTCGGTCAGACATCGCCCAAAACCAAGAAACTGCTTCAGAAAGCACTCGGCAAAATCCTCTTCATCAGCGAAGCCAACCGTCTCCACCACGGACAATACGCCGGCGAAGCCCTCGACGAGATGGCGCAGTTCCTCACGCAGTCCGCGCACGAGGGCCGCATGGTGGTGATTCTCTCCGGCGACGCCGCGGAGATGAATACCCTCATGGCGTCGCGGTCGACGCTGTCCGGTCTGTTCACCGAGGAAATCATGTTCAACCATCTCAAGCCGACAGAGTGTATTGCCATTCTGAATGATCGGCTGGGCGATAGCCGGCTGCCCTTCAAGTCGGACTTTCTCAGTAACAAGAATTCGCCTGAATATAAAAAAGTGCGAAACGCACTCTCTGTCCTCCGTGACACACCAGGCTGGAGTAACGCGCGCGACATGAAGGCTCTCGCGCAGCAAATCACCGGCCGCTTCCTCGATGCCATGTCGCAGTCGGATAAGTCGTTAGTCTCGACGGAGCTGGTGATTGAGTGTATCCAGGAGATTACAGAGCTGCGCAAGAGTCGGTATAACACTGAAGCTCCTCCCAAGGAGGAAGAGCCACCTACGCCCGCACCGCCTCTGACACCTAAAGAGCCTGAAAAGGACGAGAAAAAGGAGAAGGAGAAGGACGAAAAGAACAAGAAAGAAACAAAGAAGGTCACCATCAGCGAAAAAGACAAAGTCAACCCGCCTCCCAAGCCCAAACAGTCGCAGTCTCCCAAGCAGACGCCGACCCCACGAGAATCCCCCCGCCAGTCCCCCCGAGGCTCTCCCCAAAACCCATACAAACCCCTCGACAACGACAGATCCAGATCGCACTCCAAAGACCACCCATCTCACCCATCTCATCCTTCATCGCATCCCTCCTCCCACGAATCCTCCCGCTCCCGCTCCCACTCCACCACCAAACCCCCATCTCCCCAAATCATCCCCCTCACCCCCCCCTCCGTCCGCGAACCGAACACCAAAGACTCCGACTGGAAAGAACTACAAGCGGCCAAACTCACCCACGAGGAAGAAATCCAAGACCGCGAACGCAAAGTCGGCATCCTGCAGACCGCCCTCCGCGACGCAAAGGCACTACGACGACACAGCACAGGCTCGAAAAAAGCCATGCTCTGCGCCGAGTGCGACTCGCTGAAGATCCAGCTCGAGCCGATCCATAGGCAGATTCGCGAGGAGAAGCGCATCCAGGTCGCGCTGGAGGCGAAGGATCGGTGTGTGAATCGCTATGCGTGGGTGAAGGTTTCTGGGGGATATAGGTGTCATGGGGGGGAGCATTTTATCTCGGAGAGGGAGGTTTATTAGATGTGATGAGAATGATTAGATGACTAGATTGTATACCCGTTTATGATGTATTGATACATACCATGAATTGCATTTTATGATTAGACACAATATGGCCTTGTCAGATTATCCAACGCTTAGAACAAAAGAGCATAGCAGAATGAAGTAGACCACTATGTCTTCAGTGCATGCCTTGAGCACACTTCCGACTTAATTACCCTATACGTATAAATAAGCCACCAGATCGTGTACCAGATGCATATGAGTTCTTTTCTACGGAACTCAACAGATTAAGGTACTGCTTCTAGTCTTGCCCAATGAAAGTTCCTGATGCGTTACCTTCATCGCCTCACTACTAGCTTCCACAGCCTACCTGAAACCCCAATGGCATTGAAGCCTTGCCATGGCGCCTTCTCATCTCAGCCTCATCCCCCTCCCTGTCGGCTGTGCAGGGATCATGTGCGATCCAACATCCCGCCATCTTTAGCCTGATTGTCGCACATCTCTTTCTTCTCTGTTCCATCCTCTTCATCCTCGCGCTGGGACACTCAAACTGAACTACTAGATTACACCAACATGGAAGAAAAGGAAGCACTGGAAAAAAAACCCATCTGGAAGCACCCTCTGCCACCGGTGCAAAGTTCTCGAATTCGGCGACGAGGGCCTGGGCAGTATCCAGACGGACCCAGAGACCGGTGAAAGCTTTTTGAAATTGTATAACAATGACAATGAGATAGAGTTGGACTACTATCTCGAAGATACCCTCCCTGACCTCCCGATCTTGAAAGCTTCTCCCTGCAACCTTTGTAGGCTCATCAGGAAAGAGACCCTGGCATGTGCACCTTGCCATTACCTGGAGTTCCATCGATTGAAGATATTCAAATTGCAATTATACGTGCCGCAGCGGAATATACCAGTGTTGAAAGACAATAATAGTCTTGATACTCTATCTATATTTATCTCACTTGGCGATGACAAGATGAAGTATTCAGTTCTCGAATTTCCAATACAGGCGGAGCCCACCGGTAAGCATCATTCAGTATTTGCCGGAAAACTAGACTGAGATATCAGACCCGTGTGCCAAATGGCTGGGTATCAGGCGAAGACGTATTCCTCGAAATGCCTTATCCGAATTGGGGTTGGCGAATATCAGAGCGATGATAGAAAGAGCAACGCTTGACATAGAAGAAGAAGAGGAGGAAGAAGAAGAAGAAGAAGAAGAAGAAGAAGAAGAAGAAGAAGAAGAAGAAGAGGAAGAGGAAGAGGAAGAACCATATCTGCCAAAACGCCTAGTCTATGTCGGTGATGAGAGCCATAACCCGCGGCTTGTCATTTCAAATGAGCATATACAACCGAGTACTCGATACATCGCGCTCAGCTACTGCTGGGGCTCATTGGAAGAGGCTAAATCACAACTGAAAACAACAACAGACTCTTTAGAAGCACACTTGCGTGAGATTGACAGCAATGCCCTTCCCCAAACACTGTGGGATGCCATTCTGGTCTGTCGTGCTCTGGGGGTGAACTACATTTGGATCGATGCGCTGTGCATCATCCAAGGCGACCTGAAAGACTGGGAGAGGGAATCGTCTCAGATTGCTGAAATCTACTCACACGCATTCTTGACAGTCTGCGCTGCACAGGGCACATCGTGTCAGTCTGGGTTTCTGGAGCGAGATTTGGATGAGGTGCAGGTTTCGTTCCGCTCATCATTGGGTCCGTCCACAACAGGCAGATTTCTTATCTCGGAGTATCAGCCAAAATATAAGCATTATTTGAGTCCCTATGACAATGAGAAAAAGCTTGCTATTTCTGATGTCAATGCTCATTGGAATTCTAGGGGATGGACATTCCAGGAAGCCGAATTTGCCTCCCGGCTTCTCCTATTCGGCGAGAATATGGCCTACCTGTGCGTTAATGGCCTTTGGGTGTGCGAGAACGGGGCTTGCTTCAGGGGGGATGGGAATGTGTTACCATGGGGAGAGAGGCTGTTTAAAAGTAATAGAAAGCTTCTGAGTCCAGAAGAGACGCATCAAGACTGGTATTCACTGGTAGAAAGATATTCTGAACGACATTTGACCTTTCCCAGCGACAAGCTCACAGCTATATCAGCCCTTGCACGGCGGTTTGGCAAAAACATCAAAGGACAGTATCTAGCGGGCATGTGGAGTGACAATCTTCACCATGGTCTTCTTTGGCGGACCAAGAGCGGTAGGTCATATGCTGAATATACCGCCCCATCATGGAGCTGGGCAAGTCAGGATGGAGGTGTCTCTGTCGAATATTCTAAAAAAGCAGAGTTCCATCTTTTGGATGCCAAAACGGTGGTGGGAGAGGATCCATATGGCCAAGTGACAGGAGGCTATATTTCTCTATCCGCCAGAGTCATCAAGTTCCCATCACATTATTTCGAAATCCACAAGTTTGATGGCAGATCAATAAAAAACCCAAGCAGAGTTTGACCGGATATTGGGAGGAGATCCTAAACTTACTCGTATGTCAATGGTTTTGATCTCCAGTTATGTCATGGGGCGGATGGAAATCATGCGAGGCCTTTTTCTGCTTCTAACCGACAACAATCCAAACGAATATATCAGGATAGGCACTTTTAGTTCAATATATTGCGAGGAAATAGGAAGATCATTCTGGGATGATATCCCGATGACAACCATTAACCTGGTTTAGAAATGGTTTTTAACATGTGTATAGAGCACATTACAACAGTTCTCATCACAAACATATCTAATCTTATACACCTTGTTCGCATCAAACCTAGACAAGCACATTTGAAACAATCCACCCACGGCCGAAAATCCCAACACGCCATCCCAACAGGTCTACTTCCCAACCGTTGATAAAACGGCATTCTCTCCACCTCACTGTTCATACAGAGGTACCCCAGCAGCCTTCACACACTCCTTCATAACAAACGACCCAACGCCTCTCCCTCTCGCCTTCGTATGTTATACACAGACTCAAGCTGGACATAATCATTCACACCACACACATATGGCATCCCTCCTCGTCGCATCCTCTTTGTTAAACACAAACTTGAACGCATCATGTCGGTCTGGTATTGGTGTCATTCCACTCTCAACTTCACCTTCACTCTTGGTTTTCCGCCACCACATACTAATAATAGAGAGAATTTCGCATCGACACACAAAATGTTTCAGTCCTGGATTTGCCAACCCCATTGAAAGACGGACCCTTTCGAATCGTTCATGCGCAGAGACGGTAGAAAAGATAGCTTGCCACCAGGGGAGAGCGTGAAGGGAGTAGCCCGGAGGCGGGCTGCTTGGGGATGGACTTGGTGATTAGGTGAGTTTTTTAAACATTTTGACTGAATTGGATGTGTTGGATGGAGTGTTGTATAGGTGGTATGTTGGTTCGGATTTGTGTGTGATGATGATATGATGACTGGTAAGATTTTAGTTAACAGGGGGTTACATCCGTAGAGTATACAGCCTCAGGTGAATTTAACCTCTCATAGTTATTAAGATAGAAGGATTTTATATATCATCAGATGCTGACGTTTAATAAGAGACTGGTTTAGTTAAGCATGCTTGGAAAGGCTTGGCTTAATCTGTTATATAGATTATATTCTTTATGTCACCCATATAGTTCACGACATTAACCCACCAAGAGTGCTCCTTAGATCCTGATTAAACTATTCATGGGATGCCTATACATTAGCAGGCAACTCAGAAAATAATTTCATTTCCAAAAATATGATTTTGACGCCCAACCAAGAATCCCCAAAACGGGCACCACCACCGCTCCCATTCTCATCATCGCAGCAGTAACCTTTGGCTGCAGAGCCTCTTGCACCATCGCCTGGAATTTCTCCGGCTCATTACGGCCAGGATACGCCACTTGTGGGACTGGGACTCCCAGGAACGGGCAGATGGTCTCCCAGTCAATGCCGTCTTCCAGTCGAATCAGGCATAAGCGGTCGGCGGGGAGTGTTGTCTTGACTTTTTCAATGCTAATAATTGTTAATGAGATGGAACAGAATTGTTGGATAACATTTGCAACATACTATTCGGTGTAATACTGGTATAGCAGCTCTTCGTTCTCTCCACCGATGGCCCGGTAGACCAGCACATTGAAGTCGAAGAAATGCCACAAAAAGGCGTCAAAGTACTTGAGAATATTGAATGGGAAAGCACCCGACATGGCGACTACTTTTCCGACACTGTTTCTGACTGACTTTGCCCACTTCTCCGGGCTTCGCTCTGTGAGGATGAATTTCACGTCGGGATCGTTTGCGTAGGCTTTTATCACGTCTACGCCTAGATAGCTGGGGATTTCAACCAGGCACTGTAGTCATGTTAATCATAATCAACAAACAAAGGAGTCAACATACATCATAGTCAGCCAACCATTTGTCACAATCGGCTCTTGTTATTCTCTTGACTCCAGATGATGGGTAATATTGGGCAGTAATGGCCTCTTTGAAGATTTTCATGTGTTGCACGCCATGTACGGCGACGCACTCGTATAGGTGGTACGAGTTGTAACCCAGGATTTGCATCGCGCGATACAAGCCCAGAGTGCCTGACCTAAACGTCATGATTAGATTAAGCCCATAGCATAAAGGGTAGACAGCATACCGACTTGGGCTGGCGACAATGACTTTCATTTGTCGGATTGCAGCCGGGACCGGCAATTGATCTATTTCTCGAGACATGATTAGAGTAGCCAGATATAAATTCGAAATGTATCGTTTGATGGAAGAGAGATGGCGCTATCATTGGCCTCTTTATACTGTCGTAAAAACATAGACTAAACCGGGGAGAGCCTTGTCCACAGCCTCAGCAATTCCCCGAAAGTAAATGTATAAAACCTCATACTGAAAGGCTGACAGCTGTCATCTGTCAAACTTTATATACACCGTGAACCAATGATTGATCGCAGATGATGGCCTCGTGTACGGCTCGTGGGGTTATACGAGATATTCTTAGCTGCTGTCAGCCTCGCGGCGATCTTTGGTAGGGCCGTGCCCCCGTATCTTGACAGGTGGGCAATTAATCAAGTTTGTTCTTCTCGATGATCTGGATCGGTGATTAATTCATATTTCTATCCGAGCACTTCCCGTGCAAGAATTGAATTCTGTTGGTTCTTGACTGATCGGAACCCTAAGCGAAGGCCTGAATATCACGACAGAACAAGTGGAGACCAGAAGTAGATGGATGGTAACACAGCATCATTAGTGTAACCTAGAATTCAACATTCCGAGTTTATTTTGATGCAATTCATTACCATCACGTAGAAGATGTGCATCAAGTGTAGAAGATATACGCCTTGTCCAGTGTTCCGGTAGCACAATCCGCTCCCTAAGCAATCAGTATACATACTCGAATATCATAGTAAACTCACCAAATACTCCTTAATCCCCACAATCCTCACCTCCTCATTCTCCAATCTCGCCTGTTCCTGCTCCGTCATACTCCCCAGAGTATACGTATACGAACGGTCAAAATCCAACCACACAACCCGCTCAGCATCACCAGCAACAACCATCATATTCCGCGGCTTTGGATCCGCATGCAAAACTCCCGCTTTATGGATTTCCTGAATGCCCGTGACGAGGTTATCCATTCTTTGAGGCGTGTAGTTGTTCAGGTAGATCATTTCCAGGCCGGGAATGTACTCGAGGAAGATGGCGCTGGGGGGATATTCGTCTTCAAGGAAGGTGTCTAGATGAGGTCGGCAGAGGGAGGGGTTGAATTTTCTCATCGTCCCGAGGAAGTTGGGGACGATGCCGCGGTCACACAGGCCGAATTGTTTCAGGCGATGGTAGGCGGTTGCTTCGACGATGTGGATGTCGAGTTCGCGGTTGGCTGACTCGTAGTAGAGACGGGGACCTCGTCCATGATGCTGTCTATTAGAGTGGTATATAAGATGGTGTATGGTACGTACTACTTTCATCACGCACGTTATATTGCGGATGGTGACAAGGAAGATAATAGAGTGCTGAGAAGAATACAGTTTCTCCTTAAAGATGATTTCAGCAGGCTTGATATTATCCATCTCCATATTGATGAATCTGAGATCAGAGTGCAATTCGTGTGTTCCTGGCATCCAGATGAAGTGTTTGTAAATCAGCATCAATGACGACTGTATAGGCAGTGTCACGTGTGCAGAAGCCACAATAAAAGATAGGGTATCAAGACTACCAGGTTATAGAGTTATACATCCTAACTCTGATAAGATCTATATGACATATAATCTGAATTATCCAATCAGAGATCTCTTAATCATGCAGATCGATCAATGGACCCACTACTCCACCGATCAATAACTATAAAAGCCCCTCCACCCTCTCAGTCTACCATATTTCAAACCAAAAACCTACTTAATATACTCATCCCCAAAATGTCGTCCACCCAAACAGAAGAAGAGATCGACTCCCTCTTCCCCGAAGACCCAACCACGCCCTCCCTCGCTCTCATCGCCTCCAACAACGTCCAAATCACCCTCCCCTACTCAACAGGCGGAAAAGACCATCCCATCTTCACGCTTGGCTCTGGATGTCGTCCGGCAAAGATAGAAGGCCGTGACGCACCTGCTGCGTTTACAGCCCAAACCGCCCTCTCAGACAGAACTCTGAAAGAAGGCATATATTTCCGCATCGAGAACGGGGCGCAGTCGAAGTTTCACAAGGCGATTACGTCGGACTCGCATGCCTCGTCGGAGCATTTGAGTCTTTCGGGGAAGGTCTCTGCTGGGGGGAAATTTGCAGAGGCGAGTGTGAGTGGGAGTTATAATAAGGATGTGGTGGATAATCAGGATGTATTCTCCCTCTGTGAAGTTTTCTTTTTTTTGAATATATTGGTCTAATGATGACAGGACATGAAAGCATCCATCCAAGCATCTATCCGCACAGGGAACATCTACATTGATGAACCGCGTTTCTCACTCGCCGCATTGGCGGATACACGCCGTACGCGCACGAAACCGTCCTGCTTTCCCTCGAAATACGGCGAGTACTACGTAGCCAGTCTCAAACTGGGTGCAGACGCAGGCGTTCTCGCGTCCAGTGCATCCACCCTGCACGACGATTCTGAGAGTCTCGACGTCAAGGCCAAACTGCGTGTGCTGTGGTGGGATATTGAAGCGAGCGAGCATGAGGAAACCCACTCGGTTGAAGCGTGGGCGGAGTTTAAAGCGACTGGGTTTGATACGTTGGCGGGGGAGAATGTGGGTGGGGGATCGCGGAAACAGACAGGGGAAGTTATAATGGATTTTGTGGAGCGGGTGACTGATGTGGAAGCGAGGGTGAGAGGGAAGATGGAGGAGTTTGGATTGACAGAGGATAAGAAGGTGGATTTGGAAATGTGTAGGAGACTTTGTGAGGCTGGACTGGTGGTTGAGATTACGCTGTTGCCATATAGCCAGGTGAGAGATTATATGGTGGCTTTGAACCAGCGTCGTTAACTATTGAAGCTATATACTATGCATCGATTCCAATCTATACGGTTAGTATATTACTTTATCCATAGTTTGTCAGATACTTACTGGAAGATATTGCTTGAAAATAACCGGACTCTGACAAGGCAGATCACGATCTCCACTGGCCAGTTCAGGCTTCTTGGTGATTTCGTCGACCTAGACAATCAGCTAATGTATACACATAACTAGACAATATCAGCATACCTCTTTCACAATCGCATTCATCATCTTCCGGATAGACAATTTGGCCGATTCCAGACCAGTCAGGGTAGCAGGGAAAGGCTTTTTAACATGACCTTCAGGGGCCTCTGGTGTTTCTGCATAAATTAGCATCATCCAACTATATTGTATATGGGCGGACCCACCGCTGAATGTACTCTGTTTGAGTGTCTTTGTTCCCTCATCAACATCCGCCTCCAAAAGCCGAGCATGTTTGTAGATATTCTTATAGTCTAGAAACGTGTCCTGCAAGATGGCCGTATAGACACCCGCATTCTCATACGACAGCGGAGCCTTATTTGTTTTGCCATCGGTGCCCTTGGCATAAAAGCTTTTGAGAGATGTATACTTGGTCAGAACGGCGTGAGTGCGGACAGGTGTTTTGGCCACCAGAGATGGGAAGCGCAGAGCTGCTTTTCGTAGGTTGGCGATGTTCCAATCGTCGTCGGCTACCTTTATTAGTATCGTGTAGTAAGGAGGGCATGCAGGTACACACGATTCTTGAGCTGCTGTCCACCGCCAGAGTAACTCACGGAAATGGTGGTTTCGTTCTCCTGGAAGATATCCTGGTGATTCTTGTTGACCTGGGCGTTGCCTTTGAGGACGAGTCCAGCCGGACTGTCTGGATTGGGGTCTGCTTCGTCTTTGTCTTCTTCGTCCTCCTGGTCACCTTGTTCCTGGTCATCCTCATCTTTGGGCTTCTCTGGAGTCTGTTCTCCCTCCTCTTTCGTCTTCGCTGACTCTGCAGAATTCTTTGCAGGCTTCTGGTCCTTCTTGGCTGCTTTTTTGCTTCCGAATGCCGGGGTGGTCAGAGCGACGGCCGCACTGTGAGATTAGTAGGTGATAGTCTGGAGGGTATGTTCATACATACTCTGCCTTGATATTCTCTTTTTGATTCCTATCCTTGACTTTGATGGAGACCACCGCATTGAACTCGCCTCCTTCCTGGAAGCCTGTCTTATATCAACATAGTCCAACAAAAGAGACCAGAAGAGGTACTGTACCTGAGATAAAAGAATCCCCATAAATCCGAGTAAACTCAGCAGACGAATCCAAATTCTCAATTGGCGTAAACTTGGTCAATCCATTATCAGTGACCGTCTGGTTGATCACCTTGACACTGATGAGAAAGTTGATGTCGGATTCTTTGATTTTGTTTGAGTTGATAAAGGTGCCTTTGCCGGTGCCGTCGATGAGGTTGTTGTATTTGATCGTCAGGGCTCCGCTGATCTGTTTTCTTAGTATACATTTTTAATATAGGATAGGTGGTACGTACATTGAGAGCATCAGTAATGTCCGACATTTTGTCGATGATGCTCGTTTTGAAGACAACAGACTGCGCGACGCCATCTTTTGGTCGTGTAGGCACAGGAATATCTTTGGCTTCCTTGGTCACAGCATCGTCGACGCAGAGCTGTTGCGTGTAGGAATTGAATCCAGAACCAAGTCTCATGGAACTGTTGTAGGGGGCGAGAAGAGGAGCCATTTTGACTGCATACAAGAGTATGTCTGGGTCAATTGACGCGAGGATGCGATGATGGTTAATAAATGACACTCATCTCAGCTGAAAGACAGACCCACAGCTCATCTCTCGCTTGGAAATCGCCACGAACGATCAATACCCAAGATGGAACTGCCTGCATCGACGATCGAGACGACTCAGCTTTGCGCGATTTTCCAGCAGCTGAGGAGAGGAGCTGAATGAGCTGAATGAGCTGAATGAGCTGAAGAGAGCTGAAGGAGAGTGGAGCTGAGGGGCTGAATGCGGGTGGACTGGCCATCTGTTTGGCTATGAACCATGATCGGCGCAATTGTTGGGCATTGGGATGGGTTAACTATGGAATACTTGACCTGCTGTCTGCTGTCTCTATTTTCTTTCTCTTTCTGACATTCTCATCTTCTTCGCAAAATGAGTGCTCAAGTCGCGCCGTACAATGACTCTATGCGCATTGGCTCTGGG
Organism: Aspergillus wentii DTO 134E9; assembly: GCF_001890725.1. Lineage (NCBI taxonomy): Eukaryota > Fungi > Ascomycota > Eurotiomycetes > Eurotiales > Aspergillaceae > Aspergillus > Aspergillus wentii. The sequence goes on along the minus strand of NW_024467835.1, from coordinate 2,363,600 downwards.
TATGCTGACTGACTATTATACAAACTCACACTGACCGTCTAAATCTCAGGTTCAACTCGTACACCCAGCAGCTGCGCGTCAACGATGCAGTTATCAAGGAGAACAAAACCGCTGCGACCGACAAAGACCTCAAGCCGAAATTGACGGGAAGTGCAGACACAATCAGCCAGCAGGTCACCTTTACCTCCAAGTTTGTCGACCATGCCAGTGAGGTTACGGAGGCGATGAACATCAGCGGTATTCCATCTTCCTATTCTTGGCACGTGAGGAGATAGGCTAAGATGGCAGGTGCTCTCGAAATCAAATATCAGGGAATGGGCGCCAAAGCGTCAGGAGGTAAGCCCCATCCCTTGTACATGATACATGATACTGACAGAAAAAGCCTACGTCGACTCGTCCAAAGTCAAAGACAGCGACATCAACTACTTTGTCCAAGTCAAAGTCGTCAACCAGCAACTCATCGCAGACGACGCCACCAAATTCAACGTCATCCCCAACATCCCCGTCACCGACCAGCAGCGCTTCACCGACGTCTACGGCGACAGCTACGTCTCCGGCTTCCTCGAGGGAGGGGAATTCAACGCTCTGCTTTCCGTCAAGGTGAATGACAAGGAAAACACCACTGACATCAAAGGCGCGCTGGCGGTGAGTCTGGAAAAGGCTGGGTTTGGCATTTCCGGTGAGGCGGAAGGAGAGTACAAAAAGGCGAATATTGCGAAGAACTCAGAGACGACGATTACGTAGGTCTATCTCTACTATATAATGGGAGAGTGCTAATGAATAGTGTATCCTGGACCGGGGGTGGCGATATTCGCGACGAGGAAGACAAGGGCAAAGGATGGACGATCGACAGCATGGCCAAAGCTGCCTTTGGCTTTGCGGATCGAGTCCGACACACTCCCCAGCGAACGCAGTGAGTCCATATAACACGGCCTGTATAGGTATGAGCTGACCAAACAGTGCCATCCTCACCAAATACACGGCGTTGCGGTCCTACCAACTCCTCTCGAACAAGGGCAGTCCGCTCGACTATGAGAATGCCGGTGTCTACACCAATTCCCTGCTAGAGCATTATCTCGACTACAAGGATATCTGGAAGAATATTGGGATTAGTATGTCTCCTCCCTGCGTAGCTTGTCTATAAGCTAATTAGGTAGTGAGCACCGACTATGGCCAGGGCAAGACCGACCTTACGGTCACCGTGATTGCGGAGAATACTGCAAGAGATATTGCAGATATGAAAAAGGATTTCCGGAGCATTCTGCCCAAAATCGACGGTAAAGAACAGGAATTAAAACATATTCCAGAAAAAGAATATGATAATTCGTTGGTTGGGCTGGAGAAAGCCCGGCGGGACTGTCGATTGCAGATGATTCTGATTGTCAAAGAGGTATGCATCTTTATTAACAATATACCATATGACAGTGATTAATTATATCAGGTCGACGCAGTTGCAGAAGATCCCAAGGTTGCCATCGATTTTGATCGCGTCGGACAATATCTCAGTCCGGTGCTCTTTCGCCAACTTCTTCCGGTATGTTTCGTCCTTAATATAGATACGCAGTACTGACCATCCAGGACGTCGAACCTCGACCAACAGAAGAGGAGATCGATGAAGAAAGGGAAAGACTTGCGGCGGTGGAGGATAAGATGGATGAGTTACAAGACGAGATGAAAAGCCTTCGGTAAGTCAAGTCAACCCCACCCGGCCTAAGTCTTATTTCTGATATCGTTTCAATTGTAAAACAGCGAGTCTGTAAATTCTTCAAGCTCACTGTTTGACACTAAGACCTTTTATTCACTCACGACAAAAGAAGACGGGCATGTCTGGAAGATATCCCACACACGTAATGAGCAACACGAGTAAGAATCAATCCCTGACAGTCAGATCAATCCACTAATACCAATCGAACCATAGAAAGTGTTACAGCTGGAAATTCACTCATAAAGGGGACGGTGAATATCAGATTGTGTCTCAGGTAGATGGCGTATTAATCGCAGGTGGTATGTCCATACTACCTTTCTCCATCCCACCTTCCATTTCCAAGAAAACCATTGACAACAATCACAGAAAGCGACGCAACAGCGATCGGTATAGGAAACCTTTCTGATGTCACCGAAGAAAGCGACCCACGTACCCGGTGGTTGGTCAAGAAGAATGGCAGTACTTTCACGTTTGTGATCCCATTTTATTTTTCACTGGTGTTCCGATTAGTCTTCTAATATCAAAGCAGGATCGAGAGTGCATTCCACCCAGGCTATGCGCTCAAGTATGTCACTCACAAAATTATTCTTTCGCGGGAGTTGGCTGGGGAGTGGGATATAAGCCCAATAGTGGCAGGAAAGTAAGCATCGACCATCCCATAGAAAGATACCGAATGATCACTAACTTGAGAAGACATGCACACGGATCAAATGGAACGGAGAACGGGACCAATGGGGTATCTTTTAAAGAGATACATGTGCCCTTTATGAACTGATTTTTTTTTTTTTTTTTTTTTTTTTTTTTTTTTTTTGCCCCTTGTCATTCGTGATACATCATGTGTGTGGGAGGGCGGACGGGGAACCAACTATAAGCTGAGGATTATGGGATTGTGTGTTTAGTGGTTTACTTTCACTATATTATAGATTATATACACTGGTTAAGGAGCAGACTATGCCATAGGAACACTGCAAGGCGTAGATACTTTACACTCGATACATGAATAAATACCATCAAACGCATCGCTTGCTTCTTTCCCAAGAATTTTTGTGGTTGTTATATTCTTCGTTTCCCCTTATTAGTCTCATTGTGTGCCATGACACGGTCTGCATCTTTTCAGGCCATACTTGCCTTTGATATGGTCTGCAATTCTTGAAAATGAGCAACGAGGTCTTCGCCGAAAGCTCTCAGTTAGATATTAGGGCTTGGCTTCAGTAGCCCTATGTCCAGATCAGTCTTGAGCATTCTGGGAAGGGTGGGATCTTCCAAGGCAGAGTGAGATGGAAAAATTGCGCCATGCGTTCCTTCTTCTTTTTCGCAACGCCAGCAAGAGACAAAACACCACTCCATTTCTTTCAACTCTCCCTCAACTCTCCCTCAACTCTCCCTCAACTCTCCCTCGTCCAAGCACAGCTAAAATGAACAAGACCTCCTGGGCATGCAAATGCCTCTGTCTCTGCACTGTCACTGTCTGACATTGTCTCGAGGATATACGTACGATATCCCCTCTTCAAATACCCATCCAACACGCGCTACCTAGGTCCACCACACTACCCACGGTCTAATCGACCCAACCTCACATCGAAGCGTGTACCTCTGTCCAACATGCCATACTGCCTTCGACAACGCCCTCGACCATGAGTTGTCTTCATCCCATCGACCTGGACTTTTCATCTAATTTGCACCAAAGCAGGGGCTTATACCCCCAGGGCTCTATACCTGCCTCCGTTTGGATCCTACGATCCATGTGTCTGCTTAACGTGATAATTTGTGAGATTCCATTGCCATTCTTGATATCCCTTGTATTGGGGCTATACCAGTGGCGTTGGTGGAAAAACTTCAGATCCTTCGGGATCTCTACTTTCGAGACGATGAAGAATATGGCCTAGGCCGCTGGGGATTAAAGATCAATTTGGTGAGAATGGAGAAGGCGTGGATTAAAGTACGTGGATTCATGCATCTATTTATCTTGAAATGAATAACAATGTATCAACCAGTGATACTATGGTCTGTATAAGACGGGATTACTACATTCAATACGTTGGTCAGCGGACGCAGCCTGCAGTTATGCCTGGAATAACCAACCTACCAAACAGCCTATACCGACAGATCTGACCCCCAAATCATCTTCATCCCTACTGACCTAGACTTTTCTATCCAGTTTGAACTCAAAGATCGCACGCGCCGCGAGAAGGGCCAAGTAAAACAAAAAGTCCCCAGCGCAGATATGTACCATTGCCAAATATCTGAAAAGGGCCTCGTTTCTGCAGACACGGTAGGTAGGCTGTATACATGTTTCCGACTCCATCCTAGTCTTCAGATAGAAGAGTGGAGGTAGGAGAGCTGGCATTGGGAGCCGTTTGGGAGTCTGAATGGGGATTGCTGTGCTTGGGTGTCCGGGGATTGAGACTCTTTCTATGGGTTTTGTGGGGAAGCTGGAGGCTTTGAGTGAGCCGTACACGGCATAAATCATTGTATCGAGGAATGCTTGTTTGAAATGGCATCGTAATCTGCACACATGGTCTGACCGACTTGGGCAGGGATGGTTTGCTGTAACGTTGATATGACAGCTGTCAAACGCTTCAACGACAAGGATTATTTTAGTGCTCTCCACACTCTCGTACCGAGCTCAACGGCTTCAATTCCGGCATTCCTAGTGCATCTTAGTGGTTGACAGCCTCCATCCAACCTCAACTTCCAGCACACTAATGCAGCCCTTGTATTCCAAGAGGGGGGTGATAATATCTCTCCCTGCTGTGGTTGGATTGCCATCCCGTGTTGACACAGACCACTGATGATCGCACAGACTGCCCATATAAACCCGACAGCCAGCTCATCGTCTACTCATTTCTGTAATCTTCAGCGAAAAAAAGAAAGATGGCCTCCATAATCCTCGTCATCGTCGCCATTGTCCTCCTCCGTCTCGTCTACGAATACAAACGAGACCGAAAGCTCCCCCCAGGCCCATCTCGTCTCCCCTTCATCGGCAACCTCCACCAAGCACCACAGGAACTCCCCTGGCGGGTTTTCCACCAATGGACCCAAAAGTACGGGCCTATCATGAGCGCTCAGTTCGGGCGGCAGACGCTCGTCTTTCTCGCGGATAGTACACATGCGCGGGAGCTGCTCGACAAACGGGGCTCGATCTACTCGCATCGTCCGCGGATGGTCATGGCGGGGGAGAACCTCACCAAGGGAATGCATATTCTGCTGAGACCGTATGATGAGCGATACAGGCTCCATCAGCGCATGGATGCGCCGGTGCTTAGCCCCCGGGCGTCGTCGACGTATGCGCCCATCCAGGACTTGGAGAGTAAACAGCTCCTGTTTGATTTTCTGGCGTCGAATGATTTTAGAAAACACTTTCAGCGGTATAGTATTAGTCTGGTGTATGTGCTGGGATACGGGTTTCGGTTACACACCGGGGATGAGCAGGAGGTGAAAGATGCGTGTCTGGTGCAGCATAATTTCGCCTACGCAGCGCGCGTGGGCACTTGGATCGTCGATGCGATTCCCATTCTGAACGTTCTGCCTGCGTGTCTCGCGCCGTGGAAGAAAACCGCCGAAGACCTCTTCCAGGTCGAAGCAGCGCTGCATATGAAGAACATGAACACGGCACTGGCCAACAAGCCCTGGAACTGGACGAAAGAGTTACTCCGGTCGAAGCAGGCGCAGGGCATGCCGGAGCTGGAATTCGCATACAACATCGGCATCATCGCAGATGCAGGCCTCGAAACCACATCCACCGTCATGCAGGTCTTCGTCCTCGCCACGGTAACCCACCCGCACTTCCTCGCAACCGCACAGGAAGAACTCGACCGTGTCGTCGGCCCCGACCGTCTCCCTTCTTTCGCGGATAAGGATAACCTCCCCTACATCGAGGCCGTCGTCGAAGAAACCCTCCGCTGGCGCTCCATCGCCCCCGGCGGCGTCCCCCACGCCACCTCCCAAGAAGACACATATCGAGGCTACCGCATCCCCAAAGACACCACCGTCGTGCCCTTGCACTGGTCCATGAGCCTAGACGAAGAGCACTACCCCGACCCGCTCGACTTCCAGCCCGAGCGCTGGCTAACCAAGACCCACGACGACAAATTCACCAACTTCTTCGGCTACGGACGACGCATCTGCACGGGGCGGCATATCGCGCGCAACTCACTCTTCATCCTTATCGCGCGGCTTCTGTGGGCGTTCAACATCCAGCCTGGGGTTGGGCCTGATGGGAAACGCGCCAAGGTTGACGATATGGCGTTTGGGTCTGGGTTTGTGTCGTCGCCGTTGCCGTTTGAAGCTGTCTTTGAACCGCGCAGTGACAAGGCCAGAAGGGTGGTGGAGAAGGAGTGGAACGAGACGGAGAAGGATGTGGAGGTGTTGATGAATTCGGTCCGTGAGCATCAGGTTTCGCTGGGGATGGAGTTGAGGGCATAACGGTCAGTTAACCTGCGTATATATTGAACATCATACCATTGTAGAATGAGATATAAATGTTGAATAGCAAGAAAGTAAAAGAACTTGAATAATAAGAAAAGCTGGAATTCTTCAATGTGCTTAATTATCTGACTACAGTAGTGTTAACTGAGTTGAGTTCAAGTAGGGATTCAAGACTCAACTCATAAGTTGAGTAGGGTTTAGGACTTAAGCTCATGCTAAGATCAGTAATAATTTAAGTTTAAGCTAGCATTTTACTATACTTTACTATATTTTTAAGCCTCCCCTATATAAAATAGGTGTATTTTTAGTATTATAAGGCCTCATGCTAGACACACAAGAAGTGGCTCACAGATTTAATGAGCCAACCATTTCGGCACATTGCATTCCTATATCCCACACAAACAAGCTGCCTAGATATGTGCATTTCCTGTTGATTCAGAGAGGACCGGAAGGGAAATTCTGCAGACTGGGTAGATTTGATCTATCGAGTTGGGGAGAATCTTCACTGCCAGATACTATGGAACGGAGTCATCACATTAATATAGGTCTTCCAACACATACTATCTAATTAATTTATATATCATCAAGGAAAAGCAGCTGTATACGTATGAAATAGAATGCTTACATGCAGCTTTTAACATCCTTAGCCATTCATGTTCAAGATCACCAATCCTGCCTCTCACTAACCCTAACAATAACAGGCTTCAAAGGCTTCGCCACACCATGGTCACTAAACTCCATGGTATCGGGATATTCCCCGGACAGTTCCATATCACATCTCGAAACCAAATACGCAATTCCAGTATATAGTTCTCTCATAGCCAACCTACCACACATTAGTCCATTTCACACAATCCAATAAGGAAAACTCACGTCCTCCCAATACACCCCCTAGTCCCACGACTAAACGGCGTCAAGGCTTTTTCCATCATATCATTCTTGTCCAGCCATCGGGATGGATCGAATTGGTCTGGATTCGGGAAGATAGAGGGATTCTTATGAAAGCCGTTGATTGTTGCAGAGATTATTGTCTGTGTATGCTGATGAGTCTGACCAGACAAAAGGAAAGAAGGGAGATTGACTTACACCACCCGGTAGAACGTGAGAGCCAACTGATAGACCCTCTGATGGAACAACTCTAGGAAGAGGTCCAGGTGCGACTGGAAAGGTGCGAAGTGTTTCTTTGATCACAGCAGTCTATGGCTATTAGCCAACATCTTCCAAGGGAGGAAGAATATCATACCAAATAGGGCAACTGAAGCAAAACATGCCATCCAAAATCCTCAACAAACGTCTCCCGCTTAAGTTTCACATCACACCCCTCCAACTCCTCCCTCAGCTTGCCCAAGACATCCGGAGATCTAAGAAGATAAAATATAGCAGCCGAGAACGTATACCCGACACTCTCGATACCGGCAAATATCATAGCCATAGCATGATCATATAATCGATTACTATTTTTCTCTGGATCGACTGCTTCTTCGGGATAAAGATCTAGTAGACTGTCGAACAGAGAGGGTTTAGCGTTTTTTCCGGTGTTTCTGGCCTCAACAGATCGAGAGATACTTTCGATGCATTTTTGTTTGAGTTGGACAAGGCCCGGGACTGTGTAGGGACCTATTTGAGAGATGAAGTCGTGACCTATTGTTGCCAGGAAGGGCAAACAGGTGACTTGCTCGTTAGATATAGTATTGTAAGGGAAAATGTTGACATACATAGTTGTATACGAGTAGTCACGGTATCGAGGCTAGTTAGCAGTAGGTCTTTTTCTGCGTTGTCGTAGTCAACCAATTCCTCTGTCATTCCTAGCAGAAATAGTCCGTTGATATTTGCCTATATCGTCAGTTATCAGGTCGCAAACACAAGGCGTTACCTAACGCCAAAGCTTTAAATATAGCACCAGTATCCACCATCTCTTCATTTTCAGACAGTCTGATCATCGAGTCCCCTGCTTTGATAAACTGCCCAATAATCAACGAAGACGACTGGTCAATACTTCGCATGGAAAACAGCGGACCTAACCGACTCCGATAGATTTGATGGCGGTGTGGATCTGTCACCGTCACGATTGAATCGACCTTTTCTGATGATTGGTAGAAGAAGTCCCATTTCAGGAATTTTGTTTTGTTGCAATATACCCTGGATACGTTAGTATTGGAATAGATAGTGTGTGAGGGGACTTGCTGGCGGTATATGTCCACATCGTTAATGTGGACATGGTTTGGAGCGATTCTGATTACTGGGGAGTCATAGTATTGGTGGAGACTGGGGAGACGCTGGGAGAGTGCTCCATCCTGGAAGATGCTGTAGTAGTAATAATAGAGGTTGCTTGCTCGGGGCAGAAGTGGTCCTGGTATACTTTTCAGCGGGTGGAAGTAGATATTCTTTATTGCACCCAACGCCCAGTAAATGATGAGAGCTGTGGGGGCTGTATAGAGCAAGAGATAGATATTCATAACATCTAATGTGTTTGACATACCCATGCTCAGTCTCACTCGCCTGTCATCTCTCGCGAATTGTCGGGGACGTATCTGTGTAAATATGATAATTAAAAAAGGCCGCAAGAACATGAGAACAAAATTAATAAAATCTGACAGATAATGCATTTAAATAAGCGGGGTAAGGTTTATTTTCACTCAAGTCAGCTGGTATATTTGCTTTTTCTGTACTGATCACGTCGGACAAAGTTGCAATAAAGATTCCAAATCAGCCGAGAAAAGGCCAATGACTGGACAGATCTATATACCGTCCTCCACTCAAGAGAATAAAAACTAAATATTTATCTGGTGTAGTCTGCTGATTAGATGAGCTGACCGTATCTTTGATTCTTGCAGACCGATTGTTAGCTTCCACAAAGCCTAGACCAACGATAAATATATGGGATTTGACGACACCTTCGGTCATTATCATCAAGTCAAAATGGACACTTGCGAGAAAGACACCCCCTTGCTTCCGGCTGTCAGCAAGGCATTAACCCAAGCCGCTAATTTCACTTTCCACCATACCCGACAAGATGGCCATTGGTATGGTGAGCTTGTGGCCAACCCATCTCTCACGGCTGAATACATCACTCTCCTTTACGCCTTGCAACTACCCGTCGCAGAGCCGAATCGTTGGATTTCATGGCTCCTATCGGAACAAAAACCCGATGGATCATGGGGTCTTGTTCCGGAGATGCAGGGGGATGTTTCAATGACGGTGGAATCTTATCTGGCCCTCAAGGTCTTGGGTCTCTCACCAAATGAACCTTGTCTGCTGACAGCACGAGATTTCATTCTCTCGGTTGGCGGTGTTGCAAAGGTTCGGATCTTCACTCGGTTCTACCTCGCTATTTTCGGTCTATTTCCTTGGAATGCTCTACCTGAGCTCCCACCGGAGTTGATTCTCGTCCCAACATCAGCGCCAGTCAGTATATATTACATGGCATCCTGGGCTCGCGATACAGTCATCCCGTTACTTCTTATTTCTTACCATCGCCCTATTTTCCGTCTACCGAATGGCCGATCAGAATCAAATGATTACCTTGATGAGCTGTGGTGCATGCCAGCAGCCAAGGTGGTGGCATATTCGCCCGGTCTATGGGATTTATGGAAAACGGACTTGACCGGACTCTTCTTCGCCGGGGCGGATAAGATCCTCCACGGTATCGGCGGATTAATGCGGAGCTATTCACCCATACGATCATACGCTCGACGAAAATGTGTCTCTTGGGCCTTGGAGCACCAAGAGGAAGAAGGAGGGTGGGGAGGTATCTTCCCCCCGATGTATGGTGGTGTGTTGGCTCTGTTCCTGGAGGGATTTCCACTCTGTTCTGATCCCGTACGGCGGGGATTAGAGGCCACGGAAGGATTTCTCTGGAGTGACGGTGTAGGCAAGCGAATGCAGGGCTGTATTTCGCCCATGTGGGATACAATTCTTATGAGTATCGGCTTGCTGGATGCTGGGCTACCGGGAGACCATCCATCCGTTCAGAAATCCGTATCCTGGATCAAAGCGGATCAAAGCGCGACAGCAATTAGGTCCTCACGGGGACTGGCGAGTACTGCGCCCGCATATCCGGGCTGGCAGATTCAGCTTTGAGTACTTTCATGTCTGGAAACCGGATACGAACGATACAGCCGCTGCCGTACTAGCAATGGTCAAGCAGGATCCTACTTCAATGGGCTCGACGCCGGTTCTATATGCATTGCAGTGGATTCTAGGAATGCAGAATCCAGATGCTGGATGGGGTGCATTCGACTATACGAATGACAAGTTATTCTTCAATAAGATCCCTTTCAGCGACATGGAAGCCATGTGTGATCCCTCGACAGCAGACGTTACCGGCCGGATACTCGAAGCATTCGGTCTTCTCCTGCAAGCAAAGGGTAAACATACCGTACCCGGAGAACTCCAAGGAGCTATGATTGTATCCTCAACACGAGCCTTACACTACCTTTCCTCCGAACAAGAACCAACCGGCGCATGGTATGGTCGCTGGGGCGTCAACTACATATACGGCACCAGCAACGTCCTATGCGGACTGGCCTACTTCAACACGAAAGAAAGGATCTACAACGGAGTGCAAGAACAAATCCAATCCGGACTCCACTGGCTGGTCTCAACCCAAAACCCCGACGGCGGCTGGGGCGAAACAGTAGAAACATACCGCCATCCAAACCTCGCAGGCCATGGCCTTTCAACGGCCTCTCAGACGTCTTGGGCACTTATGGGTCTCCTGGCGCATCTTCCTCCAACAGATCCGGCTATCAGACGTGGGATTCAATATCTTCTGCAGAATCAGGCGTCGAAGGAAGGGTGCCCCGGGGAATCGTGGCATGAGACGGCGTTTACGGGAACAGGGTTCCCGAATTATTATTATATGCGGTATTCGTTTTATTCGCATTATTTTCCTATAATGGCTTTGGGGAGGTATGCGAGGTTGATGGAGTGTAAGGTATCGAAAGATGTTGATCTTGATAAAATATAGTTAATATACGATGATATTCTCATCTCGCCCGCAAATCCCCCGTCTTCATTCGACGGCCTGGAGATCTACAAAACAATTCTTTGGGTACTCATCCTGATCTGCCATAATTACTCCCCGTACGGTCACGAAAAAGGGCAGTCAATCGAGGACCCAATGAATTGTCGCAGGCAAAGTGAACATTTGACTCGCTAATCTGACCTGCTGGCGCAACCATAGAATGGTAGGTTTCACATACATGTCATGTGTGCCGCCTTACATCAGGTGCTGTCAAATAGTATCTAATAGAGATGACGCCGACACTAGTTATTAGACATCAATCTATAGAAAGATACTTGTGGCGGTTACTTGACTCATAATGGGTTCTCAGTGCATAACCTTAGACCATTACTTGCCTGTTCATAGATGTACATGTTGAACGTATTCCCGTAACATGATGTGTTGACTGTCGAGCCGCTCTTTCCGAGACGTCGATTATCAATCGATAAATACTCATTGAGAACCAACTGGACAAGAGCAAAAAGTTCGAGTCATGGTCTACCATATGTAAGTTGCCCAGAAGGCGACTACTTGAAAGTAAGTGAATCCAATAAGCTCTATAAGATTATCGGCTGCCCCCCACTTCTCTGCCCCACTAGATGTATGAAAGCGGGCTGCCTATCTGCCTCCACCAATGCAAGTCGGACATATGCATATCAAATGATCCGTTCTAATTTCTAGACGAATGGGAATCCGCGCCTCTAATGAAAATCGCGATGATCGTTTACGTGTCAGTCCCGGCTTGGGGGTTATGAACTACCCCTCCATCAAAACCCACCACCTAACTCGGAGGGGTTGATACCTAAACAGCAGAAAACTCGGATATGCAAATGGAAATGATACCTGACGAGCATGCCATTTAAGCCCTGTGGGGATCCGCTTCCAGATTGAACGACTATCTTGGCTCAGGTAAAAAGAGTAAATGCTGTCTTTCTTATGTGTGTGAGAATTAACTACAACCATTTTCGGAAGTATAATTGGTAACACATTAACCTTATGAAACCTTTTAGATGGTGTTTGCAACACGGCCCGTCGGCCCGAGCCTTGTTGTGTTGTGGTGGAGCTAAATATGCATGTCGAGTGGCGTCATCAGATTTTTCAGCAACTTCAGCCTTGTCGCTTAATTCTGTATCATGCATGGAGATCTTCCCTCTTCGGTAGATGTACAGTACGTACATCAACAATGCTGGTCAATGTGTTATTCTCGGAGTCCATATGATCATGCCTCGCTCGACTCGGAGAGCGGCAGCTCAAGGACACGCAGCAGAAACAGCAAACGATGTACTTGTCGTCATCGATGCCGAGGAACTCCGGGCATCAGGAATCCGTATCAGTCGCCGTCTTTCCTGGGAAAAGACAGTCGAAGACCTGACCACTCAATTCTTTCATGGAAAGCATCTACCGGATAATCTGAAACCACTGGCGAAAGCTATGCACGTGCTTGTTCGATTTGGTTATGAGGGCGCCATCTATCGCCACAAAAAAGCAGTCGACCCTTCAAGTGCCCCAGCAGCACAAATCAATGACAGTGTAGACGGCACGGTACAAAACGGTTCAGCCTCTTCAGGCAACACCTCGCCAACAGGCAGTCCACAATACACTCCAAGCAGCTCCCGAGAATCGTCACCTTTACCGGAAAAGGGCACGGAAAATGACGAATACTTATTCTTCTTCGAGCCTACTCAGATAGAAGGCGACTTTTCTCGATCATTGCCCAAGGAATCCAAAGAAGATTATGAATGGAAACTGAAAGACCTCTTCGTTGCCGGACTCACAGCGTCCCTGGCAAAAGAGTCTCCCAAGTCGATCAAGCACCTCAGCGGTTATCAAGTGCGTCTCGGTGTCATCAATGGTCTAACCTGGGCCCGGATATTTGGATCTTACTTGCGCGAAAAAAGGAAGAAGAGCAAAAAGAGTGCGGAAGAGAAGCAGATTGAAGAGCCAGCTGCCGTTCCCAAGATCGGATTTGTCGAAGGCCCAAAGTACAAAGTGGCAGAGGCTTCCCAGTGGTCCATCTTCACAGACCTTCTGGACAAGCACAAATTCGATGCAAAGAATAAGAAGCCTGCAGTAGACGAAGCCAGGGGAGAAGGGGATGGTACACCAAATCCAGAAGGAACAGAAAGGAAGCCCACACCGGATGGTTGGGAGATCGCCAAAAAGGCTGCCAACGACATCGCCCAAAACGGACTCAAAGGCTTGCTGTCCCAAGTGCCAACGGTTTCCTACGGCAAGCTTACGACGGCAGACAGACACGAGGCAGAAAGCTACAGGGCTATTGCCGGTCTAGTCGAGGGGTATCTGGGTGTTGAAAAGCAAAAGAAACCCATTTCAATCAGCGTCTTTGGTCCGCCGGGAGCCGCAAAGTCTTTTGGAGTCAAGGAGCTGGTCAAGCCAATTGGGGAAGCACTGGGCCGCAAAGTTACAGAACTTACATTCAACCTGTCTCAATTTATGGACTATGCGGATCTGCTGGCTGCCTTCCATAAAATCCGCGACACGGTTTTGAACGGCGAAATTCCCCTGGCCTTCTTCGATGAATTCGACACAGCCTTCGGCGAACAAAAGTTGGGCTGGCTTCGGTACTTTCTCGCGCCGATGCAGGACGGCGAGTTTCTTGAAAATGGCCAGGATCGTCCCATTGGCAAGGGGATCTTCGTGTTTGCCGGAGGCACTTGCGCAACCTATGAGGAATTTGTTGGCAACTTTTATGATGGAGATTCCACGAGAGCCAAAAAGCCCGACTTCGTGAGCCGGCTTCGCGGATACATCAACATTCTTGGACCCAATTCTCTGAATTACGATCCTGCTCAAAAGACGCACATCCCAGAGGACATCTCTGCACATGAAATTTCTATCTCGGGCACCTTGAATATCCCATGTGATAACAATGTGGATCCTTGGAGAACTCTGCAAATTCCCCCTCTCAACATCCCACAGTTCACCATCAGCAGGCTGGACAGCGGCAAACCAACGATCCAAAGTCTCAGCATTCCAGGCTTCACAATCGCCAAAAGAGGTGAAAATGCGTCCATAGAGACAAACATTACAGTTGCTGAACAGAATATGGGAAATTTGAGCATCAATATCGTGAAGCGAGAACATCGACGAGATACAATGTACCCCGTTCGACGAGCCATTCCTCTGCACAGCCTCCTCAGTCGACTACCCGGGAAGAAAGACCCAACTGTTCAAACAGAATTACTCAACGGTCTGTTGACAGTCCCGGGTTACAAATTCGGTACACGCTCCTTGGAATCGATTCTGGCCATGAGCACGTGGACCAAATCGAACAACATCACCATGTCCGATCTCCCATCTACTCTCCAGCTTGAGATGCACGTGGATGTTGAAGCTCTAGAAGGCCAAATGGATCCTAAATCTGTTATCGGACGCAATCCTTCGGAGGTCACTCCCCAGCCGATTGATGAAAGTTTGGATATGCTTTATCGTCTTACTGATCAGGTTCCGCGACTTGTGTTTGGTGATGTTGACAAGCTTTTGGCAGGTTTCTGGGGCTCTTGATTCCGCTTTAGTATTTTATTCCTATTTTGCATCCTTGAAATTTGTCGTTTTTTTTTCATTTTGATTGTTTTGTCTGTTGTATCTAAGCTCCATCCAGATTGTTTCTGAGGGAACCAATAGCTGAAAACACTGTTCGAAGACCAGATGATTATGGGCGTCTTTTCTATATTCAAGTGAGATGGGCTTAGTATCATTGATTTAGCCCCCGTGGAGAATATTAGATGATTGGAGACACTCCCATTGGTCGAAAATTTCGTATTAACACTTATAAGTGGGCGTTGGTAGTATCACAACTCGTGATTAGTTAGGCCACCCATAAACTATATTGATAGCCAAGTGTTCCAATCATATCAAAATTCTTCATTACCCCAAATGGCATGGTGCGTGGTCGTGGATAGTATTCCCCACATTTACTGTCCGACCACCCAAAGATAGGCCAATGGTGGTGCATCTTACAGGACATTTATCTTTAATAGGAAGAAACTAACATGGCAGTACACACTTAAATCTCACAAGCAGGGGTGTTATCCTTGTTGAGAACCGCAACACCAGCCGACAGTGAGCCTGACAGGCTGTGCTGCGTGGACGGATATATAATCCCCGAACCTCATCCGGACAATAAATTGTCTTGTAGAAATTGCATCGATTTGCTCATCGCTTCATCATGCCCCAGAAAGAGACATTTCACCTTCATCCCTCTGGCTGGGAAAATGATCCAGCAGAGGAACGGTTCAAATTAGGCACACTGGATTACATCACCTATTGCACCTACAGCAACTATGCCGTCTTTTTCCGTATGGAAGACGAGGAAAAGAACCACGCAATCCAGGTATTGAAAGGAGGACTGGAGCGAACACTCAGCCAGGCACGACATCTGTGTGGTTCCATCGAGAAGGATCCAGCGGGTGGTTATTGCTTTTCCAAGAAAAGGGACAGCACCGTTCAGTTCGTCGTACAACGACTGGATGCACCTGGCGAGGACCACCCATCCTTCTCTGAGATAGAAAGCGGCCATTTCCGAACTTCGACATTGGGCGATCTTAACCTCTGGTGTGTGTCTCCCATGACGTTCGGGGTGAAACCCGAAGCGCGACCTGAAAATAGCCCCGTTGTGGCAGCCTACCAGGCGAATTTTATTCGCGGGGGTCTGGTCTTCATCATGCATCACCACCACTACGCCAATGATATGATGGGCTGGACGGGACTCGCTCATCAGCTGGCTGAAAACTGCTACGCTATCACGCACCAGACGCCGTTCCCGTCCTGGGACCCTGCGTGTCTCGATGTGTCCCGTCTGGTCAAGGGAGAGGATATCCCCGAGGAATCAAAGGTGGATGGGCCCCCCGTGCCCGAGAGACACCCGGATCACACCAAGTCAGAGTATCTACTCTTCCACCTGCCCAAGAGCAAGGCAGCTGAGCTGAAAAAGCTCGCCTACCCAACAGACGGATCGTGGATCTCGACCTATGATGCTTTCTCCGCATTCCTCTGGCGCACTATCACACGCCTGCGAGCCCCAGTCTTCAACCCTGACCTCTCCCAACCTCTCTACTGGTGCCAGGCAGTCGACATGCGACGACGACTACACAATCCGCCCATGCCCCCACGCATGCAGCACAATCTCGTGGTATGCGCATTTTCCTGGTCCGCGCCCGTCACTCCACCCACCGCCGCCGAAGTGATATCGGAATGGCCATTGCCCAGACTAGCCAGCTACATCCGGCAGCTAACGAACAGTGTAACCGAAGAGGAACTAGATAAAACGATTGCAATGGTAGCACCGGTCCGGGACAAGAGTTCCCTGTGTCTGCGCATGGACGCGTACCCGCCTTTGTCGATGTTGCAGACGGACCATCGAGATGCGAATATCACAGAGGCAGATTTTGGGTTTGGTGTTCCGGTCGCGTATCGTCATCCGATTGCGTGTGTGTCCGAGAATAGCCTTCTTGTTTATCCGCCCAGGAAGGCTGAGGGTGAGGATGAGGGGCCGGAGATTTTGTTTGCCTATGAGAAGCATCTTAAGGATGCGTTGATCGAGGATCCGGAGTGGACGGAGTTTTTTGAATTTAGGGGGGTTGATGCGGCTTGATTAGTTATCAACATGCAAATTAGCAATACAATCTCTAGATGTTACTGCTAGTATTCTAAAGGAGAGACGTTGGATAAGAAGATGGCAAGATCTCGTCGGCTTCTTGGTCTTGCAGGTGGAGCAGCACCCATATTACCGGCGGGAACTTGTATCATATATAAAGCTACGGCCCAATCTTCATGGTATCAGAAACTAACCACAGGACAGAACTCAACTCAACTCACTAAAACCATCCCCTCACCCTTTCACAATGCTCAACACCTCCACAGTACTAAGTACATATATATACTTAACATTTATAATAATAATAAATAGCAGTGCCTCAGTATTTTTATAGTGTTTATTATAATCAACTAGTTACTAGTTTATTTCTTTATATTCATAGTTTGGGTTAAGAGACGGTTATTTAGAATATATTATATATTTAGTCTATATAGCACTATAATTAGTAGTGCTAGAAGGTTTCTACACACTTAAGAAAGCAGTATAAATATTAAGGTGTCTATTAGATAATCTTGACATCATCTCCTAGTCTAAGGACAGTAGCTCACGAGCTATAAGGGAAGATAATCTGAAATGTGAAATAAGTACAGTATATATACTTTAGCCTAAGGCATCTTTTTACCTTTCTATATACCATATAATATTAAATAATAAAACATACATGATGTCTATCCCATAGGTATAAGTTTGATTTCAGGGTTATATGTGCTCTAAGCTAGGATGGCCTTCACTAGTATAAATACTACTCTCCGCGGTGAGGCTTCAATATAGCAGATAACCACTTTCTCACCACTATTCGGTGTGGCAGAGAGGTCTATCTTCAACAGAGGATCAGCTGAAGCAGACCCACAATTTAAACTCCACTGCCCGATCGCCAATGAGCCAAGATATCAGTCTGATTGGCTCGGAGGAACATTCTCAATCAACAGAAAAAGAAAACAAAGAAAAAGAAAAATTCAATAGTTAGGAGAATACGAGATGCAGGAGGCTGGATCTGGCAGGATCGTCATGTTGACTGGCAATAGCACTTGGCTAAATAAATCTTAGCGACAGTCTAATTAGATTGAGGGAAATCGGGAAATAGGAATAGGAGAAATGTGATATATTCACTTATTGAAAGTAAGAATTAATATTATATTAAAATAGTAGCTAAAATCTATATTCTATACTCTAGCAATAACAATAATAAAGCAAGAAATCAAGAAATCAAGAAATCAAGAAATCAAGAAATCAAGAAATCAAGAAATCAAGAAATCAAGAAATCAAGAAATCAAGAAATCAAGTCAAAACCTGCTTCTCATTAAAATAACTCTCCGCCACACTCTCCCCCAACCCCGTCTCCTCCACAAACTCATCCAACGGAAAATTCAACCGATTCGGCACCAGCCCAGGCATATACTTCTTAAACTTGCGCGGGATCTTGAAGCCCTCCGGCTGCACAAACAGCAACTCCACGTACTTGTGCACCTTGGGCGGCAGCAAGGGCGTCGGGGCGATGTATTTCGCATCCGGCTTCGACTGCGAACTGAGGCTGTAGTAGGATGTGTCGGCGACGGTGATTTCTTGCGGGGAGAGGTGGAGGTCGGATTGGATGAGGTGGAGGATGTCGGATTTGCCTTGGTCGACCATGATGAGGACGAAGGGGCCGGTGGAGGGGGGGAGCTGGGTGAGGCCGAAGGTGGGGGTGTTGTGGGATTCTGTGATAGATTAGCTTTGTATAAATATAATTGGGAGAGGGGCTTACCAGGAATATTCACGAGCTGGCCAGGCTCGTCGAGGACTTTGCCGTTATAGTTGACAACGACGGTGGCGTTGGTTGCGAGGCATGTTTGCACAGCCAAGCAGAGGGCAGAAAGGATGTAGTTTTTCCAGATCATGGTGACTGATGGAAAATAGTTGGTGAATGAGAGATGAAATGGGATCAGAGACCTTTTGTACCAGCCAGAACCAAGTGCTAGTGTAGCTTGTTCTGTCGATCTTTAGTGGAGTAGCTTGAAGCCGAAAGGTCTATCTCCATCAGTCTATTGTTTTTCAATCGCGCTATTGTTGATCTCGATATACTTTGTAGAATGACTTATGCCAAGAGCTGAGATTATATTCCATCTACTCCATCTTAATGTGATATGAGAAATACTATGCAACCAGAGCTTGGCATGAGTCAAATCACAATACAAAGCGATTGATATACACGACATTTTGAAAGGCGGAAAGACTGGAGCTTGGATCAGCCCCGATGATATACAAAGTTATGCAATGCCAAGCAGCATTCTTCAGCTCAGCTGAAACCAGTTCATCATTCACGTCACTCCAGTCCCAAAAAGGGAAGCTTGAGTACCTGCCTAATCAGAACTAAACTATTGTTCATGCTATGTATACTCAATGCATGATCACCATGCCACGATAACTCCACTTCACAGCCACCATAAGTCAACCGCATGACCGTGCTGATGTTGCGCTGGAAGTAGGCACATGCTCTAGATTCCTGCATAGCAGCACTGGTGATCTGCTGCAACCTGCTGGCGAATTGAAAGTAAAGCGCATGCCGCGCAGCCACCGGATCGAACGGATGGGGTATTTGTAGACAGACCATGTTGGGCAGCTGGTAGTACTACCTAACGTGCATGGCTCCACAGTATGAGATGGACTGGATGGATTTGTATTTCGGAACTGCGGATGGGTTGTTTTTCGGACATGTCCATAAGTCCGAATGTCTCATATATGTAGTGGTGGTCACATTTCTGCATAACAGGTTTCCAGACGGGGATTATAATCCATTCATGGTGGCGAGAAGTAAGTTCCATTGGTTTATTGAGGGATGAGGATATAACGAGTAAGAATACGCCGAATATCCCGAATCTCCGAATCTGCCGATTTTGCCGATTACCCATAATCATTCCAGTAATAACGCATTTTCAGTGCTAGATAATGATATTTAATAAAAAAATCAAGGCATATAAGACTGGGTCGAGCTGAGAAAATAGTACTAGTACCTATGGCCAAATCGAGAGCATCAAAAAAGCAAGAAACTCGCCAATGAGATGCCGCCCTAGACTGAGCTGTACAACACCACCATTCCTATCTCAGTGGGAAGTGCTTAGCTTGTTTGCCTTGTTTGGCCGTGGATGAACAGTGCCAAGTATCAACTGTCAAGGATGATAAGAGCGTCACACAAAGCGTTGCATATGCAATGTGCCGAGATGACACGACGTCAAGTCAGCATTATTAATTAGGATATTATTCTGATGATATATTTATCCGAGGGATTTTCATTTCAGATGTAAATGCTGTACCATCTATCTCTTCGTCTAGAATAGTTGCCTTCACTCCTGAATACGTAAATCATGGCTAAGCATCCATCTTGGCAGAAGCGTTGAGCACAGCAGAATAGGGATATATCTAAATCGAGACAATCCAAAAAGAAAAGAGTGGGAAATGATAAAGAAGCAAATAAAGATAGTCCGCACCGGAGGACGGCGTGTTGAGCACCGATATGCCGGATGCTCTCGATCCAGACAGACTATTAGATATCCTTGTCAGTGCATGGACAAAAACTCTTATTTATGGATACAGAAGCTTTGATTCAGTCGGCTTGTTTGTCTTTCGTCCAATAAGAGAAGAGAAGCCAAGTGGATAGGCTTGATCTGATTGGTCCGGGTTCCATTCCCCTGTCATTGCGAACCTTGACTAGCCATAGCGTACTCTGTGACTCCACTTGATCCACGCTACATAGATAAATCCACTTTTCAGTATGAGCCTGATATTATCAGGAGAACCAAGGGAATGCTAAGTAATGCTAAGTAATGCCAAGTCCGCATCACCATCTGCCAAGCCCTCGTTTCCTCCCTGAAAATGAGCTGGACAGACTGTTTCCTCGATCCGTCCGAGTAAGCGATCTGCTGATAGTCAGTGGTGGCTGTGCGGGTGGATACGCTGCATGATAATGGCATTATCTATATTTTATTCTTGGCGATGGCGTTGTCTTGTTGACGCAGACTGTGATCAGACCAGGGCCTGCGTTGGTCTTTCACTAGGTGATTTCCTTACTTATATAACCTTTCTCCAGTTCTTTGTTCTTAGACCATTCCTGCATTATCTTTCCTTATCTTTGCCAATCCCATTGTTCTTCTTATCGCTATCACCATGTCTACGTCAGAAACCAGGCAGCTGTGCGAGTGGATCTCCAGCTTGTCGCTGGATCACATCCCCCAAGACAGAGTCACCAGAGCAAAATACCTCATTCTCGACGGTCTGGCCTGTCTCTTGATCGGTGCTCATCTGCCCTGGTCCGAAGATGCCGTCAAGGGTATTTTCAGCTTCGAGTCTTCTGGACCCTGCAGTGTTTTTGGCTGGGAGAGGGTATGTCACCACTCACTCACTCTGTATGTCAAAGCTAATGAAATAGAAAATCTCCCCCCTCTCTGCAGCCCTCCTCAACAGCACATTCCTCCAAGGCTTCGAGCTAGACGACTACCACCGCGAAGCCCCCATCCACTCCAACTCCATCGTTCTCCCTGCCCTCTTCGCCGCCCTCGAACACTGCGCCGCCGCAGACAACACAGCCATCAACGGCCCCTCCTTCCTCCTCTCCACCATCGTCGGCTACGAGACAGGCCCCCGCGTCGGACAGGGCGTGTACGGCGGCGAAGTCCTCGGACGGGGATGGCACTCGGGCGCAATCTTCGGCCCCGCCGCGGCCGCCGCCGCATCGAGTAAACTGTTCGGTCTATCAGCCGATCAAATGGAAGATGCGCTAGGCATCGCATGCACACAAGCCGGCGGACTAATGTCGGCTCAATACGAAAGCTCCGTGAAGCGCATGCAGCACGGCTTCGCGACGCGGAACGGGCTCTTCGCTGCCCTGATGGCGCGCAGCGAGTACTCCGGCATCAAGCAGGTCTTGGAACGGCCGTACGGCGGGTTTCTGAGCGTGTTTAGCCAGGGGAATGGGAAGGAGCCTGCGTTCTTGGCGGAGAAGGTGGTGGAGAAACTCGGTGAGATGTGGGAGATGGATCGGATTGTGGTGAAGCCGTATGCGACTATGGCTGCTACGCATGGAACGATTGATTGTGTGATTAAGCTGCAGGAGAATTATCCTGAGGTTACGGCCAAGGTGGACAGGATCAAGAAGGTGACGGTTGAAATGTCGACTCCGGCGTGGAAGAAGGGCGGGTGGGTTGTTAAGCGGCCGTTGACGCCGACGGGGGCGCAGATGAGTTGTGTATATGCTGCTGCTATGCAGTTGCTGGAAGGACAGGTCCAGCCTGCTCAGTTTGGTGCATCGCAGATGGAGAGAGAAGATGTGTGGACGCTTATGGAGAAGATTGAATGCGTTCCTAACCCAGACTGGGATAAGGATATGATCACAGGATGGTATCAGCGCATTTATCTCGAGGTGGAAGGCGATGATGGAGAGACCAAGACATACACAGACCTGGTGGAGGCACCACGAGGGAATGGAGTGCCTCTAACCAACGAGGAGATTCTGACTAAATGGCGACGGGTGACAGAGGGAGTCATCGACCCGAAGAGAAGAGCGACGATTGAAAAGTTGGTGTTGAGTTTGGAGGATATGGAGAATATGGAGGAGCTGGCGGCGATTTTATACCCTCAGACATCCAATGTTCTGGCTTAGATACTTTTTTGTTTTAGTTATTCCTGTTATGATTTAAAATAGCGTTATATCATTTCTTCTGTTGTTACATCTGGTCCATAGTCCAATGCTCGCTTTCACTTTCATCCTCTTCAATCTCATCGTCAACACCAACGTGCCGTTCCAACCCATACCTCCCCTCCACCAGCCATCCCGAAGATACAAAGCTATTCCTCGAAGGAGGGATGTTTATGGGGAGGATATGGTATGCATTTCCATTACTAGGTACCATGGTATCTGATGGATATCTTGAATCGATTACTATAAATCATTACTCATCTATCTGCTATTAATCGATGCTGCTTCTGGCTATTCAACACCCGAATCCACTATTCAATCTCTATGTATCACGCACATGTTTCTTGCCTCAGAATCCACCCCCAGCCACAGTAGATCCAGCCGACTATAATGTCCACAAGGATCGACAAAGCATCGAGCCTCAAGTTTCTTTGCCGCATCAATAAATCCACTTTATTAAAGTTGCCACTAGTTACCCCTCAATCTGCATGGGACTGGTATTATCCCACTGCAGATGGAAGCATCTTCTCTAGGTATTTGGATAAGTCTTGCCTATCCTATGCTATTCTTAAATGTGTTGGAAAACTCAATCTCATGGCAAACCCCCTGGAACCCAGTGATAGGCAATACGTCAGAGAAACCTGAATCAAAGTATCTGCGGAATGTGAAACCATGAACTTTTATATGATTGCGGGGTAAGCTTATCTGTTGGTGGTTTGCATGCCGTGATTCAAGCAGTCTGCACATGTGTATGGGATGTAGGAAGCATTTGGTAGTGGTTTGTCTTGTCTAAAGCTATTCCTATCTCTTACCGTGGAAATGGCAAAAATAGTCTGCTTGTCGGCAAGAGTATCTCTATACAAACTTGATCATGATTAAAAACGGGTCAATCAATAGCATTGAACATCGATTCCATGCAATTTTACCACCACACTGTTATTTCTATGTTGATAGAATTTGGACCGAGTCTGTCGAGCTCTTTATACTGCATCTACCACGCGAGTCATAGATTTCTCCTGTCCGTTCCATCACTTCTTTACACTCTTTCAAGCAAAATCAGAAGTCCTGTCCAGTAACTTGGAGAAGAGTCGTAATATAAATGCAAATATGTCAAATGCATCTCCACTTTTCCAGATTAGGGTTTGATGTTTGTCAGCGTTCATGCTTGGTAATCATCTTCTGAATATCTCCGACTCTCGATGTCTCGATTATCATATATCGTTCCTTGTTGGTTACAAATCGTAGTACAAAGTCGCCGAGATGGAACATCAACTATCCGTAGTCTCGGCTTGATATAGCTACACTGATCTATGTGCTTCGAATCGGAATGTCGTTGTAATTATTCTGGGAAATATATTGATTCAGTTGTCTATGCTTTATAGCCATGGATTTGGTCATCTTATTTTGTGCTTTTTGAGCTATCTGAATAACTATCTCATGTTTGTCGGAGACTTTTGCGGATACATTGAGGGATTCAACAAACACAGTTCAAAGCCTTATGATATTCTGGTCTAGTAGAACCTAATTGGAATTAAACAATATATCTAATATTGATGAGTAAATCGAATGAAAAATCTTTCCATTGGACAAGCTGCTTGTATTCCGGTTCGGGTTTAGCCCGAGTATGATCACGTGGGGACATGTGATGGACGCAACTGAGATGGACTCGACTGTCTGCTTGGAATGATTCAAAGGCAAATTTGGATGAACAGAAAGCAGAGACATCATGGAGATTCCAGGAATAGGTATGGCAGCAACTGTCACGTTATTACGCAATTTGTGAGGGCAGACAGACTGACAAGTTCTGGTAGGACGGCCGCTGAAACGGACTCGCATCACGAGAGCTTGCGAACAGTGTCGGGCTCGCAAGGTCAAGTGCAATGGCGATGAGCCGTGTATCACCTGTTGGCAGCACAATCAGGCTTGTACTTATCGTTCTTCTGGCACTGCGTCACAGGCGAGGTCTCTGCCTCAATCAGTACCGTCGACAGGCCCAGATCGCCATGCTGAATCTGGCTTGGAAGCTGGCCAAAAGTCATCCCCGGCACGGTACAACCCTGATGAGTATCGTCAGCAGCTGGAACTGCGAGCGGGAATTGGAGTGTCTAATAGTCAGACGGGTTCATTCCAATTCTACGGTATCGTCTTGTCGTTCCTGGTCTGTAACTGGAGCTAATAATGACAGGGCCATCTTCCAACTTTTGTTTCATCCAGCGCATCTACCAAAGGATGAAACGACAGACTAACATGACCCTGCTCGGTCAGCAAAAGACTGCCGTCCCCGACGGCCTAGGGCAATGGGGTCTGGAACGATTCATGTTCGCCGCGGGCTCAGACACGCTCCACATGAGAAGTGGCTCGACGGAGGCATTTCTGTCCAAGGAGAACGGTCACCGATTCATAAACGCTTACTTCTCCATTATCCATCCGCATATGCCGATCCTCAGTAAGCGGGTGATCGCCCCTCTGTGGGACCAATTCTGGGATGCTCCAACCCCCGGACGTGACGTTAAGTCTAAGGATGTTGTCTACATGGTTCTTGCGCTTGGGGCGAGGGCTATGCCGCGTGAGGAGGGCTACAGTATTGAGTTTCTTGATAAGTGGGCAGATCATTTTTGGGCGCATTCGAACAATTTTAGTATTCTGTTTCAGGAACCAAGTGTGAAGGGGACTCATTTGTTGTTGCTAAAGGTAGGCAGGCTGTCTGTCCGTTTCAAGAACTACGACTAACAGCGACCAGGCAATGTTTGCTGTGCACGGCATGAGGCCCAACGACGCTTACCTTTACTTGGGCCACGCAGCTCGCAGTGTTCTAGCCCTAGGGATCAATCGCAGCCAAGTGGCTAATGGCAGTGGAGAGGCCATGCATCGCCTACGCGTCACCTTTTGGGTGGTGTATTACTACGAGCGAATATGTGCCTTCTTCACCGGCCGACCCTCGGGCTTCCTTGATACTCATATTGACGTCTCTTACCCCGAGGACCTGCCTGAAAAGTCAGGGGACGGGCCTACAATGCAGTGTGGATTTGTACGCGCCATGTCGCAGATTGGACAGCTCATTGAAAAGGTCTCAAGCGGCATATTTTCGCTGGCGAATCTGCGGGCTCTGTATGACAATCGCAAGGTAGATATGACCATTGTCGAATGCAGTGCATCTTTACAAGCTATCCTGAATAGCCTCCCCCCTTACCTGCAATTCTTCGAAGCCAGCCGACCAAAGGGACTTGCCTGGCAGGAAATCCAATGCGCCCACGTTGGTCTGGCATTTCATCTGATCAAAATGATGATGCATCGTCCGGCACTTGTCTATGCAGGATTCCACAGTAGCGAAGCTAGCAGCATCAGCAATTCAAATAATAGACTAGCGAACCTGCAAAGCTCCATCGACCTCTGCATTCAATCCGCGGAAGAGATCATCCGGATCGCCCGCGATGTGATCTTCCACCGAGCGGTCTGTATCCGAAGCGATGCCTCGATCGCAAACTACATCGTTTCGGCCTGTGTGACATTGCTGTACAATGTGCTCAACTCATCCGTCACGACCGAGTACGCACGAGCAATTTTCAGCTCGGTCGAGAGTGGAATTCACTGTCTGGATCAGATGGAGCATTTCGGTCCTATAACCGGAAAGGCACTAAGTATGGATATCATGAAGAGTGCCAAAGATGCACTGATGCTATCCACTAGTGAATCGAACCTCGAACAAGATTTACTAGATGACTTTCCCTGGCTGAAGTATGTAACCAGAAAGATTGAAACAGTAGACAGCTCACTCTAATGCCTTCTAGTGATGTATTTAACCCTCCCAAAGACGACCAGAATCCAGAACATATCGACCAGCCCGTTGAATTCGTCCCTGAAATGCGGACAGAGTCATTACCGATCTCAACAGCAGCCGAGCGAAACGCGGATGACTTCATCTCGGCGAGTATTTCAGGTGTGGACTACATGTCCTATTGGCTGAATGGGAACTTTACGGCGATGGATTTCCCCGAGTCGCTATATTGAGACAAGATATGATTGGTAGGATTGACTTTTTCCACTGATGCCGCAGATCTGCTTTTGCGTTTCCGAGCCATCTCGGAGAGGTGTGGCCAATTTGTCAGGGTTTGCGGCCAGCGGGCCAATCGGAAGGCAGAACGACTCCGAGGAAAGATGGATATCTCGGAAAGGGCTGGATTTCTTCTCCAACATGCATTATAGCAAGTTCGAGACCGAATGGAGAAGAAAAGAAAGAAAATAATAATCATGAATGATGTGATTCAAGGCTTGTCTGGTGGCGGCCAGCTTTGCAATATAAAGGATGCCCAAAGAAGCTATGAAACGGCATCTTTTATAGTTCATCTGGTTATTCTCTATCACCATCTGTTTACTGTCTCTTGTCGGGACTGATCATTGCCAGGCCTGCTGGTGTTGCAGCTATGTCTGATTCCAAGGAAGAGGCGGGTGCCTCTCCAGTGGTAACTATTCATCATAGCCAACTTCAGTTGTACAAGACTAACGAATCGGTCGTCCATGCAGAAGTCACCCATTTACCGTTCTCAAGGACGCTCTCTAGGAGTCGTCTATGAAGATGTCAGCGTGTTAGGCACAGCCGCCGGTGCCAACGGAATCTCCACCCTACCCGCCATTATCTGGGACATTGCCAAGTGGCCTGTGAACGCCATTGCTCAGTTTACGGGCAAACAAAACATCCCAACGACCCCTATACTGCGCAATGTTTCTGGTGTTGTTTTTCCTGGTGAGACCATGTTGGTTCTTGGTCGCCCTGGAGCTGGATGTTCAACCTTGCTGCGTGTCTTGGCCAACAACCACGAGTCCTTCCAAGATGTGCAGGGACGTCTCATGTACGCTGGTCTATCAAATGAAGAAATGTCACGCTCGTACCGCTCTGAGACGGTCTATGCCAGCGAAGACGACTTTCATTTTCCGACACTCACCGTAAAGAACGCAATGGGCTTTGCCTTTTGTCTACGCAAGCCAGCCAATCATACACAGTCGGATTCATCATTCGCAGCTGACATGACCGACGCTTCACTCAGCTCTGTTGGTCTTTCGCATACCGCCAACACGATTGTCGGTGATTCCTTTGTGCGAGGTGTGTCTGGAGGAGAGCGCAAGAGGGTAACCCTCATCGAAGCCCTATCTGTGAATCCTGCCGTGGCTTCGTGGGACAATCCTACGCG
This sequence comes from Aspergillus wentii DTO 134E9, assembly GCF_001890725.1. Classification (NCBI taxonomy): domain Eukaryota; kingdom Fungi; phylum Ascomycota; class Eurotiomycetes; order Eurotiales; family Aspergillaceae; genus Aspergillus; species Aspergillus wentii. The sequence continues at coordinate 2,335,991 of NW_024467835.1, read as the reverse complement.
CGGGCTCGATAGCTCTTCAGCGATAGACTTTGTGAATCTGATTCAGAATTTATCCCGCGAGACGGGCATGGCAAACACCGTCACCATGTACCAGGTATCCGAGACGATCTATGAGTGTTTCGATCGTGTTACTGTGCTCTATGATGGACGCATGATCTTCTGTGGAAGAGCGGCCAATGCCAAAGCATACTTCAACCGTCTTGGGCTCGAGTGCCGTGATCGCCAGACGACGGCTGACTTCCTCACTTCCATCACCTCGCCTGCTGAACGGCTGATCCGCAAAGATGCTGTCGGGTCTGTTCCTCTTGATCCGGATAGTATGGCGGCCGCCTTTCGAGAAAGCGACCAATATCAGACTCTGCAGCGGGAGATTCAAGAATACCATCAACGGGTTGGTACAGATACTCAGCTGATGACCAGTTTCCGAGAAAGTGTGCAGCAGATTCGATCTCGCTGGGCGCCCAAGCAGGCTATTGCCCCAAACACTGTTTTGAAGCAGATCTGGATTGCACTTTGCCGACACTATCAATTGATCTGGGGTGACCGTCGCACTTTTTATACTTTAATTATATTCAACATCCTCAACGCAGTTATCAACGCTACCTCATACTACATGGCTCCCAAGGACGTGACGGGCTCGTATGAAAAAAGTTGTGCTCTGTTCTTCTCTTTGATCTATTTTTATCTAAACGCGCTCACTGAAGCCACCTCCACCGTCAAGTCTCGAACTATTCTGCTAAAGCAAGTGCAGTACGGTTTCATCCACCCTTCAGCATTTGTGATAGCACAAACCATTGCCGACATCCCCATATCCTTCTTTCAGTGCTTGGTATTTGCCTGCTGCTACTATTTCGAAATCGGTCTACAGCAAACTGCGTCTGCATTCTGGATTTTCGTGCTCATCGTCTTTGTCCATTATTCTGCTGTTCAGAGTCTATTCCGTATGCTCGGCGCTTGGGCACCCAACGTCCCCTTGACCCTCATGATGGCGGGAAGCGCAATCCCCGTTGGCCTTTTGTACTCTGGTTTCGGTCCAACCAGACCATATCAACATCGCTGGGGTTCATGGTTGCGCCGCACCTCGCCTTCGCCCTGGGCATTAGAAGCACTGCTTGGAAACGAGTTCAGTGGCATCACATTAACCTGTTCCGCAACAGACATGGTCCCAGAAGGGCCAGGATATGACCAGCTGGCTTACCAAACGTGCAGCATAACCGGTAGTGAAAAGGGCCAGCAGTCCGTCCCTGGAAGTGTCTATCTGGCAGATCATTTCGGCTACACTCGCGCCCATCTCTGGCGGAATTTCGGCATCATCCTTGTTCTTTGGTTTTTGTACATGGTCCTCGCATGTATCGGGCTGACATTCATGACTCGTGAAACGAGCGGTTCTCACTCTCGCGTTTTCAAGAACTCGAAAAGCCGCTCTGCTGGTGCAGACGATGTGGAAAAGCGAGCCAACCCGTTCTCCGGCTCCCCGTCGTCGTCGATTACTGAATCTCGAGAAAAGGTCACGCCCGAAACACACGGTACCATGGCTAACTCGAGCGTGTTTACATTCCGCGATATCAGCTATTTCGTACCAGTGAACGGAAAGGAAAAGCAACTTCTGCGCAACGTCAATGGATACGCCCGTCCAGGCCAGCTGACGGCTCTCATGGGTGCTTCTGGAGCGGGAAAGACGACGCTACTCGATACACTTTCACAGCGTAAAAGCACTGGGCGTGTTGAGGGTGTTCTTCAGCTGAATGGTGGTCCTTTGGGTGCGTCTTTCGCGCGGTCTTGTGGGTTTGTCATGCAGCAGGATGTGCATGAACCTAATGCTACTGTTCGTGAAGCGCTGGAATTCTCTGCCCGACTCCGTCAGCCGGCTCATGTTTCTGATGAGGAGAAATTGGAGTATGTTGAGCATATTATTCATCTGTTGGATTTGGAGGACATTGCCGACGCGCTGGTTGGAGAAGCTGGAAGCGGCCAGCTTAACGTTGAAGAACGAAAGCGAGTTACCATCGGCGTTGAGCTCGCAGCCAGGCCTAGCTCTTTGCTCTTCCTTGACGAACCTACCTCCGGTCTGGATAGTCAAGCTGCCTTCTCCCTGGTCGAGTTCCTGCGCAAGATTGCGGCGGAGGGTATCCCGATTGTGTGTACTATTCACCAGCCATCTGGGGTTTTGTTCGACATGTTCGATCATGTTCTGCTGCTGGCGCCTGGGGGTCAGACTGTCTACTTTGGTGAGACTGGTGACAACTCGTCCAAGGTTGTGGACTACTTTGGTCGCTACGGGGCGGTAATCGGGGGCAATGTCAACCCTGCCGAGTTCATCCTGTCTACTGTTACGAAAAAGGAAGAGGGCTCTTTGGACTGGCCTACAATATGGAATGAGTCTGGCGAGCGCAAGTCGTTGGATTCTACCATTGCAGAGTTGGATGCAAAGGCCGGTCTGTCTGGTGGAGCGTCAACGGATACAGTCAGGGGATTGCAATCTGCCACCTCTCACGGTCAATACACACTTCCTCTCTGGGCACAGACGGTGGCCGTGACCAAGCGGCACTGGATATCTGTTTGGCGCGATGGCATGTACAACTTTGGTAAACTAGCCAAGTCCATCTTCGTCCAGATGTTCGTTTCATTCAGTTTCTTCAAAGCCGGTACCTCAGTCCAAGGTTTGCAGAGCAATATGATCGCCATTCTCCTTCTTGCCTGGATCATCCCCGCAACCTGCGCTGATCTTCAGGATATGTGGTTCCGGAAATGGGACATCTTCACCGCACGAGAGAAGAATGGCATCTACGACTGGAAAGCACTCGTCACAGCCTTGGTCCTCGTCGAACTCCCCTGGCAACTAGGCACCTACACACTCATCTTCTTCATCAGCTACTGGACAGTCGGCTTTCCCAACGAAACAACCATCTCCGGCTTCGTCTACTTCATGTGGCTTCTCCTCGCCATCTTCGGCACCAGCTACTCGCAACTACTAGCAGCCATGTTCCCCAATGCCACGATGGGCGGATACGCAAACTCCCTATTCTGGGTTATTCTCATGGTTTTCTCAGGCGTGCTCACACCGCACGCATACCTGAATGACTTTTACCGCCCCTGGCTCTTCTGGGTCGATCCCATGCGATATTGGTTCGGGGCTACTGTGGGTAGCGTTCTACACGGCGTCCCTGTCTCATGCAAGGAGACAGATCTGACATTTTTCGATCCTCCGTCTGGCCAGACTTGTGGGGAGTACGCTCGGTCTTTCCTCGATGCGAGTGTGGGGTATCTCACCAATGGTGATGCGACGGCTGACTGTGCCTACTGCCAGTACTCTGTTGGTGATGATTATCTCGATACGTTGGATTATGCGTATAGTGAGAGGTGGTGGAATTGGGCTGTGTTCTTGGGCTTCTGTTTGACGAATATTGTGCTCTTGTATGGCATTATGTGGTGGACTACGGGGAGGACTCAGCGGCGGTTGGGTTGATTGCATTTACGCGTTGCTGGCATATTTGCGTTTCTTGTTTGCATTATAGACTGGTCTTTTTCGTTTGGGTTCTATCATAGACATAAAAGGTGCATATATTCTGAAATAATATCATTGATCTATTACTTATAAAGGTTTCTTCCTAGTGAGGCCCCTGGGTCAAGGGGGTAACCTAGGATTCCAGGCACTTCCATAAAAAGCCAACGATCAGTGAATGAATTCTTGGGTGTGAGTTTTTGTCCTCTTTGTTTACGCGCCTTGTCAACCCACAAACCCAATGATTCCCCTTTCAACACAATCATCTACGCTACACTGCTCTCCTTCACCAGTATGGCACCATACCTCGACCAGCTCGACCCCGATGGGGATGTCATCCTCGTCGTAGAGGAAAGCAAGTTCCTCGTCTCCTCAAAGGTACTTGGACTTGCCTCTCCTGTCTTTGCGGCGCTCTTCTCACGCAAATTTTCCGAAGGCACGCAACTTGTCGAAAACAGTCGCCCCGAAATCACGCTCAAAGATGACAACCCTGATGCTATGCGGATAATTCTCCGCGTCCTTCACTTCAAAGATCCTAAAGCTAGCTATTGCAAGGATGCCAAAGAGCTTGCCGTTCTCGCTATCCACTGCGACAAGTACTACTGCACCAAGGCTCTCATGCCATGGATAAAACTTTCGATTGCTCGTTTCAATTGCATCAACGCCAAAGACTACATTTTTCTCCTTCTAGCAGCGCACTTCTGCCGTGCTTCTGAATCGTTCAGATGGTTGTCATTGAAGGCTCAAAGGAGTCTTCCTCCTGACTTTTCCTTTGAGCAGGGGAGGCATGAGATCCTATGTTTGCTACCTAACGGAATGATCGGTATGTACTTTACTTTTTTACCCTCTCTATTCGATGCAAAGCCAGAGCGCTAACAATTTTAGATGACTTGAGAGGAATTATCAAGGGAATGTTGAAGAGTCTGAATACTGCGATCCAGTCAGTCGAATGTAGTCTATCCTACTCTCCGAAAAGCTACGCCATGTCAGACTTTACTTGTTGCGCAAAGATCTACAAATCGAAAGATAAGAAATGCAAAATCTGTGGTAATACAGATCTAAGCTACAGGCGGTGTACCAAAGAGACCAGAATCGCCAAGTATTTCGCAATCTTGAGGAAGAACCGCCTCTGGCCTTCTGTAATCATACCCGAATCATCCTCGTGCCCGGACCTGGTCAGTCGCATATCCGACGTTGGCAAGGATGTATTATCCCACACCTGTGCAGCAGGTCTGTCATGTCCGCTAAAACGGGAACTCGGAAGTTTGGTGATTGAGGCTCAACGGATTCTTGATCAGGGGAAGGGATTCAATCTCTATCCTCTTCATGGAGACTTGGGTGACTCGATTGTTGCCGAGGAATATTAATTCTCAATACTACTTTCTATACTATAGCAACTGTTCACCATCAGTGACACATAGCCCAGCCAATCAAAAACCACTTCTGGCATCTTGCATTGTATAACTATAGTCGGCGTGCTGTCCCAATTCGGAAAACATAATGTGGGTCAAAGTCAACCCCAGGTGACCCACACTACTTCCTAACCTGGTCTAGTGTTTGAAGTCGTAGAAGGAAACAATGCCCATTTCGAATTAGCTTCGATGTCGGCTGGCGAATGTGGCTAACATATTCTATACGCAGACCTAAGCCAGCCGAGGTTTTTCCCCACGCCAGATGAGCTCTATAAGTTTCTATTGGGCGATATCAGCGCCACAATCCACATTCTTAAATAGGAATTATAGAAGAGGACTGCAGAATTATATACAGCGATGGATAATCGAAGGCCCAACTTCCTCGTATTCCTCCTTGGAAACCCAATTCTGAAAACCAGCCTGAGAAGCAAGCATCGAACCACCAATCCAAGCGAGATACTTGCGGTGTGGGGGTGCAATAACGCTGGTATTGTGTTTGTTGGAGTCGAAATCTGCGATTTCTTTTTGGAGGCGTTCAGGCAGGTCTCGGAAGAGGGTGTTTCCTCCGGACTGTATGATTAGCATGTTTTCCTGGTTTACGTGGAAAGGTCTACATACCAAGACAATATTCTCGAATAGATCATTCTGGATACCTTCATCACTCTTCATAATACTCCTGTATACACTCGCTTGAAGAGGCCGACTATCAAGCCCCAACATGCAAGGCTGAAACAGACACTCAGTGGTAGCCAATCTCTCCACACCAACCAAAATAACCTGTCCATCAGGCAGCTCATACGCTTTGGCAGAATGAGAAGACTGGAGTGTGAACAGCATCTCCTCTTCATAGTCAAGTGCCACATAGCCGAATTTCTCTTTCATATCGCGCACGATATCACTGCCTGTGTTTGTTAGTATTTCATATCCAGCGTCGGTGAGTTGCTTCCGAAGATAATCTGTCAAATCGTCACCGGCGATATCGAATCGATCGCAGGCGTCTTGGATTATCGAGCCATTGTGGATGGGAACGATGTCTGTTACTTCGCTGCCTGAGTCGATGACGAGGCCTGTATTTCGGCCGGATGCATGGAGGGACAACACAGCTGATGGGATAGTACAGAAGGCAGGGGAATTAAAACTCTCAAAGACAATCTGTGCTGTTCTTTCTCTGGCTGAGTTGCGGTTTGAGAGCGGATCAGCCATGAGGATTGGATGGTCCGATGGGATCACTTCGAGCTCTTTTTCTAGGACATGATGCCATATTGTCTCCATATCATCCCAGCGGGTGATGAAGCCGCATTCCACGGGGGGTCTGATATTGAGGAATTGTCGATGGGATACTGCTTCATGGCCGATATATCTGTCCTTTCCTTTGTTGTTTAGAGGGCTGATTCATTAGTTTAGTTGATTAGGAGGACAGGCATGATATACCCTTGACGTCGTGGAGTTCCAATGATGGATGCTATGGATGTAAGTAGCTTTCATGACTGAGAAGAGAAGACATACGGAAGACAGTACGAGGTGTGTCATCACCGGCGAAACCAGCCTTGCATGTAGAGCTGCTGTTTATTGTTAGCGATGTTCATATGTGTATTTAAGGATGAAACATACCCATTATCGACGACGATGGCTTTGTTATACGACATGTTGTTGATACTGCTGTAAGATGCTGTGTAGTTGATTTATAGTCGATGGCTGCCTTGACACAGCCACAGTATAATGACTCAGCTTATGTATTCTATTATACTATAGTATTAAATTATACCGTGTTGATGATAATATGGCTATAGTTGATAGGATAAACTTCTATGCATGCACAAACACCCAAAGCAGCTGCATAAGTTATACCCAACCCCTCATCAACAAAACACCAGAAGAATCCCCAGGAATCCTCATCTTCAACACAACATCAACTCAAAATGTCTTCAAGAATCACCCAACTAGCACAATCTGTCCTGGCCAACACCACCAAACTTGACCAACACCAGCAAAACAACAACCATCCCTCGCCTTCATTCGATGCCACCGGCCCAAGAGATTTTGGCATCACCGATGCAGACGTGGAGAAATCGCGTCTGGATGCTATTGAATCTGCGACCGAGCTGATTGACTTGCTGCAGGGTCCAGTTGCACCGTTGCGTCCTTTTGTATGTCATGCAGTCTATTGATATGAATATAGCTAATTTATCAGTACAACGGAGCCAGTCTACAAGCCATCTCCCGCTGGTCCATCGCATCCAAAGTCCCCCGCGACGGCGACATTTCCTATACAGAACTCGCCAAACAATGCGGTGGCATTTCCGAACTCGACGTGCGCCGCATCCTTCGTTACGCAATGGTCTATCACCGTCTCTTCTGCGAGCCCCGAAAGGGCTTCGTCGCACACTCTCTCGCCTCTCTCCAACTATCCGAAGAACCTCACCTGGCAGGTCTCCTCTGGCTGATGGGCGACTCCTCCTACGCCAGCTATCCACACATCGTCCCTGCATTGGAGAACTTCAAAGATCAAGAACCGCATCACGCCCCGTGGTCGCTTGCCTTTCACTCCTCGAAAAGCATGTACGACGCCATGCAGGATCAGCCTATCCTGGCTTCGAATTTCGCCAACGCTATGGCTTCTTTCGCGTCCTTTCCTGACTCCACCATCCATCAGGCCTCCCATGCTCTTCCCGGGATGGAAATCCTGCACTACTACCCCTGGTCAAACCTATCAGGCTCACAATCAGCCATCCACATAGTCGACATTGGCGGATCAACCGGCGACAAGACCCTCCCTCTCGTCGAGGCCCTCCCAAACCTTTCTCTCACCGTGCAGGACCTCCCACAGACCATCGTGGGTGCCGAACAGTCCATCCCAGAACACCTAAGACCAAGGGTAAACTTCATGGCGTATGATTTCTTCACGCCCCAGACACGTATCGCTGATGCGTATATCCTCAAACACTGTCTACACAACTGGCCAGACCATTACTGCGTGCGTATCCTGCGCAATCAAATCCCGGTCCTTAGACCTGGTGCGCGGATTATCATCATCGACCACATTCTCCCTGAGCCGGGGACTATGGGCCTGCTAGTCGAAAAGAAGATCCGGTATTCCCCCTACATAGCATCTATCAAAGCCATCTCTAACTAAACGATAACAGAGCCTTAGACATGCTAATGCTAACAAACCACAACGCGCGCGAACGCGAACTCGAAGACTTCAAAACCCTCATCAAACAAGCCGACTCACGCTTCCAAATCGGCCACATCCACCAGTCACAACCCAGCAGTGCCGACTTTCCAACCGGTGCTATCGAAGTGATCTGGCCAGGAAATTAGACATCCATTAATAGAAGCACAGCACAGCCTGTCTTGTCAAATAATCTAACAACCACGTAATGTCAAAGGCAGCGTTTACTACATACTGTTTGTTTAAGAATGAAAGAACCAAGCTTCCAATGCCGATCAGGGGGGTTCCTATACAAAATTCTCGAGGCTGGTTCTTAGCCCTGATTGGTCGGATCTTCACGTCGTTCTTGTTAGTCTCGCTTCGGGCCTTGGGGAGGAAGTGGATTATTTCCTATTCGGGTAGTATCGATTGCACATCGCTGGTTTGGTAGATTGGCTTTTTTGTATACGAAGGCTGTGGATCTGCCTTGGATTGAATGTACAGCCTTGATGGTTTGATTAGATGGAGGATTGACATATAAGCAGCTTGTTGTTTCTGGTCTTCATCAATCATCATCAATCAACTCTTCTACTTCTACTTCTACTCAATCCAATCCAATCCAAAACAATCAATCAATCAATCAATCAATCAATCAATCAATCAATCAATATCTTCATCTACATCCACCATCAAAAACAAATACAACATAATGGCCGCCGCAACTTACTACAGCACCCCCGACATGGTACATACCCCCCATCCTCAATCTCCAACTAACAAAACACAGTCCGCATGGGCCCAACCAACACACAAACAAGACCAACTCACCGACGAAATCGATGAACCGTCTAGTGGTTAGCCTCCCCGGGGCTTCACATACAAATCGTCGAAAGCTGATATAATGTTTTTTTTTTTTTTCAGACCGCGGCCTCGGCGATGCCCACACATGGCGCCAGATCGGGAAAATCGCTGTCAAAGTAGCCAAGGCGCTTAATGATGAGGATGATGATGATGACGACAGTGGAAGTGATAACGACAGCGATAGTGGAAGCAGCAGCAGTGATAGTGACAGCGACAACGAAGACGAAGATGAAGATGAAGAACAAGAGCACGAGGAAGAGGGAGAGGAAGAGAAAGAGGAAGAACACGAAGAGGAGAAAAAGGAACACCACTTTGCTGCTTCGTTAAAGTTTGCGGGCAAGTTGGATAAGCTTGCTCATAAGAAGGAAAAGGAGGCCAAGGAGGGGATAGAGCAGCAGCATCAGCATCAAGCCCAATTGCAGGCTCAGCAGCAACTTCAAGCTCATCCTCAGCCCTGTCCTCAGCCTCACTATACGGCGTATAATCCTTATGCGCAGGCTGTTCAACCTCAACCTCATCCTCACTATACCGCCTATAATCCCTATTCTCAAGGCGCTCAATACCAGCAAGTACCAAGATGCTAAACTAGATTATGGGGTGTGATTTGGCTTTCTTGTATGATACCATTTTTATTGATAAAGCGTGTTTTTGCAATTCATCATATTCATATTCTTCTATTTGATTGATATTATTAGATTGGATTTTACCATAGGGAGGGACAATACCTCTATCTTGCTGGTAAAGATGATAATGACTAAGAGTTCATCAGTTATCGATAGGAGATCTCGTATTGCTAGGCAGGATTTAATGCCGGTATAGTGTGCAGCTTATTTAACGAAGGGTGGAGAACGATTATCCCACATGTCTAACAGTAAGCAAGATCTTGATCATGCAGTAATCATTAACTAGACTGCTATATCGCCAATGGAACACAAAGGGGTATCGACTAACAAAGGGCATGTGCAGGATAACCATTCGATAGGAACCAAAAGGCTGAACAAACCAATAAAACTAACCAAACCAAAGATAAAACACCGCTAAATCGTTTCTCGTATCATATCACCGACACCGGTGTTGGGCAGAATATCCCCAGTGGAAGAGACATTGAGACCGTGTAATTGGGCATGTTGACCGCCTCAGCAATCTGGAGATCTCCCACAATACTAACCAGTATGTATGCCTCGCTCCGGCTGAGTCCCTTGGTGGCCACCAGCCATTGTATCATGTTTCGGACGGCTTTCTTGCTGGCCTCGGGCAGGCTCGCATCGATCCCCATTGCCGCGTAGTGGCCGTGGTCGGGAATCGGATTCCGCATCATCGCTTTCGGTGGTGTTTGGTATTGAGGTGCCGTCACCCACGGCTGGTTCTTGCATACTTCCAGTCGGAGCGTCGCCTTGACCACGGTCTCGATCGCTGTCCCGCAGACCTCCCCGTGTCCTTGTGCGGCGTGGCCGTCGCCGCAGCTAAACAGGGCCCCGCGAGTGTGCACCGGAAAGTAAACAACTGACCCAACAGTCAGGTCTCGACAATCCATGTTACCCCCAGCCGCTGTCGGGGGGATGGTAGAAAGATCATCGTCGGTTGCAGGGGCCACGCCCATGCATCCCAGGAACGGCCGCAGCGGTATTCGAACTTTGTCTTTGAACGTCGTGCATCCTCGACCCTCGTCCAGTTTCCAGATATTCAGTGCTGGATCTGGAAACTCGTCGGCCAGCAGCCCAAACCCCGGGATGATGGCCGACCATCCCCAGTCGGCAACTTCCAATCCCAAGATCTCGACCTTGAGCACGTCACCGGGCTCTGCCGATTCCACAAACACCGGGCCGAAAACAGGGTTCGCGATGCTAATGTCCAGCGAGGTGATAGTTGACGCATCGGACATTGGTCCAATCTGGCCATTGCTGCTGTCAATGGCATCGAAGGAGACCTGGTCCCCCGACGAGACGGTCAAGACTGGAGGGAGACTCTTCGACCATTGTAGATGGCCGTGCTTTCGTCCGACATGAAAAGAATTGCACTGTGAAGCTGAGCCCATACCGGAGCAGAATGGGCCAGAAGAGAGGGATCAAGAATCAAGAATCAAGAATAACAGTGGGGAGATGCAGCAACACACAGACAACAAATATGTTCTGGAAAAGAAGGATTTTCTCATGGATAAATTGCAGGATCAAGGGCCAGAATGCCGAAAGAGAAAATCCCGGAAGAGAAAATGGGAGCAGCTTCAGTATTGGACAGTCATGGCGGGCTCAGGTGTCAGTGTCGCAGTCCCCACACCCCGGAAGTTTGAGTGCCTATCTAGCTTCCTGATCAAGCAGGAGAGAGAAATAAAGGGGGGCCTTCTAGCAAGATGGGGAGCCGCAAGTCACACAAAGCACGTCGACTAGTTCGAGCATCGCCAGCAGGTTCATCCTTGACGAGGGGATGTGGGCGTCTGCGTGGGCTTATCGAGCAGGATGAGGAGATGTAACTTTGCTGAAGCCCAATCAGACTGGCAGGATGACTAAGACGGCCCCTCCAGAACAAAGAGAAATCTCAAATCATCACAGATACTGCACGCCTCGACGCCTCGTGCCACCAGAAAAACCAGAAACCCCGGGCTGTGCGAGCAGAGGGAGGGCCAAATAATTCGCTGCCGTGCAGACATGGTCGTGTTTCCAACGGGGACAAGTAAATTAATATGGACCCGGCCGGGTGTGGAGGAGAAAACGACCTGCTTGTTTGGGCATGGTGGTAATCTGGCATTTTTTACATACACTAACACTTACAGTATCAGGCTTATAGGCTATAAACAGTTCTCAAGAATCCTGTCCATCTAAGAATGCCACTAAACACGATCGATTATCACTTCCTCGCCGGCTCGCCGTCAGAGACGCTACTTCTTGCGCTATATCACCCGCCATCATTCCCCGCGTCGACAGTTTCATGATGTGATTAATCAGAGTCGCATCGTCGGTCGAGTCACTGATCCCATCTGACACAACAACAAGCAAGTAACGTCGGTCTGGCGATAGTTTGAGTCTCATCATATCCGGTTCGTTGGACAAAAAGTTACCCCGGGTTTCAGGGGCAGACGACGACGATGAAGCCCGCCGTGTCTTTTGACTCGTTCCCTCGTCTTCGATCGTGTTAATGGGATTCTTGTACTGCAGGTCACCAATTGCTCGCGACATGTTCAGCGCCCCTGTGGATAGAATGTCACCATCTGCCGTTTGAATGGGATGTGAGGGTACACACCTACACGGGCAGTTCCACTGCGCGTGTTGATAACCCCACCAGCCTCCTCGATTCGTGACTTTTCACTAGGAGCATCTGGTTTATGGGACTTCGTGAGACGTCGCTGGTTCACCCATGTTATCACCATGTCGCATCAACAGGCATATATGCTAACTTACGATATGACATGGACGCTCCGTTCTAGGGTCCCGTTCAGCTAGAATAACGTGAGAGTCTCCAAGGTTGGCGACGACCAAATCGCCTTTTGTCAGGTTGATAAAGCATAATGCAACAGTCGATCCAGAAACAGCAGGTTCCGTGGCTTCGTTCTTGAAACGATCGAGCAGAACGCCGTCTTCATCTGCCAGCGCACCTTTGATGGCCCCTTCATAATCGCCAAGGTCAAACTCTGGACGCTTCGCGAGCAGAAAGTGTAGGTTTCGACTGGCATGCTCTGCGACTAACTGCGAACCACTGTTGGGTTAGTGTAAGGTTCTTTTAGCTGTGGTATTGAACACTCACTGTCCGTCGTAAACTGCAAAGAAGGCAAGCTTATCCTCCGTTTTGGAAGGAAACTGATCCGGCAGGACTAATGTGCATCGATCTTCTTGGAATTGTCGACCTCCTTGAGCCTAGCATCCATCAGTCAATATCCTATACCAGCTCGAGTGGCTTACTTGGCCTGCGCCTGCATCAAAAAGCAGAACCGCATCTGATGTCGACATTAGAGTGTTCCGGAACATTTGCGTCCACAATATCCTCACTGCCAGGGCTATACAACAGAGGGATACAACAAGAGGCAGAAAAAGCAAGTCTCGATATTCTTCCATAGTTGCTGTCCTTGGATCTGGGTGATGATGGCTGACATCATGGCCTATTTATGCTCTTGAATGCTCCTGCGTCACGCGCTGCTCATCTATGGTTCTTTGCCATTATCCATTGATAGCCACCGATGTTGATTAGGTTTGCCAATGACATCTCGTCTGTTGAGTTCATATCTTCAGATCCTCAGTATGTTTGTAGAATAAAAAGATCACAGATCACAGATAACAAATCATAAATCATTAATAGTATTATCTGTAGTCAATGGTCAGTTGTAAATAAAGCGACGCGGACTAACTGAATCGAGTAATCGAGCAACTTCCGCCGCGGATTATTTTCTGTCGTCATGTTTCGCCTCGCTCTCTCCGCCTGATTCTCAATTCTTCTCCTTCCATCTCTCCTCTCGACTATCCTGGACTTGAATAGCCCGCCATGGGCTGGGTTGGAGTGGCTACACTCATTGCGACGGCATGTTTCGTCCTCTACCGTTATCCCCCTCGTTCCTGGCCGCTCGATCCCGAACCCTCGTCTACCCCTCGACCCCAACCGGAACCGATCTCCGAAAAAACCGTCCCAGCTTCGGGCGGAGAAGACGTGGAGGCCAAGAATGTGAAGCCGGTAGATGAGGCAGATTCTTCGCGTGATGGCGATGGAGAAGAGGCAGAGGATGCACAGTCGACACCCAAAGCATCGGCCTCGACGCCAGTTCTCCAAGTGCCAACGTTCAGCCTGGATGATAACCCACGCCCCACAACTGAACAATCCAGCCAGGGACTGCGGAATGATAATCACGCCTCGATCAAACAACCATCTGCATCTTCATCGTCGACTCCCTCCATCATGACCAACAATCCAGAGTCGCTAACTATGCCGCCACCACCGCAACCATCATCGACTTCCTCCTCGTTAATGCCTCCCCCTCCGCTCCCGCGCCTGCGCCCGACAGCCCAGCAAAATCAATCTCAACCTCGACCACAACTCCCTCAGTCCTCCTCGCTGTTAACCCCAGGACGACTCCCCCCTCGCCCCAGCGCAGGCAACTCCCTCCGCCCCCCTCCATCCGCTGCATCCTCCCTCCGAGCCCCTCCCACCAGCAGCCGCCCCCCAATGAGCAACAGCCTAGCCCCCACAAAGACCCTCAAACCATCCCCTTCGTCCAAAAGAGCCGTCCTCGAACCAGGCTTCTCTCCCCTTGACTGGGCCGCGCTCACCTCCAACCCCAAAAACAACCTGCGCGGGGCGAACCTGCCCCCGGGTCTGATCCGGGTGACGCCGTCGATGCTCAAGGCGCAGAATGGCCGAAAGGGCGCCGACGCGTGGACCTCCTATCAGGGCAAGGTGTTTAACATCCAGCCATACGTCCCGTTTCATCCGGGCGGGAAGGGCGAGCTGCTACGGGGTGCTGGGAAGGATTCGGGAAAGTTGTTCATGGAGATTCATCCGTGGGTGAATTGGGATGCTATACTGGGGGAGTGTCTGGTTGGGATTCTGGTTTCGGAGAATGAGGCTGCGGGTGAGAATAATCTCGATTCGATGGATTAGTCTCGCTTCCTCTTCTTTTCGTTTCTTCCCTGCACATATTATGTTCTCCCTGCTGTCTGCGATAGACTGTACTATACCCTTGGTGATATAGATACCAATACCCTAGAAGATACACATACTGTACAACATAATGATATTCTCACAGCATACCATAGTACATACAATCATGACCAATAATATAACAATATCCCGTATTATATCACATATCACATCTACAACTCATCCTTATCAACCCCCTGAATGCCCACCAACTCCGTCTCAAAAACCAACGTCGAGCCCGCAGGAATCGGCCCAATAGCCCGCTGCCCATATCCGTACTCGGGGGGAATCGTCAAAGTCCGCTTATCACCAACACACATGTCCAAAAGACCTTCGTCCCATCTAAACATCGCAATCGTTAGCCATACATTCATACTTCACTAAAAATATGTGTTGAAACTCACCCCTTAATAACCATTCCCGACCCAACTCTAAACGTCAACGGCTTGTTGCGGTTGTAGCTCGCGTCGAACTCGGAGCCGTCAGAGGCGAGGGTACCGCGGTAGTGCATGTGGATGGTGTCGCCTTTGGTTGTTTTGCGGGTGCAGTCGGTCGAGTGGGTTGTTTCGATGCCGAGTTCTGCGGAGACGGCGAGGGAAGTGAGGGAGAGGAGGGTGGTGAGGAGGGAGAAACGCATTTTGATTGTTAATTCTTTTGATTAATTGTGATTGTGGTGATAGGGGGGTAATGGTTGTTGATGGTGAGGTTGGGAGTAGGTTGTTGGAAAACGTGGTTAACTGAGTTGAATTGAAGCTCTGACCGGCGAGTGCTCGGAGTTAGCGGGCACAGACCTCCATCTCAACTATGTATGGATAACTACAGGCAACATACGAGTAATACGTCTAGAGTAATTTGCAGGATAAATATTAACGTAATGAGCCAGCCCAATTTTGATATCCGTCTAAATGTTCCTATATACATGAATCCCAAACAATAACATTAACATAAATTCAAGCAATTAAGCCCATTTACCCAGCAAAGCCATAAGCAAAGCGCCCAAGCACAAAAGGAAGAAAGCAGCAAGAACATCCCGAATGGGTGCTTTTCGCATGGATGTGCTGAACATGAACTCGTGGGCCATGAGTTCCACGAGAGCTGTGTAGATCAGAATGCCAGCGGAGATCGAGTCGAATACTCCGTTGACAATGAGGGTGGTGCGGCCCTCTGGGGGATAGCTGTTGCGCACCCCCAATCCGATAGCAATCGCAATTGGGGTGGAGATGCCATAGCCAAATCCTAGCAAGTAAGGGGTCAACCGCTTCGATCGGGGCCACGGGATCGTGGCCAGGCGAGACCCCAAACCCAGGCCTTCAAAGGTTTGGTGGAAGACAAGGACAATGTACAGCGTGACGAATTCCGATCCGGACACCGCCAGGGTCAATCCAATGAAAATGGAGTGGAAAATAATGCCGAATTCCAAAATGAAAATAGAGGTCAACTGGGCCACGTAGTCCTCGAGGGAAGTGTCCTTCTCGGCCATTTCGGCGTCATGGTGCTCACGACCGTGGCCCAGGTGGTCTTCGCCGGGCATGACTGTTTTAGGATCCACGGTCGAGACAGGGATTTCCTTTCCATGCGAGTGGTGGTCGTGTGCCAACTCATGGGCGTGACTTTCGCCAAAGCGAGCGTATCTCATAACCATCAACTCAACAAAGAATAGGACGACGATGGTCATAAGGACGATGCCCTCCACCCAGCTGTACTCGGTGATTGGGCCGGTCAGACATTCATTGGTCAATGCCTCTTCTGCAGGAGCAAGCAAATGAATAAAAGCCGTGGCAATAATGACACCGGAACCAAAGTACTTGGCGATGAAGAATGCCCATCCTGGGACACCCTTACCCCGAAAGCTGTTGGCAAAAACGGGGAAGACGGCGCCAAACATGGAGCCAACCATGATGACGAAGATCGACGAGATACGCAGACCCATGCGACCATCAAATTTGTTGCCTGTATCACAAGCAGGTGCATCCTCCCGTGGGAGGAGCGCGTGGAAGATTTCCGAGGCCATTATGGCGTGCGTTGGCGAGTCGACTGAAAAATTGAGGACAGGGTCACAACAGCACGGGCCAGTGAGAGGAGGGGAAGAAAAAGAAAAGAGAGGTCTGACAGGTGCCACGCAGGTTTCACGAAAATAGGAATGGACCCTGAAGATCTAAGAAAGACAAGAAAAGAGGGAAGATAGGATGCAGGCGGCTGAGATATCCGATATATGGCAGGTCTGCGAGCCTTCAAATAGCGCGAGGGCCAAATCCCCTTTTCTTTATGGGATCTTCCTCTTCTTCCCTGCTTTGTGTTGATTTCGCTCGGCGCTTATGGCGTCCTGTTTAGTGCGTCTCGCCTCGTGGATGTCGGTGGGCTCAGCGTCCTCAAGGTCCCCGGACGACGGTACAGACCGCGGGCAAGAACTCAAACAAGATGTTCTCCAGGCGAAACAGACGCAGGGATTAGGTGTCAAGCACGCTAAGCAGTCGTGGTCGGACCGTTTGATATCTTGGTATCGTGGGATGGGAGATGAGAGTCAAGCCAGCAACTCTCGATCGACCGATATGGTAGTAGCAGTGTAATAGCAGGCGAATAACTACCCGTCACAATCTATAGACACTGAAAGTAATAGAGGCCCAAAGGCAGACGTGGAGATGGTCGGAGGATGGCAGTCCATTGTGAGATTTTTTGATGGTTTTTCCAGTTGGCAGAGGTTGGCCGCACCTGGGGACCTTGGGAGAAAGCGGGCCTACCAAAGGTGGCTCGTAGACGTCAGGACGATAAAAAGGATGTCGAGGAACCACTCTGGAGGACCTTGGGGAATGCATCTCGCAGCCTCTGGTTGGCTGGAATAGCGGCTGTAGTGGGGTAGGAGTCACGTGTTCCCCGAGAACTGTTCATATTAAATCAACATGAGATCTTTGCGAGAATACACACACTTACCTGTTGGATATTGGATATAAATGTTAATAATCGATATTCTGATAGTGGATATTGAGTATACTGGCAATATTGAGCCAGCACAAGTAGCCAAGAGGTCATACTGAGAACATGAAGTCGAGATTTGAATTTTCAAGGGAAGAGTTTGAAGTGGGGGCTAGCAGAATCCAGCCAATCAGTAATCGCTGATTCAAAGCGGTGTCTTGGAGGGGTTGGCTGTATTATCCGCTTAGCGCCTTGGCGCGGTCCATCTTGACTTGTCGATATTCGAAGCATTAATAACGGTTGGCCTCCAAGGTCGACGGCCAGAAGAATAACTTCGCACTTGTTCCATCTCACCAACGCCATCTCTCAAAAATTCTGACGAATAACTTTCACTTGCTTCCTTCGCTTGGAATCTATCCAGATACTACAGCCAGGCACTCTGATTTCGGTGACTGCTTCGGTCGACGCACCGAATACGGACTACTGTCCTCCTATGCGTCCGATGCATAGTTCAAACACCCGCTCCATACAACCCCGCCATCGGGTGAGGGAGTATGCCCAATGTGATATCATCATCTGAGATCCAGCAAAAAGCCTCATAAGCCCTGTGGACGGTTTGAGGTTTCAATCTGTCAAGCTTTACTCCTCGTGGCCATTTACCTTTCCGTCCGTGCAGGCATTGGATGGTCGTATTGCATATTAGCCGCTCTATCCCCGGCTAAATGGTGACAGGGATATGAAATTGGATGTTCTGTGATGGGCAAAGATGAAGCTGCTAACTTTCTAACGGTTGTTGGATTGCAGTTAGATGACTGCTATGGCTGAGCAATTGCGGTGCCTCGTTTGAATTATTTCTCGGATCTCTCATGCTCATCTTGACAATTTTGCTTGGATGCTGGATGCAACTAGTCATGGACTCCATCGACGAGAAATTACTACGATCCTGTTCCACCGGTGATCTATCCTCGATCGCCACTCTTCTTGCCAATCACGCGCCTTCGTCCGAGGCAGTCCAGGAAATGATGTGCAAAGCAGTATATTCAGCATTATCCGATCAACCACCCGCAGACTGGCTAAATTTGTCGACTATTTACTCCAACGTTTCCCCGACATCCGCCTCTCAGAGGAAACCATTCGCTGGTCCGTCTACTCGCACTCAATTCCTCTGATTAAAGCTTTCTGCGCCAATGACCCCCTGTCTTGTACAGGGAGCTTCCTTGACGGTGATGGAATTCCACTGGTCCTCGCTGTTTCAACCTGTAGCTCGGCCGATTTTCTAGATTGTCTACTTCACCATGGTGCAGACCCTACATTGCCTCACGGTCGCCGGGTACCGCTCCGGCCAGCAGCGGTAATTTGCTACAAGGGTTCGATTGATGCCGTTGAAGTCTTGCATCGTCATAGAACCGACTTTCGTCACTCCCAGATCCTCTATGCGGCTATCGGTCGTGGATACTTGGAAGTAGGCCGATATCTATTAACGCACGGATTAACGCCATCAAATGATGATGATTTGGAAGCCGGGACTACTGGTCCTCCTACGCATCTTCATCTCGCTGCTAGCATGGGCAATGTAGGCATGGTCCAACTTTTTCTTGACCATGGGGTAGATAGGGATGGGGAAAATGAGGAACAGCATCAGCATATAAGGGTTATTGAATTACTGAATGCTAATTCATGATAGCAGTGTAACAAGGATATATATCGTTGAATTCTTGCATCGACATGGATGGCGAAGAACAGGCTGCGGTTGATGAAGGGGGGAAGAAGTCGGAAGCTGAAGAGATGGAAGAGAAAGTGCAGCGGGTGGGAGGCGATGTACAATTGGGCATATGGAAGCTACAAGAGTCGGCTTACCGGTCAAGTTAAAGAACCTACATTTCATAAAACTTCAAATTGGATGGATTCCAGTTTCCAATCTACGCTGCTTTTTATTCTGTCAGAGCGAATACTGTAGTCATCAGACCACATTAGCTTTAGATTCATCATAATAATTCAGGTATTGATATACAAAAGCGATTCTGTTGTAATACTGCCATCACTATCACACCCAGGCATTGGTCAAGCGCTCCTGCTCCATGTATAAGTTATAGATGACGGTAACTTCCCTTTATAGTGATTTATGAGGTCTCGGATGAGGCAATCACATTTCCTTATTTGGATGTACCTATAGGCAACTGAAGCTGGATCCGTTGACCCTTTTTGAGGCATCCAAACAAACATTTGTAAAGACAGTCAGATAAAAGAACATTTCTATTTAGACGGTTTTTTCCAACAAAATACCATATATAAAAAATGGAAAAAAACATACAACAGCAGGGATTCGCTGGTGGTCACCCACCCAACTACTAACCTGCCGGCGTGTGGCTTAAGTACGGCTGAGCGGACGGGAAGCCCTGTTCTCCACACCCTGTGGTCGTATGTACTTTGCTTTTATCAGTTGAGAAATATATAGGAATACCTTTTCCACTGTGATCTCAACAACGACTGCATACGCACAAGCTTATCTTCTTTTGCTCAACCTCACTCATCTCAAAGCTATTCTCTCTACTGCGCCTGTGTTCGCCAATATTTCCTCTCTTTCCTATTTTACTTTTTTGTCTTTCTGGAACCATGGGTAATAACATGGATGGTGGGGGTTGGTTGCATGATTGATGCATTTATACTATTCCCTATAGGACTGGAGTGGATGAAGCAACGGTATTTCCAGACAAACCCGAGATTATATTGTATAGAAGGAAGTTCGAGAGCTAACTTATGCTGGTTGTTAGCGGCACCTGGGCTGTCACCTTTACAGCATGCAATTGCTGCTGGTGTAAAATCAAACACTGGCAGCAGAGTAGCCCAGAACCTCGAGATTTGGACCCAGCTCTTGAAAGAGCCGTTGAGCGAGTTTTCCGCAGAATGTTCAAACCTGTATTATATCGAAATGGGGCCTTCCCAAGACCTCCCACCGAAATCAACCACTGAGGCAAAAAAAACTATAACGGGCAGTCTACGTCAACATCGAGAGGTCGAAACGCCGACAGAGCATGAGCGCCCAACAGGGTCAATGAGAATCCTAGCCCAATTCCATTACGAGCCAGATGATAAGAAGAGGCAATAGGAGCGTGCGTCTTCTTTTTGCCCGATGGATCGCTGTCCAGGGTTTCGGTCGTTCAAGTTGTGATGCTAGTGCCACAGATATATATCCCGCCATAGCGGTCTTTTATCCTGGTCTGTGATTCGAAGAAAAAGGCCACGACATAATTATCAACGTGGATTAGAACTAGCCATCCATTAAATAGCAGAGCATCAAGCAATCTCAAAGCATTCTATATTTCAACTGTAGGTAGTAGGTTGTATGAGGTCATGTGAGCTTACCCATACGATCTCGACCAAACCTTGGCGCAGAGCTCCAACCCCATCCCTCACCCCCCAGAATCAAAGAAACAATCACAAACCTCTGTTTTACCCTGATAATTAATTCTCACTGAGCTGCATATCGTCTCCTACTGAATCCAACACAGACATAAACATGGCCCCAATCCGCCGATACCTCCGAATCAGCAAATATTCCGTCCTCGAATGCCGAATTTACCTAGAGAACCCCTCTGATACACGATGGCTCCTCGATAGCAGAGATCCTGTCCTCAAGCGAATCTTTACCTGCATTCGACCATTGATCCTGCCTAAGCTGCGCGAAGAAAATGAGAGGTTATTTTCTAAGAAGAAGGGGAAGCCTGTTAAGGACGTGATAGCTGAAGGTATGCCATGGCTCATAGGACTCGAGCTCAGAGGGGATGAAGTTTTCTAACTACTGGTTTGATAGATGAATTCGAGGTGGCTATATTTCTTCGAGACTCGCGTACGCGCCATTCGCTCCTGACGCGACAAAAGACCTTCCAAGGGGCCGGGGAGGGATCGGGAGAGAATAAACAAGGGGGCTCTGCTGGGACTGCAGAGGCTGGGATCTTGGTCGAGAGCGATGATGACTCTGGGCCGGGGTTGGACGAGATCCCACAAGCTGGCGCTGAAGAAAACGAGACAAATGCCAAACGCCAACGACAAGCGGACTCGCCGGAGACTCAGCGCATGTCGAAAAGAAGGAAAGGGAAGGAGCCAGCACCGCAGGCCGATGAGGAAGAAGAGGCGGAGGACAAGAAACTGGGATTCAGGACCAATTATGAAAGTTTCAACATCTACGGCTGGGTTCTTTGTCTGCTTGTCACGCGCAAAGGGGAAAAGGCTCGAGCGAGAGCAGCGCCCTCGGAACCGAATCGCCAGGTTCTGATGGAGGAGTGGATGTCGACACAAGCCCAGGGAGGAGACTTGGGCGAGGAATGAAAGGAAAGTGGCGCAGCGCAGCATGACGTGCCTTATGCAACAATGGTCGGTATTACAAGTTTTCTCCAGAAGGGTGCCTGGAATGGCCAGGGTCGGGTCTTCTGGTCGTGGTCTTGGTGAGGGAATTCTTGAGTGCCGCAGCCAACGGTTTTGCCGGTTGGCAAGTGTCTGGAATGCCGGCGATTCCGATTTCGCAGCCACATATCCGGCTGACTATGTCGATGAGTCGACTATGCCGCAACATGCGGCTTATGCTTACGGACCATGATGGATGTACCAATACAACCAAGAGTACTGGCGTGAGAACCGCACGAGATGGTCATACGATATGCCGCAGCATTGAACATTGATGCTGGGAGTACAGAGTCACGCTGTAGAAGGTGAAATCCGAATGGCAGGCCATGGCCCATCGTATGATGCCAGGGTATACGACAGGGGCCGTCCAAGTCGATTGGAGACGAATAAACCCCCGAATTCCTGCTGTGTGACCGTGGCTCGAGTCTCGTGAGGGCCGTTGGAATCAGAAGGCCAACATCAAATCAAGGACGATGCTGTGTGATGTTGTACGAGGTCTGATGGAGTAAAGGAGTACGATGGAGACAGGACTCCATTCTGAAACTGGCCACATACGATAGCCACCCCATCCCTAGACTATATGTAGTCGATCTTAACACCAGCCAAACAACCCGATCCATACCCCTGGGAACACACAAGCCATCAGGAGTCAGCCCCTGGGCTTCCTGACACATGCATGAAGATCATGTTTAGAGTTCCGGCATGGTGCATTAACCTACGATCGGTATGCAAGTCATCTATGATGTCTCAAAGCATCGCATCACCATCGTCCCTCATCCATGGAATACACATGCTCATTCTTGTTGTTCCTACGGAGTTGTCCGTCTATCTCGTACCAGATACGACATCCGCAACACCGAAGAGGGAGCTAAAAACCCCGAGAAATTCCCGTTCTAGGCCAGCGGTCGGAGAGCGGGATGCGAGGCCGACCGATCAGAGAGTCTCAGACTGGCAAAGAGACACGTGCCCAAGTGGGCGGATTAGTTATCCAATCGATTTGATTAAAAAGGGCCTTCGCAGTCTTGACGTCACGACTGTCGCCAAATCCCGATTACTTTTACGGTATTGACTATTGGCGATACTTGATATGCATGTCTGCCTGGTCCTGTTCCTATTCCCTGATAGTCTGGTACAGAGCGCTTTGTAAGGCGTAAAGTACCCTTTGTAAAGTGAGAACTGGAGAAAGAAAGTGGATCGACTGCAGGAAGATGAAACACCGCGGTGGTTTTGCCGAGTTGCTCAACGTGAACGAACACTGGAGCCGTCCCTGAGACCAAGTGGTGCTAATTACTTACCTGCCGAAGCTGGTATACAAAGTACACTTGGTGCAGGAGGCGAAAAAAAATCAAGGTGCAGTAGTCAGGAACAGGATCAAGGTGCAGCGGAGTACTCCGGCAAGGCGATTGACTATTTCCCATAGCGGATGGAGACCAGCAAGTCAATTATATCATGACAAAACCTTGTCTGTTGTTGAAACCAACCAGTCTCGACCCAAATCAGAAACCGAAGCCAAATAGTGAATCAAAATAATCAATTTGAACTTTCTAACTGTGTCTAATTCTCAAGCTTCAATCGCAAACTTGACCGCAAATCCGCCCACATGATGGACACACACTAAGTAGACTCCGTTGCAAAGCGGAAGGGCCAAACTTTCCAACGGTGCGGAATGAACTCCTCCTTCTCCATTTATTTTCGGTGGAGTCCAATTTCCCGTTTGTTTTGTTTTTTCTCGAATCCCTTTTTCGCTTCTCCACTTGGGGCCTTTTTTTTTTGTTGCCATGTGTTTTCTTTCTTTTTGTTGAGTTTGATCGTTCCGTTCCTCTCGATCCATTCGCACAGCCACAAATACGATGTACGGTACGTACAATACCGTATTCTGGTATCCGATGTATCCATCCCCCTTTCTGGATTCCAGAAGCCTGGTCGAAAGTGAACAGCCAGCCAGTAGGCAGACTGGCAGACTTGGCTGGCTGGCGTGTTCAGGAGGTGGCAATAGAAGTATATTAAATCGACAGATGAAACCTGCATATCCATTGCGTGATTAGGGGTGATCTGAGTGATGTGTTGAGGAGTGACGTGCAGGATCAACCCACCCTGGCTTGTCATCTGCAGAAATATGAAGATCGGACGGGATGGAGTCTGCTGTGACAGGCTACAGCTTACAGGCAAGACCACAAGGCTACTATCATGATCAGCTATCAGGTTATCATTTGTCAAGCGAATTGGTTGGCTGGAGGATATCCCGTGTATTTGTCAATCGATTGGGTAGGATGGGCAAATCGTAGCGATATCATCATATCAGCCACACCGACTGGAGTCAACGCATCATTTCTCTGGGGCAAATCTGGTACACTACGGTCACTACGGCAAGAGTTGACAAGGGCTCCATAATTATCCAGAATGGCAGATAACGATGAGCACATTCTCCATCCGAACTGCAGAGACGATGCTGCCAATACGAGAGGTCATCTGCAAGGAGAAAATCGTTCTTGTTGGCGGACCATTCGCCTGAGGACGATTCCCCTGAAACATCCCTGTGGATGGCGTAGTGTTGTTGACCTGTCAGATTCCCCCCCATCCCTGTCAGTTTGGAAAGCCATAAAATTGTGGCATTAGGCAGACTGTATTTTTTATGGAGTCAGAGCACTTGGACGATTCCGGCATTCTGGCTGGGGCTAGGATCTCGTTACACAATATGATTTTATCATTTGACAATAGGAATCAACTGCCTGATCACCCCGTCATCCGTCAAACCCCGAATCATGTTACACTTTACAGTCTGACTCTCCCCTATCATCCTGACTTCCGATCTGCGAACTAGCCAGCCAGCACGTGTATTACTGCTATTACATCCTTTTTACACTTTTCTTTGCTTTTCCCTGCTGGCTTTGCTGGCTTGCTCGCTTCCTCTTTGAGTGCCCTGCGTCTTCTTTGATTCTGTCAACCACTAGTGCAGGAACTAGCGTAAGGCATTGACTCATGATGTTTAGAGATAAAGATACGGTAAAGGTAATGATTAATATACTGTATCCCCTCTCAAACGCCCCTGTACGAACTATGTAATTCTGTAACGTCTAGAAAAACAAAAGAAGAAAACAGTGGGGTCATG
Organism: Aspergillus wentii DTO 134E9; assembly: GCF_001890725.1. Lineage (NCBI taxonomy): Eukaryota > Fungi > Ascomycota > Eurotiomycetes > Eurotiales > Aspergillaceae > Aspergillus > Aspergillus wentii. Next base: position 2,311,029 of record NW_024467835.1, on the reverse strand, counting down.
ATTCTCCTCCATTCTTCCATTCTGCCCAGATGTGGTCCTTGCCAGAAGTCCATGATTCATCAATATTGATCAATAATCAAGTGGAACTGGAAAAAGGGGAAGTGAAAAACTTTGCAGCAGCAAAAAAAAAAACAAAAAAAATGAATCCCGGGAAGAACGACAAAGAGTGGAGCCCCGGAGAGCTTCTAGAAAATTTCCTTATGATTTCCGATTGGGGCGAAACCGTGTAACTTTGCTTACTTTACCAGTAAAAGTACGTACGGGCGTACCTAATCGACTACGTCAGATGGTCTGGTGGAGCTCTTTTCCTTTTTTCTTTTTTATTTTATTTTATTTATTTTATTTTCCCTTTTTCTTTTCTTACGCAGGGATGGAAAATACTGCGAATCGCTGCCATTCCATGCCCGGCCGAAATTTATCAAAAATACCAAGTGCTCGCTGTGGTTTGCGCTTTTCACTATAAGTACGCTGTCGTCCTCCATCTTCGATCTTCAACTTCAATCTTCAATCTGGTCTCCATCTATCTTGGCTATCTTGCTACTCCATTGACTATTGTCCACTACATCTACTCTATCTACATCCATCTGCATCTATATCCATCTACTACATCACAATGCCTTCTGTCGGTGGTGCCTCGTCTCAATTCCCTCCTTGCCCCGGTCCTCCTCCCAAGGGCCCTCTTCCTCCTCTGCCGAAATAAACCATGGCTATGTTCCCTTGACGACTTTGATGACCCCGGCGTTCTCGAGCCTTGCATCATCTGCCAAACCTTTCTCTCGCGATGATGCTCTACAACAACAAAAACAACTCTCGAGACGCCCACGACATGGGAGCTACAATCCTCCAAAACATGGATTATCACGATTTCAGTTTCTTCGGCTCTGCAATAATCTCGTTCGATCTTCCCGACTACTCTCTACTTTATGGGGATACTCTTCTCGGTTTTTTCTTTTTCATTCTACTAGCACAGCACGTCTTACAAACGAATGACTGCTGCGCCTTTATAATTCTACATGCGCTGGCGCATCCTTCGATTCCACCAAATCAACCTGTGTTTCAAAACAACCACCATATACCCATCGGCTTGCGCGGGTATTCCACGATTTAGTGGGCAACATGGGCAAGTGCGGGGAGGGAGAAAAGCAGCATGGATAATATCATGATTCAGAACATCCATCCCATATCTGCCAATGCCCCGAAGCTGAGCCCCGCGCTATATCAGAGACCATCTGACGATGGGGCGCCATGGCGCGATGTCTAGGTCTAGTGCCTGGTCGTCTGCGATATTATTCTTCAGCTTGTGGAGTTGCTTTTTCCTCGTGTTTCTCCGCACGAAGCCGATGCATTATCGGTGTCAGGTTGATTATGTCTTTTTCCTTTCTTTCATCTGTCTTATCTTTTATTTTCTTATTTTCTTTCTTTTTGAACCATGCATATGGGCCTGAATTGTTCGAATCAACGGCATGTATAATAGACTTAATATACCCAACAGAGCATTCGCTTTTGTTACCAGTGCTTTGACGCTCGGAATATGATATCATCAATTTACCACTACACAAACCACTCAACCCATCTGACTAGCTAGAGACTAGAGAGCCTCCCGGCGATTGAAACAGTCATGTAGCTGTAGGTTTCACCACGGCACTAGCGGGCCATGTACTTACAGGGATGATGACTGCAATCACTGTCTGTGCAAAGCAACTAGTTATTCCTACTATGTATGTGAGATGACTCGATGAGTTGATCTCGCGCGATTATTTCCATTTTCTTATCACAATCCCCCCGGTTTTTGCTTCCTGCCTTGTTTTTGCGGCCAAGATACGGAGAACCCTTGTAGTTAGTACTAGGGTAGGTAGTCATCATCAGCTGAGGCTGTGGCTTGGCTGCCTAGTTATATTATTAGATGCCTGATACTGATAGGCAGTTGATCTGATAGACTCATATCGGCCAGAGAATTGACCACATGGTTTCGTTTAGATAGCAACGTGGAGTGGAATGCTTGCCATTCGGATACTAGCTGGTAGTATCGCTGGTAGCAGTCAGAGATAGACAGCGTGGACAGAAACCAGAAACCGCCCAGGTGAGACATGCTGTACTTCATGCATTGAACATGCAAAATAGATGAAAATAATCTATCTCAAGTCCTCAACTACTCCATTAATATCATACTAGTCAAAAGGCATCGTTCTCACAATGCCATGGTAACATTCCGCCCCTGTACTCCGCATGTACTCCGTCGCTGCCAAAGTCTCCTTGACTAGCGGAAAACAGGGCGCAAAGCCGCAGTAAAAATAAATCCACGTGATAGCCGCTCAACAACCATCCCCAAACCAACTCTTTCTCCCCGCTCGCGCAACAATGGTCCTGGAGCTCCATGTTTGGGGTCCGGCGTTTTCGCTGCCGTCAATCGACGCTCAATGCCTCGCTACTATCACCTATCTTTCTCTAGTCCTCCCCAAGGACGCGTGGGTGTTGATCCCAAGCAGTGATCCTTCCGTCTCTCCTACCCGTAAGGCTGGCTCTCTCTTCTGACATCAGACGGTGTGGCTTGGGCAAAGTAAACTGACCACTAGCTTGGAATTACAGATGAACTGCCCGCTTTGAAAAATGGCGCGACCTGGGTTAGTCGGTTTAGGAATATCGTTGATTACCTCCGGCAGTATTCGGATGGTGAATGGGATTTGGATGCGGGTTTGAATACGCTTCAAAGGGCGGATAATATTGCGTATGTTGCTATATCTGCACTGCACTGCCTGTTTTAACGCCCTTTACGCCCGATGCTAATGCAGTTCATTGACTCAGCTTCTCCTCCTTTGTCGAATCCCGCGGTCAACCTCTCCTCGACCTCTCCCTCTACGTTACCAGCCGAAACTACTACGCCAACACCTCGCCCGCTTACGGCTCAATCCTCCAATGGCCCAATCAATGGATCCTTCCTCCGCAGCTACACACCGCCGCAAAAACCCGAACAGACCACCTCGGTCTCTCCTCCTTGGACTTGGAAGCCATCGAGGACCAACGGAAACGCGAACACTCGGCCGCCGTCGCCGCCGGCCATGTTCCTAAGAACTTCATCCCGAAACCCAAGGAGACGCCCACGGGGCTCCTGGGCAAGTCCTCGCAGCAAAACCAGTTCAAGCTGGAGGCGTTGACGGCCGAGTTCTTCGAGCCGTTGGAGGAAATCCTGAATGCGAAGACGTACTTCCTCTCTGAGGATGCACCTTCTAGCTTGGACTGTCTGGCTTTCGGCCACTTGTGTCTTGCGCTCGTCCCGGATCTCCCGTACTCGTGGCTCCGCGATGCTATGAAGGCCAAAGGCTCGCAGTTGACCACCTACACAGAGCGCATGCGCACCCGCTTCTTCGGCGTCGTCGACGTCCAGCGTGCCTTGGCCGGAACTTCCACCGAAACATCCCCCTTGCCCTGGCAAGCTCCCCAGCGCGCCAGCGTCGGAAAAGTAGGCTACACCCTCCTCAACACATTAGCAGACGCCACCCCCATCGTGAAAGACCTACGAGCGCAGACCCAAATCCGCGAAGCAGCCGAGTCGCCCAATTCCGGGCTGTCGGCGGACGAAAGCCAAGCGGTGTCTAACTATGCCCGCGGCCAAAAGAGGGATGTATTCGTCTCCATTGCGGCTGTTGCTGGCGGTGTCGCTGCGCTGGTCGGGTATATGGTTCACGTAGGATTGTTTTCTGCGGCTGCGGCAGAGGAGTGGACAGAAGAAGAGGAAGTGGGAGGAGTGGGAGAGCCAGAGGGGGGTCTGGATTTGAAGAATCTAGAGCATGTGGATATCTTATCTGCAGCTGCATCTGCCTTGTAGGGGGTGTTTTTTTGTATCTTACGTTTAGCATGTACTATCAATCGGATCATCGTCTCTTCATGAAATGTCTACTCCCGGAAGCACACCATCTTCACTCATCCAGTCCAATAATCACTCTACCAAAGAAAAAGAAAAGATAGCCCCAATCAAAATTAACACCTCCCCTCTCTAAAAAAGCAAAATAGCAACAAGTGCAAGAAGAAAAAAAAAAACCAAAAAAAAAAGAAATGGGGCAAGCCGGGCTTGAACCAGCGACCTTTAGATAAACTTGGAACGAATCCTGTTACTGAAGTTGACGCTTCAGTCTAACGCGCTCCCAGCTGCGCCATTGCCCCATAGTTGTTGAAATCGGCTCAGAATTGTGACATTGGAGGCTGGACTAGGTTTGGTGAGTTTTTGCATGTCATGTGGTGATGATGCGGGCTGGGTGAGTACGCACTGTATGTACTTACCCATGTACATGTGTGGTCGTTTGCGGGGAAATAGCGGAATTTACAGTACGTTTCCGCGGAAATAATGATATGGAAGCTCGTATTCGGTGAGGAATTCTTGTTTATGTTGATGAGATGCTTCGTATAGCCTTCAAGTTAGAAGGTTGGCATATTGGCATATTGGCATGTTAGTTCCTGGCTCGAACATAATGACCCTCGTTAGTGGCTCGGCCAAGCTAGGTGTAAATGAGACCAAGACAGCAGTTTACTAGTCTGGCTCTGAATACAGCCACCCAAGTCGATGGTGATAATAACCCGCTATCAAGAATCAATAATCAAGATATGGTCTCACCATCGCGATTATCGCGGGAGTGATGTGATGTGATTATTCGGGGAATGGATGGAAAATCGGCCCTGACCACATGTTAAATGATAACCAGCGAAGTTGGTTTGTACCTAGGCATTTCTGTCAGATTAGTGCCTGATGATGTCAGTCCAAGAATTGTACCTGATATCTGGATTTTGAGGCTAAGGATGACGCCGGGTATGTTTCATGATTTGAGTTTATTTATCATTGGTATTTACGCTTCTGACGCTTGCGGATGAGGTCAGGTAAATAAAATACGTCTAGTGGTGAAATGTTTCTGTGTACCTAGGTAGGGTAGTGTCTTGTATAGCGATGGGCAGACGATGCCGAAGCCGCCCGAAAATTAAAGACCGGTACCACGAACTGCGGGAAATAGATAATTATTGTTCGGATCATTATCGTGTGGCCAACAGATACATACGCACGACAGAAGCAACAATGTCGCTCGCTATCAAAAAGATAAGCAGAAAAAGAAAAAAGCAAAAAGTAATGGGGCAAGCCGGGCTTGAACCAGCGACCTTTAGATAAACGGATGTATTCCAGTTACTGAAGTTGGTTCTTCAGTCTAACGCGCTCCCAGCTGCGCCATTGCCCCAGAACATGAAAAATGGGTTGGGATAAGTCTTTTGTATTCTAGCTGTTGCATGGTCAGCATGTAATGCGTTTGGTCGTATGATACGAAATAGGGCTTGGTAAAATGCCTTTGCTAATTGATATAATATTCATGTCTCTCATCTGTACTGGCTTTGATGGCTTGCCCTCTGGCGCTTCGCTGGTTTGAGAGTATACGATAGTTGGTGGCTGGGTGTCTCACTATATATATTGTTGGTAGGAAAGGCATCACACCAATCATGTCATACAAGACTCATTTAGTAATGAAGAAACATTGCTCTACCAGCATAAACATGACATATCCCAATAAACAGCCATGAATCCACCCGTAACGACCAAGTTGGACAACGCTCAATCGACCATACCCTATAGTGGCCAAAAAGAAAGTCGACACTCATGGTTCCGCCAGTGGGAGATAGTGAATTGCTTCAGGAATCTTCAGAAATCTCTGTATACATCGAAGACAACAGAGTAGTGGATATTTGCGGTTCCCAGCATCAGGGATCATCATTGTAGCAGGACGAATGACTGAAGAGTCAAAGTCAGTCAGCCCCTGCTGCACGTATTCATGTTCCTTAATCACCACAAGCCAAGTACTGTGATATGTTCATTCTGATCCAGGAAGGAGAACTCCAAGATGCGTTGGGACAGGGCGCTTGTCAGCTCGCACGTAGGCACCGACCCGAAACGGCTTATTTGGGTGATTGGGGTACCGGAGACTGAGCGGGTTGGAAGACAGGCCCCCGGAAAAGAGTTCGCGAAGCTCGTCAGTTTCCTCAGCATCTTCCGAGGAGGGAGTAAATAAGTCGCAGATCTCAAGAACTTCATGGAGTCTGGACATCATAGGAAGTATAGCATTACGGGTAGTTTCATAATCAACATCAGAAAGTGTTTGTTCTGCTTTATCTCCATCCAATCGGTAGCCAACGAGATCTTGTTCAAACATATAGTTCAGAAGGGCATCAACGCGTCTCATTTGATCTTCCTGGTGGTGATACTGTTGGCTCCTCTTGGGGATGTGGACTAGACAAGCGCTGACTTGGTTTGGTATGCGTTACGGAACCATAAAGCCCCAGTTATCCATTAGGTTCCTGCGAGCCATTGTCGTAACCTCCACCTACATTTCTGAGCAAAGCAGCCGAGGAGAGCACTCGAGTATTCCTTGCTCCATGGAGATTTGTTGTAGAACATCTGTAGTGACATCGAACTCATAACTATATAGTGCATGTTCAGGGTAGATTGCCTGCTCCTCCAGCTGCTGAAAAGTGACATCGTCAGTAGCTTCTGGCCAACTTTCCTGCAGAGCCTCCCAGAGAGCTGACAGTTGTGCCTGGCCTTATTCACCTATTCTAGCCCGACGGCACGAGGTAGGGGGGTCCGAAAAACGTTTGATCGACGTGACGAACGCCTCGTGGGCAAGAAAGTATCAACCCATCGGTGGTGCACTGTAGTATCACAAGGTATTATATAGTTTAGAATATCTCGTATCCTCTGCAGTGACTTGCCACTTCTCCTGTCACTGTGCTGTCGATGAATTTGACATCTTGAAGTTCGTCGAAAACGTTATATATGGGGTCTTGTCTAGTGTTTGGATCAGGTCAATTTATAGGGCATTGTATATACATGCCTGACAGCAGTTGACTCTTCGCCCAGGTTGTAGATTGTCTATCAAAGCTTGAGTGAGAGAAGTCCCGGCTGCTATTCCCATCCCATAGCTGAGATGTTTTCATGCCTGGAAAGCCGGTAAAAGCGAGGGCATGGTAATGGTTAGTATGCCTAGTAAACGCTGACAGTAGAGGCACAACCTCTCAGATATTCTGTTCGTGGTCGAGACTGAGCTCAGCGTCATACAGTAAAAGCCCCCTCCGGCTGTAAATTCATGGCCGATGCGCCTCCCGAGTTTTTGTGCATGACCTGGGATACAAGACTGCAGGCTCAAGAAGCGTCGTTGTACGTTGAATGTTCGATAGCGAGGCGTACATCGCCTAGGCATTGCACAATAGATAAGAATTAGCATATCGAGCCCGACTTTGCGTTTCGGCAGTCAAGCTTACCAGAAAGGAGAATGGCTGCAGAGATGGTAGGATAATCGAAGCAGCGGCTTATCGTCTTCTGATTTTGTGACGAGGCAAACGAGGGCCCCCCCCCTGGAGATAGTTGATGAATGCTGTCAAAATTGGCTTCGTATAACCAGCTTGACGCGCAGACTGGTATTTACCATCTTCTAGTGTTCCTCAGAAGGAAGAAAGAGGCAGTTCTTCGCTGCTGGAAAGCCAGGCTGACACAGCTTGCTCAGGCAATAGAGTTGTCTTGAAACAACACAAGGAAAGTTGATGGGCTTTTTTAGGTGACTTGCATAGGCAACCTTTGCATTCACTCCACACTGTCATGCATGCAGGTTGGACTTTTCTTTGTCCTTAGAGTAGTTAGTTGTTCACTGCATTACTATACCATTTGAAGCGTATTTATCTTCAGGAATCGACTGGCCGCAGTATAATAGGCAGAGACAATACTGATATTAAGCTTTGGAGCCCTTAGAATTCATGGTCGTAAGAGGAAGATATCCAGATGGAAAGCAGATAGACTGGCAGAGTCATATTGTCAAGAAGGCTGATTATGTCAACAATTATGGGGCAATGGCGCAGCTGGGAGCGCGTTAGACTGAAGCGTCAACTTCAGTAACAGGATTCGTTCCAAGTTTATCTAAAGGTCGCTGGTTCAAGCCCGGCTTGCCCCATTTCTTTTTCTTCACTTTATCTTCCCTTCCTGGGGATTGACTGTTTCTTTTTCTTACTCTTTCACGCAAAAAATAATTATGACTTTTTATTGGTTGACATTAGAAGCACTATTTGATGGCTACTATGGGTATACTATCTACTTCCCGGTTAATCCTTAGGTAGGTTGCTCTAGCTGCTTTAGGGGTACTTACTATAGCCTATATATATTCTAGTAGACAAAAATATGATAAAGCCAAAAACACTTATATAACTCATCTAAATATCCCAAACTCCAAAACGTGTACCTAATCAAGTCCCAACATTCCCCACCACCACTCCTTACTCCGTTGACTGAATTCAAACAAGCTCTCGTCTTAGCCCTGGATGGCCGCATCCTGCTGAGCCGAGGGCTGAATAGGCATGATTTTGTTGAGATCTCTAACAAGCTCCCCGGCATCCACGGCGTCTTGTCTTCTCTGTGCATGAGTAGCTCGCATCCCACAGCTAAAAATCTTGATGATGGCAAGGTCTAACTGGGATATATAAGGGAGGGTATTGGTTTTCTTTGTTGCCGCAATTGTCATTGCTGTTTGGGGGACATATGGTGCCTTTTACTCCAAGTCAGTAGCTTGATTGATGTAAGATAAATTCATGGTGCTTACAATTTGGCCTGATACAAACTTGATGGGTATATCATTTGGAGGAGACAGGTGGGATTTGAATCTGAATTTGAATCGCATTTCTGCCGGTTGGGATAAGTCATTAGGATACACGACTGTGAGGCCTTGGGTTAAGAGCTCCGAGGCTCCGGAGGGAAGCTCTTCAAGGCGAGGACCAAGGTCGACTAGAAAATCCACCTCCTGCACGATCAGTATTAATCAAAGTTGGGTAGATGAAAAAAGAAAACGAACCCGTGTCTCTTGAACCATCGGCCGGTATTTCTTAACAGCAAGGCCACCAATAATCAGGATTCTGACATTTTGGAACTCCTCGATATCCTGGAGTCGGTGGATGACTTCTCTGGCTGCTACTTCTAGCTGAGGCTGGGTGGTCATGATGATGACGAGGAAGATGATATTGGGATTGCTATGTTGCTAGGATGTGTATATATAAGTCGGTCATTCGTCCTATCTCTGCTACATTCTCTTTGTTTTGGGGGTCTTAGTTCGATACAACCATGTCTAATATCGCAATACATCTCAAGTAGCAATACACTGGCTTTGATTTTCTTTTTCTTTGATGGTCAAATTCTTTGATTGTTTAAGACTTGAATATAAAGATAAAATTTATACTGAATGGCGAAGGAATTGTTTCAAATTGTTGCTCAATTCTACAAAGAACACATACCAGAACTAAACAAAGAAACAACAAAAAAGAACAATCTACAACCTAATAAAGGCAACTTCATCAACATCCCTTGGACACCTAGCATATCTAGCCCTAGTTGCCTCTTCCACATCATAGTCCGGCGATGGGGGAAGCTCACCACTTGCAACCATCTCCCTCCTCATCCGTCTTATCATGTTCCAAGCATTCTCCCCCCCATCCTCCACCGTGAAATAGTTATATCTATGCCAGATGGCCTGAAACCTCGGTGAGACGGTCTTTATTACATTCGTCTCAGGATATTCCCGATCCTCACAGAAAAAAATTAACCATTGACACCATGTATTCTGCAAACAGTTTGGCTGGTCAATATCGTGAACATTAAGCATCAACGTCGCCTCGGTGATGGTACTTGGATTGAGGATTTTAATCGGGTACAGGTCCATCCAGGGTCCGGTTCCTCCATAGGGGTGATAAGGTGGAAGTCGAGGATCGGTAGAGAGCATAAAATGGGGGTCGTTGTCTGGGGGCGGAGAGATGGTGAGGTCTGGGAGCCACCAGACGGTGCTTTACTTGGAGTAGAGGGATAGCTCAGTGTAGCGCTCGGATGGGTCTATACCCTTGAGATGGAAATGCGCGTCGGGGAGAGGCCTGGCCCAGAGGACGTCGATTCGGAGGCGGTCGCAGGAAGAGTTCCTGCAGAGACGAAAACCAGCGTCGTAGAGAGTTTCCCTGGCTGTAATAAAGAGGGGTGGATCTTATAAAATCTACTGCCGAGGGGCAAAGTAGCATATGTTGTACCCATGACGTTGATGCCATTGTATAACACTCGCTCTCTCACTTCTCACTGGTTGACTATTACAAAGAAAAATCATCCAGACACAGCTGTTCCTGAAGCCACTGGGTTGATCTCTATTGAAAAGTAAGCACATGCTTTTCATTCTGGCTTATAGGAAGACAGGAAAATAGACAACCCTACCCGACCCTCCGCCATGCAGCGCAAATTCATGCAGGCAGCTCGGAATCCTCCAGACCAAATAAAAAACCTCAACCCAAAGCTCTAACATACTTCTTCTATGACGCCTTGATCCGTCGACGCTGGACAGTGTTCTTCAACGCTCTCAACCATAGGAAACAAGACATGCCGTGATATATGGCACTCCGCTGAAACTCTGGGGAGAATACCCTGTCTTTCTCGACGAAGACGGCGAACACATTATTCATGGTGTGACATGTGAGATTGATTCATGGGAGGAGGCGATGAGACTGGATGCGTATGAAACTGAGATGTACTTGACGACAGGATGTTTGGTATATTTTGATGACGGCACACAGACCTGTGGGCTTGTTTATTATTGGGTTGGAGATAGAGCATTTCTTACGGATGGGACGTTTGATCTTAAAGACTACCTGTTGAAGAAGAGAGAGGGCGGCATATACAATTCAAAGTGAAATGGGCTTTGCATTCATATTTATCAAATGCAAACTCTGCTTAATCGCAAGTTAATCCTCCTTGGACCTTAAATACTAAAAGAAAACCACCCAAATATCAGTACTTCTCCTATGCAGCCCTCGCCTAGAACCTGGTCTACTCAATAACTGTGTTTTCGATAGCGCTATCCCAGCGGGCGTGATATTGATGACATTTCAAATATCCAAAGAAACCGTGGTAGGACGAGGATCGAAGCCTGTCCATTGACTCATGATAAACGTCTTATTAGCTGCATTATACAAAGCTAGTACGAAGCCAATCCAACCCTCCTTCACTCCCTATTGACGACCATTTGATATTATGTCTTACAGTACACTATCCCATTCGATTACTACCCAACGAATAAGAACCACCCCACAGCGGCATCTGACCCGTTTCAAAATAATTGATTGATTGATTGACTGCATGTACTGTATTGTACTATAATTACATATCACAGGAAAAAGGGGGCTATCCAACCCAGCTCATACTGTCACCCAGCACCGAGAACCGTGCTGGAATTCAATGCAACGCCGTGGCGCTAGTAGGTCGACAGAAAAGAAAAGGAGAAGATGGAAACACGACGAATGGGAAGATGGGCCAGAGTCTAGACTTAAGGTACATACGTACGCTAGCTTTGAGGTCAATATGCTCAATATAGCCGGTTTCAGATTGATATTAAGCCAAGCTAAATACTCCGGATTGCTAGCGTTTATAGGTAGACTTGGGGGGTCTCCTTTATCTGCTTGCTTGTTTGCTGTTGCGAGAATTTGTTTTGGTTCTAGGCTCTAGGGGGATGAGGTTGAGATAGGCATCAGTAGGAAGGTCTTTGGATAGATTGTCTGGGGTTGATAGATACCATGGCTGGAGTAACTAGAGTATGTAGAGACGGCAGGAATGCTGTCAGCCCTATCGGGATCACCCCTGGTCAACGTGGGGTGAGAGTGAGGACGGAGCGAGTCGATAAGATAATACAGAATGACATGTTATTACTCTTTAGTCAGATATAGGTAATAGGTATCCAAGTTAAATATTTTACTATCAACGTCTACTACACTGTACATAGCAGCAGTATCATACAACGTAGAAAGAATTGAAGAAGGAAATGACATGATAGTATGAACTAAGAAAATCACAGTAGCCAATGGTATAATGTATGTACACAAAAAAATAAAAAGTAAAATCGTCAAGGCCGGAAGATGATTGCTGCAGGGGCAGGCAGACCCTCACAGGCACACAAGAAAACACCTCCCCAAGCTAAGCAATTTTGCAAGGAAGGAAAGGTATTAACAGAAAACGTAACTAAACAACTAAGTAATCTAGTTGTAGTTGACGTGGACGGTGAGACGGACAGGTCCCTCGGAGATGGTACCACCAAGGCCGTCAACACCGGCCAGAGCACTGGTGTAGGCGTTGATGATCTTCTGGGCAAGGCTGCTGATGGTGGAGCACTTGCCGCCGAGGTGGTCACAGATGTTCATACCCTGGACCTCGAGACCGGCGTTCTGGGCAATGATGGCGGAAACGTCCCAGCCGGAGTGACCGTTGTTCTTGGAGTTGCCAAAGTCGAATTCACCCCAGGTGCAGGCATAGGCACCGTACTTGTCCTTGGGGATGTCCTCGCCCTTGGCGGCACCCCAGCCACCCTGAGAGTCATCATCGAAAGCAACGAACTTCTCCTGACCGGGCTCAAGGGTGAACTTCAGGGCAGAGTTTCCGTACCAGCCGTTCAGGCCTCCATCGGGGCCAATCTTGTTCCAGAAGACAACAGTCCAGGGGTCGGTGTTGCTACCAGTGAATCTGGCGACGTGCTTGTACTGCGAGGCCTTCTCGGGGGAGACTTCGATGATGTTGCTACCCCAGGGGCTTCCGACGTTGCCCTTGAAGAAGATGGAGTTGACACCACTGGCAGAGGTTCTCTTACCGAAGCCCTCGGTGCTGAACTGGCCATCCGCGGGGGTGGAGGTCCAGTCCGAGTTGCCCGAGGAGGAAGAGGAGGAGCTGCTTGGGGCGGCGGTAGGCTCGGCGGTAGCAGTAGCGGAAACGCTGGCGACGACGGAGGCAACGGGGGTAACCTCGGCGATGGCAGTGGTGGTGGCAGAGGAGACGGTAGAGGTCTCGGCATGGCCAGACCACTTGTTGACCCACGACTGCAGGACACCGTCGATGGTAGCATAGACCATGTCACCAACAGCGCGCTTGTCGTGGTGGTAACGGCGCTCATGGCCGTGAAGACGGCCAACAGCAGAGCCAGCGGTCAACGCTGTGAGCAAGAGCATCGAGTTCTTGAGCTGCATCTTGGAAGATTGATTTGTGCAATGATAAACAGATAGATAGGTTTTGGTAGGATTGAATCGAGGGTATCACGCAGTAACGACCCAGGGAACGCAAAGATAAAGAATGTCTTTAGTATAGAAAGAATGACTCGGAGCAATATCAAGATTGACGAAGCTCACGGGAGTAGAAAGGAATGTAAAGCGAACCCGGGGGTAGGAAGAAAAGGTTGGAGAAGAAAAGAAGAAGAAGAAGAGAGGAAAAGGCGCTGGGGGGAACAGAGGGGATAGATATGATTTGGGGCAAGGCAACTTACAGTGGTTACAGAAAGCGACTAGGAAATAATTAATTAAACGGAATAGGGGACGATCAGGGGAGCCCGGCGCCACTGCGCTATTTGATTGGCCGAGAGCGAGCGGCTGTCCCTGAGTGCACCGGCGGCCGTTGTCCCATGGGCTGCAATTGGCCCGAGTGGGGCCAGGCGGGCCAACCAGGGCCGGGGTCGAGACCCTGAGTCTTTTGGAACCAGGGTTGCCGATCGCTGTAATCCAGTGTACCGGTATTGTACGGGGTAAACAAAAACAGAGATATCGCAGACAGTTGTGCTGATATGGATGGGGTTATTGGCCAATATCGATAGATAGTCTGTCTCAGTCGACTGAGAATGTAGCCTTGATCAAGCTTAGATGCGCAGAGTAACATTCCGATTGATGGCATTCTGGGGTTCCTTACGGAGTACAGTACCCAACAATATCCCGCTCAAGTGATCGAAGATACGCAGTACAGCAGACCACTGATACGGACCATAGGGCTATTCGGATTCAATAATCGAATGCCACATTCCTACACGAGAAAACTCTGCCCAACATCACAGAGCATTCAATCACACATCAAGGCTTTATGCTTCAGACTCCATACAACGGCTGGTGGGTTGCCACATCAGGCCCGCCGACCCACGTGTCGACCCTTGGGTTCAGCCCGGGAAGCAGACAGAATGAATTCATGATGATGATTTGGCAGGCATGACAACCGGATTGCAAGAAACCATGAGTCACCTCTGTCTGGTTTGTTTTTCTGCTGGTCAATTGCAGATATTCTCACCGCTGGGAAAAATTCAATCGAAACGGGCCAATGGGAGTGATGGTAGATGCAGCAAACGTCGTGTTCCTGCAGGGTGATATTCCCTTACGGCCTACACCGTTCGGGTTCCTATGGTTCATCCGATCTGTAAGGTACCAGGCAAGGTACCTGATCATCATCCGATGCTCTGTCCATTTCCATGAGTACTTTTGCTCTATCTCCTAAGTAACTGCCAAAGGAGTCGACAGAGTGCTGACTGCCTCTATCACGCAAACACGCACGCACATTTCGGCCCCAAGGCCTAGCCAGCAATCGCCCCTCATGAATGGAGAAAATCAACCGTGTGGGGCGGGCGAAAATTGAAAATAAAGAATCCATTTTGCGAGTCTGTGTGGAAAAGACTGTCAGTGCGTTGGCCATCGACCTGTCCAAATCTGGATGCCCTAGAAACTTAATCCAATCTATTCTGGGCGTACACACATCGTAAAGGAAAAATAGGCTACTATCAGACCATCCCTGGAGATGAAAGCTATGTATATCCATGGGATTTGTTATTAATGAATAATAATAACCGTGACAATGTGGAAATTTGAGCAACTTGTGATTGTGGGTACAGACTCCAGAGCAATCTGAAATATTCCCTGCCTCTTGCTACCGCCTGCCTTATCCAGTCTTCTATCATCAGTTGGACTGTATCTTAGGTGTGTAGGTTAAGGTAGTCTGTTTGTTCTTTGGTTTGTAGGCTTTGGATATTCACTGATATCAGTAATTTGTGGTTTGCCCCCTTGCTGGGAGAAGAGATTAGGTAATCCATTACTGCGTTCTGACACTTGCCTACAAACATAAGGTTGTTCAGACTACAGAGTATCTTCATCGTCTTCTTCACTTCCAATACTTACTCTCCAGTCTCCGTACTATCATCAACATGGGATAAGACTCTGTAAGTCATGGCTCCAGCAAAAACTAAGCTTCGCATACTGACACAACATCTAGAAGATTACCATCGCAACTGAGGGATAGACCACAGACCCTGACGAACTTGGCAATGATGAGTGGAATGGCAAATACGAGGGCGGTCCTGGTAAGATTTGGCTCAAGATCTTTGGCCTTCCCGCTCCTCGACCTATCATGTGTCGTGCCCGCAAGACTGGCGATTGTACGGCCTCTTTACGTCTGCCAACAAGTTTTACTTCTATAAGATGATCAGGCTTGGGAGGTTACTCTGTTCTGTGGCTTGGATACGGTCATACAAGCTATAGGTGAGAACAATGAGACATTCCTAAAACTCAAGCAGAGTCAAGGGTAGATGGTGTCGACAGATCGGGCCACAGCAGCTCTCTCCGTTCATCTTCCAAGTCCCTTGGCATGTCATTTCCAACCCTATTTTCCGGGGGGTTTCGGCTGCGCATTCGAGAAAATCCTAAGAAACAGAAACTTGGCGCTACAAGCTCCTACATACGTGCTCGATTAGCTCTTGTTGGCGGTTAGCCAGAGAGCCTCTGATGCTTGCGAGCTGTTCCTTTAAGGACTCCCTGTTTTACGAGATCGAGAATCTTCTGCGACACAACAGTTCGCAATTTGCCGAAACATATCTGCCAAAGCTGATGAAGTAAGTTTTATGCTTACTTCCCTTAATGAATCTTTACCTTCGAAGTAAGAGCATGATTCCAATAGGCAAAATTTATGGCTCGCGCTTCAAAATGCTCTTCGTTGCCCTGAATACCAAGTCTGCGGAGCCTTCGAAGCCCTTGTTCAAACTGCACTGAGATGATCAGGCTTTATAGCGACAACATAGAATATGTCCAAAGCAGATTGAGCCTCCATTGAGGCATGTGAAGAATATTGATGTATTCTGTTGTATTGGTGGAACACACTAGTATCGACATCCCGCGGGACTCGTCATCTGTTTCTGACGATCCTCTAAAGAAAGAAAACGAGGATCACTTTCCAAGGCAGGTTAGCTATTCCTTTTTTCTGGCTTATCTAGCACAATACGGAAGACTATTTCAAGATCGGCCGGATGGTGTAGTTGGTTATCACGTATCGTTAACAGTTCAAACTGAATCCGATAAGGTCCTGGGATCGAGCCCCAGTCTGGTCATTCTTTTTTGCTTTTTATTCTGTTCTTCTACAGAGTAAATTAGTTAAAATTTTTTTTTTTTTTTGCTCTTCTTTTAAAAGACATAATAAATCATAAATTGTCTATGGAGTACTCAAGCTGGCTATTTCTTCAAATCGACTCCCCCATCGAATGCGCCCCCTCCTGCATCTGCATCCACCTTCATACTCTCTTCTAACCCACAAATCCGGAACATCTTCTGCGGCGTCAAATCCTCACTGAGCCCCGGCAATCCATCTTTCTTCAGTTTCTCCATCGTCTCCCGAATGGCTGTAAAAGCCGGTCCTAACGCCGCACATGGGAAGATGATGATACGGAACCCCATCTCCTTCGCCTCCGCAGAAGAGATACTCGGCGTCGCCCCATGTTCAACCATGTTCAGCAACAGCGGCCACGGCGCCAAGTCCTTCACGGCTTGCCGCGCCATCTCGCGCGATGTGATCCCCTCGAGGAATCCAACGTCTGCCCCCGCCTCGCGCGCTGCCTGCAGCCGCGCCAGGCTCTCCTCGTAGCCGTGTGTCTGCAGTGAATCCGTCCGGGCGATGATCACGATATCACTGCCCATGCGCTGTCGGGCTTGCACCGCGGCCCGGATCCGGGTTAGATAGGTTTCTTTGTCGACGAGGATCTTGCCTGAGAGGTGGCCGCAGCGTTTCGTCTGCACTTGGTCCTCGATGTGGAAGGCTGCCACGCCGGAGCGGGAGTATTGCTCTGTGGTACGGGCGACCATGATGGGGCCCCCGTAGCCGGTGTCTGCGTCGGCGATGACGGGGATGGTTGGGTCGAGGTTGGCGAGCATCTCGGCGTTGGCTCGCATATCGTTCAGAGTGCAGATGCCCAGGTCTGCTTGGCCGTGGACAGAGCCGGCCGTGCCAGCACCAGTCTTGGATGGTTAGCTGGTAGGTATACTCTGTGTCAAGGAGGGTAAACCTACCATGTACAAGGCATCAAACCCCACGGAAAGGGCGATACGAGCTGAAATACCATCATAGACTCCCGGTGCGGCAATAAAGGAACCGGGTTCCTCGAGAGCACGGCGAAGAGTTGTAGCTGCTGTAGTGATAGGCATGGTGTATGGAGATGCGGTGAGCTATCAGGATGAGGGATATCCAGACAAGGTGCGGGGGAATCCTATGCTTAAAAGACAAAGAACAGGAGTTGGAGCAACCCAGAGTTTTATACAACGTTGTGCAATTTTAAGTGAATAATGAATGAGTTCTTTCAACCAAATCCTTGATTTGTCCCAGCAACGCCGCTGGCAACCGACATCCGGCTGGCCGACATCGGATTGGTGGCATTAGATAATCGTGTGAGGGGATAATGGTGGATTCAATCAGACGACTTTATAATCTTCTCATGTGATGCTGTTCTTATTCATGGAGATACTGAAGGTGGTGTTAATCATGGCGATCATGTTCAAGGATGGAGGTTGCGGTGATATTGGAGGAGCTTAGCCACTACCTCATATACTGCACCACTCAACTACGACCATACTGAATGAATTAATTATATTGTGAGAATTATATTCTTATATAAATGATCCAACACAGAAAATATAAATTCAAACAATAAATGTAGGGTTAAAAGCATGACGTTGTGTTCGATTTCTACTGCCACTAGCGCCACCCTCGAATCCTCGAATCTTCAAATCCGCACTGCAACTTCGACTTCATCTTTCCTCCAACTCTCTCCTCACATCCACCTCCGGGCTTCTTTCCCCACAGAATGAGCCCAACGAGCATGCTTTCTTCATAGTATTTCTAATTTCCCTTTATTCTACGACCCCCTCGAATCCCAACCATTCCTCTCCATGGCGCGCTCCTCCATCGTCCAAGAATACGCACCGCCCGCTCCCTCCACCCCCACCCTCAGTCTCGACCAGAAAGTCACACTAGAGCGTCAGAACAATGGCATCACCCGTCCAAAAGGCTATCGCGTCTCCTGGCACGCAAACCCGGCCGTGGAACCGCACCATTTTGGCCAGTCGCATCCAATGAAGCCATGGCGGTTAACCCTCACCAAGCAACTGGTTATGGCCTACGGCATGCACCACGCCATGGATCTCTACCTGGCGCGCCAGGCCACATACGAGGAGATGGCTGAGTTCCACAAATCCGATTACCTTGATTTTCTGCGCCAGGTTATGCCCGGTGATATGGAGAACGCCGAGCAGAGCGAGAACATTGCGCGCTTCAACTTTGGCGACGACTGCCCCATCTTCGACGGCCTCTACAACTACTGCTCCCTCTACGCCGGTGGCACCATCGATGCCGCGCGCAAACTGTGCAACAACCAGTCCGAAATTGCAGTCAACTGGTCCGGCGGCTTGCACCATGCCAAAAAGGCCGAGGCCAGCGGCTTCTGCTACGTTAACGATATCGTCCTGGGCATTCTGCAGCTGCTGCGACACCACCCGCGCGTCATGTACATCGACATCGACGTCCACCACGGCGACGGCGTCGAGCAAGCCTTCTGGTCCACCGACCGCGTCCTCACCGTCTCCTTCCACAAATACGACAAGGACAATTTCTTCCCGGGCACCGGCGCCCTCGACAGCACCGGCCCCCAACACTCCCTCAACCCAGGCGCCCACCACTCTGTCAACGTCCCCCTCCACGACGGCATCGACGACGACTCCTACATCGAACTCTTCCAGAACGTCATCGGCGCCTGCGTAAACACCTACCAACCCGGCGCCATCGTCCTCCAATGCGGCGCGGACTCCCTCGGCTGCGACCGTCTCGGCTGCTTCAACCTCAACGTCCGCGCCCACGGCGCCTGCGTCGCCTTCACAAAAACCTTCAACCTCCCCCTCCTCGTCGTCGGCGGAGGCGGCTACACCCCGCGCAACGTCTCCCGTGCTTGGGCCCACGAAACCTCCATCCTCATCGACGCCCAGGACACCATCGACTCCAGCATCCCGGAATCAGTCGCGTTCCGCAATCACTTCGGCCCGGATTTCTCCCTCTTCCCGCCTCTCTCGGAAATGCGCAGACTCGAGAATAAAAACCCCCGCCCGTACCTGGAAAGCCTGATGGAGGCCATCCACGAACAACTCCGCTACATCAAGGGCGCTCCCAGCGTGCAGATGAGCTTCATCCCGCCTGACATCCTGGGTTTGCGCGAGGACACGGAGAAGGAAATCGAAGAGGAAGCGGCGATGAGAGAGGAAGATCAAGAAGAGTACGAGGGTGGAGGTTCGAGGGCGAAGAATAGTCGACGGAGAGAGTTGGAGCGGGCGGCTGGCTCCAAGGGGGAATTGTTTTCCTAGCCTGCTTCCCCCCCGCCTTCTCCCTCTTGTTTTCTTTTCTATATCTTTGGGAATCGGGTTCGGTGTTTGAGAATCATTCATGGCGTTGGTTATCGGGGTGGTTTGATTAAGGTTCTTTTTCTTTCTCTTTTTTCATCTATCTGGATGATTTCTAGATATCCCGTGTGGCAGCTGTATCATTGTACAGTAGTTTTCTGATATACGGCAAGTGGTTATCTTGGATAAACACAATATAAAAAGAATACAATACAACACTTTGGACAAAGACTAACATCATGAAATATAATTTTATATTCTAGCCACTGAAGACCTATTAGTTAGGCCAACATACATGAATATTCAATATATCACCCTTTCCCCAATGCTCCGTGACCGCTTTCCTCATGCCCCTATATCTTATTGTTCATTTCATTGCCTTTTTTTATTTTCAAAATCAAATCGGGTATCCAGCAAGGTGAAGTGATGGGAAAACAAATCGGTCAAATACGCTGTGTTGAACACGAAGGGGGGATCAAAATCCAAGACCGGTTCTTCTTTTTCCTTTTGGTACTCTACCCTGGTTAACAAGGGAGCTGCCAATGGGATGATGGTATGTCAGGGGAACTGACATCTACTTTATAATAAAATATCAAAAAACGCCGCAGGCTTAATGTGCAGAATTATGTGCCGTGTTGGATTGCTCACGACTTTTGCTTGTCCGCTGCGTCGACGAATTCGTCCACACCTGCAGTCTGGGAGTCTAGTCGTAGCACGGGCTCTGAAGGTTTGGGCTGGGCGGATGCCCCGTCTGCTGTCGCCGGGTTGGCGGAATCTGTTTTCGAGCAATCTTCTGGCTTTTGCTCCGAGTGTGGTGGGATTTGGAATTGGCCGGTCTCTTTTTGACCCGGCAGGATGGGAGCAATAGATGTGATCTGCTTAATGGCATGCTCGGGGTTGTGCGAGTCACTGGCGGGCATTAGTTTCATCTAAAAGCACATGGATTCACTGAACTTACACCTCTGCATTAATAATCCAGTCGAGATCCTCCTCCCCTTCGTCAGGGCCACCAGGGCCCCCTTTGACGTGACGGAATAGTCTTGGATGCCACTCTACACCATCATCTGCTCTCCGGGCGGCTTCTTCTCGTTGACGATCCTCGATCTTGGTCTTTTCATCAGTTGCCGCTTCGTGGTTTCTTGTGATGATAGCCTCGACGGTCTTCTTCCACAGCTTTTGCGATTCTCGCTCACCCTGCTCTTCGAGTGGCCGTGCCAAAGGAGAGCTGTGCTTTGCATGTGTTGCGTTGAAGAGAAGATCTTTTTGGTTGGTCTGATGATTGTCAGTTAAAGATCCACAGGAACTAAGCAAGAAAACCATACGTGAACGTTCTTGATGAACATCTCACCATTCCACAAACCCGAGAGTTCGTAGAATACCTCCCCCGTCTTCTCGTTCTTGATCGTTCCACCGATCGCATTATAGGTGCCCGAGAAGTATCCCTTGGTTTTGAATTCGATATCCGCAATCAGGTCGTTCTCTGGACATCTCACGTAGCTGTGGTCTCCAAGCTCATACTTCATCTTTCCAAAAAGGATGCCGCGGGCGTACATGTTGGGTTGCGTCACGATGCTGGAAATGGTTAGCTAGCCAAACACTATTTTACCCCCAAGGGTTTGTAGCATACTATCTTTCACCCTTCTCGCCTTTTCCTCGGTTCAACAATCGCAAAATGGCAATGCCCTCCATCAAACTTGCTGCCGAGTTTCCGAGGAACCGACTGCGAGGCTTCAATGTTCCATCTATCCGGATGTTGTGCTCTGGCGCCATAAAGAAGTAACTCGATTTCGGAGGGTGGTGGGATGTCTGTTCAGAGATGTAGTATCCTCGGGTGCCATCTTGGTAATCCCAGTAGGAAGTAAAGGTTTCTCCAAGGATGGGGTTCAACGGCTTCTTTACCCCTCTATACATGCCTCATTAGTACCGGAGCTCCCGGAATGTGAAAAGTAGAAGTCGACATACGGAGGTTTGATGTGCCATCCACTCAGGTAGAACCGGATGACGGAGATGAAGCGTTCTAGGGGGTCGTCGATGGTGGACATGGGAAGGAGGGTTTCGGGGTGTGCCATGAAGCTATAACACAACCATCAGCATGAATTTCCAAAGACACAGACAGTATGAAAGCCATTTCCTGGTCGACTTTCCAACGTACTTGGTGATTCTTTCCAACATGGACCGTGGTTCGAGGATAAAGGTAGGCAGCACAACTCGACTCAGATCTGCGCCCGGTCGCAACTGGGAGATGATGTGGGAGAGCACTAAATTGTAGATACTGTCAATATTCACCCATGTATATTTATTTTCTTCTTCTTTATCTCCTTCCCTCATGCCAATAAAGGGTAAACGTACCATTTCCCTGGTCGGCTTCCACAACCTCATCGTCCCCGCTCGTACCGACAGCATCGTTTTTCGGTTCATCAATGGAAGACCGGGCGCCTGGATTAAAGAAAGAGCCCCAGTCAGCAGACATGATGGCGGAAATATACCAGATATGAATATCTTTCCAGAAAGAGGGTCACAAATGGATGAAAGAGGAGGGGAAGAGAGAGAGAAAAAGAAAGTCAAGAGATGGAGGAGAGAGAATGACGTGGGGGAGGTGTTCTGGAACGGTATGACGGCAGAAGCTTTTCTTTTTTTGCGGGCACTCACTGGCAGCGCTGAGGAGCGACGAGCGGCGCCGGATGTGTGGAACGGATATGGGCATGGTGTTATTATTATTATTTTCTTTTTTTCTATCGGGTTTCACAACGGTAAAGCTGTCAAGGCTGAGCAGAGAATAATTGCTGCAAACGGACTCTGTCGCTGGGGGCTGAAGGTAATGATGTTCTCTCCTTTTGGAATTGCAGCAATTGGGAGCAGCTGACGGAAACGATGGCGAAAGGGTCTCGTGGCCAAGGACGAGTCCAGTTACTTGTAGGTATGATGAGGATTGGGAGAGAAAAAAAAGGGGCAATGACTCTACGATGATAACAAGAATAGTAAGAGCAAAAAAGGCAAATAGTCAGAGGATTGCCTTGATTTCTTTTTCTTTCTTAGCAATTTAATTAGGCGGTGGATTCGTTCGTCGACTATCACAGCGTGGCCTGGCGGGGACAGAGAAAAAAAGTGACGTTTGACCACAAAAATAGGATAGCAGTGCGTACTCTATATAGTGAAGAGGAATGGGCTGGAGGAACCATTCTGTAATGAACGGATCAGAAAGACGTTGCTCCTTTAAACTCTCATCTTGGGTTTATATCCACCGGCAATCCTTTCTCTCATGGTGGTGAGATCCTCACCGTCTCAACCCATCTTAGCGAACGTTTTTTTGCACTGGAGATGATCGAGAGGGGCAGCAAGGCTTGGCGGGTGGGGTCTTTTTCGATGTCATTATTTTTTATTTTTTTATTTTTTATTTTTTGCTTTTGCGAAGCTCCAGGGATGTCGTGGCATGATGGCACGATCTTGATTGTTTGGTCATGGTTCAATTGTATGTCATGCATTCGTATATATCCGGTCTACTGTCGCTATTGAAATCATCTAAACGCCTCGACAAATGATCTAGTGGCTTAAACGCATCCATGTTCCCTGCAAAGCAATACCTGTATTCGACTACACCTTTTCGATCATTGGCATATCCCCTTGGGTGATCTCCTTCACAAATTCCATGTCAGGGTTGTGGAGCATAACATGGAAATGCTCAACGGCATGGACGGACTTGAGGGACTTCCAGTTCTTGAACCAGATGACCTGTATTGACATCAAAACCAGATTAGTCTATCGAAATTCACCACACAGAAGACAATCAAGACAAGCCTACCTGATCAGAGGGCATCCGTGAGCAATATGTCTTCTTCACATAGTCATCAATCTCCTTTCTCGCTCGAGGCGTCAAGTCATCCGTGGCAGGGTCATCTTCCAGGTCGAACTTGGTCCATACCACCAAGTGAATGATGCCTGTCTCGACCGCGTACGGCCAATCGTTGTATAGAGTTTTGATATCCTCTGCAAAAAATCATACGTTAGATCAATGCCAATTATCAAGTATAGTTGCAAGGTGCATGGGTACGAACCATCGAATTCAAACGGCCGTCCCTTGGGCTTCAGATCGTTGATGTCCCCGTCTCCCCATCGCAGTCTCTCCTTGACCACAAACCGCATCACAGATCCATACTGGGCCTTCAGATATGATGTATATTCGAGATACTTTCGCAGATCGGTAGGGATACGTTCGAAACGGTCGATTCGGTTCGTCTCTGTTGTGGAAGTCCTGTATCAGCAACCTATGCTTTCGCCCCAGGACGCACACTTACTGATTATCTCCTTCACCACATCCCAAGACAGTCTCTTGGATTGTTCATCCGGGGTAGATAAGATCCCGATCGATTTGGCTGGCAGGTCGCGTAGAAAGCTAGGACATTCGGCTGGCCATTGTGAACGGGGGATATTGACGAGCCAGTACGGGAGGGATTCGGCGGTCAGATTATTCTGTATAAGATAGTCGGCCGGTTGATTTGCGTCGGAGATGGTTGTCAATTTCTCGTCGATCGCAGTGAAAGTCGCAGCGGGCGCAGAAGGGCCAGTGGAGAAGTTAGGCATGGTGGGTGTACAGTATAAGGGGCAGCGAGAGGAGGTTGAAAGAACGATAGCTCTGTCAAAGAAAGCCGACACAAGTCAAGAACAGTGTGAACAGGAGCTCCCCAGACGTTATTTAACTGGTCAAGCTATCAAACTGTCGCGCTGTCCTGTCGAGGCCCCGAAGCGGTCGGGGGTGGGCTTCGGGGGACGTGGCGAAGGCCCCATATGCCAGTGTCGAAGGATCGGCGGGAGAAGGACCCGCACGGTCAACTATATTTCGACCGTTTGAGAAATGATTGACATCGATCAGGCATCTCGACTTGAGGAGGATGGAGGAAGCTGGTCAGTTGATAGTTCGTGTTACTTGTGTTGATATCTTGCATCTTGGGTTAAAGAGGTAAACGGGAGTACATGCGGTGTGTCTCTCTCTGCTTTATGGGAAATGCAATGCTCCACTATGATGTAGGTGGAGCCCCTGGTGCAGGAAGTAAGCATATATTCGAGACAAGACAAATGCAATAAAACAACAATCTATTTAAAATAAACTGGACATTAATTGAAAATATTGATTAAATGTATACTGCATAACTAGAAAGTGTTCCTGCTTGCCAAGAAGCATCGTCTTTGCCCACCCGAGGCTTGTATAGCTTCATAGCTTTTCCAGAAACGCTATCAACACCATCAACACCAAGAGCACCAAGATTACCTCAATAAGAAATGACATTATTAAATATATCAAACAAAAGCTCACGACCAGGTCATATCAGGTAAACAGCAAAAATAAAAAGAAACCAAACACCAGGAGACCCTGAGGGGCACGAAGACTGGTGGCTCTACCAAAAAAAAGAACCGCAGGGCGGGATCGAACCCGATCCCTCAGGGCTCTGTTCAGGGGGACAGTCAGCTCCCTAGGGACTACCCGCCGGTTCACCCGTCCTGGATTCTGTGAGCAGTAACTGCTTTCGATGGGTTATCTGTTCACTTGGGCTAGGGTTCCTGCCTGGTTTGTCAGGCTAGAGCAGGCAGGCAGCATGGTATCCGATGTGATGTAGAGATGATGGATGATGTGGGCTCTATATAAATGAACCAGAGTTATACTATTCTAATAGCACTCAAGTAGTCGATGTTGATTCCTAACTAGGCTGTGATAGACTTTCTTTATATTCTGATATCCCAAACCCTAGCTAGAATGGACCCCTATAAGTCATTCTCTTTACGTTAGACAGCGGCCTTTTTTTCTAAATATATTTAGATAGACATCAAGAGAAGCCCATGGATGGTTATTTTTTGGACAAGGAAGTTATACTGATTACCATCCTAGAATTCCAATTTCAATCCCTTACATCTAAACTTCTTTTCCTTCGCCGTTCCATTATGATAGTATGAAGATCCAAATCGAACCTGCACAATCTTTATGTTGAGTATTAACTATAAAATGTTTTAGTATAGTAGTTATCTTATTGGAGAAAGATAAGAGCCACGTCACAGCGGCCGTGCAGGGATTTTGCAACTCACAGCCTTGCGACTTAAGATACATTACTCATGCCCATTATTTTTACATTGCCTTCTTAATAAAAAATTCTGACATGTCTGATCCTCTTTCTGTAACTGCCAGCGCAGCTGGCCTTATCTCACTTGGTCTGGAAACGTGCAAAGGCATTGTCAAATACTGCGACGCATGGCGAGGCTCAGATGAGGAGATCGCCAATCTCACCACCAAAGCCGAAGGACTTTCCAAAACGCTGAAACACTTGGATAGAATCTTGATTGAAACAGACCAGATAGACCCAGAGATTGCGAGTGATATCAGCGCAAAGATCGTCGCAAATAGAAGTTGGATAACAAAGCTGAACGAGAAGATATCCAAATGTGTCGCCAGTTCGCAAGATAATGGCAGAATCCAAACAACTGCGAGAAAGGCCATGTATCCTTTTCGGAGGGATACACTATTGGGAATGAAAGATATTCTGCATGGCTTGCAAATGAATTTGCATACAGCGTTCCTTGCGTGAGTCTCTTAAATAGTTTGTCTATAGGCTTCAGATTGATCGTTTGACAGAGCGCAGCTCCAGCAAGTATCAGCGCTTGCCAAACAGGAAGAGTCTATCAAGAAAATTGAGATAATCAACGCTATGATATTGGCAAAGATAGACAAGTTTGGCACAGAAATCAACCAGATGGCACTTCCATTTCCACCACAGGCTCAACCCAGCTCTTATGCAGTCCAAAGTCGAACACGGCGTTGCCCAGATACAACTTGCCTATGTCCACAGCAGCTTGATACCATCTATCAAATTCATATTCCATCCTGTCTATTTTATAAATCCCCTCTGAGCACCAGAGTTCTAACAAAGAAATTCACATTTTGCAGCCAGTGGCTTGGGCTTTCTGTCAAGGCGGCCATTTCTTTCGCAAAGGGATCAAGTGGTCTCTCGATTAGTCCTTTACTTCAATTCCAAGCAATTGTGCCGCATGATTCAGGGGCTTTTGGAATTGTTTCAAGACCACCACCTTTGAACGAGAAACCCGAAGCAGTCGCTCGTTTCTATGACTACATGATACATAATCTGCAGCAGCTATTCGATGAAAGAAAAGCAAGCCCTACTGACCGAGAAAGGAATGGGATGACCTTACTACACGTACGTTATTTGCGATAGGGATGATTACTGTGCTGATATCAATTAGGCTGCTTGCCGTATCTGGCACAACAACTCCCTGAGGAATCCATTCGTGCCGATGCATCAAGCTCGAGTCATAAGATATCTTGCAAGAGCAGGCTGCCCAATAAATGAAGTTTCAAGCTCTGGTTTGACTGCACTTGACCATCTCGTGCAGTTTAGGATTGATGCAACTGTGAAATGCCTTATTTTTGATCTGATAGACTCTGGTGGTTTAATCACAAGTCGCGGAGTTATTGGAATAAACCTGCAAGGAATGAAATACTACTTTTCCAAAAAGAATGAGGGTATAACTTCCCCCCACTTTCGAAGGCTTGTACTGACTTCCAAAGGGTTTCTTCTCCCAAATATTGCAACAGCCATTCTCTCTCACTCGGAGGCCGATCTCAGGAACCTCCTTGATTCAGGATGCGCCGACCCAAATGATCTAGTGAATGAGGCCACGTTAATCCAGATGTCTGCAGACTGGCCAAAGGGACTTCGTATTCTCTTGGAAGCAGGAGCAGATATCAAAAGCCCGGATTCACGGGCGCTTTCTTTGGCAATAAAATACGACTTACTGGACTCTGCCAAAGTATTGGTAGAGGCAGGCTGCCGGCTCCCTCCACATTACATTGCAGACAGTAGGTCCACCGATATGGAGACAATTCTCATAGAGACGTTGGTCTCCAGGCGACAACAGCTCCAAAGGCTTGCCCGAAAGATGTTATCGAAGCATGATCAACACAGACTGGGTTTGTCAAATGATTGCCTGCCCGACAAGCATTCCAGGGAGATATATAAGACTTTAATTACCCAGGACATTCTTGTTGATCCATCCCTAAGCCCTTGCTTTCCAGGATCTTTGTTCCATGTGCCTTACCTGAAAACCAACCAACTCGAAACATTATACAAAGCTGGATTTCGAGATATCAACTCAGAATTCCTCAGAGACACTCCATTAATGGTCCCGATTTACTCGCACTCAATCCAGTCCTATCTTGATAGAGCTTTGTGGTTAATTGGGAAAGGTGCGAGCATGCACGAAACTATACCAGGGCACAAAGCAACGGTGACTCACGTACTCTGCCTTTATATTGCGAGAGCTATTACAAGACCATTACAAGACAGCTTCTCACTGTCCAAACCTCTCTGGGAAGACTTTCGGCTATCGCTGGTAGCTGAAATCTCTCGCCTTGATCAATCAAGCCGTATGTTTCTCCGAGAAGTATTTATATCAGACCACACCGATGATTGCACTTGCTACTGCTCTATCGGAGGATGCTCTCCATTACACATGGCTTTAAGATACATGATCCAAGAACTGACAAGCTCCAAGCTGTCACATGGGAGCAAAAACCAGCCCCAGGTTCAGCATCGTCGCATCTGCGCCATGTTCGACGTTTTCATCGGTGAAATAAAGGGATCTCCTGAAGCTGACCAGAAATTCATCAGGGCTATGACATTTAACGGTTTAGAACTTACGCACACCTGCTGTCAGGTGTCTGGTTTTAATAAGCTTTGCCTCAAGCCTAAATGATAAAGAGGAGGCCGAGGAAATCCATGATGAGGAACGTTATTTACTAAGAGGGTTTGAAGAGCTTCTTCATGAATTCGAGATGGAGCACAAAAGACTTGGTATTCCTCTGTGGGAGTTTATACAACGCCACTGGAGTCCAAGGATGAGGGATTATGTCCTGTCCCAAGGGGAAAATGCCTCTCCCGATGCATTGTACATGATATTGGACTACGATGAAACGGGGATGATGGCCTCTGTATAAGCATCTTTGAATAAAATACCGTCCCTGCTGCCTGGTGAGATTATAATCTGCTATAAATGATAAAAAGGAGGTTTCATAGAAGTCCAGTGCGTAGAAAGGAGAATTTACAGCTCTTAGGGAAGAGATAAGATCTCCAGGGCGACTAGAAGGAGTTGGATAGTTGCCTTGAAAAAAAGGCCTTCAGCTTTCTATTGTTATTGAGACTGTCCTCATTATTCGTAACTTGTCAAGCCGCTGAATCCAAAAGAAACCTAATACCCCGCAATTTTCAAAACCTCCGGTCCATCTGCCCCAACGACAGACACGCCTGCCTCGCTCAACTCTCGTTTGGTCTCTTCCCATCCTTTTCCTGGTATGACGCACCGAGTTCCCTCCTCAACGACAAAAGTCCGATATCCAGCCTTGGCCGCATCAATGGCGGTGGCTTTGACGCAGTAATCACCAGCCAGGCCAACAATAAAGACATCGGTGATTTTGCTTTCCTCGAGAACTGATTTGATATCCACATCCACTGACTGGAAAGTGACAGCAGGATCGAGATTGCCAAACGGATCTCCAAACACAGAGTACATTTCCACTCGAGCATCCATGCCCTTCTTCACATACACGTCGATCTTGTCAGTATCGATTTCGGATATGATAGAGGCGCCCTTGCACCCCGCCACGCAGTGCACAGGCCATAGCAACTGTCGCTTCGTCTCAGACTGCTTTCCCGGGGCCGGGTTGGTCATTTCGATGAAGGATTCATAGGGTTTGTTGTTGGGCTCGGGATAATTGCTGGCGAAGGAAATGTGGTCCAACGGATGGTAATCCTGGGTTGCAATACGAACCACGAAACCAGGGAGACCAAGAAGAGAATTGATTACCGGTGCGATTGAGCGGCCTCCTTCGACTGCGAGAGAACCGTCCTAAGGAAGCCGTCAGCAAGATTGTCTCTGGCAAGCTTATTATATGGAAACTTACCGGTGGACAGAAATCCTCTTGCATGTCAACCACAATAAGAGCACTCATCTTGATATACTGGAAGATAGCTGTCCGAAAAGGGTTGTCTATCTATCTGTGGTATTGGTGTGTCTCTTAATAGAAGAAGTGAACTGCGGGTACATAATGACTCCGTTAATCTCGGTGGTCAGGTCTTTGCCGTGGTGTAATCACTTATGTCGTTCATGTCTACGCAATACTGATAAGAGCACCACGTGATCACCGCTGGTAGCTGCTGTACATACAATTTTATCTTCTATGGGAGATGGATTTAAGATAAATACTGCCAAACTACTCTGCATCACACTGAAGCACGTTGACAGCCAGCATAATTTCTTCTTTTTGTATCCACCGTCTTCGCTCATCTAAAACAGTTAGCTCCGTTGAGTGAGGGGCTGACTAAGCGCTCCTACAAAAACCCATCGCGTCGGATCTCAACAGACGTTAAAAAAAAAAAGTCTTCACTTTCTCAGGGCTGCGGCCCTTGTCCATCCAAGATTAATGACTCTGGCTCTGTCACAGTAATGATAATAACTACCCCTTAGATTACTCATTGCAGATAATGAAAGGTTCTTTTCAGGTATGTGGCTGTCTTTTTTCCCTTTCCCCTCAACACCACATATGATGAACCACTTTTATTGGAGCTGTCCTAGCAAATTATGCGGACAAACCTATTATACGCTTTTCATCTTTCTGAATCATGTCTCGAAATATTTTGTCTTGTTTACCACTCGTCAATTGGCATGAGCTCGGCTAACTGTCAGAAAAAGATATTGCAAGGAGCCAGTGATCACGTTTTCCAGCCTCCCTGATTTTTATTTTTCGGGGCCTGGACATAGCCCATTTTTCCCCCAAAACAAAACTCACCTTGAGCTTTTCTGCTCTGTACACTTCACACTTTAAAACAGTATGGCCCATGATCCACGACTCGCCAAGGCAGGCACTGCGACTCCGGATCCTCCGCCTCCTCCACCCCCTCCTCCGGAGTCTGCTCCAGCCTCAGCCATGACTGCGAGCTTCGAGACCCAGTCCGCGGATGCCACCGCACCCGGACAGTCCGACTCTTTCAAGCTCAAATTCTGCACTGTGTGTGCATCCAACCAAAACCGTTCAATGGAGGCCCACCTCCGTCTGTCGACGGCACCTTCCCCCTTCCCTGTCATCTCCTTTGGAACGGGTTCCCTAGTCCGTCTCCCCGGACCGTCCATCACCCAACCTAATGTGTACAACTTCAACTCAACCTCTTACGCCCAAATGTATGAGGAGCTCTTCTCCAAGGATGAAAGGCTGTACCGTAGCAATGGACTCTTGAACATGCTCGACCGCAACCGGAACCTGAAATGGGGTCCGGAGCGGTTCCAGGACTGGGTGCCCGGTGTGCCGCGCGTTGACCACGTCTCCAAGGGCGATAAAGGTGCCCTGGGGACAGAGGGAGGCGTGGTTGACATCATCATCACCTGCGAAGAGCGGTGCTGGGATGCCGTCGTCGACGATCTCATGAATAAGGGATCTCAACTCAACCGGCCCGTCCATGTATTCAATGTCGACATCAAAGACAATCACGAGGAGGCTCTGGTAGGAGGCAAAGCTATCCTTGAATTAGCCAATAGACTCAACACCGCCGCCGCCCAGGAACGTAAGGCGAATGGTACCGACGGCTGGGAAGATGGCACCGGCGAAGCCCGGAGGAGTTTTGACGAAAAAGTTCCTGATATCCTTGCTGCGTGGCAGGAGAAATGGCCTAATCTGCCGGCCTTGTGGACCTTGTCTTGGCTATAGTGCCCTGAGGACATGGCTACTCATAATTCTGGGAGGCGTCTGTTTATTCTTTTCTCTTTCGAACTAGCGATTAATACCCATGTGTTAAGAATATCAATCAATCAATCTTACCGCCTATCTACTGAACTCTTTCGTTTCTTGACCGCCGAATCTACGGTTTAAAGTCAGATGTAACAAATTCAATTCAATTGCCAGTGGATGTTTCCATGGCTGCATGATAATGGGTATCTCTAATAAGCAAAGCCACAACGCCAAATATAAACCGAAGATACAGAGAACATGGGTCAGCCCTCCAAAAGCTTCTCCCGTCTCTCTCTATACCACCGCTCAAGACACGCCCGCCTCTGAGCCTGCGTCATGCTCTCCACCACAAGCGCAAATTCCGTAGCATTGGGAAACCCAAACCGTTTCGCCATACTGCAAAACTGCCTTTTCATCACCCCCTGTGGTGGGTGGTACTTGAACTGAATAGGTCGACCGTCCTTTTGATGGATTGGGGGTCCTGTGGTCACGCCCTTCTTCCTAGTATTACTACTGCATGATCCGGTTTGGGAGTTTTCAAAGACTTGGATGTTAGCTTGATTGTCGTCTGCCAGTTCGGCGCGACGACTGAGACGTTCTTCGACGCTGGACGAGCCGATGACTTCGTTGTTGAGGTGGGTGTATTCGACGCCTGCGCCGGCTAGGATGGCCTGGATGGGATCGTGTTTATTGGGTGTTACTGCACTGGGTGTGGTTGTCTTCTGTCGAGATCTTGCATTTGGTGTGTCGGTTTCGCCGCAGATCATGGCTGCGATTTGGCTCATGACTGCGTCGTCTTGGTTTTTGGTCTTTGGGTCGGGGAGGTCGTCACCGGCGGCGGCATCTTCTTCGTCGATGTCGATGTCCATAACTTGGACGCCGGCTCTGCTCTCCGCGACGTTGGTCTTGTTGACGATCTCCCGAAGAACGATATTGTTGTTTTGGTATTCGAAAAGATTTTGCAAGCCGAAGATCTCGCCCTTTTGGTCTTTCTTTTCCTGCACACCGCGGAAGTATCGCCGTTCAGAACTGGCGTTGTACCCGATATTAGCCTGCTGCTGTTTGTAGATCTGGCGTGCATAGACGATTTCCTCGATGGTTCCGGCTGAAATGAGCCGGAAGACTTCCACGTCCCGGTGCTGGCCTATACGATAGGCTCGGTCTTGGGCCTGTAAATCATACGATGGATTCCAATTCGGGTCGACCACAACCACTTTATTCGCAGAGGTAATGTTCAAGCCAACTCCGCCGGATCTTGTAGAGATCAGGAAGACAAACTGCTGAGGGTCGGAGTTGAACTCATCGACGACTTTGGTTCGGTCATCGTAACTCATTGATCCATCCAAATAGCTTACATTGTAGCTAGTGTGGTGGAATAGCATTTGCAACATCTTCAACAGTCGCACGCTGTGTGAGAAGACAAGGACTTTATCCCCGTTAGCATGCCACCATTTGAGCAGTCGTCGGAGGACCTTCCATTTTCCACAGAACTCGGGGTTGGCATAATTCACGATGGAATCTCTCGTCCTATAGAGGGTCTCCCATTTATCGGGGACTGCGATCTCTAGCATCTCCTTGTCTTTTTCTTGTTTCTCGTTGGAATCAGCCCCCTGTGGAATGAGGATTGCGAGATGATTGCTGAGTTTTTGAAGAATAGCTATGGCAGGGAACACGTAATTTTGCCATCGAATTCCCGTTGATAAGTGTGTTCGACAGCACCAGCCCGCTTTCTTTCGTGAACCACAGCCACATAGTTCAGTGGAGTGCTTGATAGCATTGATGATTTCACTATCTAGAATATTCTCGTAGGCATCAGCCTGGGTGTCCGTGAGCGGACAGAAGACGACTCGATCACTCTTTTTGGGAAGCTGGTCCGCTATCAACGTCTTCATGCGGCGCAAGAAAAACTGCGGGAGAAGATTTTCAACCAGTTTCTTCGCGGTTTTGCGAGCCTTGCTGAGTTGATGTAGTGTGGCATCGTGGGATTGACCGATTCTCAGTGGTTCGGAGATAGTTCTTTTCCAGGTAGTTACTGGGCCCAGTTTTCCAGGGTTGGTCCAGTTCAGAAGTGTCCACAGCTCTTCATACTTGTTCTGAATCGCTGTTCCAGTTAGGCCAATCCTACAGAGCGAGTTTACCTCGTTCATGGCCTTTGTTGTTTCCGAGCTCCGTTCTTTAATGATGTGACATTCATCTGCCACTACACAATCCCACTCTACCATGTTTACCGAGTCTTTGTTGGAAAGGTACGTTCCGTACGTCGTAATGAGAATCTCCAGCCTACCGGATCTCGCTGCGTGCAAAGCCAGTTCCTTGTTATCACCGTGATAGGCATCGACATGCCACCAGCCCCAGCGAGCGAATTCTGATTTCCAGTTCTGTATCAGGGTGCCGGGGCATACGATGAGTGTCCTGGGGTACCAATCGTCCCGTCCACTGCGTCGCATTTTCCGCATCCGCTTCGCATCTCTCTCGTCACCAGTCTTTCCGTAAGCCGCTGTAAGAAAAGCAATCACCTGAACGGTCTTTCCCAAACCCATATCATCGCCGAGAATCCCACCGTTCTGATAGACAAAAAGTTCGTGTAGGAAAGCAGCTCCGTCGACCTGGTATTGACGGAGCCACTGAGCGATCGGGGCAGGAATAAGCCCAAGAGAATAGGGAAGGGTGATATCTTCGTATTTCCGACACGGCTTCAAGGTGTCGAAGTTGGGCTTTTCAGCCAGGTACTCGAGTCGATCGTCATCAGAAAAGTCCACTTCGTCAAAGTCGGGAGGTAGTTTTAGCCCTGATTCCTTGAGATGTTCCATCCGCCTTTCGAACTGAGAGCGGCGTCTTTGCAGGTAGTCGGGGAGAGTGTTCTCCATCAAATCATCCTCGGACGCCCCCTCCTCGCCATATGCTCTCGAGCGAAACGGTCGCCTAGGTGTCCTTGGATCTTCTCTTGGCCGCCGCCCGACTATTGCGTCTGCCTTTGCGATCTTTGCCTTGCGCGTGCCGCCTGAGCTTCGTTTGCGCTTGAGGGCTTTGCGGTTTTTAAATTGTTCGTACGCGGCTGCGCCATCGTTGAATGTGGCGTCGTCAGTATCGTCCTCGGATATTTCCACCACGGCGACTTTGGAAGCGAGAGGGGACGAGTTCTGCTTAATAGGAGGGTCTGATCGTGGCTCGGGTCTTGGCGTTGCATCTCTATCTTCGTAGACTTGGTCTCCATCTGTGTCTTGGTAGTGTTAGTCTGTATGTCTATCGAGAATGGCAGGTGCGGAGGCGCATACCGGAGATAGTTGCGGGACGCTGCTTCGAGGGGCGCGTGTAATCCAAGTCTTCATCATCCTCCGAGTCGACAGTACTTTCTCTCGAGTTTCGCAGCTCCCAGTCGGAGCCCATGTTGATATTATCCCGTGCCTTGCATAGCACAGGAGAAGATAGGGGGATGCTGAAGATGTTGAAGATGCGGAGGGCGGGCATTCATATGATCGATCCAAAGGCGGACTTCCCGACTGGGAAAAGAGCTTCTTCTTCTGCCAGAATCTGCCCGCCGTCACTAAACCACGAACCACGCGAGTATCGACAGACTCTTCTGCTCTGTTCAAATAAACCAATTGAGTTGTGATTGGAAAGGTCATCTGTTTTATAACCTTCATTATATTTCCGCCTAGCCCCTGTGTAACTGTGGCTTCCTCGTTTTGCAATTTTTTTCGTTGCTGAAACCCACGAGCATCACGCACGGTGCGGGGAACAACCGCAAAGATCATCTACAATACCTGATCATTTAACGAAAAAATTATCCTGCTTGATCAGATACGAATCGAATCTTTAGACCGCCATGCCTCTCGACACTTCTACGACGTATCCCCTCACCAAGCTGCGCCTGGACGGCCGTCGCTGGAATGAACTTCGCCTCCTCCAAGCACAGATTTCCACGAACCCTGCCAGCTCTGGCTCGTCATACCTATCAATGGGAAACACGTCGATTATGTGCTCTGTCCATGGACCGGCCGAGGGACGCCGAGGAGATGCTACCGGAGGTGCAGCTGGTTCCGCGGGGGCTGTCGTAGAGGTGGATGTCAACGTCGCAGGATTTGCGGGAGTTGATCGAAAGAGGAGGGCTGGAGGAAGTGACAAGTATGATATATATATTTATCTCTACACGTGGTACATGAATATCTTGCTGACTTTGCTTATTTTAGGCAATCATCGCGCATTGCAACAACTCTACGATCTGCCTTCCAGTCACACCTTCACACATATTTGTACCCACACAGCACGATAAGCATACATGTGTCGGTGTTGTCAGCTGATGGATCTCTCCTTGCTGCTGCTGTCAACGCCTGTACCCTTGCGCTGGTGGATGCTGGTGTCCCCATGCCCGGACTGCTCTGTGGCTGCACAGCAGGTATGAGTGGCAGCGCTTCGACGCCTCGTGATCCCAACAACGACGAACTTGACCCGCTGCTAGACATGTCGCTACCCGAGGAGCAGGAGCTCCCTTCGCTTACTGTGGGGACGACATCGTCGGTGCCGGTGGGGGAGCTTGCGATGGACGATGATGGGGATGAAATGAAGGTGTCGATGCTAATTATGGACGCCAAGGTGCACTGCACTTATATTGAAACCATGTTGGCAGTTGGGATTGACGGATGTGAGCAAATCCGCGAGATACTGGAGGGGATCATCAAAGGGTCGAATCGGGTAGTCATTTCTGGCGCAGACAAAGCATGATGATGGGGATTTGATGTTTGATTAAAAGGATGATTATGTATACCCTGTCTGGCGTAGAAGGAGTTTTTCTGCGATGCGATATGATGCCATACGGACGATATCAATTTCCATTATCCACCAGCCACCAAATGATCACTAAAAATGTGCTCAAAACCGCTTCAATTCCACGCACGCTAATTGGCGCTACAGGGATCACTGGCCTTAGGCCTCCCCACTCTCGGCCGATGATTCGTCGGAGATTTAATTATTTACCGGGTCCTCTTTTCTACCACGAGGCATTGTTCTATCTGTATCTGGTCGGTAATTATTCTATGCTATTGTATACAAATCAGGCTGGATGGCAAGGTGTGCGTTACGCAGTGTAGGATGTATACGTTTCCTCTGTATTACTTTTCGTACCTGATGATATCTCTTATGTACCCCCGTGGGTAACCTCTGTTTCTTTTTTTCTCTTTCTTCCTCTTCTTCTCCCAGGTCCTCCTTTCTCTTCTCCCTCTCTATATTCTTTCTCTTCTCCATCCCACCTCCCAGTGACAGCTTCGTTGGGCCCAGGAGATACCTCGCCTCGGGTATCAAGTGAATCCCCACACCGCAGTGATCACCACTCGGAAGCTATCACCTCATCTCTTCTATCCTTCTCCAAAAAAATCACAGGAAAGAGACTCGCCATGGATATGGATATGGGCACCATGACAGGAATGTCCACCATGACTGGCATGACCATGACTGCCTCCTCTACGGCTTCGTCGGCCATGAGCTCCAGCACATCCAGCATGGACATGGGAGG
The DNA here is from genome assembly GCF_001890725.1 of Aspergillus wentii DTO 134E9. Lineage (NCBI taxonomy): Eukaryota > Fungi > Ascomycota > Eurotiomycetes > Eurotiales > Aspergillaceae > Aspergillus > Aspergillus wentii. Next base: position 2,274,217 of record NW_024467835.1, on the reverse strand, counting down.
AATGGACATGGGCGGTATGGATATGGGCGGTATGGATATGGGCATGGGCGGATGCCAGGTCTCGGTACGTAGTTTTATTTCTCCATGAAAAGATAAACAAGCTAATTATATGACAGATGTTGTGGAATTGGAACACTATTGATGCTTGTACGACTTCATCTACCACCCTATACATGCGAAATGCGAAAATGGGAAAAAGATCCTAACAACAAATAAACAGGCTTCCTCTCCAAATCCTGGCACATCACTTCCCGCGGCATGTTCGCCGGCTCTTGCATCGGAGTCATCTGTCTCGTCCTCGCCCTCGAATTTCTCCGCCGTCTGGGACGTGAATATGACGCCTTCATCGTCCACCGCGCCAGACTCAGAAGACAGTATCTCTCCACTCCCTCACCCAAAATCATCCCAACGACCACCAGCAGCCCCGATTCCGAAGAGGAAAATCCAAACCCAGCCTCATGTTGTGCCAACGACAACGGTGACAAGGGCGCTACCGCTGCTCCAGTCGCAAAGCCTACGCCTACGCCTCTACCTGCTACGGCTACCGTCACTGATGACACGCCATTCCGTCCCTCCATTATAGAGCAATTCATCCGTGCCCTCTTGCACATGCTTCAATTCGCCGTTGCGTATTTCGTCATGTTGCTCGCTATGTATTTCAACGGGTACATCATTATCTGTATCTTCATCGGGGCGTTCTTGGGCTCGTTTATCTTTTCCTGGGAGCCGATTAATCTGGGCAAGGAGTATGTTTTTTTTTTTTTTTTTTTTTTAAACCCCTTCCCCCACGCCATGACTAACATTATCCAGGAATGATGCTCTTGCTGTGACTAAATGTTGCGGCTGAGGGGGCTTTTCTTTCTTCGTGTCCGTCTCCAGGTGAGATGGTACTTTTGTACCTAGCTTATTCTCTTCTCTTTCTTTTTGTGGGTTACTTTATTTCTCCGCTCGTTGCATGGGTACATATTTGCATGGGTTGCTTATGGAAATAATCATTTAATGGGTTAATGACAATGATTCACAGCTATTTATTCAATTGAATTGCCACAGGCAGTTTCATCCAGTATTGCAATGAGTCAATGTGATTATCGAAAGCTACAGCTTTCCATCTTCCATCTTCGTAGTTAGCAAACAAATGGAGCTGTCAAGGGTTTAGTTCTTTCGACACCCATCCCACGTGGGGTTAGCTCATCCACTTACCCGGAATACATGATCTACTCGTTTTACCTTGACTTTACAGAGAATCGATCTACTATGAAGCGGAATAGGAAACGGAATGTTAGGCTTGCTTGGCTACCATGTTGGTAGATAGTCTAGAGTACACCACGTATCAAAAATCTCCCGTCACCCAAAGCTAACTGCGAACGAGTCTACCATAATGCATCAAATTATGGCGAGCTGTTTACTGATCACCACCAGAGTTGACGATCTGAATAGATGCCTTGGGCTTGCCGCTGCCGCTGCCGAGAGCTTCAATCTCCTTGACAACCTTCATGGACTCCTCGTCAGCAACCTCACCGAAGACAACGTGCTTGCCGTCGAGCCAGCTGGTAACAACGGTGGTGATGAAGAACTGAGAGCCGTTGCTATAAAATTGTGGTGTCAGTAATGAAGAAAAAGAGAAAATAACGCATCAGCGAGGAAATACAAAATGGACTCACGTGTTGGGGCCAGCGTTGGCCATGGAGAGGAGACCGGGGCGAGTGTGCTTGTGGACGAAGTTCTCATCGGGGAACTTCTCACCGTAGATGGACTTGCCACCAGTGCCCTGTAGTAAAAGTTCAATTAGCCTTCAATACAACACCAACCAATGGTCACTGAACAATTGGTCCAGCGAAGCATGAGAGACTCACGTTGTGGCGGGTGAAGTCACCACCCTGAAGCATGAATTGGGGAATGACACGGTGGAAGCCAGAGCCCTTGTATCCGAATCCGTTTTTACCAGTGCAGAGCTCACGGAAGTTCCGGGCGGTCTTAGGGACATCCTTCTCGTAGAGGTTGAAGTTGATACGGCCAGTCTTGCCTATAAGGTACATACAGAGCCATGATTAGTAAAAAGCTCGACTGGAATTGAAGAAATTCGATGGGAGAAATTATAGGGGTTCAAGGCCCCAGAGGACACATGAGGTTTAAAATTTGCCGTGGATGGAGGGGTAATCGCCCCTCCATTTCTCTTTCTTTTCAAACGGCGATAGGATCAGAAAGAGGAATCAAACTTACCGGCGTACTCAACGTCGAAGAAAGCCTTAGTGTTGACAGACATTTTTGCGGTGGATTGATGGAAAGAACGGAGAGACAAGAAGGAAGATTGAGTGTTGCAATTGAGGATGGAAGAGAGGGGACGAAAAGAGGACGAGGAGCAAGGTGGGGTTGTTGTTGACCTCAGGCTTCGGGAAAACATTGTTGCTGGTCGGGAGGGGCAGAACTGAATGAACTGGACGGAAAGCGGGACAGGATACGTCAGCCGGGATGCGCCAAACATGCAGTATTTGGCCTAAGCGCCTCAGGCCGCCACTGGTAACGGTTTGGTTGGCTGGAAGGCCAGAGGACAAGCTGCCGCTGAGGCCCCGGGAGAGGGGGCTGGGAGCCACTCCTGCAAACCGGAATCGTGGAAGATGATGGAAGGATCCAACATAATTCTCTGATTCTAATTCAATTGGAGGGTCATTGTTCGAACTTACAGTTGAAAGCAGGTGGAATTGACAGCTGTGTTGCGTGGAGAGCGACGGAACCAGGTTTTGGACAACAACCTCGGAGACTCGAGAAAGATGGACCAAAAACACCAAGAGAAAAATAAATAAACCAAAAGAGGTATGGTACAGAGTAAGATTATATAATACAGTAATAAATAATTATCAGAGACCTGGACGACAAAAAAGAGACTTGAAAGCGACTTTTAGAAAGGCAAAGAAGAAAAATTTCTCGACACAAAAGGACCTCGCCGGAAAGCTGGGGAGCTTAGCCGTCTGGGGTTAGCTGGCTATATATCACGTGACTCGAGGTTGCCTCGGATGCGATATATGATGCATCGACTGCAGAATGATGATGTGCTTTATGACTCATAAATGATAATAATACTTATAGTAGAAAGCTCAATAGTATCAATTTCAAATCCATAAAACCATAATTCTTTCCATCCAAATTCAACTGGGGGGATTGAAGAGAAAAAAGGTAGTCGATATCCCCAGAAACGACAAATCTAATGCAAAACAAGATCAAACGAAGATAAACAAGGCATTGAATGGTTGGGTACCATGTTCCAAAGCACGCTAATCGAGTATAGCGGAAGAAGCGAAGAAAGAAATAATGATAAACAGAGAAGAGAAGGAGAAAACACCGGGTAATAAGAATACAATGGCCAAAAATTAAAGGGGGAATGAGAAATTAAAACAAATCAAATATCATGAAGCCCCACCCAATTCAACATAACGTTTCACGTGGTTGCTCATTGTCATGCATGATAGAACTGTATCGAAAGAGAAACAGTTACATCCAGCAGTAAGGTCGATACTGTCGGGTCAATTTAGTGTTTGATACAACAACGTCAAGGGTTATTCGGCTTAGAACCAAAAATAGCGAAGATGCAGAAGGTGGTATTCAGAGGGCAGACTACCGGAAGTCATCCTCATCCTCATAATTCGCCGGCTCCAAGCGTTGAACAAGCTCCTTGGTCTCCCGAGCAATCTCAAAGGCGATGGGAGGAAGTTTGTTAGTGATTTCTCGAAGTTGCTCTGCACTAAAGGCATCTTCGCCATCAGCTGCAGTTTCCACCAGACGGCCTCTGTGGGCATCCAGCGTCTGAATAATCGGCCCTGAACGCTCTCGAAGCGCGGGGTGAGCACCAGGCTTGTTGATCAAGTGCTCCGTAGAAGAAGCAACATTCGTAACAACAGAGGATATGGCAGACACATGAGTACGGACAGTGATAAGAGCATCTTCTGCGCGGATGCTAGCAACCAGGGCCTGAATTGATTGGACAAGGCCCTCGGTCTGATCCTCGACATAGAGCTTCAATTCTTGGAGTTCATGGTCTTCTGGTTGTACACTGTAGTTGAATTGCGTTGCGGGTTCTGGCTTGTTTGGTACCACATGTTCAGATGTAGTAAGATGAGAATTTGTCCGATCTCGGGACTGGACTGATGGTGGGCTGAGGGCACTGTAGATAGACTCATTGTTGCTTAACCTGCCCTGACTGGGAGTCACACTGAAGTAGTCGGGGGACTTGAGTTGGGTCAGGTTCCCCTCATCGTCGTCTTCCAGTTCATCCACGGGGGTGGCCCTGATTTTGGCAAGTTGGATAAGCTCAATAACTGCAGTAGACAGGTGCGAGGCGGCAGCATCCAGAAGAGACACGGGAGAGAGTCCACTCAAGCTGGCAAAGTTCTTGGAGGCAGTGATGAGATTGTTCGCGGTTGCGGAAACCTTGCGTGTGGCCTTTGCGTGAGTCTCGGGATTCGAAGCTGCTTCGACATCCTGCAAGACATGACGGACGGCCATGATGACCGGCTTGATCTGCTGCATGACCAGGCGATGGTCGTCAAACCGAGCAATGCGCAGCAGCTCGTCAATCGCTATCTGGAATTTGGTCACATGCACATCCTTGACCAGCCCGTCTTCATGCATGAGTTCGTTCTCCCGCGAAACCATGCCCACATCAGGGCGGGAATCAGAGATGCCAACTGAGGATGTCCGGAGGTGTCGTAGCTGTGTCTTTGCCTTGGCATACCGGCTCTTCCATTGCTTGACCTCCTCCTCCAATTTATGTACCTGGTTGGTGAGTTGCTCCTCGCGCTCCCAATTGGAATGGCTCTGTTCCGACATGGTTCTCATCTCCATGAGGAAGGTAGATGCTTCCCGTCGAACTTCTTCCGTCACATGCTGCTGTTCCAGAAGCTCGGCCTGCAGGTCCTTGTGCCTGATCTCGAGATCAGCAAATCGGGCCTGCAAGTCATTATCCCCGGTACTCTGCGCTGTCGCTTCACCGATCTTATCCTGCTCTGTTCGAACCTTTTCCAACTCGAGCTGAAGGGAACTGTTCAGATCCTCCGCCTTGGAAACTTTACTTTCGAGCTCCAGCTTGAGCTCTTCCCACTCCTCTCGCTTAGTACCGTTTACCTGTAGCGTTTATTAGCATACAAACCAACCAGTCGCGTATATCCTTCTGAGCGTGGGGACTGCATACCTGAGACTTGTCTTGGTCTTGATACTTGACAAGCTCATCATCCTTGGACTTGACCAACCCTTCCAACCTGTCCACTTTTTCCTGCAGCACTGACACTTGGGATTGCGCATCCGCCAACATCTTCCTCTCTCCATCGCCCAGCGTCGTTGTAGTTCCCCTTCGGCTTTGCAGAACGCCATCCAGAGCAAATGCATCGCTGCGCGCATCGTAATCGTCCTCCGTACCGGCCATATCATCGTCATCCTCGACCAAGGTACTCTTATTGGGAACGATTGTGTTGCTCTGGAAAGATTTGGGTAGTGGACCGTGATCCCCATTCACACTTCCAGCCGGGGAAGGCCCACCCAGAGACCCTTTCCGGGGAGGGAAAGCACCTCCCATGGGACTGCCGGGGCCGCCAGACGAGTAACCTCTCCCCATGCGGCTGGGAGGACCTCGTGACTGGGACCGTCGAGCTCCAGGTGGAGGGTATCCGTTCGGGCCCGGTGGACCATATCCATTTGGCGAGCGGCCGCCGGGGCTGACCATGCGGGAATCCCGTGAAGCAAAGTGGGGGAACCGACGCTCCAACTCACAGTAAACATCGGTGACCAGATCGCGGAACCTCTGATGTTGGAGCGAAGCGAGTCTCTGACGCGCTTGGTTGCGCTTTTCGTGGAAGTCTTTTCGGGGCGGAAGGAACGGGGGGATGTCCGGTCGTGGCGGGCCAGGTCTCCCGGGGGAGGGCATGGCCTGCTGGCGTCGGAGAAGCTCATCGTATACATCGGTACTCAATTCGTGGAATTGTGTGGGGGAGAGGCGCAACAATTTGTCTCGAGCCTTGTTCGGTCTGCTCCCTTGATTATCGCGATACGGCGCATGCAGAAACCGCTTCAGGGTCACATAGTGCTGTCCTAGAATCTCCTCCATCTGCTTGTATCGCCTACCCCGTTGGTCCGACAGAGTCCCATCGCTGGATCGAGCGGCGACCGAGCTGGGTGGGGATGGATTGCCCGAATCACTCAGCCGGGCAGGAGCGTCAGTTGATAGCGTAGCACCGTTTGGCCCCAAAGTACCGCTGGGGACGCCGGAAGTCGGGGGAGTAGCCAGATTGCTGCGATTCGAGAATGTTGGGGAAAAGGGCGGGTCGGTTTTTTGGTATTGATTGATCCCCGACCAGTCACTGCCATCTACAGAGACAGGCGACATGGCTCCCGAATGAACCTGCATAAGGACCGCAATACTGCAGCGGGATTGTTCGCAACGACCCTAAATAATCACTCAACGTCCCACAACTATGCGATCACCAAATCGGGTGCAATTATGCATTCGAATTTCCGAGGTGCGACAAGAGGGCCATCGACTGACGAGGAATTCGGACCAAGGTCGGATCGTAAGGTAGGTAGTTACGACGAGTGGAATAATATAGGGAGGTAATAAGCGATCCCAAAAGACCATACAAAGAAATCAAAAAAATATCCAGATCCAAATCTCCAATAGATTGGGGCGAAAACAAAAGATGAAAAAAAGGAGAGTAAAGAACAAAAGCAACTACAGCCGTAGAAGCGAAGAAAAAGAAAAAAAAAAAAAGAACAATCACCAGCACACACAAAGATTCCCCAGAGAAGAAAGTTGAAGAAGAGGAAAGGCGGACAGAATGATTCCCACCGTCCGAAAGAGTGGAGGACGGATGGAGACTGGGGACGGGCGGGAAGAGCGAGACTCACGAGACAGTCAGAGAGAGAAACAGAAACAGGAAACGAAGGGGAGATATTGACATACAGTCAGTCTTACTGACACTCTTACTACACAGTACTACTAAGGCATGTCCTGCTGCTAACCACTAGGTAATTAACATCAATCGGCCATTGATTTATTGTTATTGGTTTTATTTTTTCTATTCCTCCCCCTTTTCAAAGAATCATTAATTCCACCCAGGCCAAGTAGATAGTCAACTTCATATTTCTTTTTTTTCTCCCTCATCTTTTCCATCTTTTCTTTTTGCCTTTTATTGGCATTCTGGATGCTTTTTGTCTGTGTTGGTCGAGAAGCTGTGGCTGTGCGCGTAAAATACCGTCCCAAACCGTAAATACGGAGCAAGGGCGCGCCTGGAATTCCTCGCCCTTTTTCCCTCCTTGACATCTTCCATGATCATCCCAGGAACCGATCACACGCTATCCAATGAAATGGTCGTTGATTCCTGCATTGCATTTATTCAGCTTTCTTCGATTTAACCTGCAATATCCACTGGACAGGCTGCATCTCAACCAACTCTACCTCCATACTCCATACTCAATTCTCCTAATTTATCGAATACACCGCCAGAATAAGATGGCAAATTACGCCGTGCACAGAGTGGACCCCGGGAACCTCACTGGGCCGGTTCCCTCGTTCAGGAGTTCCAGCAGGCGCCCAAGTGCGGGAGTCCAGACCGTTGCTTGGCCCCAAGCGCGGCGTTAGTGGCGGTGCCTGAACTGTAGGTAATCGTCAGGGGAACCAAGTAGGCGAGGGTACAGCAAAAATAAAGGGTACAAAGTACAGACTACAGAGTAAAAGATACACAAGAACAAGATAATAGTAGTAATGGTTTAGATACATACCACCAGGATTAAGTTCTAACAATCTGTGTGCGTTGCTCATGCTATGCTCTATGCAGCCCTGGGGTTCATTGCCCTATACTCCTCATCGGGTGTGGTCTCCAGAGAGCCCAATTATTCACCCTGTACCCATTAATAGTAAGATAGAAACCACCCTAAAAGATCCCCAAAACTTGGTGGGACACCAGGAATATACAAAAACAATATCAAGAATGAATAGTCCGGGAGACTGACAAAACCAGTGCAAATCTCCCGCAGGGCCACAGGCCAGGAACCAGAGGGTATCATTCGAGTCATCCCATGGGAGGATGCAAGTCGGAGAAGCTTGCCTGTTCAACGACAATGGCCGTCTGCTGTTGCTTTCTTCTTATTCCTCCTTTTTCCTCTTGTTTTCGGTCTAATTTTTTTTTTTTTTTTTTTTTTTTTGTTTTGTTTTTTTGTCGGGCAGCGTCAATAGAAACCACCTCTTTGATGTCACGAGTTTATTTGGAGGCCAACTTGCGTGTAGCACCAACAGCGGCTGAAACAGGGGTTGCGGATCGTGTAGGGGCCGCACTGGGAGCCGCACTGCGGTTGTGTGCCATGTGTGCCCGGACAAGGTGGCCGGCGGCAAGTGCAGAGCACAAGCTCAGCTCTCCAGCAAGCACTGCAGCGCCAACAATACGGGCGAGCTGACGAGCATTGTCACCGGGGTTGGTTGGGTGAGAACCACGGACACCAAGCATCTCAAGCATGGCGGATTGTCCTTCAAGAATTGTACCACCACCAATAGTTCCGACTTCGATCGAGGGCATGGATACTGCAATCTGGAGGTTGTCGTTGATGCTGATATCTAATTAGTACAAGTTCCAAGATATGTATGAAGCCAAAATGACTTACTTTCTCATTGTCGTGATGCAGCTGCTGCTCTCGACGTTCTGCGCGGGATCCTGACCCGTTGCCAGGAAGATAGCGGTAACAATGTTGGATGCATGTGCGTTGAATCCACCCAAGCTGCCAGACATTGCGCTACCAATCAAGTTCTTGCTGGTGTTCAGCTCGACCAGGGCGTTGACATCACTCTTAAGCACACTTCGGACAACCTCACCAGGGATGATGGCCTCCGCAACAATAGATTTGCCACGGCCATCGATCCAGTTGAGGGCAGCAGACTTCTTGTCGGTACAGAAGTTTCCAGAAACAGAAATTGTAGCCATATCATCGAAGCCACATTCAGTGGACATGATGTGGAGAGCCTTCTCAACACCCTTCGAAATCATGTTCATACCCATAGCATCACCAGTTGTAGTCTTGAACCGAATGTACAAGTAGGTGCCAGCAAGAGCAGTCTTGAGTTCCTGAAGACGAGCGAAGCGACTAGTGGAGTTGAATGCCGTCTTCATGATGTTCCGGCCTTCTTCGGAATCGATCCAGACCTTTGCAGCGGCAGCCCGAGCAAGAGTAGGGAAACCAACGCAAGGACCACGAGTCATACCATCGCCAGTCAGGACAGTGACAGCACCGCCGCCAGCGTTAATAGCCTTGGCGCCTCGACTGGCACTAGCAACAAGCACACCTTCAGTTGTAGCCATAGGGATAAAGTAGTGTTGTCCGTCAATCTTCAGAGGACCAGCGACACCCAGAGGGAGGGGCAAGTAACCAATGACATTTTCGCAGCAAGCACCGTGAACAAGTCCGTAGTTGTAGTCCTTGTATGGGAGCTTGGAGTCTTCCAAAGAGCTTGTGACCAAAGAAGTAGCAGGAGTTCTAGACACAACCGATCGTCGAATCTTGACGGCTCTGGTGAAGGCATCAACGCGGCTCATGAGGTCCTCATCTTCCATTGTCTTTTCCAAAGCATATCCAGGGATCTTTCCACGCAGGGAAAGCTCGACCAGTTCCTCATCAGACAGGTGGGGAGCTCGTTTTTCCTTCAGCATGACTTCACATTCCTCAGCGGATCGCTTGGGGCCACCGTTCAAGTCGACCTTGGGGTAAACCTTCTTCGGTTCGACAACAGTTACCTTCGGGGCAGCGGGGGCAGCCTCGGGCTCCTTGATACCCCATCGGGCAGCATTGAAAAGATAGCCGTTCAACACGATACTCAGGGTCAGGGCAGCGATGATCCACTTGCTGAGGATTGGGTCCTCGAGGCTCTTCAAGAGACTTTCAATGACCCGGCCGCCAACGGCATCCAAAAATTGATCGGTGTACTCGATGTCAAAGGGTGCGTTGTCGTTAGGGGAAGCGTAGTGCACGGAGGGGTATTCCAAGTGGTACTTGATCGGAGGAATAACAGTCACGACAGTTTCCTTCATTTGACTCTTGGCAGACACGTAGACAGAATCCAAGCCATTCTCGGCAACCTTGAAGGGATCAATCGGGGTGGGCGCGAGAACATTGGAACCAGCAGACAGGAAGGGGAAGCCGATGTTCCGGACGGGGATAGCAGACAGGTTCACCAAGTTGATCAAGACGAGGCCACCGACCATCAGGACCTTAAATCTCCGCACACTGCTAGACTTGATCTTACGTCCGAAAATGCTAGCATCACTGTCATTAGGTTCGGATCCGGCCTGCGGCCAGTCGTTGCTCGCGGCCACGCTTTCAGCGACACTGTGAGTAATGCCATCCTCTTCCAAGGCCTTGCGGAGGGCAACATGGCGCTTGATGCGGTTGATCTCGAGCTTAATGCAAAGAATAGTAGTGTAGAGAGTGAAGAGGAGGAGACAGTCAAATACGAGGATCCAGGCTGCAAGGAAACAGAACTGTCTCAGACCACCCTGAACTCCAGAGGCAGCACCAGCGGTAAGGATGGCAATCTCGATGCAGTAGTCGCGAATAATCTCGAATCCCTGCTCCTTGATCGCAGTTTGAATCGAGTCTTGGATGGACTTGGGCGAGGTGGATGCAGATTTGCCAGCGCCGCCTTGGCGCTTGCTGCCTACCGCTTCGTTGAGCACAGCCCGGGTGAGAATAATGGGCTTCTCAAAGCCAATTGTGACAACGAGGAAGGGAAGTCCTTCCGACAGGAGAAGTACATTGATCGGGACACCGAGCTTTGTTGTGACCAGAAGGCCGAACAAAAAGGCAAACATGCCAGAGAGAAGAACTGTGGCAGCCAACCAGAAGTTTGAACCCAGGCGTCTCATAGAGAAGAACAAGGAGACGAAACTCAGATGCATCGAAGCATATCCGAGGGTCATGATCACAATGTCGATTGTCTCGGCATGCTTGATCAAGTCCACGAATGAACTCCAAGCATCAACCACCCAGAGCTTAATGGCGCTGCCGGATCCATAGGCAGGACCGCGGGCAGCTTTCATGATCCATCTCTTTTGCTCCACGGCATCTTCTTCCACGGAGGATTCTGGAATCTCCTGAACCGACTTGAGGAATTGTGGTGTCTGCTCAAATGGCACGGTGAAGGCGAGGTATGAGTCGTGCGAGAAGGGGGAGAAGAAGTTGGGAGTGTAGGGAACCGATTGGGCGGAGGCATTGGCAGGCACCAGGATTTCGTCCGCAACGGGGGCGGAAGAAGCCGACTTTGACGTGGAGTCCGGGAAAATCAATGTTGTCAACGCGAGGTGCTGAGCGACCTGGTTTTGAGCTACAATTAGAACGGAATACATGTCATATCAGAGGCGGGGGAGCGTACCGTGTCATCGTTGGGTGTCGAAGCATCCTCCACTTCCCATTTCCAAGAGGTACTCTCTCCCAAGCGGAGACTCCGACTACCCTGGAGCAGGGTGTCGACATCAACCTGACCAGCAACATCTTTCGGGTTTCTAACAGTATCGAAGAGACTTCCTTCCAAAAGGCCGACGTAAGTGGTACTCGCCATAAGGGCAATGACCACAATTGTATGAATTGGGTGAAGGCAGGCCTGGCGCGAGATGGCCTGCAGGCCGCCGGTGACCTGTCGCTTCAGCCATCCCGGCTCTGCCTGATTATCTGCGTCCGTCGAACGGAACTTTCTTGTAAGCATCGATGTAGCCATTGTGCTTGTTGAGGGTAGGGAGAGGCGGTGTAAGCCTCTCTTTTTTTCGGGGAGAGGAATTCGGAGGGCGGAGGTAATTTGTTGACGGTCCGCGGGATGAGACCCTGTCGAGGATACCGTCTGGGAAGGATGAACCTTCAATGTACCAGACGTCTTGTTTTCAAAGGCCCAGGGCGTAGAAGAATTTATCTCGCAGTCGACAACAACATGAAGGTCGAAGGATGGGTTCGGGGAGTGTCGAGACTCTAAAAAAGCTACGGTGAGTATGGCGGCGCCCCGTTGAGAACGATAAGCCCACTAAGAAAAAAAGGCGTACCTGATGGAGCAGAGCGGAGGATACACCCAGTCCTTTTGGAAAAAATTTAGAAACGGGATGACCCCAGGAGGACCAATTCGATATCCCGAGTCCTTTTTTTTTTGTCGATTTCCCTTTTTCTTTCAACCTTTAGGATTGGGGCCCCCTGAAGATTAAAGGGAAAACGAGGCCGTGTGCCACGGACGGGTGGAAATAAGTAAGCCCGACGCAAGACTAGTAGTTACCTGGGTTCGCCGCCCAGCTAAGCCACGCTAAAATAAAAAAGGGCTGATCGTTGCAGCCGACCGATGGAGTAGTGGACTGTGGAGAACAGGATGCAGCAGCAGCTGTGCAGAAAGAAGAGGCAAAACGGAGAGTCTGAGGGAATATATATGTACGCGGTATGGAGCTCAGAGCGAGGAGTCCGAGAAAGAGGAAAGGGCGGGGCAGAAGAAGAATAGGGAGACGCAGGACAAAGAAGAATTGAATTCTTGCTGTCCCGGTCGAATCTGGAATCTTTCCAAGGTTCAGCAATGGCACCGCTTATCGGTCCCAAGTTCGTCTAGCAGGACTAGTCGTTGGTAACGGAGCCGTTTGGCTTCGACTTCAACTCTGCTTTTTTGTTTTTATATCTATACTTTCTTTTGTTGACTACTCAAGGATCGATGCATGCTGACCATTGTCCATGCACGGACAGCTGTTGCGCTTTATCTCCCAATGTCAGAGTTATGGATCATCGCCATCGGATCATAGTGTTGTCAGCCAAGTGTAACTCGAATCTTTTGGGGTACAAGGGACATTCCAACTCTTGCAAAGCAGATAGACCAGGGAGCTCCAGGCCAGCAGCCAAAAGTCTTTATCTCGATATTATCAAGAGCCATCTCTATCTACTAGCATATCAATCCCTTGATCATTCTCTGGTAATGCTGCGGATGATTCTACTTCCAGTTTCTGATAAATACATGTAGTACGACATACATACCTGACCGCCACTAGGTCAATGGTGCAATGTGCTACTCTGTGCATATTTAGCATCCTATCTCCCCTAACGCTCTCTCCCAGTTGGCTCATACTAGCGTAGTCTCCATCGAGGCTCATTTGATGAATGATAGGTGCACCTCTACAGACCACCTAGAATTTTCTATTCCAGCCGACTACATTTCGGTGATCTCAATCTGATCGTCCAACGTATATACTACTTGCTACATACATCATCTGAACACTCTCTGTATGAACACTGTAAGCAATATGCAAGTTCCATGTACACCCGGGTGTACATGGAACTACAACCAACGACCTATCTCCAAGTATCTCTACTCCGACTCTCGGTGCTCTACTTCCCTGCTTGTCGATTACTCTTAGGTAACCTATATTGCAGCCCCATTTGAAAACCCGACAGTTCAGTTTTTTTCACCCCTCTCATTTTTGTTGGCTTCTTAGCTCGGGAAGTCGGGATGGTGAGGATGTGGCATTCATTCTTGCGGCTTCGGGGCTCGGTGCGAGTGGGACGCCCAGTAGCACTACGGACCAACTACATTCTGCAAGTGGCGGTCGGAATCCATGATTGTTTCGGAGATAATCGCATGAAGCCCACTTTTTCGCATCTAATCAAGGGATCTTTAGGTAAAAATGGACGCGAGGGAAAGCCCGATTGAAAAGGTGTGGAGAGAGTGCGTAAATATCGCGGTGTACCACGGCTGTACTAAGTACTGGGTAGAGTGTCTGAGAGTACAGCCGATGGACCAGGTCGAGAGGATCCTGTCTGGTACTGTCGAGGTGACTGGTGGGTTTGATTCCCTTGCGTAGATGAGTTGATTCTCTCCGCCACAGTGACACAGAGATGGTCTTTGGATGCAGCCTGCAGAGTCATCCGGATAATTGGATTTGAATGGAGGATTGCCTGTTCGATCTACAGTCTCCCTAGCTTACGATCCTGCATCAATGCAGATTCTGAGGGGTTCTCGACTATCTCTTGGTGATGTCCAAAGTACCTTCTTATCTCATCTCACACAGGCAAAACACTGGGGATAAATACCGGCATTTGGTAGCTATTTACCTAGGTATCCGGATTATGCGCAGAATCCGAGAGAAAACGTACCCCGTGAAATTCGGCTATAAGGGCTTTAGACTAGTGAGAAGAAAGATTGTTATCAGATGGAACCAAAGAATGGAGCCTTTTGGATGCTGGATCCAAGTCAACCACAGAAATGTCAAAGCGAGCCGAAGCGGAGTTATCAAGCGCACCAACATTTATTGCGGTGGGGAGCAATTCGGTTTGTGCACCAGCTGTACATACAGGATGGCGATAATAAAATGCTCATTTGGAGTTGAGTTGAGTTGGAGATGAAGATGGAGGAGATGTTGGAGATGTTGGAGAAGTTGAGATGGTAATAATATGCATTCCAACCTGATGCCTTGGATGACATGACATATATTTCCAGTGGAAAGAAAGCCCACACAAATATTATCACCAGGATTTTCTCCAGTTTTAATCTGAAATCTTTTATCTGATCCCTAAACAAGTCTTGTCTCAAAATATTCGCGCCGTATCCGCAACCCAAGGCGGGTCGGGTCCTTCAAGTGTTTTGTCTATGTCCATCCGGCGCCTGCACTCACGTTGTAGACGGAATTACCCGCCATCCTTTCAGCGACGACATCCCACTCTCCTCGCTCTCGTCGACTCTTCATCAATGCCTGCCACTGATGCTAACAATGCCCTGCAAGCGCCAAGTCGGAGTATTTTCTTGCCAATCGGTGCTATCCCTGGCCCTACTCTGCTCTTGCTTGCAGCCCAAACATCCAAGGTCTCTTGAGATCTCTGCCAGGTACCAGTAAGCGCCCAGTTAGAGATTGATCCGACCAGTTCCCATCTCTCTCTCTTCCTCTCTTGCTCTCCCTGTCCGCTGCAAGATCTGAGGATCTGAGCGAATCCCATGACGCCTGTCGCCCCTTCCGACACCCCCTCTCTGCAATGACCGGATTCTTCAGGGTTCTCACCACCCAATCCCAGACGGAGGATCGCCCTTTGAAGGCCGCCTTTGTAACAGATCCAGCAGCAGGAACCGCCTGGACAATGACGTGCAGTCTCCTATTGATTGGCTTTCGATGGTTGCTTTTCTCCTTCGATGGCTCATTTGCATTTCTCCCCCTCTTTTGGTGCGATATCTTTGGATACAGCCGCCAGATCGCATTGAATCTGCCTAGGTGCGCTTTTTTAGTACTCGCTTCTATTGTTGGTGGTTTGTTTCGAGTCATTCACCTGTAGATGATTGTCGGTCAGATGGTCCCTTGA
The DNA here is from genome assembly GCF_001890725.1 of Aspergillus wentii DTO 134E9. Classification (NCBI taxonomy): domain Eukaryota; kingdom Fungi; phylum Ascomycota; class Eurotiomycetes; order Eurotiales; family Aspergillaceae; genus Aspergillus; species Aspergillus wentii. Next base: position 2,258,893 of record NW_024467835.1, on the reverse strand, counting down.
TCGGGGATCGATCCTTTTCAGCGTATGAGAACAATGGCAGACCTTTCTTTGTGGGTATTCTTCCTTTGGCCTTTGACTTTGGCGTCTTTATTGTATCAGGATTGCGGGCGCTCTCGGTGAATGGGATTCATTCAGTTTACTATTATCTAGGTGTTTATTCATTTTTTCTCTCTCTCTTTTACCGCTCAATAAGAACTATTGTTCCCATTGATGCCATTATCATCTCGTTTTGAAAGAAACATGCCTGCTTTTACAAGTCTTTGAGGATTTATGTTCATTCTTCTTCCATTTCTTTCAGGGTCAAGTCACTTTCCTTCAAGATCATACTGACTGCAAGAAATAACTACATTGTCTTGTCTTTGCGACTCCGCTGGCCGGCGTCCTCTGCTTGAAAAACCACTCTTTGCAACCTTTTACAATCTCCATTTCCTACGAGATCCACGAGAATTAGAACAGAAGACTTGAAATCATGTATATCCTGAGCAAAGCAACTCTAACGGTGCTCGTCACCATCCTCGCCACAACCGCCAACGCTCACTCCTGGGTCGAGCAACTCACAGTGATCGCTGCAAATGGCACCTTTGTCGGATCGCCAGGCTATGCAAGAGGCAACGTACCTCGCACAACCCCCGATTTTAGTGACAAGGCCATGACCTGGCTGAACCCGTCAAACGGGGGTACCAATCTCAGCGCAACCGACATGATGTGCAAGGAGACACAGCGGAAGCAGAAGCAGACGGATGGTAGTCCGCGACTCGAGGCCAGCGCTGGCGCGGCCATTGCCCTCCGATTTCAAGAGAATGGCCATGTAACTCTGCCGCAGAATCAGCCCGGGAAGCCGAAGAATCGGGGGACGGTTTATGTGTACGGCACGACCGAGCCAAAGGAGGATGAAAAGCTTCTTGATGTCCATAAGTCGTGGAATAAAGACGGCACAGGGGGCGATAAACGGGGAGTACTCTTGTCAAAGCAGAATTTCGACGATGGTCGTTGCTACCAGGTCAACGGCGGCAGTATATCCACGAATCGTCAGGCCAAGTTCAAGCACACTGCCAATCAGTTGATGGGTGCCGACCTTTGGTGCCAGCAAGACATCGCATTGCCTTCCAATGCGCCCACCGGAAAGCCATACACCCTCTACTGGGTGTGGGATTGGCCTACAGCCCCTGGCGTCGATCCGACTTATCCAAACGGCAAACCAGAGGTATATTCGACGTGTATGGATGTGGATGTCGTTGACAGCCCGACATCTCGCTCCCGTGTCGCATTTGGATATGACAAGGATCAGTCTTTGGACACGGCTGCAATCCCGGGCCAATTTGCGGAGCTCCATGGATCTGGTGCTTCTCAAGGTACGGAGGACAGTTCTTCTGCCTCTCCATTTTCTTCGGTTGCAGCATCACCATCGCCGTTGCCAACGACAACCACAACACCGCTTGCCGCTGGAGGCCGGAAGCTATCCCAGCCGACGGGAATCCCTTCGTTTGTGACCAAGATAAAGACCGTTTTTCCAAGCAACTGTCAAAATCAGCCTAGCTCTTCAGCCAACGCTTAGCGGGGCTCGTGGGATACAAGAGCTCAAACTCGTTGCTTTCCAACACATGTCGATTGCCAGACCCAGGGACTAGTATAGACGGAGTATCAGGAGTATAACGGTCAGATGAAAATGGTAGGGGGCTCATGAAGAGACGAAGCAACGACCTCCTTCAGGCTCGAGCTGGTCTCGCCTGCATGACGCTGTCGAATGCCTTTGTTTGTTTTGGTTTTGTTTTGGTCTGTGCTTGTTATGTCTGAGCAGTTGCAAGTGGAGGACCAATTGCCGTTGAACTTCCAAGATTCTTTGATTCGTGTGAATATTAACAATTAAATATCAGTTCAAATGCATCTACCCCTGCTTCCATGTAGAATCAACCTTGTAATTTGAAGCCATCGTGTATACAAGATTGATGCCTCGTCCAGATCGGGACTAGACTCAGGAAGCAACACCTGAAACACGCTAGGCCGTGCGTGATCTGGTCACGTGAGCCCGCCCGAGTCTTCATCCAGAGAGAAAAAGCATCAATTCCAGATCGAATGCAGAGAAACGAAAAGCCTCATCCTGCGTGTCATCCAGACAAAGACATTGACTCTGCATTGTCTACCTGCAACCTTCCTGTGTTCTGGGGTCATATACACAGCATTTCCCCCAGTGGCAGCACAGAACCTCTCCACCAGAGGCCCCCCCGACTGCGCCTCGTTGATCATTAACGCTTCAGTTAGTCTTCAGGTAGGTAATCTCCGGCCAGTCTGTCTCTTTCTCCTCCATCATCCTTTTTCAACGCCGGGCTGTGACTTTTTTTCTGTGGTCATATTCCTGCAAACAAATTTCCCCATCCCATCTTTTTTGATATATTAATCCTCCCCCACTGGCTTTGCCTCGCCATCAAGGCATCCTGCTCGGTTACATTACTTCTGACACTGGCATTTTTGCCTTTGGGTGCTATATTTAGAATATTGCCCATTTGCCCTCGAGACAACTCGAACAGCGCGGGACAAGAAACCACCTGAAGCATCACCCAACCATCCAACCGGCCCTCCTGCAAGTCACTCCACGGACTATTGGCCACCACCGCTTCCAAGATCTCTGTTGCTGTGCTAGAGTACTTCTCTTCGCCTGCGTTTGGTATTTTCTTTTATTATTTTCTGTGCTCTGCTCGGCCCGCTTTATTGAAATAATCCCGAGGTGTTCGAGATTAGCCACACGTACCTGCCCGTTCCTTGTCGAGTGCGTTTCAGCAGGCACATCGAAGCCACCTCGCCTCTCTGGCGTCTAGCGTCGCTTGTATATCAAGATTGTTGACTGTTGTTTGGGGGTCCTTTTCGGTTGCCATCGTGCTCGTTCTTCGCCCCTCCCACCGCCAAATACCGATCAACGTGGTGAAACAAGGGAGTTCGTCTACTGCCCCTCCACGCTTCGAGTCGCATGCCCCCTTCATCTTTGACTTCCACGCTTTCCACCCCTTACCTCAAATAATAATAATAATATCGTTGGAATTGTCGGCTGCAATCGAAGGCTTGTCTTTTGCTCACAGCTTTGTTGATAAAATTTGTGGGCGGGCGATCGCAATGCGAAACTAGGGCGCAAAACACGTTGCCGATGATCGATCAATCTCCCTAGCATTCCCTCCCAGAACTTCTCGACCCCCGAAAGCTTCTTGACTCAATCCCTTCCCGCATTGTGTGCTCGGGAAAAAGAAATCCATGTCAATAATCATGTCCTCTACTTCGCCGCCTCCGGAGCAAAGTGCTTCGCACTTGTCGGCTTTGCCACCGATCCTCACGGATGGAACCGTGAAGCGACCGACCTGTCAGCGATCATCGTCGTATGCGAAGGACCGTCTATCCACATACTCGAATGTTTCTTGTGCGTCGCAAAACCGTTCGCGTCCTGGGTCACATGTCTTCCCGGTATTTCACACCAGTTTGCCGTATGCTCTTGTCCGAGATTTTGCATACCCGGCAATCCATCCTCTTCACTACGGGCCGCTACCACCTCGTGCATCTGCCGTGTCAACACCAGCGAGTGAGCATCGTCGTCTCTCGGACCCCCCTGCTCCGTGGGACAGTTCGCGAGGCCAGTGGTCAACAGGACCGTGGAGCACTGAAAATAGCTATGGACACCAACAACTTCCGGCAATGTCCTTTGGTGACGGTCCCCCGTACAGCGAGGATGAAGATCTGCACAGCCCGGTATTTACTGCACCTCGTCACCGGAAGAACAAGTCGACAGGAACAGACTTGAACTTGAACGGACGAAGAAACAAGGCCCGTAGCATCGCACCTCCCGGCTACTTTACACCAGAAGTAGACCGTGGAACTTTGGTCAGCATGAATGCGGATGGCAGTGAGACCTATTATGTCAATGATGAAGATGCAATGGAAGACGGTCCTGGCGGTGAGCTCGTAACGTATTCCGCCGATGAAAGCAGATTCTCCCATATGGCTCCTGAATCATATGACAACCAACAGGGTTATGAACAAGACCCAGGGTTTGAATCGGAAGATGAATTCACTGGTGATCGGTATTCTCGTGATTTCCAATTTGCAGTTGGGTGTCCGGATGAGGAGATGAACGGAAAAGCCGTCGCTCTTTTTGACTTCACCAGAGAGCATGAGAACGAACTTCCGTTGACAGAGGGACAAGTCATTTTCGTGTCATACAGGCACGGTCAAGGTTGGCTGGTGGCCGAGGATCCCAAGACCGGCGAGAGCGGTTTGGTCCCTGAGGAATTCGTTCGTCTTCTTCGAGACATCGAAGGGGGACTGACATCTCTGAATGGTGATCCAAATGCCGACATGACGGGAAACAACACGCACCTTAGCCCGGAATCAACAGAGTCGGATCAAGTGAGCACACCAACTCAAAATGACCAACTTCCGTTGGGTTCGAATGGAAACTCTGCTCATTCGGTAAACGGAGAGACGAGAGACAATGATCACCCTGTCGTTGTTTCCTCTGGCGGTGACGAGTCCAATTCTAACACATCACATTTGCCGCATTCTCAAAATGAGTTCGCCACCCCTCCCATTGACAAACTCCCTGAAAAAAAGCCTGAAGATGGGAAAAATACCACCGTTTTGACGAAAACATGATACCTGTGTCCTTGATATCATGAGCAAACGACGTAACACGGGCTGATCGGTGTCACTTATGACACTGTCCACCGCCAAGTGGGAAATGCTACCACAAAAAAAAAAATCAAACCTCGGCAATGTCTTTGTTCAGGCTGGATTCTGGACTAATAGTCACCAAAGAGGGCACACCAAATCAATCGCAACTATAGCCTTGCCATTGATCCATTCAACAAATTGAAAATTTTGGGGACACGAGTGAGACGACTGATTAGGCTCCCCGATCTCCGGCGCAGATCACGGAAGCCGGTCACCCCAAACCAGTCGGCCATACGACTTTTGAATATCAATCACTTACATGATATAATATATTTCATGATCCATGGATATTTGTCTTTATGTTTGGAGGTCACTCACTATTGGAGCGTGAGGGGCTGAAACGAAAGAACCCGAGGATCTGGCCTGTGGCTAGCCTCGACCAAGTCCATGAGATGCAGATTGTTTTGTCCCGCCTGCTTGTAAATATGTTTTTCCATGTTTTAATTGCCGTTTTGTATTCATTCAGCGCCGGCGTCGGCGTCAGTGTTAGCATTATTCCTATTGATCATTTACATACATACCATTCTGCTATTTTCTACGGCTTTGTTTTGTCGCCCAATTGCATATATCCTTGGAAGAATGATTTACATAGTTATGAATATTTTTTTGTTCAAAATTTTGATCGACACGCTCAGTGTTGGCGCATGACTCTTTTGGGGCAACTTCTTTGTTGAGAACTGCACTACTTATGTATAGCTACTTTCGATTATTATTTAGTCAACTAAATTTTCATAGTGTATTGCACCTTTACTTCATTTCGGGTAAATCTAGGCAAAACATATTTCATGCCACGTTTTGGACAACCAACTAACCTAGCCATGTATGTTGATAGAGAAGCAACATAATTTTTTGTAAAATAAAAGAAAAGAAGGGCGTGATGGATGAGAATTTTTGCTCAAGAAACACAAAAAAAATACTATGGTATATCAATCAAACTAGAAAGAAAACAACAAAAAAAAAGTAACCTAACCCAGCAAGTCATCAAATCCCGAGCTACCAGTCTTCGCTGCCCCTTGCTGCTGTTGTGGCTGCTGGGGTCGACCCAGGGCGGGAGAGGTGGAAGCTGCGGGGGCACCCCAGATGCCGGCGCTGGCTTTCTCCTTAGCCATGCTGGCCAGGTTGGGGCCTTTGCTTGCGTTAGAGTTGGACTTTTGGATTCCGGCACTTGCGCTGGCAGAGGACCAGAGTGAGCCGAAGGCATCGCCGCCTGAGGACTTGGATGCTGCGGGCTTGCTTGCTGCCGTGGAGGTGGCGGATGTGAAGGAGGATGTGGAGGCGCCGGGTCTGTGGCCTGAGGTGCCGGTGGGAGGCTGGGCGGTGGTCGCGGTAGATACGGAGGTGAAGTAGTTCGGGGTAGCGGCTTGGAAGCCGGTGGGTTTGGGCTGGGCTGGCTTCTGCGGTTGCATCATGGATCCGCTCTGAGGGAACCCAGTCGAGGAGGTTGGAGATGCAAGAGTGCTTCCAGTCGGCGTGGGAGACATGGAGGTGAACCCGACCAAGCCGTTCAGGTTTGCACCCTGGGATCCAGAAACGGGCTTTGGTGCGACGAACTGAGTGCTCGAGTTGGTGCTGACGGTCGATGCTGGGGGAGGGATACCGAATTGGTTGGAGGACGCAGGCTGCGGCGCAGGTGTTGCGGACTGGAAGTCGTCAAAGTCATCGTCGTCGATTGGCTTGGAGTCCAGCACATCCAAGCCACTGCTGCCGCTGGCCGCGGGCTGCTTGCCGGCGGCGGTAGATGCGGTGGTCGTAGTAGTAACATCGTCGTCGCCAAAGTCGAACAGATCCTGCTCAGGTTCTTTGGGCTTGGGAGGTGAAGGCTGCTTGGTCTCACGTTTGGCTCTTGAGGGGCTAGGTCCACGTCGGGGCGGGGGAGTAGCATCTGCCTCGTCGTACTCGTCGTACTCATCGAACCGGTTGCCTCTCCGTCCTGAATCCTGGAAGTCGCTCGAGCCGCCTCCAAATCCACCCCCATCCCCAAAGACACCACCACTGTATCCACCAAAGGACAAGCTGTCGCTGCCGAATCCTCCGTACCGACCGCCTGAACCAGTCATGCCACTTCCGACACCCATGCCACCTTCAAAACCGCTGAACTTATTCCGGTTGGCTCTGGCCTTCTTTCTCTCCGAGCGAATCAAATCGACATCGCCCAGCAGCTTTATCAGCTCGGAGGATCGATTGCGCACGTTGATACCTTGGTCCTTGCCATTCTGGTCAATGAAATGGAACTGGCGCAGCATTCGGATCAAGGACATGTGGGATCGGGCATCGTCGACAACTCGTTCGGATCCATTCTTAACCAAGAACTCCAGAAGCTGGAGGCCCTATGTTTGGAACCAGTGTCAGCAGTCCGTAGTTCACGCCCGCAAATGCAAATGTATTGATGCCCAACTCACCTTATAGATCTGCCGCCACTCTTCCGCTGTCTTATCCGTAAATCGCTTGTAAATCATGGGCATAATTTCGTTAAGCAATTGACTGTCGCAGAAAGTAAGCCAACATGTCAGCAGAAGATTTATAGCAAAATACATAGGTGGCTTGTGACTGACTAGCTGTGAGTTCCGCTGGCGATCTCGTTCATCAATGTGGTCGAGGCACCCCACGGTTCATTGTTTGTAGCTTCTCGGACCTGTTCAAAATATGTAAGCGACCTGCGATATGCCCCATTTTCCCTTTCCACGATTATAGTTGTTTGCAAGGCGATATAGTGTGGACGTGGTCTTTGTAGAGGAACGGAAACCGGCGGGACGGCAAAAGGTGACACGAACCTTGGACTCCATCTCCGTGTAGTTCATAACAGCTGAAGGCGATGAATAGTTAGCAAAGAACAATTTGAAGATAAAACGAATCGCAGAATCATCATGCCCGATCGCACATAAAAAGGCATCACCAAGAAAGAGAGGGGGGGTCGCTGCGGGACATACCATTCTGCACTTTGCGGACTCCCGCCTTGAGATCATACAAGGTCAGGTTGCTGACCTGGTCTTTCAAATTGGAGAAGTCCATGGCGCAAACAACAACACGATTAGGGTCTTAATGCGCTTTCGATGGTGTAAGAAGAGACAAACCCCGATTTTCGGCAGAGTCTTGAGGTCGACGAGGGGAGACAAAGTCAGGTCCAAGGAAGATTGATTGATTGGGATTCCAGCTGGCGTTGATTCCATAGAGAGACTTCGGGGCCCGACGCCGGGGCAGTCACGTGGCAACAGCCCCTGAATAGTGTAAATGGATCAGTCGACGTCTACAGATTGCTGTGAATAAAGAGAAAGTAAATGGTTTATGTTGATTTAAATTGCTTTTCACCCACTGTATCCGCAAGTGTGTTTGTTATAAATGTGCAAGTCAAACATCATACAGTCAACACTACTCGGGGTAAATAGGTACATAGAAGACTCGTCTACATCATACTGGGTAACAAAAATTGATCGTGAACAAGAGTTTAGGGACCAGATCTCTTCCGAAGAAGGCAAAAAATCAGAAAAGAACCGAGCTAGTATGCAGTCAACAGGGTAATCATTTCAGGAAGCAAAAAACAAAGCAAGTACATTTGACAAATCGTCCACCACAAAGATCAAAAAGCAACAGTAAGGGGTAATCAATAGAAACAAAAAGATCATAAAAAAACGCCGGAAACACAGGTCTCAAGAGCATCATGCTGGATAGAATACCAGACATACCCGAAAGGTCATAAGAATGTAAAATGAGAAATGGGGGATATCTTCTGAAAGGTGAAAAGAAAGAATCGAAGCAAAACGGAGCTCCGTCAAGGATCGTCCGTCGTAATGTCGGTTTATTCGTTATAGAATTTTTTCATGATCAGATGGAAGAAGAGGTTGAGGTTAACTCGTAGATGCCCCTCGAAGAAGTCCAGGAACTGCAGGTTGTTGAACTGTGCCTGCAACAGATCATCCATCGGTATCTGGGCATTGGCACCAGGGACCATCATTGGGCCACTGCTACCGTCAATTGTGAAGACGCCGACTTCATTACTCGAGATGGTAAGGTCAACCCGGTCCCATTGTCGCTCACTGTATCCCTTCCAGTGAACAAGCACACCCCTGTCCGCAAGGTTGCGAGCGGAATACTTGTAGGAACCGAACTTGAATACCTTGCCCGATTTCTGCAGCTCACGCTGGTGATCCCACTGTTTGGTGAATGGCATGTAGAAACGTTTCTTCCCCTTTTTGTTCTGTAGTGTTATCATTGCCTGCTCAATATAGTCGTTGTACGTGTTCAGCTGTTGCTCGAGCCAGATAGCTTGATCGTTCAGACGTCCTAGCGTTAAGCGGGCGCTCTCCAGCTCTCGTTCCCGCTGAATCCTGCGTCGGTGCTTGGTCCGAATATCGATTGCGATGGCATTGAGGAGGTCCTGGTAGTGGTTATCACGACGGATTTTACCAGTCTGCTCAAGATGGAGAATATTCTCAAGTGCAGTCCGTTTAAGCTCCGAGTAGGTCATTGAACCAATATCAACCAAGGTATTGGCTTCGGAGTATGCGCCTCGTCGACTGTTGTTGGTGCTTAGTTCGTCGCGAACCAGCGTCATCCATCTCTCCTCGTCTTCTTCTGTAGGTGGCTTGACCATAACCTCCATCAGATTCGCGCCTGTCTGGACGCGAATGATGTAGAGGATGCAACGCTTTGTCTCCATGAAGAGAGCCTTCACATCAGCTTCCGGGTCTGCGTTTCTCAAATTAGTGGGCACCAACTGCGTATCAGGATGGATTTCTTACCTTCAACCTGCGCAAGCTTCGGATGCAAAGTCAAGCTTATTTCAGAAGAATTGACACTCATCAACTGGTTTTCGTTGGATTTAACGTTTCCAAGGTCTCGAATAACCTCTTTTAGGATGTCATCGTGACTCGGGCAGATGAACTGGATTTCTGAGGCCACGAGTTGATGGATGGAAAAGATATCCGTCATTTTGATGTAGAGAGTTGGTTTCGTTTTTGCATAAAGGTCGTTGAATTCGTCAATATCAAAGTACGATTCAGCATCCTGAACAGAAATCACTGGAGTCAAGTTAGCTTAAATGGAATAGATGCCTCGCTGGAGTGAGAGACTACTCACTGTCGCCCCATATTTGTCCTAGTCGTTGAATTGAATCCTCGACGTATGTGTTGAGCGGCTGCAGATACACATTCTCCGTACCAAAGAGCCTACCGGAAGCCACCTGACCGATGACCTTTGCTATTTCGGACAGGTTTCTCTTCTGCTCCTGCGTCATGCCCCGGTCGAAGACGCCGTGCCTCTCTGGCTCTAGGATGGCGGGCTGGAAGTAGTTTTTCCACACCCAGGCGCCGACGGTCTGCAAAATGAATCCAGGGTCCTCGCTAGGGAAGCGGGTGAGGAGGCTGTCATACATTTGCTGAGCAAAATACCGAACGCCGAAAGGCATGCGATATAGATATTCCTGGAGTGCAGCAAAGAGAGCATCGGCAATATCCCGAATGTCTTGAAGATGCTTGATGAATGTCGCTCTCGTCTCAGGGTCTCGGATTGCTTCTTCCCTGGGAATGTCAAGTCGACGACGACTACGCTTGCCAGTGCAGAGCTCTTCATTGTTGATAGCAGAGCGGTAGATCTGGATCGGATCACTCTCTAGATCTAACTCTGAGTTGTCGACGATGTACTCCCTAACGACAGGTCCTAGGACGTCACGCATGAACTTTCGATCCCGGGGAGACTTGATGTACGACGCGAAAAGCTTGTTTGCGAAAGAATTGCAACGCAGATATTCATGCATGGAATCGAAGCTTTCGATATCCTCCCGGGCAGAGCGGGCGAGAAGTTTAATGAGATAGTACTCCTCACGTCTCTTCTGAGAATACCCAAACAGCCCCATCATCAAGTGCCTGATTCTCTCATACTCTTTGTCGGCTGTCTTGATTTCGCGAAGTCTCCTAAAGAGCCGCGCGAGGTACTGTGATTGCGTCTGAAGGAGAAAGAATAACACTTGGTATTGTTCAAGCTTCCTTCGTGACTCCTTATTGAGCGCTTTGAGGTCGAACGGATCTGTTGACGAGATTTCGGTGTTGGGGAGCAGGGCACCAATGTGGAGACCAAAATGACTTTGATGCTTGACAACTTCATCAAGTGTAATCTTATTCTTCACCAGGAGGGCAATTTTGATGTCAAGCTGACTGATGTATTGCTCCGCGTTCTCATTTTGCCGAACTTGTTGGACAACCAGTTTTCTCGTTCGTTCAAACTCAATCTCCTCATCGAAGTCGAAGTCACTGTCATTGAGAAGATGAACAAAGCCTTTGACGGTTCCTACAGGAGGGTTCTTTCCGCTTGTGAGACTCTTGTAAGCTTGCCCTTGGATCCTTCCTCGGACAAAGCTCTGGGCCTTGATGACCTTTTCCATGTTCTGTCGGTAATAGCGACGTTTTTCTTCGAATTTCGATCGCACAAGATATCCTCTGATATGCGACTGAAGGTCTACAACGACATCCTCCTCAGCTTCTAGATCAACCAGAGTCTGGCCAACCTCCAATCGGATCATCATCGCTCGTGCTAGTCCCTGCAGTTGCACCACTTCGTCTTCACAGTCTTCGAGTTGGTTGAGTATTTCGCCAACGTCCATTCTGAGGAGTGCTGCTCGAGTAAGGGACTGGAGGCCGACGATCATATGTTCATCCGTTCGAAGATCATCTAAATCAGCTTCCAATTGCCTGCGGAAGATGACGCCCCGAATCATGGATTGTAAGTCAAGAATTGTGTGCTCTTCTTCCTTCAAAGACTTTCGCTGAGATTCCAAAGCATATCGCAGAGCCTGTGCCCTGACCACACTTTGTAGATCGATAAATGATGCTTCATGTCGCATTAGCTCGTCTCGTAGAGCGGAAGTGTTTCCCCGGGAAGCAGAACCGCGAATCATCGCTTGCAAAGCAACGCATTCATTTTGTGTCTTGTCCAGGGCTTCAGCCAACGAAGATTGTTGATTCCGGGTAGCCAAAGCCCGTGCACCTGCTTGAACGAGGATTATTGATGGAACCTCTTTGTCCAGCAGGCTCCTGGTTTGCGTAACGGATCCTCGAGTCAACATTCCTCGAATAGCCGCCTGTAGCGACTTTGCGTCGTTCCGCGTGCTTTCTATCTCATCATATTGCACATTCATTTGTTTTCGTTGAAGTGCGCCTCTGATGACCGCTTGAAGCATCTTAATAGGGCCTTCGGCGTTTCGCGTTTGTTCCTGCTGGGAGTGGACCTTTTGTCTCTGAAGGGCCCCCCTTATAGCCGCCTGCAACGAAGTGACTTGAGGCTCCGCATCTTTCATACATGCTTGCTGGGTCTGAAGATTCTGCCTTTGGAGAGCTCCTCGAACAGCAGCTTGCATTGATATGACTTGGGGCTCTGCGTCTCTCGTATGTGCTTGGTGGGTTTGAGCACGTTGTCTGTGAAGATATCCTCGAATAGCAGCCTGCAATGAGGTCACTTGGGGTTCCGCGTCTCTTGTATCGTTCCAGAGGTTAAAGACCACTTTGCGTTGCAAAGCTCCTCGAAGTGCCGCTTGAATGTTCTTGATGCCCGATTCCTCTTTTCTCATCTTACTTTGAAGACGATTTATCTGAGCCCTCGCTCTCGATGCTCGGACAAGGGTTTGAAGCTGCAGAACACACTGCTCCTGGGCCTCCCAGCTTGCCTTGTCACCTTGCTGCTGGGAGCGTACAAGAAATCCTCGGCAAGTAGCTTGCAGATTAATCGCGAACTGCCTCATGCTCAATCTATAGTCAATGATCTGGCGCGCCCAATCTCCACGCGCTCTAGATTGCAGTTCGACAAGTTGGGGCTCAAAGTCCCACAGATCATTCATCAAGTTGCCCAGCTTCAGTCTCAACATTGCTCCCTTAATCTGAGCCTGAAAGTCACTGATAAAGGCCTCATTTTCATGCAGTTCTCGATCGATTCGATCCTCTTCGGATTCCGGCTCGGGCTCCGGTTCAGGCTCTGCCCCAAAATTTGCAGCCATGCCTGTGAAGCTCGGCATGCTGACACCCGCCTTATCAAGACCCTTCTGCATTTGTTCAAGCTCGTGATGCTCAAACTCCAGTTGACCAACAAGGTTGCCCATTCGGAAGTCAAGCATGCCATTTTTAAATAGCAACCACGAGAGCGCATGCACACAATGAATTACTTTGGGGATGTTCTTCTTTTCGTACAGATCGATCAGTTCGAATCGGAATAATTCGGGCAATTCGATATCATCCAAAAACCGGAAGAACAAAGCTATGTTGTCCGAGTGTCGATACTGTAGTCTTGGGTGCTTGAAGATGCGTAGTGTGCGACTGGGGTACATTGCTTGGACGACCTCCGCCAGTGTCACACCATCCCGGAGGGCTTCCTCTAGTTGAACGATCGGCGGAATTTGCTTTTGAATGACTTCTTCGATCCACTCCTTCGCCTCTCCGATATGGCAAAGATACTCATATGCTTGAAGGAATTGCCGCTGCTTATCCATCCAGTTACCAGCTGCCCACGCCGATGCAGTCTTTTTCTGGGGGGATCGTGGGCTAGCACCTGCTACGGAATCAGCACGCTTCAACCTCCGCCTTCCCTGCAACCCAACCACCGAGGGTGTGGAGGTGTCAAGCCCGAATTCTTCACCTTCCCCAGATTGGGCGAACTTGGAAAGAGTGCGAAGATGCCCTGTTGATGATTTTTTCAAGGTTTCAAGGTCGGGAGCGGTCAAAGCGGTCGTAATTGGTGGTGGATTGGATAGGCTATGACCATGATTCGCCTTCAGTTGTGGACGATGGAGCGAAACGGCAGAGGGGGATACATGATGAGGCGAACTTGCCCGTGGAGGGGTTTGCGGATTCAAAGCTCTCTCGCTGAGAGGCCTAATATTCTCCCCATAAATGGGGCGCGACTCGGGTGTCGTGGGGCGATTTTCCTTCCAGTAATGAGACTCATCAACAGTTTGACTTCTTGAATGGCGAGAAGTAGCCTTCTTTGTCGCAGCAGCCGAGGGGTTGGGCGCCTGGGGAAGTGGTCGCAAAGAGCGCCGGATATCTGTATATGCTGCCCCAGCATTGGACCAGCTGCCCAAATTCGCGCCATCCCTAGCCATGGAAGTTGTGGAAGTCATGGTGTTTAATTCACTCTTTCCTCGTTTGTGGCCAATGCTGGGGGTGGACCCTATGGACGCATTGGAAGAGACTGTGCTCGTGCGACTCGGGGCGAAGGAATTCGAGGACAGGGAGTAGATGGAGGAAGTGGTCGATGCGTTCGAGCCATGGCGGAGAGGGCTCTGTGCTTGTTGTGGAGGGAGGTCCGTTTGGGCTCGTCGGAGGGCGGAAGGATTGCTTGACATCACTGAGGGCGGTCCGTAGGTAGGAATGCGACAACCGATGGAGATGGAAAGGCCTCGTCGCCAATTGGCCGCATACCTGCTTCACAGCTGAAGCAGTATTGTAGCCGGGCAGGAATAATTCGTATGCGCAATAAAGGCTTTGCGTCTGTGGAGTGCAATGGAATGCGGAATCAAGGGAGGGCTCGCATTGCCCAAATTGTGAGTTTAGTGGTAACGAGGGAGGGATTGGGCTGGAATCGGTTGATATAGAAACGAGATTGATGTAGATCGGAAAAAAAGGCCAGTTCCAGAAAGGTTCAGTGCTGCGAAATAAAAAGTCGATCAAAAAGAGATGAAGAAATGGATAGATCACTAAATGGGGCGAAAGTGACTTGCAGCAAGTCTTGTTATTTACAGCGGCTGGCAATGGCGAGGGGCAAACGTAGAACGGGCAAGCGCAGGGCAGGGACAACAAATCTCCCAATCGGGTATGGGCTGCCACGTGATTATACGATACTGTTACTTCACGTGATTGTATTACAATCCGATTTTGTCTCTTGTCAGGCTACAGAGTAAGGGTAGGTATCAGAGGAAAGATGAATTCAATCGATATTGCAGTGTAAATAATCCTAATCACGTCAAGTCCATCTCATGGAGAGAATGACAGGTTGTTTCACTCAGCAATGTGGTTGACGGATGGCAGATTACGATCTCCGAGGAAGAAGCGATTCACCTGTCCAACCATCGGTATGCTATTTTGGGCCTGTTTGGACTGCCAGAGCAGAGACACATTATTAGGTCGCCTCCAGGTTCCATGATGTGGACTTTTAGGTACACAGTAGTCTATTTTATCCAATCGTCCAGCTGTGCTTTTGGTCATTGGCTCTCTATCCACTATGCTTCATGTATTGACAACAAAGTAGTGCATACGTGGTGGTACGAAATCAATAGTTTATCCCCATATCCCCATCTCTACAGCGAGTCTGCTGTCCATACAGAATCTATTCATCTTGTTTTCTTCTGGTTATCAAGATTTTCTATTCTATACCTTCCATGTATCCATTGCATCATTACCAATATTACGGTCACAGAAACAATCGTCAGCTCTTACAATGCAATTGATACCACTGTTACACCACCACAAAGTATTCCAATTCAACTTCAATCAATAAGTAGTACGGTATCTCTTTGAGGATACCCTGAAATCTAGTGCGATCTGGGATCTCGACGGTCATCAATAGTCGCGATCGTGGGATCTAGGCCTCTACGCACGGAACCTGAACCCGGGAACCCCGCCAGATCACAGCAACAACTTGGCCCTGGCTCACTCAGCATCTATGATTTCATCGGCTGTTGACCAGTCCAACGACATCCTGATCAACAACACTTTTATATCTTTCCAACCCTGCACTAGGTATTGCAATTGAGTTAATCAGCAAAAATGACAGACTCTGAACCTCTCTACGTCTACAAACTCGTCCCATCCACCGAGCCGGTCCGAGAACCGCTCCCCGAGAGACTCCCCGTCAGTGAACTCGACCAGAACTCCGGATTCATTCACCTGTCCACGGCGTTTCAAATACCAAATACCCTCAAGTTCTTTTTTAAAGATGAGCCGCTTGTCTATGTCTTAAGGATCCGGTATGACCGTGTAGAACCGGATCTTCGCTGGGAGACGCCAGATGGAAAAGTGTGCGGACCCCGGCCTACGGAGGGGTTGTTTCCGGTATGTCCCTTCTTCTTTCTCTTGTGCTAATATACACTCACTGACAAACAAAGCACTTGTATAACGGTCTCCGGTTAGGAAAGGAGGAAGTCGACAGCGTTGCTGTGTGGATGAATGATGGCGGATGGGAAAAGCCTCTTTTGCAGGCAAAACCATGGCTTTTATACTAAACTTCATGAGAAAATCTCCTCTTTACTGGTTGAACATACAAGGCGGGTTTCTTATCCATTTTTATCAGCTGCATTTCACTGTTGTACTATTCTCTAGCATTCTGCAAACTACAACAGTAGCACAATCTCTGACAATCGATCAATCATTCAAAGGATAGCAATGCATAATTTGACCATCTGTTTATTTTTGTCAGTACACAAAGCTTCAAAGGATATCATAAGGTCAAAACTTACAGTAGAGCGAAGCATCCGCACTCGCCAGGAAGACAAAACTCGTCGCTACTTCACTTGGCTCAGCAGGGCGTCCCAGAGCAGTCTGTGCTCCCCAGTTCACCATCAGATCAGGCTCTCGAGAATCAACCTGAATGGGCGTGTAGGTGGCACCGGGCCTGGATAAATTGACTATGCGTTAGACTTCTGTTGTACACGTACATCAACACCAGAGCACTTACGCAACAGCATTCACACGGATTCCTTTCGGAACCAGATGCGACGCCAGAGACCTGGTAAATCCAACAATAGCTCCCTTGGTCGCTGCATAGTCGATCATGGTTCCTGAGCCACGGAATGTCACCACGGAAGTGGTGTTGATGATGCTAAAATCGTCAAATTTCAAGCAACTAGAATGGTAAACATTTACGCACCTGTCGCCCTTTGACATGTATGGAAGAGCGAATTTCGCCATAGCTATCATTTGGATAATATTGACGCGGAAGGTATCTTCAACCTTGTCGAGGTCAACATCAAGGAAGTCCTTGTACATGTATTGCTGCGAGGCATTGTTAACAAGGACATTGATTCTGCCAAACCTGTGGATCTTGTTAGATGGATCGTTCCCTGAATATCGTCATATAATGGTTATGCAATACTCACTTTTTGACATGCTCTTCAACAGCCTTACGGCATGTATTACGATCTGACAGATCTCCAGCAAAGAGATGGCAGGTTCTCTTTTCAGCCTCGATAGCTTTCTTCGTATCTTCAGCATCCTCCTGTTCCACAGGCAAATGGACGATGAAGATATCAGCACCCTCTCGTGCCATCAATATGGCAACCGATCGACCAATTCCTGAACTATGCTCGTCAGCACTTGATCATATCCGAATATATGGACAGGATGCATACTCTCCACCCGTGATGAGAACTTTTTTGTCTTTCAGTTTACCACAACCGGCATATTCAACGAAACTCCCGACCGACTCGAGCTTGGTTGATTCACTGGGTGGCTGCATGTACTTCTCCAGTCTGTGATATCTTGCTTAGTCTCATGGATGAGGTAAATGGATGCAAGTGTGTAGATGCTCTTACCCTGGCTTGTTCTGGCTCTGTGCCGACTGCGGAGCCTTGAAGGTTCCATCTTTGCCCATTTGAGACGTCATTTTCGGGCTTCGATAAATCAAGGTCTGAATCTGCTAATAGTATAAACGTTGCTTGAACAAAATACTGTTTCAAAACACGGGGTGCGTGGATTGGACTTGGGTTTATATGGTGTTTACGTGCTGTCACTCTGTCGTCAGAGTGTTGCAATAGCATATCGAATGTAGGGGTATAATATGACTTTCTTTGATAAACCATGAAGGCATAATTACCAGCTACTTTTGAGCATGAATATTGTATTATCTAGTAGTACTGAGGTAGCTTTGTGGTTTGTTGATTTCCTCCGATGTATATATTCTCGAATGATGTTTAGATCGAGATTGCAGATAGTAGCTGAGATTTCAACTTCTTTATCATTTATATCCCTTACAGTAAGAGAAGCATTCGCCAAAACAAAATGATATAATTACCTATGTGTACCTACTAGCTTCTATTATCTGGAGTTGTGCTCTAGCATCACGCACTGTATGCTACTGTAGCACTCTGCATGGTGCATAAGGACCTATGAGAATGCCACCACCAAAGTGAAGCCTAATGCTACCAATTCTTGTTGAACGCATTAGGACTAAGAATTGAAAACTCTTTCCAATTATTGATAATCAACATAGAACTATGTGGTATTCAAACGACATGTTGCAAATTCTTAAAAATCCGCTCTCAGAAATTATCAACGCTGATGTAAGCATCGCCCCTCGTCCGTCACCGCCTTGAGAATATCTCGTTTAGCAGCCAACCAGAGAGCGCAGCTCCCAACGGCGGCAGCAGCTAAACCCGTTTGGGTGATACCCGCCGGGATTAGCCCGTGCACCGATAGAAGTGTAAAAAGGCAATTTTTTTCCCCTCGAATTTTTTTCTTTTCTTCTTCTTTCTTTCCTTTGGGAAAGGAAGACTTTCTCCATCAACAGAACGTTTCTATCGCCGATCTGTTGATTACTTTCTTTTTTGATCTATTACTTTAATCTTCTCTACGAGTTACGATAGAAACCGTAGAGGTTTCATTCCAAACACAATGCCTATTTCCAACGGTGACTCCCTGGGCAGAGCTATGAAGGCGGAGTTCCAGGACTACACCAAGGCCCTGGAGGTCTTGGAGACCTACCCCAGCAGAGATGGTCTTGATGTTGACACTCTGTTGGACTCGGATAAGCACGGTGCATTGACTTACAATGACTTCCTTATCCTGCCGGGTTACATCGGTAAGTCGAGGATTTCCTGAACAATCTTTGCACCAATTGAGGTACTCATGCGGTTTTTATGACAGGCTTCCCTGCTTCCGATGTCACTCTGGACACCCCCGTTACCAAGCGCATCTCCCTCAAGGTTCCCCTTGTGTCTTCCCCCATGGACACTGTCACCGAGCACAACATGGCTATCCACATGGCCCTTCTCGGTGGTCTGGGTATCATTCACCACAACTGCTCTCCCGAAGACCAGGCAGAGATGGTGAGAAAGGTCAAGAGATACGAAAACGGTTTCATCTTGGATCCCGTTGTGCTGTCTCCCAAGGCCACTGTCGGAGAGGCCAAGGCCCTCAAGACCAAGTGGGGATTCGGTGGTTTCCCTGTGACTGGTAAGCACCTATCATTTCCTTTTTATATATTTCTTTACGCCTTCGTCATGTTTTGAGGATGATTTCCATCTTTTCCAATATAACTTTCGTTCCACTGAAGCGACGAAAGTAGCCTTGTGGAGAAACAGATTTGAATCTGAGAAAATGTGTCTTGCTGTTATTAATACCACATACTTGTCAAGTCCATGGCTAACTTTGGCTTGCAGAGGATGGAACTCTCCGCTCTAAGCTTGTTGGAATGGTCACCTCCCGAGACATCCAGTTCCACCTCAACCTTGAGGACCCTGTTACCGCCATCATGGCAACTGACCTCGTCACTGCCCCCGCCGGCACAACTTTGGCCGAGGCCAACGATGTCCTTCGTCAGTCGAAGAAGGGCAAGCTGCCCATCGTTGATGAGAACGGCAACCTTATCTCTTTGCTGTCTCGCAGTGACTTGATGAAGAACCTTCACTACCCCTTGGCCTCCAAGCTCCCTCAGTCCAAGCAGCTTATCTGCGCTGCTTCCATTGGTACTCGTGAGGAGGACAAGACCAGACTCCAGCTTCTCGTTGATGCTGGTCTTGACATTGTTATCCTGGACAGCAGCCAGGGTAACAGCATGTACCAGATCGCTATGATCAAGTACGTTAAGGAGACCCACCCTGAGATCGATGTTATTGCCGGTAACGTCGTGGTGAGAGAACAAGCCGCAGCTTTGATTGCTGCCGGTGCCGATGGCCTGAGAATTGGCATGGGTAGCGGTAGTGCTTGTATCACCCAGGAGGTCATGGCCGTCGGTCGTCCCCAGGCTCTCTCCGTGCGCAGCGTTTCTGCTTTCGCTGCCCGCTTCGGTGTTCCCTGCATTGCTGACGGTGGTGTCCAGAACGTTGGTCACATCGTCAAGGGTCTTGCCATGGGTGCTTCAACTGTCATGATGGGTGGTCTCCTTGCCGGTACCACCGAATCTCCTGGCGAGTACTTCGTCAGCAACGAAGGCCAGCTCGTCAAGGCCTACCGTGGAATGGGCAGTATCGCCGCCATGGAGGACAAGAAGGCCGGCAAGGGTGCAACCAACAGCAAGGCCAGCAACGCCGGAACAGCCCGTTACTTCTCTGAGAAGGCTGGTGTCCTTGTCGCTCAGGGTGTTGCCGGCTCTGTCCTCGACCGTGGCTCTGTCACCAAATTCATTCCTTACCTCGTTGCCGGTGTCCAGCACTCCTTGCAGGACATTGGTGTCAAGAGCCTTGCTGACTTCCACGAGGGTGTCAACAACGGCACCGTCCGCTTCGAGGTGCGCAGTGCTAGCGCAATGACCGAGGGTAACGTCCACGGTCTGCACAGCTACGACAAGAAGCTCTACGCTTAGGTTTATTGAAAAAACTAAACTCGGGTGTTTTATTTTTCTTTTTTAATTGTTAATGAGCTTTGTTCATATGTTCACACGATGATACGTGGTTGGGGTATTAGAGGTAAAAAAAAAATGAGGGATAGGAGTTCGATGTGATGTGGAATTGTCCACTGACGGGTGTTTTGTTATTTTTGTCTGCACTTGGTCCAATTCGACGCATCTCATACATAGCATGACTTGATGAAATTGAATCATTCAACACGACTATTTCCATTTCTTTCCAACTTGTATATTCGGTACCTTGAATTCTGCAGCCCAGAGGCCAGAGCACCCGGCGGTGGGCTAAACCAGAACCGGCAACGCCGAACGCGGGGTACGGCTACTGTAAGGACGAGCCTAGGTTCGCGTGACAACCACGGTTATCACCAGCAATCAACATCAATTGAGATTAAGAAATATCTAGGAAATTGTCGGGCTGTAGCCATATGAGAGGCATGACTGCATCAATTCATGTCGTCTCTCGTACGACCCGGTTAATTTACACCAATTCTGGACGGTTCCTACCACAGCTCTTTGGCCGAGGTTCTTTAGCCTCTCGCTCGTGGATCTTGAAGTCACGGTCTTCCTCTCCGCATGCTCCAGCACAAGTGTGTTCAGTACGTTTTTATTCGTCTGTATACAACCCATCTCAGTCTCCAAAGATGCCATCGGGAAAAGGCGATGGTTCCAAGTCGAAGCCGGCAACGCCCAGACCTAGCTCTAGGTTAGTTACTCCGCGGATACTCTGTACATATGACCGGCTAGAATCGCCATAGTCTACAATGGACAATGCCTACGCATTATAATTGCTGATAGCTAATACGGCAATCCAGTGTGATTCTAATCTCACCCAAGAATGAAATCCTGCTCCTTCACCGCGTCCAGACATCGACATCTTTCGCGTCGGCGCACGTTTTCCCCGGCGGAAACCTGTCGACCCAAGATGGAGATTGTCCACCTGCAGAAGATTTCAAAAGACATGATGATTCACCTGCATACCGACGTGCTGCGATACGAGAATTATTCGAGGAAAGTGGAATTCTGTTAGCCAAAGACCGCGTCTCGGGGAAGATGTTGGCTGTTGGAGAAGAGGAGAGGGAGAGCGGGAGACGGTTAATTCACCAGCAGGAGATAAGCTTCGACGAGTGGTTGGGGAAACTGGACTTAGCAGCAGAGCCGGATATAGGTTGGTTTTTTATCCCCTTTCAGGGCCAATTGGGTTCTTGGCTAATGGAGAGTGTTGTCCAACAGACAAGTTGATTCCGTTTTCACGATGGATCACCCCGACCAATGTGCCTCGACGGTATACAACGCAGATGTACCTCTATTTCCTGCCTTTGCCCGTCGAATCCGAGAAGCAGCTCCTAGACGCAATTCCCGCCGAAGGCGAACGGGAGGAGATACAGGTCCCAACGAGCGATGGCGGCATCGAAGTCACAGAGGCGAGGTTCCTGCCCGCCACCGAGTGGCTTCGGATGGCAAACAGTGGCGAGATTATCCTATTCCCTCCACAGTTTCTGCTATTGCATCTGGTGTCGGAGTTTCTGGACAAGGGTTCGCGAGCTGAGAACCCTAGTGCTGAGGATCTGGCACAGCGACGGTCGGAATTGGTCGAGTTTGTGCATTCGGGCACGCCACCTTGGACGGATAAATGCATCTCGCCAAAGATGCTTCAAATGACGCCTGATGGACGGGCTGTCTTGGCTTTGGATCATCCAGGACCGGAGTTGAAGGGGTCTGACAGACGCGGGGAGTCAGAAAGGGTTGTATTGGTACGATTCAAGAAGGGGGCTGCCCGTGAGGTGGAAGTTGGATGGAAGAAGGGCATCATGGAGGATCAAAGAAAGAGTAGTTTATGATTGTAAATAATTGCATCTCTACTTGTACACAAAGAGACACATCCACCAAATACAAGACAGACCGTACGTACCGTACCTGAAATCCTTATCAAGAATGATAGGGCACGTTATCGCCACACCAACCCACCCCATTCGGCCACGCGCCCACCAAGCCCTCGATAAAAGTCACATGACCCACACAACTCGTCGACCCAACTTTGTCGCCGCACCGCGCATTTTCAACGAGTCACCCGCCAGCGCAAACCTCTTCCCACCGTCCGTCGTCGACCTTCAAGACCTACAAAACCGCCGAAATGGAGAACGAAAAGGGAGAGATCGTCGATCTGTATGTTTGTCCAATGTTGAATTTCTGTTTTTTCCCCCGGGGTGTCTTGAGCAGAGGGAGGGGAGAGAGAAGGTCTAGTCCTGAGGTATCCGGTGTGATTTGTGGCGGCTACGAATAAAATAAAAAATTCAACCCGAAAAGCAAACTGTCAAAACGCGGGCAGGCCAAATCATTCAGCCGGATTCCTCAGGACGAAAGAATGCGAGGGAGGGGGGAATGGAATTTCAATATCAAAATTGAATATCAAGGATCAAGGAAACATATAACTAACATCTACCTCCCATTTTTACAGCTACGTGCCTCGCAAGTGCAGCGCCACCAACCGCATCATCAAGGCCAACGACCACGCCTCCATCCAGATCGCCATCGGCAACGTCGACGAGAACGGTCGCTACACTGGTGAGAACCAGAACTACGCTCTGTGCGGCTTCATCCGTGCCCGTGGTGAGAGCGACGACTCCCTCAACCGCATCACCCAGCGTGACGGTTACCTCAAGAACGTGTGGAGCGCCAACCGTGCCCGGTAAATTGGTTCGCCTAATGGTTTGATGGTATGTCTGAACTACAAATGTCTTTTAAAATAAGGTGGCAAGAGCTGGTGGCTAATATGAGAGACATTAGATGTTACCGTGAAGCTTGATGGACCGGACCGGACTTACGGGGTGGGAAGATAATTGAAAAAATGAATAAATAAAATTCAAATACCTTTTATTACTCCTAAAAATAAAAAAGGGGAACGAAAGCAAAATGGGAGTTTCAATTGCCTTTTTCCTTCTTCCCTTCTATCTTCCTGATCTTGAGCATGGAATCGATGAGACGACATGACCTTATATCCGTCTACGTCAACCACCTTATCACCTGAACTACACAATGCACAATATGTGGTAGAACTTGCTTTGTCCTGGCGTCGAAAACATTCACATTCACATTCGCCCCCTTACTTTTCCTTTTCCTTATATCTCTACATCTCTTCTTCTCTTTCCTTTCCTTTCTTTTCCTTACCTTTCAACCGGCACACAAAGCCTCCTCATTCACGGGATCGAATCGAAAGTCCTTCTCCCTCGGGGGAGGCGACATTCATTCGATTTCCCTTATTCCCTATGAGCGAGGAGGTACGGTAGAATTTCGTAAATTCACCCACAACAAGCCGAATATCAAGATAAAAAAACAAAACCCGCCTGCTGAAGAGCCACTTTTGCAGAGAATATGCACTGGGGCACAGATACGGGTGGGACAGTTCTCGCAATTATTTACTTTTGTCTAGTTAATATCTAGTTAGCTAGTAGAGATGGTTTTTTTAACTTGAATTGAAGTTTTGAAGTTTGATTTGTCTTGTATCTGGCTTCGCGTCTAGTGGTATAACTTTTCATTTCTACTCAATACCGTCGTTATCTTCCACGTAAAATCATAACTATTTAAAAAAGAAACCAGTGAAATCAATACATCTGGGTTGGTTTTTGTTCTTGCTTTTTTCTTTTTCTTTCTTATATCTATTCCATATATCTGTTCAATGGTTTAATCCTTCTCCAGTCTAACGGCGGGGTTGCTCTCAATGAAGTTGAGGTCGACCTTGTGGCCGAGAAGTTCACGGATGTTGCTCACTCCGTATCTATGTATTGTTAGTTGTTATCAGACCAGGGTGGGTGCGTGTGGAAACTTACTTGATCATGGTTGGTCTCTCCAAACTCAATCCCCATCCGTACACTCTCATGTCCTTGGGAAGACCCATGGGCTCCAGCATCTCCGGTCTGAACATACCACTGTTTCCGATCTCAACCCACTTGCCCAGACCGTCGTGGTAGCCGAAGATCTCCATACTAGGCTCGGTGTAAGGGTTGTAGGCGGGCTTGAAACGCAGCTTGTGAATGCCCATCTTTGCGAAGAAGACCTCCATGAAGCCAATCAGACCACCCAGGGTAAGGTTGAAGTCTGCAATGACACCCTCGACCTGGTGGAACTCGGCCAAGTGGGTGGCGTCGACAGCCTCGTTACGGAACACACGGTCGATACTGAAGTACCGCGCGGGCCGGGGGTTGGCGGCCAGCTTCTGCAGCATGTAGGTCGAGACCGAAGTAGTGTGTGTACGGAGGACCAGTCGGAGGGACTCGTCGGCGCTCCAGGGGTAGCGGTAGCCGATGGAGCCATATTTGCCCGACTCGTGGACCTGACGGACGTTCTCCCAGTATTCGTTGTAATCGATGGTCTTTTCGGGCGAGGCCACCGAGACGGGGTTGATGGCCTTTGGACGGTGGGGGTCATTGAGAGGATCCTCGCGCGGAGGGTCTGCCTTGGCCGGGTCGGAGATGTAGAAAGTGTCTTGGAGGTCACGGGCGGGGTGTTGCTGGGGCACGAAGAGGGCGTCGAAGTTCCAGAAGCCCGTCTCGACGAAGCGGTTGGTAGGCATCTCCTCGAAGCCCATCTCGAAGAAGATGTTGCGAAATTCCTGGCGCACCTTGTTGAGCGGGTGGAACGCACCGGACGGGGTCGGGGCACCCTTGGCTTTGAAGTTGTACGGCTTCAGCTGGGCCGTCTTCCAGGACCCATTGAGCAGCATCTCGGCCGTGAGATCGGTCTCCTCCTTGACGAACTCCCGGGCATACTTGGGACCCTTGGAGATCTTGAAGGTGATGACCTTTTGCACCGTGACGAGCTTGCGACGCTTGAGGTCGGTCACAGCCTTTTGGTCACCGAGAGTCTGGGTGTTCTTGACCGCCAGCAACTGCTGCTGGGTCTCGTCCACAATGGATTCGGCATTGGCCCGCAGCAGATCCTTGTCCTTCTTGATCCAGCCTCGCTTGAAGGCATTGCCCTGACCGACTTTGGCGTTATCCTTTCCAACAATCCCAGGCAAGTCGCCGATCTTCAACCCATCGATGGCGGCGAGAACGGCCTCGAAGACCTTCGCCTCATGACTGCCATTAGTGGCAATCGCTTCACCCTCACCCGTCAGGGCGAGAACCTCCTTGTCCATGGTGTCATACTCGACCATCTGTCGCGAGCCTAGGCGGTCGAGCGCACTTTTGATATTTGATGAGGGGATGGAGGGGAAGGCTTCGTTGGAGAAAATGGGCGCATCGGACGCGGACAGGGCGTCCAGAATCGGTTTCGTCATATCGGACGCCATGGCTGCAGCCGGATCGACCACAGAAAGGGGTCGAGAGTGGGAAGAGGAGGGGGGTGAAGGGGGGGGGTGCTGATGGCGGGGGATTTTATCGTTTCTGCCCACTTGGAATTGTGACTCTTTTGGGCGCACGTTTACTTTTGATGCGGCGGGGGAGAGTGACCAAAGGCGCCATCTCGTGACCTGCCCCGCCATCATGCTTTAGAAAAATATTTGAAGCATCAGAATCGACAGAAATCCAATGATGCAGCATTATAGCGGTAAAATGGATATTATTTCTTTAACCGTACTGATCTATATATACATATGTACATATATATAGATATAGATATATATGTTGTAGGTAGTGGATGCATACTCGGTACCCAACGTAGCATCAAGTATCCTAGTATCCTGTTATCTGCATGTCAAAACACTCGTCTGCCAAGACAAGTAATATAGGAATAGATGTTGGATAAAAGATAATCAGATCGAGTCATCAGACCTCATACATAGTGGCAACGTCCAGATAGAGTATTTTGGGTGAAGAGCAGCGGGGAATACAATACATTTCTTGAACAGATGTTAGACCACCTGATTGTATTAGATTGATTAAAACACTTGTATTGTCTGTATTCACTGTATTCAGAATTTAAACCCAATAGATGTATTAAATAAGAAATCAGATATGAATGAAATGTGCGCCTCGCAAATAATCAAATCCTGGTCCAAAAGGGAATGGGGTCGGTGCTGTCATTGGCCGGATGGGGTCAAGTGGACCCGCACGCGACTGTTCGGTCTGGACGCCGTCGATGGAATCAAAAGATGGACATGGATGGGTGTCAATGTCATCACCGTCTCTCCAAGTCATGGATTCCCATGTTGGACGGAGAAATGCGACATGAATCATTAGACCCGGCAGCATGGGACCACCCGAGGAAAAGCATCCAGTGGTCAGAAGATCAGAGATGATCTCTGGAGAGCCTCGACCGGGGATGATACCTTAAAATCATCGTAAGACAGCATCAGCTGGAGCGGTCTGGGAAGAGGAGGACTGAAAAGCGATCCCACAAAACAAAGAAAGCAGCGGCCATTTCGATGACGATGAACGATGTAGATGGCAGGTAGACAACACATGGTGAGAGAAAAGACCGACTGGGGCAGGACATCCACGAAGGCTACGATCGCCACTAGTCCAAAGGGCGATCACCATAGTTCCAACCAACTCTTCAGGATAGTAGATGGTGGATGAAACAATAGATCAACACGCACAAACCAGGATGGATTTTCTTTTTTTCCTTTGCTTTCCTTTCCTTGCTTTTCCTTGCTTTTTTTTTTTTTTTTTCCCTTTCCCTTGCCTTTCTTTTTTCTTTCCTCTCCCTTCTCTTTGGCTGGCAAAATGGATGTGTCATGTTATTATTTTCCTCGAATGAGTCCAGCCCAGAAAAGAAAAGAGGCACTTTCAAAGTCAACCAGAGAGAGCCAGACCCAAGGATGCTGAACTGTCCTACATTAGTAGATATCACATACCATTTTTAATTAATCTACTTGAATAACTAGATATGTTATATTATATAAATTTAATACTTGTATGTACTGTACATACCAGTCTAATATAGAAGACGAGTTCAGAATCAACCTCCCGCTTTCTTTTTCCGCTCCGAAAACAACTGAAAGCAAACAACAAATCCTTAGCAGCAAGAGAATTAATTAATCCTAAGAATAAGAATCATAATAATATTCTGTGTGTTCAACAACTGACCTTCCAACCAATTACCGCTGCCTTCCCCTCCTCTTTCTTTCCATTCCTCTCCTCCCCATCCCATCTTCGTCCATCTCGATCATCTCCGCCCCTTTCGTCTTCGCTCTTCAATTCTGTCTGTCTTATTATTCCCTTTCCATCAAAGCCCCTCTACCGAACGGCCCTCGAACGTCCGCCTTACCCTTTCCCCCCCATCTATCTCCGTCATCATCGCTACTATCATCATCACTACCGTCGTCATCTCCTCCATCCGATTCTCTCCATCTCATCTTCCACCTCTTTCCTCTCCTCCCCCCCCTGCCTGAGTAATCCAGATCCTCATCCACACCACCAACCAACCTTGACCTTTCCTCTCTGTCTACCGCTTCCCTCTCTCTTTACCTCTCATCCTCTTGCTTTTCTCCCCTTTCACCCTTCCTCCCCGCTAGAAACCTCTCTTTTTTTTTTTTTATTCTTTATTTTCTATATTTTCTCTTTCTTTTTTTCCTTCTTTCCCCTCTCTCATTATTCTATTTTATTTGTTTTTTGATTTTTTTTGGTCCCCCTTCTCTAATTTTCTAATTTTCCATTTTCCTTTTTTGTTCCCTTACATTTCTTCTCTCTTTTTCTTTGGCCGTCCCTGTCTTTTACCCACAACACAACCATCGACAAAATTTTTTTTCCCTCTATCTATTTTTTTTTTTTATAAAAAAAAAAAAATCAAAAAATCGTCAAAAAATACAACAAATAAAAAACCATCTCGACCTTCTCGACCTTGTCTGTCTTCCTCTCGACTCTCTCCACAAGACGCCCCATGTCGTCCTAGCAGATTCATTCGATCATTCGTGTTAGTAACACGGCTTCCCGTCAGGTAAGTTCGCCGTTACTTTTTGGGTCTAACAAACACCCCCCATCGTTCCTTCCCATCGTTCGCTCTTCGTCCCTTCCCTTCTCAACCTTTCCCTTTCCCTTCCCTAACTTCCTCTCTTTCTCTCCCAAAGCGTGCCCGTTTTTTCGCTCCTCCTCATCCTCTCCTCCCCTCCTCCACCCCCATCTTCCCTCTCCTCTCCCCTGTTCGCGATCCTCGAATTTTCTTTTTTTCTTTTTCTTTTCTTTTTCTTTCTTCTTTCCCTTTTTATTTTCTTTCCTTCCTTCCTTCCTTTTTTCACCTTATTATCTTTTTTTTCCCCACGGAATTTTTTCTCGCTCTGCTTCTAATGATATAATTCCGCTACCCCTCCAGCTTCAATTTTTTTTCCTCTTTTTCTTTTTCTTTTTTCCTCCTTATTCCCCCCCCCCTTCCCTACCCCCTCTATCTCTCGATCTGTACCCGTAAACGCTTTACCTATGTCCAATTTTTGCTGAGTCGCTCAGGGCAAAATGGCTGGCGCCGACGAAACGCTCGCGGCCGCTGCTGCCATTCTTCAAGGTCTGGCTCGAGAAGTCCCTGGCATCGGCTCCTCCTCTCCTCCTTTCGACTTTCAATTCTCCCACCCTTCCGCCAATGGCTGCGAGACAAAACATGCCAAACTACCTGGGCAGCCAAGTCCGGCAAAGGCGGCTTTTGAGAACGAGCTGGAGGCTTTAGTCCGCCGTGTACACCATTTGGAATTCCAAGCTGTCAGTCACCAATCATTCCCCGGCATCCCCCAAAACTTCATTCCGTCTTCCTTCAGCCCCAATGGGAGAATGTCTGAATTTCTCTGGTCCTTTGGGCTTTCTCGCTTGTCGTCCCGTGAAGATTCTGACTCTTCTCCCACCATACAGCAGCAAAATTCACATCCTCCCCCGCGAACAAAACGAACCCCCTCCGGATCGGATGGCCGGGGCCCCGAGGACGAAATTGACGGCGATGAAACCGACGAAGACGAAGAAGCGGATTCGGGAACTCGACTCGTGCGCGAAGAGGACATTAGTTACCTACGGAATCATGTGCAAAAACAGGCGGAGGAAATAAGTTACCAGAAGGACATCATCGCCCAAGTCCGTGACGAATTACAACAGCAGGAAGAACATACAAGACGGGCTTTGACCAAGGTCGAAAATGAGGATGTGGTCCTCTTGGAACGAGAGCTACGCAAGCACCAGCAGGCCAACGAGGCTTTCCAGAAAGCTCTTCGGGAAATCGGCGGGATCATCACCCAGGTCGCCAACGGTGACCTGTCCATGAAGGTGCAAATCCATCCCCTGGAGATGGACCCCGAAATCGCAACTTTCAAACGTACGATAAATACCATGATGGATCAACTACAGGTATTTGGTAGCGAGGTGTCTCGAGTCGCACGAGAGGTCGGTACAGAAGGCATACTAGGTGGCCAGGCTCA
The DNA here is from genome assembly GCF_001890725.1 of Aspergillus wentii DTO 134E9. NCBI lineage: Eukaryota > Fungi > Ascomycota > Eurotiomycetes > Eurotiales > Aspergillaceae > Aspergillus > Aspergillus wentii. The sequence continues at coordinate 2,229,321 of NW_024467835.1, read as the reverse complement.
GATCACGGGGGTCCATGGTATCTGGAAAGAACTTACGGAGAACGTCAACATAATGGCCAAGAATCTCACCGATCAGGTGAGGGAAATCGCGGCGGTCACCACCGCCGTCGCTCATGGTGACCTGAGCCAGAAAATCGAAAGCCGGGCTCAGGGTGAAATCTTGGAGCTTCAGCAGACAATCAATACCATGGTTGACCAACTCCGCACATTTGCAACAGAGGTGACACGGGTAGCGCGCGACGTCGGTACGGAAGGTGTTTTAGGGGGTCAGGCTCAAATAGAAGGGGTACAAGGCATGTGGAATGAACTCACGGTAAATGTCAACGCTATGGCGAATAATTTAACAACACAAGTACGGGATATTGCGACAGTCACCAAAGCCGTGGCCAAGGGTGATCTGACACAAAAGGTTCAAGCCAACTGCAAAGGAGAGATTGCTGAATTGAAAAACATTATCAATTCCATGGTGGACCAACTACGACAATTTGCTCAGGAGGTCACAAAAATTGCTAAGGAGGTCGGTACAGATGGTGTATTAGGTGGTCAGGCTACTGTCAATGATGTGGAGGGGACATGGAAGGATTTGACCGAGAATGTCAACCGCATGGCCAACAATTTAACCACCCAAGTCCGAGAGATTGCCGATGTCACGACTGCCGTCGCAAAGGGTGATCTGACCAAGAAGGTCACGGCTAACGTCCAGGGTGAAATTCTGGATCTTAAAAGCACGATCAATGGCATGGTGGACCGACTAAATACTTTTGCATTCGAGGTCAGCAAGGTAGCTCGAGAGGTCGGCACAGACGGCACGCTGGGAGGGCAAGCCAAGGTCGACAATGTGGAAGGGAAATGGAAGGATCTCACCGACAATGTGAATACAATGGCTCAAAATTTGACATCCCAGGTGCGAAGTATATCAGATGTCACCCAGGCCATCGCCAAGGGTGACCTCAGCAAAAAGATTGAAGTGCATGCACAGGGAGAGATTCTCACCCTCAAGGTTACAATCAACCACATGGTGGACCGACTGGCCAAATTCGCAACGGAGCTTAAAAAGGTCGCACGCGATGTCGGTGTCGATGGCAAAATGGGCGGCCAAGCGAACGTCGAAGGGATAGCGGGAACGTGGAAAGAGATCACTGAGGACGTCAACACCATGGCCGAAAATTTGACTTCACAAGTGCGTGCATTTGGCGAAATTACAGATGCCGCAACAGATGGCGATTTTACCAAGCTGATCACCGTAAACGCCTCTGGTGAGATGGACGAGCTGAAGCGGAAGATCAACAAGATGGTGTCCAACCTCAGGGATAGTATTCAACGAAACACTGCTGCCAGGGAAGCCGCCGAATTGGCCAATCGAACAAAGTCCGAATTCCTGGCGAATATGAGTCATGAAATCCGAACGCCCATGAATGGTATCATCGGAATGACGCAGTTGACGTTGGATACGGATGACCTCAAGCCTTACACACGAGAGATGCTGAACGTGGTTCACAATCTGGCAAACAGTTTATTGACCATCATTGACGACATACTCGATATTTCGAAGATCGAAGCCAACAGAATGGTCATTGAAAGCATCCCATTTACCGTGCGTGGAACAGTCTTCAATGCACTCAAAACCCTGGCGGTCAAGGCAAATGAGAAGTTCCTCAGTTTGACTTACCAGGTAGACAACACAGTGCCTGACTATGTCATTGGAGATCCTTTCCGTCTCCGCCAGATCATTCTTAACCTGGTCGGCAATGCTATCAAGTTTACCGAGCACGGAGAGGTCAAGCTCACAATCTGCAAATCAGATCGGGAGCAACCTGCTGCCAATGAATACGCCTTTGAATTTTCTGTCTCCGACACTGGTATTGGTATCGAGGAAGATAAGCTTGATCTCATTTTCGACACGTTCCAGCAAGCAGATGGTTCGACCACGAGGAGGTTTGGCGGAACAGGTCTTGGTCTGTCCATTTCAAAGCGCCTGGTAAACTTGATGGGTGGTGATGTGTGGGTCACTTCCGAGTATGGTCATGGCAGTACATTTCATTTCACCTGTGTTGTGAAACTTGCGGACCAATCCCTCAGTGTCATTGCCTCACAGCTCGTGCCTTACAAGAACCACCGCGTGCTTTTCATCGACAAGGGAGAAAATGGTAACCAAGCTCCCAATGTCATGAAGATGCTGAAGCAGATCGAACTCGAGCCGTTAGTCGTCAGGAACGAAGACCATGTTCCACCGCCCGAGATCCAAGATCCGTCCGGCAAGGAGTCTGGTCACGCCTACGATGTCATAATCGTGGATTCGGTTGCCACCGCTCGGTTGCTGCGGACGTTCGATGACTTCAAATACGTTCCTATCGTCTTGGTTTGTCCCCTGGTCTGCGTAAGCTTGAAGTCTGCTCTGGATCTCGGTATCAGTTCCTACATGACGACACCATGCCAACCGATTGATCTCGGCAATGGTATGCTACCTGCACTTGAAGGACGATCCACACCCATCACCACGGACCACTCTCGATCATTTGACATTCTCCTCGCAGAAGACAACGACGTCAACCAGAAGCTGGCTGTCAAGATCCTTCAAAAACACAACCATAACGTCTCTGTTGTCGGTAACGGCCAAGAGGCTGTAGAGGCGGTCAAACAGTGTCGCTACGATGTCATTTTGATGGACGTCCAGATGCCGATCATGGGTGGCTTCGAAGCCACTGGTAAGATTCGAGAATATGAGCGAGATAATGGCCTCACTCGAACCCCCATTATTGCCCTCACGGCCCACGCCATGTTGGGTGACCGAGAAAAATGCATACAGGCCCAGATGGATGAGTATCTATCGAAACCTTTGAAGCAAAATCAAATGATGCAGACAATTCTCAAATGTGCAACCCTGGGTGGTTCGCTTTTGGAAAAAAGCAAGGAGTCACGAATCTCGAGCAGCGGCGAAATGCATCCGGTCCATCAGACCGGTGGCTCCGAAAACAAAGGCCAGCAGCAGCAGCAGCAACAACAGCAGCAGCAACAGCAACAACTACAACTACATCGGCCGGGAATGGAACCCCGGGCCATAACTACTTCAGGGCCTATCAGCCGTGGTAGCCTCGCCAGTCCGAATGTTGAGAAAGACGAGGATCTTTCCATGGAAAGGGTAAAGCGATAAGGATGATTATCCCTATTTGATATCCAAAACATTCTAATTAAGGTTGGCAGGCACTGTTGCGATCAAACAGCTCCTGAGGCGTTATACAGTTGTCGTTTGCTTTTGTCTTCCTTTTCTATCTTCTCATCATGCTTCCGTTTTTATCTTTTGTCGAGTGGCTTCGATGCAAAACTTATACCCTTTCTTATTTGCGCGCCTGTAAGAAATGTTCTTTGGCATGGCGGCCTCCATTGGTCCCCCCTTTATTATAGGGGAATTCTTCTTGATTCTCATGTCTTACTGAACAACCCTCTATATTTCCTTTCCATCATCTATCCTCAACTCTTACTGCTTTGCATTTGTTGTCGCCGGTATCATGTCGACAGCCGAACTACGGCCTCTGTTTGTTGCCCATATTACATTCTGTTCTGATTTCGGTTGTTACCTTTTTTGCTATGCCAGTTCTTTTTATCATCTGGTGTACGGTGTTTGGCGCATGGAAACATCAGGCGGGACGTTTCTTTTTCTCCCATATAAACCTGTGGCTTGGGAAATGAAGACATACATGGGCGAGTTGAGGCAACGAACGGTGGAATATATACTCCCCCGGGACAGTTGCAAATTTATATTGCATTTGTGCACCTGATCTGGCCGGATTCTTATTTTTCTCTCACCTTTTCCTTCTATAACGCATCACCTGCGTCAGATTCTCTTCCTTTCCTATTTGTATTGTATTTAATTTTTTTTTCCCTTTTTTATATAGCAGCTGAAGCCTTGGGCTTGGAGTCAGGAAGTTCCAAACCGGCTTTTTGGCGTGTACGAATCGTTCTCTTACTCGGTGGACGGCCTACGCGATTCCCGTCGTTACCGAGAAAATGCAAAGACATCACTTCATGTTCAAGGATGTGTAACTGGGTTATGAGATATGATATTTTAATATAATGTACTCGCCAAATATATGGAGAAAGAGGTAGGCAACAGGGGTAGCCAGGAATAAGCAGGTTCATTATCTTAATCTAATTAATGAGAGATACTACATATATTAATAACCACAAGAAACTCAGAAGCAAATAAACGATCAGCAGCTTTTTGATATAAAAGAAAATACCCAAAAACGCTCGACAACTAGACCAACCAGTCCCATAAGCACAAGCCAACCTAGGCCTCAAGACCAGGTATAAAGATAGGCGCTGCCCTCTTGGTCGGTTTCCCCGGCTTTGTGATATTAGGCATCGTAACGTTCCCGGAGACCCCGGAGCCGTCTCTCCCCCCAGGGATTCCAGGCTGTCCAGGGTTTCCGGAATTTCCACTGTCTCCGGGGTTTCCAGGATGGTTAGACTGGCCGTTATGTGGAACGGTGATATTCAACACACCCCTGCCCTTGTTGATACCCCGGCTCACCTTGACAGACCGGACGGTATTTGGTGTGGGTGAGGCCTCGGGCGACGAAGGCGGGGAGAGCGTTGGTTGTTCGGTGGGGGATGTTTGTGTGGTTATGCTGGTTCTGCTGGTAGTGTGGGTTATGGGAGTTATGGGAGTAACGGGGGTAGTGCGGGTAATTGGGGATTGGGATGATATGATTTCCGATGTCTGAGAGATACTGCTTTGAATTGTAGTGTGTGGGGATGTCGATGGAAAGTGGATTGGTGAGATGGTGGTGGGATTTGATGGGATAGAAGCAGTACTGGACGGGGTTCCTGGATGGACTGCGCTTGAGATAGACGTTGAGGAGAGGGTGGTACCGGGGCTTGTTATTCCCCCGGGGGCGGATGCTGAAGAGGTACCGGTGGCAGTAAGGTGAGCACTGGTTCCAGTGCCAACTGCTCCGGCGCCGGCTGTGGATGAGGTTTGTCCTGTTGCTGTTGCGGTACCTGTGGCGGTTTGGTTGGCGAATGTCGGGGTACTGGTATGCAGGCTCGGTGAGGTGGTCGAATGGACGATGGTGCTACTTAGTGGGATGGTCACTGTGGACGATGTCTGTCCTGGGGCGCTAGTGCCGGTTCTAGCACTGGTTTCTGTTCTGGCACTGGCAGTTGTTTCTGGTCTAGCAGACGCCTGAGTCGCTGAAGTTTGGGTACTCGAAGCAGATGCACCAGCTACGCCCGTAGCGCCCGTAGCGCCTGTAGTGCCTGTAGCACCACCTGCAGCAGTTGCCGGGGAAGTAGCTCCCGTGGGGCACGAGGTCACGGTGACAGTGACTGTCTGCTGAATAGACGGACAAGGAGGACAGATCGGGGGGGGAGGAGGACAGGACGAAACCATGGGGAACGGGAACGGGGTCGTCTGAGGAAGGATGGAGTGAGTGACGACCATGGGCGCAAAGAAGAATTGGAATGAAGGCCTGGAGGATGCAGCCGCAGCAGCAGCAGCAGCTGCTGCTGCTGCTGAGGCCGAGCTGAGATGGATGGTCGAAGTAGCAAGGACCGACCTTGAAGGACTGGCGCTTGTCTCCTCGGTCGTCTCCTGCATCAGATTGCTGGTGGCAAACGCTGGCAGTCCCGGGATGGCTGCGGCTTCGTTGAAGAATGTCCACGAGGCCGCAGCTACAGCCAGAAGTCTTTGCAGGGTGTGCATCTCGAGACCTGACAGGGGTATTCCGTATAGGGCGGGATGCGGATAAGAGAGTAGGGGAGGGGTATTTGGCGAAAGAAGTGTAGAAAGGTGCAAAGGAATTGGGGTAAGCACCCATAGCTAGAACTTATGTAGTTAGAGCTCAATTGAGTGATGATTCCCGTATGTCATAAAGCAATTGTATATGCATAAGAGGGGTCGGTACCATTCGGAAGCAATTAGCCATGGACAAATGTGAGAGCAATCATGGTGACGCTTGAATAGTTTAACATCAGCTGGGCCTAGTCAAATCTTTCGAATTGAGGAGCAGTCAGTCTCTTGATTGAAGCGATCATAATCGCAAAGAACCTTGGACCTGTGATAGAGGTCGGTGAGTGCCTTGGACCAAAGAAATACCGACTGACAGAGGAGGCAGAAGAAGATAGAAGAAAGCATTTCATATGGACTTTGGCTTGGTCGAAGTCTCATCAATTTATTCACCGACCTGTCTGTTGCTGCCCCTGATGACAAGATCTCAGCACCGTTAGTGGATTGATCCAATGAATTACACAAGCAAGTACTCAGGACGCTTAAGACACGTTGTCTTGCATCTCTATCCCTTTTGATTCCTTGGTTGAAGCTGCCTTGGCTTGAAAAGGTCCCAGGGAACAGGTGCTGATGCGTATATCGGAGGTGACTTCCGTCAATACGTCTGAATCATATCATTATTTCTGTTTGTTGAATCCAAAGAGTGTATTATTGTATAGATGATCTATGCCCAGCATGCTTTTAGAATGCTTTTTCTATCATATAATCCATGGCCGTTGCCCGTAAAAATTTAATCAATCCCTTGGTCAAAAAATTCGAAACCAAAAAAAGACAAACATTAGAACCCTTTTTTTCGTTTCTAGACTTCCGAAAGTCTAAGTCATGTCGAGTCGTTTCTCTTGAGCCATTAAATTGTGATGTTGTGATATATATATATTTTTTTGGCTCCATGTTGAAATGGTCGCTCCTTTTTGAATGAGATGGTGTTAGAGTCATGACCTCAAAATTTGCCAACTCGGTTCTTCGAGGTTCGAGATCAATTTTAATAGATTGCCCATGGTTGACGCCAACCAACATGAATTAACTTGGCTGCGGTGACGCATGCAAGGCCAGCAGCGTAGCAACAGGTTGTGAATGCTATCAGGCCCCAATACTCTCCATTGCAGCGAGAAAGGATCTCGCCCGCAATTGGGATACCTGTGAGAGTGCTAAAATATTGTTAATTCATGTTCAAAAACAAGGGGAGAAAGCAGCTTACCCAAAGCTTACGATAGTGTACGCTGTAGCGTAGTATCTCCCATAGTTCTCGGTCTTACAAAGTTGTCCGATACAGACAGGTGTGAGGCTGATGTTGCTGCCACTTGCGAAACCAAATACAACGCAATAGACGATCAACAGGGGAAGGTTGTCGCCAGCGGGGAGCCACAGGCAAGCGTTACAAATCAAACAAAGAGCGACTGTCGCAATGAGGGTGTTGAAACGCCCTAGAAAATCGGAGAAGAAACCGGGGAGCCATCGTCCAAAGAATGAGCCAACATTGAGGATGGCCAGGATTTGGTATGAAAACTCGCGCGAGACACCGTGAGCCAAAGCATATGAAGAGATATAGCTGAGAGGAATGAAGAGACCCCATTCAACAAAGAAGATCCCGATAGTTGTGAGAGCGAACTTGGGTTCACGGAAGATGCGAAAGTCTGGAAGGACATTCTCCTTGGAAGCCGGCTTTTTGGGGAGTCGCGATCTGATCAGAATAGTCGCAGTAATGACTAGAACTAAACAGATTAAAGCCACCGCCCGGGTGGCCCACGCGAAGCCGATTTTGGGGAACATTTTCTCCAGAATGAGTGGAAACACGACACCTCCAACAGAGCCACCGGTTGCCGCGATGCCCGTCGCAACACCACGTTTCTCGTTGAACCAGTGTCCGATGGCTGATATGGCGGGGGTGAAGATGAGCGATGCTCCAATACCCCCGGTGACACCCATTACCAGCATAAAATGCCAGTATTTCGTACAGAAGCCAATGGCAATCATCTGCACTATAACCAGGATCGAACCAGCGAGGACGAGGAACCGAGGACCTTTGGCGTCGAAGATGGGACCAATCTGCACGCCACAGAAGAAGGTCAGGAAGGCGTACATTCCGAAGATCCATCCATTGCTACCGGAAGAATAGTCTTTTAGTTGGTTCTCTTCGATATAGGCTTGAAAGGTTCCAACACTGTTGACCAGACCGAGGGAACCAAAGAGCCCCATGAAGCTCCCAAAGACGACCAGCCACGCCTGGAGGCCGCCTTCGGGGTAGGTGTTTCCATCGGCATCTGTTGTCACTCGACTCAGTCGGGCTGTGTGGGCAGAGGCACCCGACGGTTGTCCTTCATCAGAGGATAATGACCTCCGCGGACCATCTTCGGGCTCCTGGCGGTTTTGATTCCATTCCTGGTATGATGAATCGACTCGTTTCTCCGGATCCGGGTCAGCCACCGTTTCCTCGTTCGGGTCAGCATGATGGATGGATTGGATGTCAGGCAGTGGAAGGGGAGTACTTTGGGAAGCGGGGAAAGTGTCCCCGCCAGGGATTCTGGTGCCTGTCGACATATTATGATTTCACCCGGGGATATTCTCCGTGTACGGAGAAGGTGCAAAGGAGCCTTCACACAGAGACAGATAAAAGTGTGGACTATGTGGTAGAGAGAATAAAGGACGGAGAGAAGCAAAGAGCGGTCTGTCGCGATGAGGGGAAGCAGAAGCAGAAGCAGGCGTAAAGCAGAAATGCCTAAATGAAGACCCTTTGGTGGAGGTGGAGAGAATTTCCCCATGCGGAAAGTTTCCGATTGGCAAATCGAGCTTTTTTTTTTTTTTTTTTTTTTTTTTTTTTTTTTTTTTTTTTTTTTTTTTTTCTTTCAGTTTTTCCGAGGCAAACATGAGACGGGAGACGCTAGACAAGAAGTGGAAGGTCGACGGTGTATATAAATACGATGAATAACGTGAATACTGAAGCTCAGTTATGAGAATATCAACAGGGAGACGGTGGGCATCGACAATTGAGTTGGTTCCTGAACCATATTCTTGCTTCTTGTACAACATCAGATCGAGAATGCAAGGGGAAATTCGCCTTTCCACGTGGATCACTTTATCTCAACTGCAGAATCGACGATCATCCAAGGGATGATGAGATCGAGTCTGAGTGCAGTAGATGGTTCTCAAGCTTATCTTCTAGAATGTTGTTCTCAACTCTTCTTGGAAATAGGCAGAGGACGATTTGGATGGCATGTGAATATACCTTCACTTTTGGCTAACCATGGACGATGAAGATCAGATCTACAGTTAAGAACGATATCAACATTTCTTTTTATTCTGATTTCTTTCATCGTCTTCTCTCTTTTTCTCTTCATCATCTTAAGTCTGTCTTGTGCGACAATGATGAGCGACATATATCATGCATGCCACTGAAAGTCGAGTAAAAGTTCTAGAGAAACATCATAGATACTGGGATTCTGAACTTTCTTTGACTTGCTTTTGTCATATTCGATGACGACAGATATTCGATGCATGTTTTCAGAGTTATGAGAGGTTTAAATATCGAGATGTCGATCGATACTGCATGCGTCGGACAATTGTTGGGAGCCCGAGTCAACCAGACCATGCTTTAAGACAACAGAATACAGAACAGCTGCTATTAATCATAACAATAAACGACAGAATAAAAGATAAGCATAAGGAACATAATAATATGTCGCTGTGTATCAGTCGGAGTTCCGATCAGCGTTACATCGCCCCTTCACCTCCTCATCTCCTCATCTCCCCCCGAAAAAGCTTAGCCTTCCAAGCATCACACCATGCACGATAAGTCCAGCCGAGATAGATGAACCACCTGTCTCTCTTCATATCGACCACAGCAACATTAATCTATCGCCATCATGCCGTGTCACCCGGCTTCTTTATTCTCCAATCAATCATTGATTGGACCTGCAGATACCACCTTGCACTCCCAGCCTGGTCCGCTCTTTTCCCCGCCTCTCTGCTTTCGGGTATTTTGGAATTTCCCAGAAGAGGAATCAATAATTTCGACTTCTCCGACGCATTGATATGATCGACCCCATCAGTAGTTAACCGATAGTATGCAATGTCACGTTGGACAGAAAAAAAAGCATGGTTGCGCTCGTCAATAAATGATTCGACTTTCCCCCCCTGAATCGTCTGTGAAGCATCCCTCTTTGCCACTCTCAACCCTCCAAAGATGTTGTTCCCCTCCCTCTTGACGACGGCCGTCCTCGCCGGATCGTTGTTTTCGGACTTCGCGTTTGCCAAACATGGCCATTTCGGCCAGAAAACCCGTGATCGTCGAGACGTGAGCAAGCGTTCCTCTCCCCCGAAACCGAAGCCACACTCGGACCGCAACAACTTTCGCTTCTTGAAAGACAAGACCAGACGTATTTATTTAGCCCCTCTTAAAGTTATCATGGACAAGCTAATGATCTGTTCATAGCATTCCTCGTGGATAGTTTGCCCGACGTTCCCTTCGACGTAGGCGAGCTCTACTCTGGCCTGGTACCGGTCGACGAACACAACAGCTCGAGGTCCCTCTTCTTCGCGTTCCAACCAAAACTCGGAGAACCGGTGGATGAGGTCACAATTTGGGTCAATGGAGGACCTGGCTGCAGCTCCCTTGATGGATTTTTTCAGGAGAATGGCAGATTCACCTGGATTCCGGGAACCTTTGCCCCAGTTGAGAACCCGTACTCATGGGTGAATCTCACCAATGTGCTGTGGTAAGTTGAAGTGGCGCTCTTAGGGGTTAAATTTCCAGATAGCTAATTGTCATTAAACAGGGTTGATCAACCTGTTGGCACTGGCTTTTCCACCGGAACCCCGACTGCAGTCTCACAAGAGGAAACCGCCAAAGACTTTGTCAAGTTCTTCAAGAACTTCCAGAAGCTCTTTGGCATCAAGAATTTCAAGATCTACGTTACCGGCGAGAGTTATGCGGGGCGGTATGTCCCTTACATCTCCGCAGCGATGCTGGACCAGAACAACACAGAGTACTTTGACCTCAAGGGTAAGTCGATATTAGCATGTATTAAAAAGAGACGTTTATTCTGATAAACATAGGGGCCCTGGTCTATGATCCTTGCATTGGTCAGTTTGACTATGTCCAGGAACAAGTGCCTACCTACCCATTTGTTCAGGAAAACGCCAACCTGTTCAACTTCAACGCCAGCTTCATGTCAGAGCTTGAGTCCTTGCATGAGACCTGTGGTTACAAAGACTTCATCGACGAGTATCTCGTCTTCCCTCCCTCCGGGCCCCAGCCACCCAAGCCCTTTAGCGAGACCAGTAAAGATGATCGTTGCGACATCTTTGACAAGGTCAATGACGCAGTCATGGTCCCGAACCCTTGTTTCGACGTTTACGAAATCAACTCGATGTGCCCACTTCAATGGGACGTCCTTGGATTCCCCACGGCCCTCGAATACAAAGCGCCAGGCTCAACCGTATACTTTGACCGCCCAGACGTCAAGAGAGCCATGCACGCACCCAACGTGACCTGGGCAATCTGTTCCGAGAATCCCGTTTTCGTGGGCCCTGAGGGCTCCGGCCCCGAGGGAGAAGGAGACATCTCCGCCAATCCAATCGAGACCGTCCTGCCACAGGTGATTGAGGCGACGAACCGCGTGCTGATTGGCAACGGCGACTATGACATGATCATCATCACCAACGGCACGCTGATGTCCATCCAAAACATGACCTGGAACGGCCAGCTGGGCTTCCAGTCCGCACCGGAGACACCCATTGAGATCGACCTTCCTGACCTCCAGTGGGCCGAGGTGCTAGAGCAGAACGGGCTCGAGCCTTCCACCCAAGGCATTATGGGAATTTCGCACTATGAGCGTGGACTGATGTGGGCGGAGACCTTCCAGAGTGGACACATGCAGCCCCAGTATCAGCCCCGAGTGGCATACCGCCACCTCGAATGGCTGCTGGGCCGGGTCGACTCACTGTAAGAAGCTATGTTATAGAGGTTGCCTGAAAGCTAAAGAAGCTAGGGGGAAAAGGAATCAACGACGCCGACGCCATCAAAACAATCGGGATGGCGGATAGCGTTTTTTTTTTTTTTGTATGTATAATGATGATGTTCACACAAGGCCCCGTACCTACAGGATTTAATTCCCTATTCGAGTAAATCTATACAATGATATTCATCAACCCAAGGCTTACCGGGGATAAACCAAGAAGACAAAAGAACCAATCAAATCAACTGCTTATCATTCAGCCTTTCCTCTTAACAGTAACAGCCGGGCCACTGACAGGGATCACGGTACCGATTATTGATAAGAACAAAGTTCAGAATTTCAGATCTTGTGAAACACACGAAAGCACCTCGATCAAAGTAGCAATGATTGCGCTTGTTGGATTTGAGACAGCATTGAGTAATATCCAGTGATGTCCAGCTTGCAAAGGTTATTATCCCGGTGGCAATGAGCGATTTTTACTACGGCTTAAGGGACACCTACTTCCCTATCTAGGTATGTGCTTAGTACGTAGTGTTTGGTAGTCAGTAGAGGTGCACTGCAAAACTTATAGCTGAGACAAATTTTTTTTTTTTTTTTTTTGCCTTTTATCTAAATTACTATCTGCATTATGACACCACACCGTACCTGTGTGTATACCTATCACCATCCTGAATCTTCCATTACAGTTTCTGTCTGCTACCCTTAGTCTTTTCCCCCGCAATCGCAGATCGTCCAAAAAGCCACGTGCATGATCAAGAAAGAACCACTCAGAAGTCAGATGAATCAGATCGGAGGTAAGGGGGGAAGGAAATGTGCTGTACAATTATAGTGGTGGTGGTACTGCGACATAGGAGTACAACTCTGTACAACCGGAGAAAACAGCCTACTAAGCAATTAGCAGTTAGAACGGTACATACCAAACACCCATACCAGAAAATGGTAATCATAAAAGACACAGCTAGGCAGGATCAGGCTAGCCGGTCAGAAAGAGGAGCCCCGTATTTTGCCGAGGATTTAGCAGCGCAATCACATCACTGCAGCCTAGGTTTCTTCTTGGACTTAGAGTTCTGAGACTTAGGCGGCCGTTACTGGATATGTACTGATTACACGAGGGCCATACATACGATACAGGTCAGGTGCTCGGCCGGGGAGGACACTTGTCCGAATGCGGAGATGATGTGCTATCATGCCAAGCTCCAAATGACGATCGAACGTCGAAGCCAGTATTGCCGTAGAGGATCTGTGAGCCGAGTCAGTCGGCGAGCTCACGTTTTTTTTATTTTTGAATTTTGAATTTCTGCGTATCGTATCTGCGGTCTGAGTGCAGGATGCATGATTGCTTGTGTCACCATGAATGTTGTCAATCTGGTCTTGCCAGTTGTTTTGCCTCATGATTCAGGAAGGTTATCGAACATTGATGGAAAACCCTGGTACTGATTGAAATCACGTCAAAACCGCTGACCCGATGACGTAGCGATGTATAACTGGGCACGTGAACTTTTCACTATTTCACCATCGCAGTCAAGGTTATGTCCGGTTTGAAGCCGATTCTGAACTGCGTTTTGGTCGACCTTAGTTGGACGACTGACTATCGCTGCAATCGCAATTTGCGGTGGGCCTGGGGCCCGCATGGCAGCCAATGCGGGGACATGGGTGCTATCAGACGGCCAGGCTGATTTGATTTTGGATATCTCGTAGAGTTTGCGAGCGTTGATTGGGTTACTCCGGGGGATTATTTTGCCTCTTTTCTCTCGACGGTGTGCTCCTGTACATCATATTGTGAGTTCGTATCGACGGTTCTTGACCTACGGCCAGGATCCGACAGATTTCATCATCTACTTTGCCTAACCCGTCTGGCGCAAGATGAAACCCTTAACCCAGGTACCCTTCGTATGATGGCTTGATCCATGCCAGCAGGCTAAACCCAGAATGTCAGAGGCTTTTAGCCACGCCTCCACACCCGCATGTGGCAGCCAGTCAGCGCTCCGCTACACCTGCAGCTAGCACAGGTCGCTTTCGGTCGGCAGTGCTGGGGGCGGACCAATTGGCGGGCCGTGGCTTCGACCCTTGTCGGTGTCGTCGACCATGTTATCGGTGGTATGTGACTAAATTGTCCTATCTATCGTTCACTCCGTACGGGACGATGGTTTTAAGATCGTGCCCTACCCTATAAGACAGGATATTATGATAATCTCCCCCCCGTCTGCTTCTTTTTCCCTAATGCGGAATGTAGGTGTACCTATGACAGCACCTACCTTCTAGTGAAGGCGGCCAATCTAACTGCCCCCATAGGCGGAAGAGCCATGGACAGGCCGAGAAGCAACCCCGGCTTAGCTTGTAATACGTTACCTACTAAGGTATTATTACCTGGAGATTACACCCGCACTTGGCTATATCAGGCTTAGTGTGATGGGTCATTTCTTAGATTACGGCTGCTCCGATGCATTTCATTGGCAGGTACAAGGGTGGAAATGAAGAGGGAACCTAAAGAGAAAAAAAAAAAAAAAAAGGTTAAAAAGAGGTGTGATTGTTGTAAGTTGTATGTATGGAAAAAGGCAAAGCAAAAAAGGTAAGGGAAACAATTTCCCATCCAGATTCAGGTCTTGTCGTTGCCTTTCTTTTATAGGCCTGCAAATCCTTCTTCTTCCTCTTCCGTCGATTTTTCCCTCTATCGTCGCCTTTTCGCTTCATCTTTCTCGCTCCCCTCTTCCTCTCTCTCCCCCTCCCTCTTCCTTGGGATCTTTCCGATTCTCTGATAACATCCCTCAGATCGAGGAAGCATCTTCTCCTTTCCGTCGGGAATTGTGGTTTCCTGGCCATCTTTCCTTTTCCCTTTCCGATATCTTCTGATATTGATTCAATTCTGAGCCTGGTCTCAGTCTCCTGTTTTACATACCATACCATTTTGCATGCTTCTCTCTCCAACTAGTTCAACAGATTCAGCAGATCTCAACTGTACGACGTGCTTTCAGTAGCAGCAACAACACACCAGATCCAAGGCCGACGCAGCAGAGTCCCTTGCACCATCATCGACGATATCCATCGCAACATTGACTCGTGTCCGATTCTTCCAAAATCTCTCGGTATTCCATTGCGCCTTTGATCGTCCCTGAGCGACACTTTCTTTGCTTCTTCTTCCTTAACGGCCAGCTAGCTATCTTGACCCCCGCAGCAGCTTACCCCACGATTTCGGATTCGGTTCTACGATAGGATCACCATCTTCCCAATTGCGACAATCTCGACAGTAGACCATACCCTTGCGCAAGGCCTGCAGTTTTCTACCGGTCCGGTCCATTTACTGACGCTTGCGCCTTTTACCTGTATACGGTTACTGCCTACCTACTACCTGACAATTGACCCAGCACGCACCACTCATCCGTTTCCCTGCGCAACAGAAGGATCCTTTCCTACGGCCACGATGATTCTCAATCCGTTCAAACGAGACCACTCCAACTTCCCCGGGGTTGTTATTCCCCTTGCTGGTGCTCCTGCACCTTCACACCCAAGCGACGCTCCCGAAAGCAAAGTCCACCCAGATGACAAGCCGGATGAGAAGAGCCTGAGCAAGTCTCCTTCCGAGGAGCACGGTGCTGGCTCGTTGTCTGAGGACAATACTAGCCCATTGACCCTTGACGCTCTCCGCGCAGAGGTTGAGGCGGATCTAGTCACCTCGGGCCATGACTCGGCGTATGATCGTATGTTCCTGCTGCCTTTCCCTTGGGATAGATTTTTTGCTTGATCGCCCTCCCTCTGGTCTCCCCTACTGGACCTGACACCCCCCCCTTTTTGGGTATTCGTTTTGTCGATTCGAAATCTGATTTATCAATAATTACAGGCAAAGCAAAGGTAATCAACAGAGCCATCCAGGATATGGGCATGGGCCGTTATCAATGGGAGCTGTTTGCTCTCTGCGGATTCGGTTGGCTAGCGGATAAGTGAGCAGACACTTTTTGTCCCCTCTGTCCAAAAGAGAACCACCTCACTAACATGCATTTCTTTTTCCCCTTCATAGTCTTTGGCTGCAGGTAAGAGCTTCATCATGAAAGAAAATAAGACCATAATGCTAATCACGTGTAGGGAGTTGCCCTAACACTGACCCAAGTGGCCTACGAATTCAACGTCGATGAGAATCGAGTCCGTTTCACCACTTGTGCCCTGTTCTTGGGTCTGTGTATTGGTGCCTCGTTCTGGGGTATTGCTTCGGATATCATCGGACGTCGCCCGGCCTTTAACCTGACCCTTTTCATCTGTGGTGTCTTTGGTATTGCTTCGGGTGGCGGTCCAAACTGGATTGGGTGAGTCCATCTAATTTGTTATCCCCTTTGGCCCAGGCTCATAAGCTAATCGAATCTTGAATGTAGAACCTCTGCCTTGTTCGCTTGTCTTGGTCTCGGTGTGGGTGGAAATTTGCCCGTCGACGGAGCGCTCTTTTTGGAGTTCCTGCCTTGCGCCTCGGGAAATCTTCTGACCATGCTGAGTGTGTGGTGGCCCGTTGGTCAACTTATTTCCAGGTAGGTCAAGCTTGAAAATATCTTTTTTTTAAAAAAAAAAAAAAAAAAAAAGACACATTCATCGCTGACATGACATCTAGTCTGCTCGCATGGGCTTTCATCCCCACCTACTCTTGCTCGAGCTACGATACCTGCACCAAGGAAAATAACATGGGTTGGAGGTACTTCGTATACACGTTGGGTGCCATCACCTTTGTCATGTTTCTTTGCCGTTTCTTCCTATTCCATCTGTACGAGTCGCCCAAGTTCTTGCTCTCCAAGGGTCGCCAGGACGAGGCCGTTGCTGCCGTTCATGGGATTGCCTACAAGAACAAGACCCAGACATGGCTCACCAATGAAATCCTCAACGAAATCGGTGGCTACCCGGATGACACCCCCGAGCAGACCCTCAACAACAAGCAGATTATCCAGCGTGCTCTTTCCAAGTTCTCTCTCGACCGTGTTAGACCCCTGTTTGCAACCAAGAGGCTAGGTGTTACCAGTACGTACCTCATAATCCTGTCGGACGGGAAATCAGCTAACCCTTTTCAACAGCCGTCCTCATCTGGTTCTGCTGGGCTACTATTGGCATGGGATACCCTCTGTTCAACGCTTTCCTGCCCCAGTATCTCAAGAACGCAGGTGGCGACTCTGCCACCGATAACTACACCGTCTACCGCAACTACGCCATTACTTCCGTCGTCGGCGTCCCGGGCTCCATCCTGGCTTGCTACACTGTCGAAATCAAATACATCGGCCGTAAGGGTACCATGGCTATCTCATCCTTGATCACCGGTGTTATTCTCTTCTGCTTCACCGCCTCCACAGACTCGGACATCCAGCTCCTCTGCTCCTGCCTCGAGGCCTTCTTCCAGAACATCATGTACGGTGTCCTTTACGCCTACACCCCCGAGGTCTTCCCCGCTCCAGTCCGCGGTACCGCTACCGGTATTTCCAGCTGTCTGAACCGTATCGCCGGTCTTTGCGCTCCCCTGGTCGCCATCTACAGCTCTGGCGCCGATCCCAACTCTCCCATCTACGCCTCAGGCGCTTTGATCCTGGCTGCCTTTGTTGCTATGTGTCTGCTTCCCATTGAGACAATGGGCAAACAGACCCTGTGATAGAATTGTTTTTTTCTTGGACATTTTACCGGAGACAGATATATTCATCTTACCTGCCTCCGCCCCATTTTTTCATCTTGTTTCATATCTTTTTTTTTTTTTTTTTGTGTTTTTTAAATACCATTTCCTCATTTTACCTCTTGCTGTTTCACTGCCCAAATACTTGCTTTTGCGGTATGAAACAGCAAAACAACAAAAAACAAAGCACATATACTTCTACGTGCATATTGCTATATACTTACATGTTTGATCTTCAGGACATACCACACCCACACTTCTTTGGGCCTGTCTGGTTAGTTGGCCTTTTTTTATGATTGGATATGATATGATAGAATTACCTCTACCCTACCCCCTTTGCTCTGCAGGATAAGGTATTGACCCATTTCTTGCCTTGTTTATATGTTCTGTACATATATACCCTCGCTACGAACCCTACCTATGCATTTGGAAGCATTTATTTGCCTTCACTCTTCTTTCTTGCTTTGCTTGTATCTCAGCGAGTGAGCGATGTATGTTATGTTCTTATCGATTAAATTCAAAATCTACCAATCTTGGCTTTGAAGTCAAACTTGTCTTTGTATATGAGACGATCTACTTGATCTAGGTTTATGATAAATAATATACAAGCAAGCCTGGGTACCAACCCCTACAAACATACACGTGACATAATGTGAATAGAAGCAAGCAAATCAGACCAGCCTGACGCAAGCAAAATGCAATTCCTTAAAAAAAAAATCCCAGACCGTAACCCTGATAACTGCCCAGATATTCTCCTATGCGTAGATGCATAAGCATAAAGAACAAAGCAAAACAAGCAAAGCGCATATTTCCAGCGCATCATAAAAACCATAACGCGTGCCAGACCGGAATCCCAAACATCCAAACATATAATATAGACAAGAAATAAAGAAGCGGCCACCCAGGTATTTCAAATCCACAAGTCATAAAGGAATTCGTGTACTGTCCTCTCAATTCATCAAGTGATATGAAACTGCAATCTTAGACAACCGGTTGTTTTTGCTGCCGTTTTAATCGCTTTTCCAACAAAGTCGCACCGTCCAAACTGAGTTCAAACGGCTGTTTCGAACTGCGGGCGATGTTCTGTTTAGCTGCTGCCGCCACCGCAGCGCTGTGCTGTCCATAGCCACGGGGCTTATGTGCCTGCCTTGCCTGAGCAGCATGGCTGGTATGCGCGCCCAAGTTGGTAGATCGTAGTTTAGCCTCCATGCCCGCAACGTCACTTGCTTCCTGCGAAGCTTTAGGGATCTTGGCTGGAGGGTTGTTACCAGATTCGGGAACAGGAGCTGCAGCATCCTCATCGTCGGAATCTTCGTTGAGCGGATTAAGGGCGGTTTGAAATCCAGTTGTGGGGTTAGACCCACGGTACCCTTGCTTGAAGTTCTTGCGACGTTTGCCTTCCTCTTCTTGTCGGTGAACAGCATAACCGACATCAAATACTTCCCTCAAGTTGATAGCACCAGGGGACCGGAAATCCAACGGACGATCCAATCCTGCCGAAGGAGGATCTAACCTGACAGGCGCATCAGTCGCAACGGCATCCAAAGACAATTCTTTCTGGCGTGCAATTAGCGGTGTCGCCAGAGGTGGTGCATCGGCGGCAGCCTCAGTAGCATCGTCAGTCTGGCGAATCCATGGGTGTGCGAGGAATTCCTTGATAGTGTATCGCTTATCAGGGTCGACAGTCAAAAGATGAGATACCAGATCCTGAGCAGGCTTGGAGATGTCATCCCACCAAGGAGACAAAAATGTGTACTGTCCACGAGCCACCTTCTCAGTCAAGACTTGAATACTCTCATCGTAGAAAGGAGGGAATCCGCAGAGGAGAGTGTACAGAACGCATCCAAGAGCCCACATGTCGACACCTTTGGAGTACCGCTCGTCTTTTACAATTTCTGGAGCAGTGTACCCCACGGTTCCACATGGAGTCATGGTCTGGTTTTCCCAAATTACTTTGGAAAGACCGAAGTCCGCAATCTTAATCGTGCCAATACCGCCAGCCCCAACGCCAGGGATAAACTCGCCTTCGTCTACCTTGTCCTCGTCCCCTGGCTGGCGGACCGGAGGATTTTTGCTCGGAACAAAGTCTATTGGGTAGAATAATAGGTTTTCTGGTTTGATATCACTACACCATGTTAGTCAATATTTACACCAATGATGTTACTGAGAAAGATACATACCGATGGACAACACCCGAGGTCTCGTGTAGATATTCGATAGCCTTTGCAACCTGAAGGATGACATGGCGACTGAGATCCTCACTAAAGTAAGTTAACCTCACAATCTGGTGGAATAGTTCACCCCCGGGGCAAAGTTCTAGAACAATATAGTAATATTGACGAGACTCGGAGAATTCGACTAGCTTGACGATATTTGGGTGATCGATTTGTCGCATAATTTGAACCTCTTTCAAAATGTTGGCCCGCTGTAAAAATGTTAGTTACTGTCACCTTTAATTGACAATGAAATAGTGATGAATGAAAAGAAATGGCAGTTGTGGTGAGCAACAGCAAATCCATAAATTCAGAGACCTGATGGAAACAGTGATATTAAAAGAGTTTCTCGCACCTCCACATTTTTTGGTTTCTTCCTAAAATCAGGATGAAGTGCGTCGGTCTAATATGGAAGAAAGCGAGACAAATTGGCTTGAAAATTCCCCAAAAAAATCCAGGACAGAATGTTGCAAATGAAATTGAACATATGACCAGAAGCGACGGAAAGAAAAAATAAAACATTCATAACAACCTACCTGATTGCTATTCATTTCGAATTTCCGCACGACCTTGATAGCCACTTGGTCATACTCCCCAGTACTGTCTTTGGCGCGATAGACGTTGCTGAAAGCGCCGTCACCCATCTTCTCCACGAGCACCCAGCGTTCTAAACCGGGATACCGGGGCATTTTCGATCTGTTATGTCTTTCCTCGGCGACGATCTTTTCGATTTCTACTTCGCGCGCCGCCCGCTTGCCCTGGTGATCAGGGGACTTTTGAGTAGGCTGCTGCTGCTGTTGTTGAGCATGGCCATTTCCAAGTCGGCTATCGAGGGCGTCGAGATTCCCAGCGGCGGGAGGATAGGCACCCTGAGGCTGAGGATGCTGCTGGGCATGGATGGCAGAGACGTTGGTCGTGGGCTCCGCATGGGGCGCCACCAGGCGAGCCTGTTTGCCATGACGTATGAAGTTCTTGAGGTTTTGGATGGTGCTCATGATGAGTAAGCAGGAATGTGACGAGGATTACTGTACTCAGGGAAATAACGTCATAAAGTCAAGAAGATAGAAGATTAGGCAGGCAAGCAAATAAGAGAAGAGCAGAATCAAATGAAGAAAAGAGGGATGGAGGGAAGAGGAAAAAAAAGGAAACGGTTGCCTCTGGTGATGATGACAAGGTTATTTTTTTTTCTCTTTCTTTCTACCCCGCCAAGCTCCGATGATATTAGATGAAGGGGGAAATTAGGCGACGGTCCGCCTAAATTGAGTCTTTTATCCCAAAAAAGAGGAGATGACAAATTCGGGGGAGCAGGTGGTGAAATTGAGAGTCACACGAAGGGGATGACGGGAAGATGAGAATAATTAAAGCACGAGGAGAGAAGAAGAGATGGTGTCAAGAAGGCGGAAGGAAGCGTCAAAAAGGACGTTAGATGATGTGGGGATGGAGATAGAGTCTGAGACAAAGAAGAGAGAGAGAAAAAGATGAGGAATGATGCAGAGGAAAAGGGGGAGGCAGGACTTAATCTGCAGACGAAGAATCGTATGAGGTCAGATTAATCATGATAAAATAAACGTTAAGGAAATGAAGGGGAAAAAGGAGGGAAAAAAAAGCCTATGACGCCGTGGGATCGGCGGGTCGCGATGTCATCTTCTTTTCGCTTCCTTTGTCTACGGCACTAACAGCCAGCAATTCAGAACAATTCTATTCCGCTCATTATCCAGGCCATGCTATGGACTTTATAAAACCTGTTCATCCCTCGCTCTTCATCTTCCCCAGATGAACCTCCCCGTTGCTTCTTCTGGTCTGTCCATTTCCACCAGATTCATGGTCGGGGAGGCTATGACTCTGTCGTCACTGTGCCGCCACACGCTGGATGATCCACCCATGTATGTCTTGTCCATTTTGCCATGTTGATGCGGTTATGTTTGTTCTGGATCTTGTTAGAACCGAATATGAGAGGTGGCGGCCTCGATGAGAGATAATAATAAACATCCAGAATCACCCAGAAATTGAATGCATCGTCTGTTGGCATCGGGTACAATCCCTTCGTAGGATACTGTGGAGGGTCTCAAAAGTAGCAAATTAAGGGCCATTCCATTCGTCGTATCATCGTTTTCATCATACTTCAATCTGGATATACACAGATACCCAGTTATCTTGGTGGAGTCGACAATCGTCATCGTCCGGTCAATGCCATCATAACCAGGTTATGTAAGGCAAATTTTGCCTGGCTTCGGAACTCGAAACCATGGGATGCAGTCCTGGATTCTTGGAATTTTGCATTTCATCCCCTGGTTTCATTTGTCCCTTCGGCCTTCTCCTATGGGCCCTAGGGTTCTTTATTTGCTTTGGCACTGTTCGAGCGTTGAGCCTGACAATCCGGCTGACCTGGTTGATCAACCAATGCGACCTGCATGTCCCGTATGTACCGCGTATCCATGCATCAAGGATCTAGCGATCTGGATGAATCGCATGGGATTCACAACCGATCCAACGTTGAATGCTGTGCTCGCTGACCGTCCAGTGGTTGTTGAAGAGTCCTGGAGTCATCGTCTGGATAATCGTCTGACCATGGATTGGGCGATAAAAGAGACGCCACTCCCGAGACACACAGCCATCCGCTGTAATATCCATAATCAGTCGGCTGAAGGTTCCTCCATACTTTATGTGTTTTGGCTTGGTTGTATCTGGATGCGATCGTTGACATTGATGCAGTGACCACTGTGTGCCTGAAGAGTGGACGAGTGGCTCCGATCTGCATTATTCCTGAATATCGGGGAAAATCATGACTGGGAATTACCCCACATTGGAGAGGCAGATAAGCTACTTTCCTAGATAAATATCCCGTTTGGATTCTGGAACAGATCAGTCACTCAGCATTTGAAGCGTTTCAGGATGCGTTTAGAGACGGTGGAATGGGGATCACGGAATGGACACACAGAGATGATGCGTAGAAAAATGCACCATATTTGAGATGTTCTGGACGAATAAGCATGCAGTCTGGAGACTCATCTCAGGCATCTCCAGTATTATTTGTTTGAAATTGCGGCTGCGATGTGATGAATCCAATAGCTGCTTGATGCTGAGAATATTGGCAGGTGGTGGTGTTTCAAGGTGAAGACGTCGAGCGTTACTGGCAGAGCGTGAATTTCCCCCTCCATTGTTCTTCTTATCAGAGTCTTTCTCTTCTCTCTTCTCTCTTCTCTCTGCTCTCGCTCTGTCTTGGTTGTGTGCATGGCAGCCCAACTGCTATTTATTTCATCATCAATAATATCTCTTTGGGCTTGTATTTAATTGCCATCACCACTTTACTTGGCTCTATTCGCCTCACTGGCTTCGCCAACTCGACGGCTCCGCACTGGGTGCGCAACGTGGAATGTCAGGCTCTTGTCCGCCTGCCTCGTCATCGCTGCCAACAGTCTTAAGAACCCATTCTCTGCTCCATCGTGTCTCGCCCTGCCTCCAGTATTTTCTATTTGAACGGCCTATTTTTATCGCCATCTGGCCTCTCTCTGTCTTTTTGATGGGATCAACATACTTGTCCCTTAGTTATTAGACGCGCTTTGCGACGTTTCACTCTCACCGGCATATCCCGTTCCCTTGCATTCCACTTTTCGTTGCGCGTCGTTTTTCTCCGTGTCTCTGTTTGGTTTTATTTTCCTCTTTTACTTCTTCATTCTCCCCTAAAGAATTACGAAGGCATCGTCCTATCGGGGGTTTCCATCCACTTGTCATTCTTGGATGGCCATGCGTTGACTGGGCCGACCAGCCTTCGGATCGCTCGTCCCACCTTGCTGTTATACGATGCCTTGATCACCGTCTCCGTATTTATCATAAAAACCGTTTGAATCGACTTTTCTGCCATGTTATTACCATCCTCATACAATTTGATTGATTAGAAGTGACATATTCGGTTGTTTTCTTGGTACCTCACGAGACCCTCAGAATGCCCGCCGTTGAAAGTCCCGACGATTATCTACAATATTCATCGGACGAACAGCCACGTCTCAAATCCCATAAGGCTCTTCCACGGAGGAGAGAGATCGATCCACAGATTGAAGTCATCCGAATATTTCATTCGATCCAAGATGAACATCATCCTGCGAATCACCCCTCCGCCGCGAACGGCCCGGCCCTTCCGTTGACCCCTCCCGGTGCCGCTCAAGAAGATGCGACTGGTGATTTGGAAACGCCCAAGTTTGGCTCATACAAGTCGAATAACCCTTCAGTCGGCGCAGTTACGCCTCAACATACTCGTCCCCCGACTCCAGAGATGACTCCCCCGCAGCAGCCACAGATGGTTTCGTTAGACCGCCCATTTCTGAACCAGTTTGGGCAATCGTTCTCCTCGTCTCGGGCAGAATCCTTCCAGACTGCCTTGGAGATGATATCTTCAGATGGTGATGCAGATACTCCCGGCCGTTCTCCCTCGTCAGTGTTCCAACCAACAAGGCAAAATTCACATTCACGAAGAACAAGATCGCTTCGGAAGAGCGAATACCCTTTGAAGCTCAGCTATAACAGAGATGAGCTGCAGTACGATGCCAGTAAACCTGATTACGATCGAGAATGGGCTACACTCCCAAAGGCACATTATCAACCAGGGGAATCTGCCATCGCTTCTGCTCATAAACGAAAGCCTTCGCGTGATCCTTCCGAAAGGTCTCGCGGCAAAGTGGATATGGATGCACATCAACAGGAGGTCTTTTTATCTCGTGAGGGAAGCTTGCGCAGGCGAACAAAGGATGTTCATAACCTCATGCCTGGCTTATCAATCGAGCAGTTTCGCGAGCAAATCGGTTGGCCCAACGCGGAGAGACACATTGAACCGACTGAACGACCAGAGTCTCGTAGATTATCGAGCATGTCGACAACGTCGACTATCGATGCCGTGATTGTAGACTCTCCAAGATCAAGCAAGCGGACTCTGCGGCATACAGAGAAAAGGGTTTCTTTACGTTCGACTAGCTCGCCTATCCCCAAATCAGAGCGTACATCTCTAGTTTCGGATACCGATTCGCAGCGACGCCTGGTACATAAAGCCGCGCGTATCACAGAACAAGACCGCAGAAGTGTAATGTCAGATGCTTCTTTTGCTGAAAGCACTGCTACAGGTGGAACACACTCCCACGTGGAAATGGTTCCGGTCGTCGTGATTCCCGAAAGGCGGTCGTCGCTCAAGTCTTCGGCCTCGAATAGCAGAAGCCACTCCACTGCACGTTCACAACGGTCGAGTCGACGAGCTACGAATGCATCTAGTAGCAGAAACAGCTCTATGGACCGCCAGAACAGACACGCTGATTCCGATTCAATCCGCCACGAGGCAGATTCTAGAGGTCGCGGCTTTGGCGGACCGGTCATTCCTCCGCGTAGCTCGTCGTTGTCCGCACCCACGAGTAGGAACAACTCACGAGCGCCATCCCTGACATCCGAGAGCCTACACAATCATACTTTGGCGATGGACGTCGAAACGCAAAAACGTGAACCGGAGAAACCCATGCCTGAACCTCGCATCAACCTGCCTGCTCGTGATCCCCCCAAAAAGTCTCGCGAAGCCCGAAACGTTCAATCCATCCTGATCGGTGTCGAAGACATGGCCAATTTACGCTCTTCCTCGTTGCCATTTACACCATGCTCGATCTCATCGTCCTCTCCAGGGCCTATAGAGATCAACGAAGCTATAACTGTGAGCTTTTTCCCGCACAACAACAAATCGCTTTTGCTCATCGATCAACAATTACAGCCTGACCCACGGGCCGCGCAAGCGCAGCAACCCGAATACCGCAACGACGTGAACAAACAACAGCCTCCAAAGGTGCTCTCTCCAGTATCTCCGCTGTCTCCAGTGTATCCAGTGTATCCAGTGTCTCCGGTTGACATGGATTCCTCGTTGAGCAACCCTCGATCTCCGCCAGAACCTCCCGTCTGCACCGTCGTCCCACCCACGCCCGAAAATGCATCAGAGCCACCTAGGGAATCGCCAGATGATCAAGAGCAAAACGGATGGTTTCGTCGGTTCGGATCTATTCGCCGTGCGTGGAACCGACCTCGACCCGAGTCCTCCAACTCAATTCGACGGACATTCTCCACGACAACAGCGAAGAACCGCAAAGCCGGAAAAGATCTTGACAGTAGACTCCATCCTTTCTGGCGGCCACGACGATTCTGGAACGATTCTCCTGACTGCGAGGAGGGCCCACCCCATGGACAAGAAAATGAGCCTAGTGCAGGGAACCAGGAAACACCTTATGTGATTAGCAATTCGTTAGGAATGCCTCAGCAACGAGTTGTCTTCGACGGGCCTTCTCTCGGACGCCAAAGTCCAGAAACAGCCAGGCCCAGGGAGAGCATGACCGTGCACTCCAATATAAGTCGAAGCAACCTCGTCGCAAGCAGAGTGTTCAGTCCTGATTTCTTTCACTCGGCATCGCCTCTTCACCAAAACCGTTACCAATCTCTCTCTCGGTGGGGACTGCGATTCCGC
Source organism: Aspergillus wentii DTO 134E9 (assembly GCF_001890725.1). NCBI lineage: Eukaryota > Fungi > Ascomycota > Eurotiomycetes > Eurotiales > Aspergillaceae > Aspergillus > Aspergillus wentii. The sequence goes on along the minus strand of NW_024467835.1, from coordinate 2,203,256 downwards.
TTTGTCAAGATGCGCAATTTGCGGAAGCGCATGAGGCGTACGATCCAGAAGCGTAGGGAAGGGAAGCAAGAGGCAAGGAGACAGAAACTCAAGCAGAGCATCGTCGTCATGGGCTCGGGTACCCTGAACAGGAGTACGATGCAAACTTTGGGTTAATCCCCGACTGAGAATCGGCTTTGATGTTTCCATTTCTTTATCTGTCACACGATTTTCATGATTAAATGATGTTCGCAAGCTGTTTTGATTGGTGCTTTTTGTTTTTTTTGTCTGCTCTCTTCAAGTTACTGTACGGTTTATGATGATTTATGATGGATATGATATCACCTGGAAACTCTTAAGATTATGACTAGCATGAAATGAAAAAGCAGGAATGAGGTTTGAGAAACAAAACCCCAGCCATCCTATTTGGCTCCCAAGTTTGTATCATAATAAAACCCTTAGTTTTGAGACATCCCATCAAATCCCACTTTGCCCAACCAACTCCAAAAACCCTCCCAAACAAACACAAGACATCAATCACCTCATCTTCCGAACCGCCTTCCTCCCCTTAACAGCCATCTCCCCAAACTCCTCCTGCCCTCTCATCCTTCCTTCCCCCTCACCCTCGCCCTCCCCACGACCCAAACCCCGCATCTTCTCCCAAACATCCGGATCCAGAAATGGCTGCGGTGCTTTTGAAAGGTCAACCTCGACAGTCTTGATTCCTGCGTTGCTAGGGGTTTCTCGTGAAGATGAAAGTTGGATGTCGGCGGGGACGGAGCTGGGGTTTATCACGGTTGGCTTTGATTTAGTGGGAGGGTGTAAAGGGCGTTTGGAGGGTACAAGGAGGGTTTGTTTTTTGGGGGGAGGGGAAGGCATTTTTTGTGCCTCTGGTGGAGATGGTGAGGTTGTTGTTGTTGTCATGTGGTGGTGAGGATGGTTGGTTTGGGGGAAGGGGTGACGTAGGTGTGTTACATAATCGGCTCCTCTATGCTAGTTAGTGATTAGATAGAAAGGTGGTTCTCAGTATCAACAGTATCATCAGTTCATTGACTATGTAAAGTAGTAAAGCAACGAGTAGTACATGGTATTCGTCAAATAGAAGAGCCAAACCCCAGACTCCAATCCGGGACCCACCGCTAGACGTTAACAGCAGCGAGTGAGCCCATTAGATATAGTGATACAAATACGTGTCATGCAGCTTGGAACAAACGCCAGAAAAAGAAAGACCGCGGATGAATTATATCCGGAAGATTCTTCATGCAATCCCTTGAGTATCGATCCCGGAAACAGTGGAATAAGAATATGGCAGATCCACTAGCCCGTCAAGTAACCAATTCAACGGGTCAAAAACTTCATAATTGGGTTCCATGAACCCACTTGGCAGCCCTCCAACTGCACTGCCAGATGACACCCCTAGATTTTGTGGAATCAAGGGAGCAGGGGCTAGACTAGGATCTCCAACAACACCGGGCGTCGATGTTGCGGTACGGCCTGGGCCGGCCGACGATGCCGCTGAAGAGTCGGCAGAGAGATCTGGGTTTGTTGGATTCTTAAGATAGGCTACAATTTATAAGGGTCAGTTTCATCTACAAGATGAAGATTATTCAACGTACCCTCGATATTACGGCCCTTGGTCCGAGTATCTTCCCGCCATCGCCATACCGAGTCGTAAAGAAGTGACATGCTCATACGGCACCGGACTTTCAGCATCAAGGAACCATCGATCTCGGTATGATTGGCTGTTGAGTCTTGTTGATGGGTTGACGCTCCAAGCCTCCACATTTGGGCTAGCACTTCTGCCAACCGTTCGGGCAGGTCATTGCTCGACACGGAAACACCCCGGATAGCCCAAATAGTTCGATTAAAGAGATCCTTAGTGTAGTTCATATCAATATGAGAAGCAAAAAAGCTCTTGCAGAGCTTCAGTAACGTGCAGCCCCCTGCAACCATCATCTGATAGATATAGTATGGAGTATAGGACAATACCGGTCCGACCCCCGTCTCAAGATTCATAGCAGCTTCGAGGAATGATGTAGTTGCAATGTATAGGGAGAGCAGACGCTCACGATAATCTCTTGCCGTTGGGTCATCAAAGAAAGCTGACAAATGAAGGTGGAGATTGGAAGCGCGGAGGTAAAGATTCGTAATACCTGAAAACAATATTAGATATGACTTCTTGGGCTGCGTAAATTTACTAAAAGAAGCATACAGTCATTCTGAACTTTGAGTGTCTCTTCAAGCTCATCGAAATCCCGTGACAGAAACGAAATTAATGATGATCTTTCCTGATCGCTGCACAATCCAACCGGGTCTCGCCGGTTAGTGTAGAGTGATTTCGTTACCTTGTCACAAAATTTTTCGACCTCCAGTCTGGGCTTGATGCCATCAGGGAGCTTGAAGTTTGGATCTATTGAGCCACTCGAGGACAATGTCCAATCATAGATAGTGGACGGCGGCTGGCCATAACCGGTTGCAACTCTGTATAAGACTTGTTAGATTTGAGGTTTGGGAAATTCTAAGGAGAGACATACCGTTGAGCGACAATGTTGCAAACAGCCCATGTCCTCACCTTATCTCTCAGTTCCTCTTCGATTAGTTCCACTGTGAATTTACTAAAATCCTGAGTATGGGAAGGCCGGTGAAGGCCCAGTTGCATGGCAACTTGCATCATCATACCACACAGCATGAAAGTTGGGTCAGTAGAGGTGCTACTCGCGGGAAACGGCCATGTGCAAAGCAAACAAAGAGCTTTCACGACATGGTAGCTTTGTGGTATATCCGCCAATGTACTCCATACTAAGCGTGACACCGGGCCAGCAAGTGAGTTTAAGAGGTGCGAGTCGGTTTGATATCGTCTGGCGCCGACGCTAATAACAGTCCAGAATAGTAGTGGCGATGCGGTGTAATAATCCTCTGGCGATTGTTCTCGGTCAAGGAATGGAAGGAATGGGTCGTAGAACATGAAGAACCTTGGGAAAGTTAGAATTTCATCCAAAGCAAAAAAATCTGGTCTCTGGAAGCCTTACAGATCGAACAACTCCGCCACTTTCTCTGGCACAACCACAACATCTTCAATCCGTTTCACCTGTTGATTGCCATTTCTCATGTAGTTGGAATTATCGAATCCTGAACGCAAATCAAGCAGCGACGCAACAGCTTCATGAGAACCCATGTACTGGTCAGAGGATATGGCGGAAGGTGTCTGATAAACTCCAGCTGGACTGACTTGGCTGGAGTCTTGCTTGGGTGTCAGTTGGGCTGAATGCAAAGACGGTGGTTGCTGCTGCTGAGAAACAGACACGCCGGAGTTCGTCTGGTTATTGGCAATCTGCTTTCTCAGCTCAATTATCTCTCGCTCCATCTCAGCATTCCGACTGCGCTTCCCCACACGTTTGAAGTTGGATTCGATTTTACAATCAAGTTTCAGGCGACGACATCGAGAGCAATCCATCCAAGGGTCCTGCGTCACATCACACCGGAGCTGCAGTGACCGAAGAAGGTTAGTCCATCAGTCCACGAGGGGTAAAAATGACAGTTCCTCCAATGATGAGGACGCGAACTATATGAGCTCACCTTCTGCTGCCGACACTCATTGCAGGCTCGTTTCACTGGCTGTCTCTTCTTATCTTCTCGTGCATCAAGATCCTCGATGTCGTCAATGCTGCCGGGGGAGCTGTCCAATCCCGCCATGACAACATTGCGCTTTCTAGCTTGTCCCAGACTGTCGGCGCCGACAGCAGCTGAGACGGATGGATGGCCGGCACCTCCCATTACGGGGCTGGTGGCAGCAGAAGCATTATTCCCTGCACTTAGCTCCAGAAATTCCCCTTGCGCTCCTCCGCCTCCGATTCCGCTCGACGATCCCCCAAGAGGCGCCAGGCTGGGTGCGTTGGCGATACAGGCGATCGATAAAGCTCGGAGGGGAAAAAAAAAAAAAGTCAAAAATCAGCCGCACCGGTTTGCAGCGTATGAATCACAGGCGACAAAACAGAAAATGCAAGGAATAAATAGAATCCTTGTAAGGTTCTAAAAAAATATTTTAAATCTGATGGATCAGCCCAAAAAGTAAGCTCAGTCAAGCATCGATAGCTGCATCAGGCCCCTCAACGATGGATGAGTAACAGCGGGGGAAGAAAGAGAGGCAGTCCGATCTCGCTGTCACGTGCTCCAAGAGAGATGCATCACGTGATTCCATACGCTTAGTTGATACCTTACTCTAGCTGCCCTAGCTGCCCTAGATGCCTGAGGATACAATGTTTCCATATGTTACACCGGGATTTCTATATCTTTTGCTTATTTGCTGACGGCCAACGATCGTCCAAGTCACCTTAATGCATCACTTATCCCGCTTACAACTGAAAGCTAATGACACATATCAAGTTCCCAACAAGGCTGTGCTGTCGCCCAGTCGCTCAGCCTTGCATATCGGCTCTTCAAATCTTTGTCACCGGACAGGAAGCCTCTTCAGCCTCATCGAGAATGTTTAGCAATCTCGATCATCATTGGAAGTTTCAGAACGACCTAGTCATTGATTGGTCGACTGATGAGACCACAAGACCTCTTCAGAGGCTGGAAAATGGGCAATTGTTCGACATGCCCTGCTTCGCCTCTGACTGGCTGGATGTCATCTTGGATCAAATACAAATCAACCTGGGAGCCCTGGTCGAGTCATCTTACTGCTTATTTAAGAGACGCTGTGCACTATTTCTTCCAGCAGTGATTGTGTCTTTGGCTCGAGGGTTTGCTTCTATTAGACACTTCGTCTTTAGTACATACACAAAACCACCCATGCATCTTTGAAATATCAACCCCCTTTGCAATGGTCTTGACATGATGGACGCGACTCCTCAAAGGCTGAATACAGATGACGTCTCGAGCAATAATCCTGTTCCAAATGACGGCCCCCCTGCCTACGACGCGCTTGAAGAAGACATCAACCCCCCAGTATATACTCATATCGAACGACCACCCCTGCCCATTCGAAGGTTGAACCTCTCTCGCAGTGCTGGATCACCTGAATACAGCACAATCACTCCAGGCCAATGTGTTGCGCACCTCAAGTTTGTAGCTGTGATTTCGGATCTACGGGACAGCATAATCAGCAACGACGGTCTTTTTGGTATCAACGATAATGATGCGGATGACTTTCTAGAACAAAAGAATGAAGCACTTGTCCTGCTCAGAGAGAAGCGGTGGGCTATATATACGGCAAGGGCTGTGGAGCGTTACACGGCTTGGTGGAACAACTACGTCCCATATTCCAGTCCGCCCCCGAAGCTCAAAGATATTGAAAGTAAGGAATACGGCAAGATAACAGAATGTGAAACTCAAGTCCAATGGTTCCAAGAGACTATGCCACCTCTAGGTGAGTAAGAGCTTTGATAGTATGGGAAACAATACCTTTGGTTTGTCTTGGTCAAGTAAAGCGATCATTTATTAACACTTATACCTACTAGATATTCTTATGGTATGGCATTCACACATGCTTAATCCGAGAGCATTTCTGGAAGACTGCATTCGATACGGCAAAATGAGCCTCTGGAAATCTGGCTTTCCTTGGTTGGCCATTGACACATGTATCAATAATCGCCTAGAATATCAAGTGATAGACGTTGCGAAGAGCTTTTTCAAAACAACGACTGGCTTGGAATGGGATAATACCCATGACTCGCCGAGCAAATCTGTGGATTGTCCTAGTTGCGAAGAGTCTGTATCTGTCCCATGGACTGCTGGAGGAGTCTGCGCTTCGATCCCCCAGATATTCAGGTCTTTTCACGGTTATGCAGACAAGAACTTCTCAGCCACTTGTCCTCACTGTCAAATACAGATTGATCATGAACTGCTTAAAGTCGCCAAATTCAGAAGAGATGTTCGATTATTGCTTGAAAAGGACTTACCAATGCCAGGAACATTTTTTAACCTGAGAGGCATCCCAGAAAGTCACAATAGTGGCTCGGGCTGGTACAACCGTCAATTTCCAAATCGGTTTCTACAAGCAGCAGGCAAGCATATGCTTAGCACCATACACCCATGTCTAAATCAATGCAAAAATATGATTGCGTTACGCGACGAGTTTGAAAAGACATTCAAAATAGAAAAAATCCGCCGAGCCGCAAACTGCGGTTTTCGAGATTTTTCTGTTCGACTAGCAGATAGGATGACCTTTCGACGGATGATGTCCCGCTACTGGGACAATGAATCCCCATTTGCTCTCGACCTGGTTGGAGCCGTCATTCGCCAGGGAAGCTTTATTCAGAAGATGGACAATATCGACTGGTTACACTCGCCAGCACTCCCGGAAACCATGTCTCGTCTCGTCAAAAAGTATTCGATTTTCTTTGCAATCATGACATCGGCGCCGCGGCGTATGGCCGTGCCAACATTGGATGTCGATCTGGCCTGGCACACTCATCAGCTTACACCGTACCGTTATTTCCAATACTCAATAAATGCCTGGAGGGCAGGCTACCCTCCGATTTTCATTGACCATGATGATAAGGTAGATGAAGTCAAGCTTTCGGACGGCTTCGAATGGACATCCAAGATGTACAAGAAGTTCACAGATGGCGAAATCTATAGTGAATGCACATGCTGGTACTGCGAGGCCGTTCGAGCCCCCGACCTCCGCGACGGCTTCTTCGTCTCTTCTAGCACATCCAGAGCCCGCAAACTTGCTGCTGAACTTCACAGTCGACCTGACATCTCGCCCAACCCAGACAAAAACGCACACATCTCCGCTCACAGCGCAGTTCGGGCACAACTTCCGTACCATCCCGCAGACATCAGGCGCATGAAAGCTCTGTATCTCAAATGCAATTATGAGAAGGCATGCCGTCGTGCCCAGAAGCGAGGCTCGTTGAGCGGGAAGACACCCGACCCGCCTACAGACAAAGGGCGTTCAGAAAGTAATGGTAATAACGATCCCACTTCAGCCACAGGCAGTCGGAGATTTGAGCCAGCTTTCGGGCCCCAGATCTGTGTTGGCGCCTACGCGGCGAACCCGACCTGCATGAGTCTTGCCCCCGGGAGTTATGGAAATTGCGCCGCGGGTACATGTGGAGGCAAGGTCGCGGCTGGAAGCTGTGGTGCAATGGGATCATATAGTGGATCAGCAGCCTGCGGAGGCGGAGGAATAGGTAGCTGTGGAGCATCAGGTAGTTGTGGAGGAAGTGGTGGTGGTTGTGGAGGAGGCGGCGGGGGAGGAGGAGGCTGTGGAGGCGGAGGAGGTGGTGGTTCTTGACTTTTACTCGACATAAGTGATACTTTCCTGCATATGGTACCCTATGGATCTGTCTCTTCATCGGCTTCTGGCTTTCGGGTGTATGTGCCTACCCCCGGGCAGAGTCTAGCCGGAATGAATGGCCATCAATCTTAGAATTTATTAGTGCCATAGACCAGAAGATGAAGTTAAACAGGAAGGAATTTATGGATAATTCCACCAAAACAGCACCTTCAAAAACTTCAGAATAGGAAAGCATGCCCTTAAACCTGGCTTCGTGAATAATATTCTCCTGCATACATAGTATATAGGAATGCCAATTTGTCAATGTGGCAAGCAGGTATTCCAAAAACAAAAAGAAAAGGCAATTTTGTTGCACAGAGATAGACCAAAAGAAATATTCGTATATTCGTGCAGCACTAACATTTACATTACGACGCATCTGCGACTCTTCCTGCTTCTTTCATAGATAGTTCGTTCATTCCACTCCTCGATCCGCCTTCGCCAGATATCGTTCGACGGGGTTGGCGACTGTGAGTTTGTAGGATCTGTAGAAACTCGCTGACCTGGGTTCATTCTTCCAATATCTGAAGGCTGGGGGTGTTCGTTTGTGGGTCTATGTGGCCCCGTCCGCGACGCAATAGTTGGCACTCTGTCTGGTACAACATACTCACGTTCCGGGACGTGCAGGAGATTTGGCGACGAGATGGAATATGAGTGGTAATTCCTTGATGCACCATCTGGAAGCGGGGGAATAGGGGGCGGCCATTGCATTGACCCTCCCATCATGGGCTGATCAGCAGTCAGGCGTGCAGGTTGGTTTCCTTGTAACAGCACTGCCTGGGGAGGAACATGCTGAATAGCTTCGGTAGCTGATGATAAGGGGAGGATTGAGTTGGACTGTAAAGGAAACTGGGCAACATCTGCGAATGATCCTCCGGGGGTGGTGGGTCTCTCTTCTGGTGACTGTGCTCCGAGGGATCCCGAGGCCCTCCCAACAGGTATAGGGGAGTGAACAGATGAACCTCTTCTCCTCTGCGGGAGACCATTTGTTTGGCCTTGAGTTCGGTCATGAGTTTCAGAATCTCTAGTGTTCCTCCTTATCCGGGAAACCAATCTAGACCCGGTGATGGTGTTCAGTCTTTGAATGGCGGGGCGGGATCGAGATCGAGAAATGGTATCTTGGCTCCGGCTGTCTAGGCGAGTGGTGTGAGCTCTTCGAACAGGAGAAGTTTCTTCGTCAGCCGTTTGGACAGGAGCCGTAGTTGGAAGAAGGGTTCTTCTAAGAGATTCCGGCAGTGGGACATCAGGTTCGCGGGTATATGGCGGTGGGGGTGGAACCCAGTTATCAGCGTCACTCTCATGAGGAATCTGTTGTCCAAAAGGAATGCGGTTTGCTTCAGGCTGAGGAGAGGGATTGCGACGCCGACGAGTAACTGCCGCTGCGGTGGCAGCACGCTGCAGCGTATCGCGGGAACGTGGCTGGGTGTTATCATAAGGGGTATCTGGAAATGCAAGCGTATCGCCAAAATCAAGATCATTATTGGGGGAGCTGGATAGGGTAAAACTGTTCCTGCGAGTATTGAACGGTGACACTTTATTCCTATTCAAAGCTGCAGCTGGATACGAATCCCTAGTGGCAGCTCTTGCTCGCTGCGATGTGGTAGTCCCACGGTGAACACGAGTTCTTCTTCTCTCCAGCTCAACCTCGGTGTCCAGACTAGAGTTCGGTTCTCTAAGCATCTTAGGCTCTGCCTCTCCAATTTCGATGTTAATTTCATGTACTTTGCCGTTTTCCGTGGACCTCTCAAAGTCCAGGATGAGCACTCTTCCACCATCGACTGGCACGTCCTCTTCACCAATAGTTGGGGGACTGACACCACCAGGAGCTACAGCCACCAACCTAGAGCGTCTGGCCTCTTCACTGAACATGATGTTCGTGGGATGCACCCAATGGGCTGCCGTAATTCCAGAAATGTCGGTTACCTGATGCCCACGAATCAAAACTTTTGGCTGGCCAATTGCTCGCTGTAAGCGCACAAAATCATCTTGAGGTGTAAAAAAGCCTTCCATGGGGCGTTGACTAGCGGTCGACGCAGCATCGGCTTCCATAGTTGGGCTCATTGCGGGGGCAACATCAAGGCGGTCGGGTACACCATATAACCAAAGACCACCGCTCTGAAATCCCAGTGCAATAAGCTCGCCCTTACTGTCCGCGGTAGGCATAACGATGGTTGAAGAATCTTGGGGCCCGTTACTGGCCAAGGGGGGCACGAAGTATGTGGTGCCCGAGTTCACACTGTTGGCCCTAATTGCTTTGAATGCCGCCGTTTGTCTATCGTAGCCCAAAATCCAGCCACCCGCATCCTCCGCATGCACTGGTAGCAGGCAAGCGTGGCTGTAGCCGCGGATTATGTCCGGGAAAAGAATCTGTGTTGTCCACATGCGTATCTCAATGTCCCTCGAGGATGACTCGCCTTCGGGTTCTGTATAAAACGGCACTGTGATGGTTACTACATTGCTGTTTCGACCATCAGCAGATGATCCAAATAGCATCTCCCCATCACAAGAGAATGAGAGATAATCGACTCCAAAGCAGCGAACGGCTCTTCGCTGAGTGACAAGTGCGTCTTCTCCCAAAGCATAGACTTCGATCATATCGTCATAGGCGATAGCAAGAACACCGCCAGTTGGAGAAAGGGCCAGCGATCGCGGAACATCATTCAAAGCTAACCCTTGTATATGCTTTGCCTCCTCATTTGAAAGACTATAGATATTGACTTGGTGCCTTGAAGATACAACTGCAAGGAGCGATCCATCGTCTAAAATGGTTGCGCTCAACGGACGTCTCCGTGTTTTGAGTTCATGCTTCACCATGGCAGGTCCAGATGTTACATCGAGCACAATGATTCTCGACGAACTCAAACAAAGAATCATTTGGCCCCTGGCCGAAAATGTGAAGCGAAAAGCTTCACCTTGTGGAAATGCTGTAGAAGAGCTCATCGACGTTGAGATGAGCTTAATGAGAGTTTTGTGGGGTCTGAGAAACACATCGAATGTATTTCTACTAATCTCACTAAAGAATTTGCGCTTGAGGGAACTGAGGCCTCCCAAGCCAACCGGGTCTGAAATGACCTCCTGGGTCATGGAAAATGATGGACATCGGGATAAATGATAAGAATAAAGGAGTAAAGAATCCGATACATGCCTCCAGTTTCGATTCAGCAGGACCAGAGATGCGAATGTATTTGGATCAACGAGATAGAGAATGCTACGTAGCCGGTTAAAACTGGTCGTATCCTTGATACGGGCAACATGGACGATATCACTGTAGAAATATGCTCCGACAATGATGCGCAGTCGCTGTTTCTGGACAGAAAAAATTAACTCACTGTTCAATCACATTGGGTGGCAATCGATTGAAAGACGACAAGCCCTGCTCGTCATTCTTGGTCGGGTTCTCTTCCGAGTATTCGCATTGTCGCCTAGGTGCTGCATCGGCTAGCTGCTCCGAGTCGTCGAAGGAGCTATTATGCCGCTCAGCTCTCAGCGACCGCATGTCATTCTCCATGACCATCAATCATCACCACTGTTTAATGTTACGTCTGCTGGGAGCAACGAGCATATCTGGATACGATTGTGTTCATCGACTAGCGTTCAAGATGAAAGATGATTATCGTGAGATTCAAGAGGTGCGAGAATGTGCCCCCGAAAAAAAAAAAAAAAGAAAGAAAGAAAAGGCGCGTAGGAAGATTGGAAGCGCCGCCGCGAGAAACGGTCACTAGTAGTGATGCCCTGTGGCTGTGTTTCTGGCTCCAATGGTAATGCAACCGTGATGCTACACCTGCGCATGAAGCGGGGAATTGTTTCAAGATGTATGTAATCGGATAGAATTGATCGACAATAAACGATTCCTACCCTGCATATTCGAATCAGCCCTGGATGGGCCGAAGAAGGACGACGTCGAAGCCCGCACTGGGGGGAGAACGATCGGAGTAAATGGAAGCGGGATATAAATAGAGCGAACGACCCGTGACTTTGACTGACAGAGGCCAAAGCACGTGGATGGACTGCTGAGTCAGCATCCCCACATTTTAGTCCTAGTTCCGATAAGAATGAAGAAACCTTGTGGCAGTCATCGGTCCGCGAAGTCGCCAACGCTCTGATTGCTGCTGAATGCGTTGTGTTTACGGAGTCAAGGAATATGGTGGGCTCTGCGCTTTCTTGCGATTCGCGTCTCTGGCTTCAATGTCTCCATTGACCATTCTCTAGTCGTCCCCACCCCCTCATCCCTTCTGATAACAATCGTCGGCTCTTTCTGAGTTTCCGGACTGTCAAAATCGCCATCCATTAACATTGCGCGCTTTTCAATTGGACTGCACCAGCGGGGTGACAGCTATTTGGAACAAAGTATCACGTTATTTCGTCGTTTATCATGCCACCTTCAACTATTCAGGACGGTTCAACCTCGAAGCTCCCCTCTCCGGGATTCAACGCCGGCGCACGACCTTATAGGTCGCACAAAGTCAGAGCCTGCGATTTATGCAGGAAACGCAAATCGCGATGTACGGTGGATATCCCTGGTCAATCATGCCTCTTATGTCGGGTCCAAGGAGCGGACTGTCATTATCAAGAGGAATCTGGTCCTGAACAGCCAGCTCCCAGTGCGTCTGAATCTAAGAGATGGTCCATGGATCAAGTTGGGGATAACCCTCCTTCGGGCCAGAAACGCAAACGTACATCAGATACCACATCTCCTCCCATGCCAAATACAGATCGCCGACTCGAAAAACCCGTCGGTCTATCTCGGACGAGTTCTTCCGGAGACGGCCGAAGCGACACCCGGCGTCAAACAGTTGAAGACCCGCATAATGAATCAATGCTCATTGTTGGCCCAGTTGTGGCGGATGATGCACAAGTGATTGAGAAGTTCATGCCCCCAGAGCGGTCTAACGAGTCTGTGGAGCCAACTAGCCATCCATACAACGTCTATTCAAGCGACCCAAGAAAACCCATCCTTTATACGACTGTCTCGAGGAGGAGGCAGGGTATGCGAGTTGGCGTTCCTCCGGGGGAGAACCAAAAAGAAATCCTCGAACAGATACTCGGACCTTTCAAGCATGACCTAGTAAGATTGTATGTGCCACATGGGTCCTAAACCAAATTTCTATATGGCATTCTAACCTTTTATTTTTCCGCCTTCAGGTTTATAGACAGATTCAATGTAGCATTTCCGATCTTTGATGGCGAAAGTTTCTGGGAGTCGTACATCTCGGATTCGCCAAGTGAGCCACCAGCATCTTTGTTATGTCAGGTATACTCGATGTCGTTGGTTTATTGGAAACATACGCCCAAGCTCGCTTGTCACCCTAAGCCGGACGTTCGATACGCTGTCAACATGACCGTGGCTGCTCTCCACGAAGAATTTTCCGCACCTGGCTTATCGACAATAAGTGCCGCTTTGATTGATCTTACTGGACGACCCATATTCTCGATGACTGGTAATGCCATCAGCTGCGGCCGACTTATTTCACTTTCTCACTGCCTTGGCTTGAATCGCGACCCCAGTCACTGGAAACTATCTCAACGCGACAAGAACAACAGAGTTCGTCTATGGTGGGGAGTTGTAATACACGATCGTTGGTAGGATCTTGCCTATGTTTCTTGAATCGTTTTTGGATTGCTACTGACCCATTCGATAGGGGAAGTTATGGCCATGGTGTACCCCCACAAATTGCGAAAAACCAATATGATGTTCCCCTTCCTACTATTGATATCTTAGTCCCACAACACATGCGCACCACCGAGCGCGTGAGAGCTGCACATTGTCACATCGCCTTATGTCGATTGACCGAAATTCTCGGTGAGCTTTTGCCACTTGTTTACGGTCTGCAGCACAGATATCCACGCGAGATATCGAAGAAACTCAGACAAATCCGAACGGATTTGGATATGTGGGAGGACTCTTTACCCGATTGGATAAGGACACCGATAAACAACAATTCCGAGGAGCGAATATCAGGGATAAGCAGTCTGCAGCTCTCTTTTCTTGCTGTCAAGATGCTTGTTAGCAGGGTGGAACTCAATGTAAGTTGATATCACAAATCCGCTATGCATCTCATGTGTTTTCTTACCAGTCAAACTGCAGGAGGTCAATAGTGCGGAAACGGATAACCCCGAAGCCCGCCGATACTTCCAAACGGAATGCCGCAAATCGGCCGAGGAAATAGTACGATTCATCTCGTGCTTACGGAAGGAAAACTTCAAGGAGTTTTGGCTTTCATGTATGTCCAGATGCCACTTCTACCCCTTGATCTTTATCTGATTATTTCTACAGACAGCGCCTTCCACCTCACATCAACAGCTACCCTACTCGTTCGCTGCGCCCTAGAAACCACAGACACCGAGGTAGCCCGGTCATGTCTCACCAATGTTGAAAATTTCCGATCCATTCTCCGCCGTGTGCGGGAGGAAGAGGACTTCGATTTAGCCGACATGTGTCTGGACCACTGCGAACGAATCCTTAACAGACTCCCTGGCAGCGACAACAGCAACACCGATTCAAACTATAACGGATTCGGGCTAAATGATCCTCGTCTCGTGAACCCAGCCGCGATATCGCTACCAGAAACACAGACAAACAACGACATCGTTGATGACATGATGTCTATATCCGGAACCTTTGGCACAATGGATGGATTTCCATTCGATATGACAGGAATCTGGGATGTTTCTGTCTTTCAAGACGTTAATCTCTAACTTAATGGACGTTTGTTTTCTCAAAGGAGAGAAGATGGAGATAAGATATGAGTATGGACATTTTGGATTATACCCGGGCCAAGAGAAGCCCACATCTATAAGGCAATTAGCTATATAGATAATGAAGAAGTTTTGATACATACTATGACCTTCTGGTTCCGTTATTTGTTGTCCCTCTTCCGACGGAAGGTCGGGAAAAGTTAATTAAATATCTTATCACTAGGCTTATCTATAAACCCAACATGTTATTGCCTACTATTTTAAAACCGTTTAACCTCTTATTCGGAGCTTATAGGCACAAAACAAAGTCTCTTATTGGAATAGGGTTACTATGATACTAGACATGAACAATATATATTTGGCCACCCTATAGCGGCTTCTACTATTCATTATCCAAAACACAAGGTCAAACCCACTAGTAATGACATTAAATGTTATTCAAATTTATACAGAAACCAAAAGAACAACCCAACCGCTATTTTACAATCATACTGAATGCTCAGAGCCAAAGACACATCTAATGATAACCCCCCAAAACCGTTTGCTGATACATATTAAAGAATGGAGAGAAATATAAAAAGTTTCAGCTCTGCAAGCGCCATACCCTCATGATGCAATCAGTTACTGTTCCTTGTCGCCAGCACCGAACATGCTGGTGAAGGAGCCCTTCATGTACTTCATCTGTTCCTGTCGGGCCTTCTCTTCTTCGGCGGCCATCTCAGCCAGCCACTTCTCACCGTTCTCACGGATTTCTCTCTCGATCAGCTCATAGTTCTTCTGTCCACGCTCGTGGATCTGGTCCCAGAGCATTTTGCCCTGGGCCAGTCCCTCGGATGGACTCTGTTCGCCATCCAGGGTTCTGCTGGACTTCACTCCCAGAGCAGCGGCAAGGGTACCCATTCCGCTACGAGGACGTTTCTTCTGCTCCTCGGCAAGTTCCTTCTGGAACTTCTCACGCATGATCTTCTCGCGCTTGGCAAACTCCGCCGGAATAAAAGTGCCGTCGAAGGACTTCAGCACGGGGCGCACATCCTCCACACCCATACCAGCCATGTATTCAAGGAAAGGAATCAACGCAACCAGTGTCTTGTCCTTCGAATCTCCGTGCCACTTGTCAAGAACAATGGCGTTCTCGGGCTGCAGGCGGGCGTGTTCCTCCTTGGTGTCAAGCAAGATCACCTTCGAGAGGTCTCGGTTCAGGTACGAAAGATCCTAGAAAATCCTAGTCAGTGCTGCGTTCCACGAATTTCCATTACGGGTCTGCCTTACCTTGATGTATTCTCCGTCCTTGTATCGGGTAGCTTCCCGGAACAACGGCCAGCGGATAATACGGTAGGGGTCAAGCTTTCGGAGAACCTGATCCGCCATCATACTTGGGACACTGGTGAAGAGAACGAGTTCGTAGTACTGGTTGAGATAGCGAAGGAAGTAGTCGACACCAGGTCGTTTGGCAACTCGCCATCCGTGCTCACGGCTCCATTCGCTGTGCACAAGCAAGTCTTCCAAACTGAGAACCAAAGTGTAAGGCTGGCGGAAATTGGGGTCTTCATCGGGAAGCAACTTAGGGAAAGCCGGGTCTTTGTAGTAGCTGGTGAAGTCGCCCATTCGGGCCTTGATGCGGTTGTAGAGGAGTCCTGGGCTCCAGCCTGATGGAGTATCCTTGTGGTTCTTCTCTTCCTCCTCCGTTTCCCAGTTTCGCCCCATGTAGGCTGCTCCTCCGATACCTGCAAGCAAGGTGAGGGCGTACATCAATTTGGCCATACGGGCCCTGCGGCGGTCCAAAGAGGATTCGTAACCATCCTTGGGGATATCGCCCCGGCCATCATCATCATACTCATCGGAACGAGAAGGGTCCTCTGTGAGATTCAGACCGGTCGCCCCGGTTTGCTTTGCGCGGCCTTCGAGCTCTGCGAAGAGTGTCGATGGAATACCCTGTGTGAGGTCGGGAAGCGGTTTACGCGGCGCACTCTTTTCGGTAGAGGTAGAGTCCGATTCAGGCTTCGTGAAATCATGTCAGATCTATTAGATCAAAATGCACCGACAGAATATAGACTTACAGCTTCGGAAGTTTGAGAAGCAGTGTTCTTTTGCGGGTCGGCAGATGTGTCGAACTCAACCTGTTCCGACGAGTATTGTTCGGGCTTGGGGGTTTTGACAGAGTCGGGGGCGTTGTACGGAGCCTCGGGCTTGGTGTTCTTTGCGTACCATCGGGAATGTGAGACCGGCAGGGCTGATACACGGAGAGTAGAGGCAAGGATGTTGGGCCTCGTCAGAGGCAATACGGCACGGCTAAGCATGATGGAAGAAAGGGAATCTAATGAGAGACAAGAAAGAACTGTATACTCATGCTCTGCAGAAAAGAGCACCAAATTGGAAAGGGGGAGGGACAATCCAGATAATAAAGACCGGCGAGATCTCTAGGACTGTCTGTAGTCTTCTGCTTCAGCGCTCGAAGATACTGGAGTTTATCACCTTCGGAGTTGAAGCTCCAGAAAAGTCGAACTGCCGCTTGTCCTCGCAGGCCGTACGGCGGGCGACTCGTACCCACTGCGCACTCCGGTGCTTTAAAAACCCCCGCCTTCTACCAGTTTCTTTCCTCTTTTCCTTTTTTTTCTCCAAGTTATGAAAGTTGAACACCCAGACATTAATTTGACCCTTCAGGCCTTCTTCTCCATGCATGCCGGGTTGTATTAGCTGGGGAGACCAATGATCCCACTCCCAAGAGCCGCAGCGAAGGCCACCTCTGATGCTGCAGCCCCGTTCGTGGGACACAAATCCTTATTCTTTTGCCCGTTCATCTAAGAAAATCGTACGTTCAGTGCGCCAGTGACTTCTGGTGTTATTGTTAATCACTTGACTCGAGTTAAAATGCAACAATGGAATGAAGCCGCTTGAAAATAAAAGGCCTAGAAACGTGCTGTGTATTCTTTTATAGACCCCCTCTTCTATCATTATGACTTCTGAACTTTCAGATGCCCTGGAGAAGGTGACCCTCCAGGACCAACGTGAAGAGGAAGGCCAAATCCAGCAGACTGAAGAAGAACAAAACCAACCAAAAGCAAAAGCGCCTCTGGAGCCTTTTCGATTCTTCGATCTTCCCTCCGAAATTCGACTGCGCGTGTACTCATTTGTTCTTTTCACCAACAATCGCAACAAGACTTTGCGGACCAACGGCAATGTTGGTGCCTCGTCGAAAAATCAACTCGTCGCCCCTCTATCGCACCGCATCTCTCTTTTTCTAGCCTCGAGTCGCCTTCATGACGAAGCTAGCGATGTATTCTATTCCACTCAAATCATCCGTCTGTTCCCGGTCCAGGATTACTCCCGGGTACCAACAGTCAGAGTCTTGCCAGCACGGTACCGACCTTCCATCACGACCATCGAGCTGATTCTAGGCTCGAGCTGGACAGCACCTCCGAAATCATGGACAGTGGATAATAGTCTCGGGCTGGAGGATATGGTTCGGGCGCGCACACTGAAAGTGTTTACCCAATGTGATCCGTCGCAACCGTTTTTCGAAGGCTTCCGCATCTCAAAGGAATACTATACCCATTTTTCAGGCGATTTATTGCAGCAGGTTTTGATCAGAATGCCAAACCTGGTCCAGGTAGAATTCGACGGGTTTCCATCAGTCCGCAAGAGTGGACCGCTGATGAGCCGGCTGTTAGATGAGGCGAGAAAGGCTAACAAGAAAATCCTCTGGGGCCCCGAGCGAGGGTGGTCGGATTTGGATGATGACGAGGAGCGCGCCTATAACTTCGAGGGATTTAGACTGGTGCATGAGCGGAAACAGAAGAACGCCTCACATCGGATGATTACGCCGCTCAATACATGAGCTATCCAATGACTTGGCCCTTTTCACTAATTTTACTATGCCTCTGAAGGCTAAGATATCTCAAATCAGCGCACACGCTGACTGGTGTACTATAGTATCCTCCGATGCATGTCACTGCTTGTATAACTGAGTTGAAGCAGCAAAAAATTAAAATTCATATCCTTTCAATACTTGAATCATATTACTGAGTAGGAACATAGGACATACTCCAAGAAGTAGAATAGAAGATCTGCCCTCTTTAAGACATTGAAACATCATTCGTCTATGTGGATTATATCCAGTCTGATACCGATACGGTAAATAGCTTTGTCTCCATACATCATGTCCCTACGAGTATAGAACAACTGTAGGTTAGACCTTTTGGCATGGGATAAAGAAATGTAGTCGCAGATCATTCTCCGTACGTCCTGCTAGTCATCTATAGCTCCTCGTCCACATCCATGCCGCCACCGTTCTGGGCTCCTTTTCCAGCCGATAACCGTGCGACGGAAGCGTCCTTGTCAATCATTTGTCTTGAGACCGCAACAATGTTGTCTTCAATCAGTTCCTGGCTCACATCTTCGATGTCTGTAGAGCATGATTAGCATCCGTCGCGGAAACAAGGCATCGGGATTAAAAGAACGCGGCAAGGAAACAACGTACGCTTCTTAGGATCGACCTTTCCAACATATCTTGTCTTAAGTTGGTCTTTGCTCAGCTCTGTCTCCTCCTTGACCCGCTTTTCGTAGCCTTCGGCGAGGCTAACGAGCTGCTTCATCCGCTCAACGTTGTGCTCACCCTCCTCATGGAAATCGTTCATCTGCAGTGCATCGGTCCATACTTGCTTGTGGAGGTTCATCAGCATGTTTTCCTCCAGGCCCGTCTTGCGATAGTCAATCGCAATACTGTAGTAATGTCTGTTCAGACCGTGGATGAGCGCCTGGATCGATGGCTTGTTCAGGTGGCCCAAGTTAGATGTCGTTTGGCGGGGCTCCTGGCCCATGACGACGGTCTGGGGCTGGATAAGTCGGAAGGCATCGATGACAACCTTGCCCTTGACTGACTGGATCGGGTCAACGACGACGGCAACGGCACGGGGTGTGAGCTGCTCGAAGGACTGCTGGGTGTTGATGTCGACGGAGGAGAGCCAGCAGCCGAAACCAGGATGAGAGTGGTACCAGCCAACAACAGTTTCCGGTCTATTACAGAAAGAGCTTGTCAGTATATCACGAGCGTGAGAGAGAAAAATGGAAGTTCCCCGTTCAAGCTTACCGTCCCGTTTGTCTAAGCATCTCCATCATCTTGGTTTGGAAGACAGGGTCCACAGCCTCGACACTGACACCAGTACCACTCTGAGGCATAGCAAAAACATCAACCACCCGAACTGTGTACTCATCCACAAACTCGCCCAGCATCAATCCCATGACTTCCATAGGCACACCTGCCCGACCATGCCTTAACATCTTCAGCAAAGCTAGCGACGAGATGTGAACGGTTTCGGAGTTATCGATCAGGTTGGGGGTATCCTAAAAAGATGAACCGTCAGCTATAACCATACTAGAAGTTTTGCTTTGAAAAGAAAATGTGCTCCTGTGAAATAGAAGACAAGACGTGTCTCGCAACGTAATGTGGTAAGATTGCTGAGGCTGGAGGGGCATGACTTACACCACCAGGAGCTGCGCTACCCATGCCCATGCCTTGGGCAGCCTGGAGCATTCGGTTGAGGCGATCCATGGCTAGTTAATAGATTCGAGTAAAGGAAGATTAAAGAGGTGGGGGATAGCTTCCTAGTTGGAAGCTCCGACTGGAGGAGTCGTGTGTCAGAGGTAAGTCGTGACGAGGAAAGTCTGAAGTCAACTCTCAGAAACACAACCAGCAACTGATCTTAAATATGCCAAGAAATGAAGATCCGATGGATCGTAGATGAACAGAGAAAGATGGCTGGAGGCGCAATGGATAGCAAAGGAACAGTGATGATAGTTCATCGGGAAGTCTGGACGTGGCCGAGCTCTGCCATCCTGACGGAGGCGGTGGGCACAAACCCGCGCGCCAAGGGAGAGCAGCTTCTCTCACTCTGTGGCTCCCCTCTGCCTCTGCGGCCTTTGCTCGGCCTCCCCTTCGTTTCCACTTCTTCTCTCGCTCTCAATTCACTCGGCGTCATGGGAATGCGCCCCGTCTACAACACCCAATTTCTCTGACTGACTGGATTACCGGAGCGTTTTTCTTTCCTCTCGTGATTCTGGATTCTGTTTTCCATCCTTTTGATCTTTCTCGTTCATTATCTCCAGTTCTCTTTGGTCTCCGTTCAACTAAATAATATCTCCAATACGCTTCGACTTCCTGGACTCCGTACCCCCATATATATCCCGATATCCCCAATTCTGAGTGGCATTTTCTGTGCAGTCCTGCACAATATCATTCACCATGACGTCTTCTTTTGCTCCTCTTGACCCGATCAGCGTGAACGGGAGCGCTGATCGCAACAAGAAGGTCGCCTACTTCTACGACTCGGATGTGGGCAACTATGCCTATGTCTCGGGGCATCCCATGAAGCCTCATCGCATAAGGATGACACACAGTCTGGTCATGAACTATGGCCTCTACAAAAGCATGGAGATCTACGTAAGTTGTCCTCTTGGTCTTATCTCAAAAATCCTTGCCGCCGTGCGCCTTATGGATTCGTCCCCCGCTAACCAGCAAATCCTGTAGCGTGCGAAACCGGCCTCGAAGTACGAAATGACCCAATTCCATACAGATGAATACATCGATTTCCTTTCGAAGGTGACCCCCGACAACATGGATTCGTTTGCGAAGGAACAGAGCAAGTACAATGTCGGTGATGACTGTCCCGTATTCGACGGTCTTTTTGAATTCTGCGGTATCAGCGCTGGTGGAAGCATGGAAGGCGCTGCACGGCTCAACCGGAATAAGTGCGATATCGCTGTGAATTGGGCAGGTGGCCTTCACCACGCGAAAAAGAGCGAAGCGAGTGGTTTTTGTTACGTGAACGGTAAGACTGGGCTTGTTTCAAAGATCAATGCGGGAAAATCGACTGACATTCCATTTAGATATTGTGCTAGGAATCCTCGAGCTTCTGCGGTTCAAACAACGAGTCCTATATGTCGATATTGATGTGCACCATGGTGATGGTGTTGAAGAAGCTTTCTACACTACGGATCGTGTTATGACTGTCTCCTTCCACAAGTACGGAGAGTATTTCCCCGGAACTGGTGAACTCCGTGACATCGGTGTGGGACAGGGTAAACATTATGCTGTCAACTTCCCGCTCCGTGATGGTATTGATGACATCTCATACAAGAGCATCTTTGAGCCAGTTATCAAGAGTGTCATGGAATGGTATCGACCAGAGGCCGTGGTTCTCCAATGTGGTGGTGATAGTCTTTCGGGCGATCGTCTTGGTTGTTTCAACTTGAGTATGAGAGGTCATGCCAACTGCGTCAACTTCATGAAGAGTTTCAACCTGCCAACCTTAATTCTGGGTGGTGGCGGTTACACGATGCGTAATGTCGCACGAACCTGGGCTTTTGAGACCGGAATTTTGGTCGGAGATGGTCTAGGACCTGAGCTTCCCTATAATGATTACTATGAGGTTGGTTGATTCTTCTAGTGCTGTCTGTGTTGATCTTTTCTAACTGGTTACAGTACTTTGCGCCAGATTACGAATTGGATGTACGCCCATCAAATATGGACAATGCCAACACGAAAGAATATCTTGATAAGATCCGCACGCAGGTCGTCGAAAATCTCAAGCGGACTGCTTTTGCACCTTCAGTACAAATGACTGATGTTCCCCGCGATCCTCTTGTTGGAGGTATGGACGATGAGGCAGATGCAATTCTTGATGACTTGGACGAGGATGAAAACAAAGACAAGCGCTTTACCCAACGCCGCTTCGACCAATACGTCGAGAAACCCGGGGAACTAAGCGATAGCGAGGACGAGGATGAGAATGCAGCCAACGGCGTCCGTCGCCAACCCAACGCCATCAGACGAAGAAACGAGGCCAACCATAGAAACCTTGGCGTCGATTCTGGGCTTGACAGCGGGATCGCAACGCCTCGAGATGAATCCTCGATTGCCGATGAGGAGATGGATACTACAGCTGACGCAAAGATGGGAGAAGCACCAGAAGCCGAAGCTGAAGAGCGTCTTTCGCCATCTGCTGCTGAGCCACCATCGAGAGCTGAAGAGGCATCTGCTGCCGAGCCTTCTGAAATGGCCGTTGACGGACAAGAGCAGGGCGCTTCTGCTCCCATTTCACGCCAAACCTCTCCTAAGGTACAGGATGAGGACACCACGATGGAAGATGCCGGCGCACCTGAGCCACAACCAGAAGAGCCAGAAGAACCGGCCCCAGCCCCAGAAAAAAAGGCACAGAGTGAGCCCCAGGAGGGAGAAAGTAAGCCAGCCGACGAAACACCACAACCTGATAAAACCGCAACAGAACCCTCATTTCCTTCTAAAGCCAAGTCTCCCAGCAAGGAAACTTCCGGGGTTGGGCCAGCTGAGACAGCTGGTGCAACAGAGGGCACAGAACCAACGAAAACAACGGAGACCGGAGAATCGCAGGCAGCAGAAACTACCGAAAAAGCCCCTGAAGCCCCCGAAGCTCCTCAGACCACCGAAGCCGCGAGGGATACCCAAGCTACCGAAGCCCCTAAAGATGAATCAGCACCAGTGAAGGCTGAGCAAGAAACCTCAGAAGAGTCGAATTCGAAACAGCAGCCTGAGGAGCCTGCAAAGAATGAAGAATAGTTTCAGTACTGATTCCAGAAGCATTTTCTTCATTCTCGGTTCCTGGCGCAATGGACAACGGCAGTATGGTGTTTCGGGCCCGCGAAATTTTTACATCATGTTCTACACATGAAGGTTCTATCTTGCTATGTGTTGGTTTTTTACGAGAAGGTTTTTTTGGTGCAAGAAAATTCAATCTTTCCCGGGATATCCTACCTTCTCTCGTTCTTCTTTCTCTTGTACTATGGTCTTCCTCGATGCAAATGGACGTTTAACGTTACTGGAATATTTATGTGGTCGCATATGTATCTGTTTTATTTTCACTTTATACTAGAATCAATGGAAGTAGATATTTCGAAGCAAGCTTCGGATCATCAAAAACTTGGACTACATAGTATGTAGAATGGTAATCCAACTGTCGCCATTGCTTGGTGTTGATCAGTGACGTAAAATGCCCTGTATATTACCTAATCTACGCTAATACCCTAATAGCCTAGCGTTAGGGCATCTCATCCAGCCCAGCGCGGGTCCCACCGACCAATGGAAAACAGGCGCCAAGATTTTGCACACCACGCACACTAAGCGAGAGCAATTCGAAACCCGAGCCGCCGTGTGCAAACCCTCGACGTCGCCAGATCCCTTTCGACCTTCGTCGCCCAATTCGCCCTTTACCAGTATCCGACACGTTACGTGATACCTAGCCAACATGTCTAAGAGAGGGTGAGTGCTTGAATTTCTCCAGAGTCGTCGCGAGCATGGCGTTGCCCGGGAAGAGTGCACAGTTGGTGGTCCGTCAGAAAAGGGTATGAGGGGGGAATACATTTTGCTGAGAAACGATACGGCCACGAGAGGGGAAGGAAAACGTGCTGGGAAGCTGTGCTCGAAGACGGGAAATTTTTCGAATGATGCGAAGAAAAAATTAACTTTTATATGAGCGATTGCTGATGGTTTGATTTTTAACAGTCGTGGTGCTGCCTCCGGCAACAAGTTGAAGATGACCCTTGGTCTTCCTTGGTACGTTGTGAACTCCCTACCTTACCATCGAACACACCATTTCGACTCGTCTTGATATGAATATTCTGTCGAACGGAATCGGAAAATACAACATGTCCAAAGGATCCGACCCATACACCCATACGAGAACCAACACACGTCCCGAGATCTGACATATAGCTAACCGTTTTTGCGTCTTATAGCGGTGCCGTCCTCAACTGCTGCGACAACTCCGGTGCTCGTAACCTGTACATCATCTCGGTTAAGGGTATTGGTGCGCGCCTGAACCGTCTCCCCGCTGCTGGTGTCGGTGACATGGTCATGGCCACCGTCAAGAAGGGAAAGCCCGAGCTCCGTAAGAAGGTCATGCCCGCCGTCGTCGTCCGTCAGAGCAAGCCCTGGAGAAGACCCGACGGTATCTACCTCTACTTCGAGGACAACGCTGGTGTGGTGAGTGGATGATAACCTTGGTTGCATTTTGATGGATATTGGTCCGGCCTGGTCCTGCTCGATCTACTCGTTTGAGTTGATCAGATGGACCATGGCTTTGGAGATGGATCCATCATATCAGAGAACCGATTAACTAATAATTTCAAATCAGATCGTCAACGCCAAGGGTGAGATGAAGGGATCCGCCATCACCGGCCCCGTCGGAAAGGAGGCTGCCGAGCTCTGGCCTGTAAGCTCCCTCGCTCTTTATACATCTCGAACGATTTGCTAACATGACTGTCTAGCGTATTGCCTCCAACTCCGGTGTCGTTATGTAAAAGAACCGTTTGATATGGAAAAGCAGGAAATGGAGAACGGAACGATACCAGCTGGGATTTTTGGGTGCATATGAAATAAAGAACAAAACAAAAACGAAAAAGGGTCCTCTTCCAACTTTAGCCGCTTACATTTTCCCTAAATGACGTTTTTTTACCCAACCCTTTTTTTTACTCTTTTTCTTTATCTAAGAAGACACAAGAACGGCGCGACTCGGAAATATTAACGCAAAAAACTTGCAAAATACACTTTATTCAATGCTCCATGCCCAATGATTGTTGCTTGGCTAGGCGGATTCTGGTGCGGAGGTCTCTTATGAGATGAGAATGAAGACGAGATTGACGGATTCGATGGATCTCTACCATTATTCAATTGATGAACTCGATGACACATATACTGATGTCCTTGTCGTGCCTTAAGATGTAGCTGGATGTATTTTACTCAGTATGCTTGACATGATCTCGTAGATGGAGTATACTGAGCGTCAACACTTCACCTTGTTCCCAGTTCATTCGCCCCTTGAACTCACAACTCATGTCATGGCATGGCACGTATTTGTACAACCTGGATTTACCGGCCGTTTTAGTCCTGTTTACCCTCATTGAAGAGTCACGAGAATATAATCTAGTGGCCTTGCATAGAGAACCATCTAAAAACTAATGCAGTATGTATACCTTTCTCCAAAAGGTCCCAGGCACATGTATGTCGTCATAGTAATGGTGTAGTAACACTGAATACATTGCAAGCAGAATACAATGTAGACCAGCTTCAGAGTGAAATACCATATATTGCTGGATACATGGCTATACTTGATAAAAAATGTAAATGCATTCGCCAACTCTGTGATATGCATAAAGATTGCTGTGCTACTAGACTACTAGCTCTCCAAAGAAACAAGCTGGCCCAACCTCCTCCCTCAGTAATTGCAACAACTCCGCCACCTGACTATCCTCATGGTAGGCCTCATTATACGTAATTCTCACTTCAAGCTGACCAGCAAAAGTCTGGACGGGGACGAAGAGCAGCGGACTTGTAACCAAAGCGGTAACTGAGAACTCATCCAGTTTTAAAGCACCGCATTTCTTTTCTGGGATTATTGGATCAAGATTCCCAATAGAACTGATCATGATGGAATGCTGCACGTTGTCACCAAGGAAGGGCGTCATCTTTTCACAGTGTGGTATATGGGCTGCCGCTCTTGACTCTTTTTCTTGAAGGATAGATTCATAATGATCTTTCAGTGCCGATGCCGTGTCATAGAGGTTATTGCCAAGTTGGATCTGGGAATACCAGAACGCTACGCGATAGTCGAGAGCCCGGTGAGCAGCATTAGCTGGTGTCCCGTGGCAGCGATCACGGAGGTTGAATAACATGAATGAAGTATGGTTCTTTGTTTCTTGCTCGGGAGTGATGGCCAGTTTTTTGGCTGCGTGGAGCATTGTTGCATGTATAAAAGGTGCTAATTTTAAGCCCGACTTCCGGGCTCGGGCAAGGATATTGGCCGTCTCAGTCTTGGTGAATCGAAGACGCTGCATTCGTGTATCTCTGGGGAGAATGTTGCTGCCAGCATCGTCTTTGGTAGGCATACGGATGGCCTCGTCCGTTTTGGGATCCGGTAGTTTGGCCCGCACGCTTTCCTGCCATTCTGCTGAGAGTTCCGGCATGTTTGCTGCTACACATGTGCCTAGGGGTAGATTTTGAATGTCTTCCCTAAATGGCCGCTCCCTGTCTGATCTGGTCGTGGCCGACATCAACCGTCCCAGCTCTACCATAAAGTCCTGGGATAAAATAGCAGTTCCAATCCCATCGGCATAGACATGGGGCATCCGAAAGACAACTCTTTTATCCTCTGGGATATAGGCCATCATGGGATGATCGCAACGGTCGATAACCATAACATCCTCCGGGCAGCTAGTAGGGGTAGACCGGGACTTTTTGACAAGAAATGTCTCGTCAGCCCATTGCTGCAATTCCTCTTCGTTTCCTGGACTTTGGTAGATGAAGTTATCGCCATCGTATGTAGCAGCAAGCAAAGGGTGTTGGAAGCGCAGGTTCTTCCATGTTTCTTGCACAATGCCAGCCAGGGATGCTGGATCTTGGTCAAAGTCAAGCTTCAAGCCAGCTAGGATGTCAAGATTGCGATATCCCGGAGGACCACCTCCTATGCAAAAGGTATCGGCATATTTTCCCAGGGGATCGACTGGTCGCGTGTATTCATGGCTGTTTGTCTGACGCCATTGCGAGAAGGGAGCTCTCGCAGAGAGAGAAGTGGCAAGGTTTGACTTGTTGAGAATGGATCGGGTCATTTTGAAGAGGAAACTTGCGTTAATGAGGCCCATATTGAAATCAGAAGACAAGATGGGATATAAATGTTACCCGGGACAAGGCTCTTTCCATATATGGTAAGACCCGAAAGGATACAACGTCGACAAGAACAGTATCACATACAAGCAAGGCGTTGCTTTTTGTGCTACCCTTGATAACCTCTTCACCAGTTGCACTGCATGTCAAGCAATGCTGGTTCGTCAGATTGGTTCTTAGGCATTCCCTGTTCTGTACTCTATACTGATATCGCCCTTGCTGCTGCCGTGGATCGTGAGGAATCGATCGACTCTTCAATAGAGTATCAAAATAGCCCGAATGGCAGTCTTGATACAAAATACCTGATATATAAGGTAAGCAATTGACTGTAAACACCATCAAGAGGGCAGAAACAGACCATAGCCACTCACCGAGTATAGATAGGCTGTAAGATACTTTACGGAGGCAAGATAACTGGAATGTTCAAATCATAACCAAGAAAAATACTATGTCACGGGTATCTGGATATACACCAACTATGATTTCACATCCTTTGTCTCCTTGCTCCCACTCTTCTCCTGTCCAACCGAATCAGCCTTCTCGGCTCGATCCAACTTCGGCTGGGGTTTAGGAGAGTCTAATGCAGCCAAAACAAGATAAACCAAAAGAACAACAAAAGCAACAAGGTCAATTACATGTACCACCCACCAGATATGCTGTACTCCGGCCGCACACATTGTGATTTCATACTTCCACTCGTTGACTGCCGGGTCCGAGTCAAACCAGAGTGAAAGCAGCCCTGCATTGCCGCCGAATTCGCCCATCATGGAACGCAGAGTGACCTCGCGGATGGACGGGGTGTCTGAATCCGAGCTATTGTAGGAATTGTCGTACCGTCTGGCATTCCATTTCCAAGACTGGATCTGTTCGTAGGTTGGTTCTTCGCCTTCTTCTCCTTCCTTGCTCTCAATCAATGGATCGGTTTTGTTGACGAAGTGAACGACATCGCAGCCGGTGTGGTCGTGTCCGGTAAGAATGAGTCCGTTGCGACCCCGTCCACCAGCTGCGGCGTTTTCATCGCCACTCAGCCCAAAGATGCCCTGTAAGACTCCGTTGGCACTGAGATAATCGCTGAGATGGTTTTGTTCCCGTAACCCGCCCTCCTTGTAGCGAGGGACGCCGTCTGTGTCGCCTTTCTCGTCATCATTTTCATGATACGTAAAGTAAGGACCGTCCGTACAAATTCCCTCCTCCTTGTGCAGAGGAAGATGTGTAAGAAGTAGTGTAAACGTCGTACGGTCCTCAACGGGATGGATACGCTTGGAAATCAACTCGTTCAGATAAGCATAAGTCCGAGACTGAACATTCTCGGACAGAGCCGGCGTATCAAAAGTCAAAGTGTTGAGGTTGATGATATGCAGCGTAGGCGTAACCACAGAGGAAACACTGCCATCACCAGAACCCCCCTGCTCCATGGGCGGTAACTGAAACCGGATATCCCAATTTGTGCGCCCAAACACACGCTCAAATCGTTCCATTCGTGCCTCACTCACATCCCCGGCATACCCAATATCATGATTGCCCGCAACATTCATGATCCTGCGCGTCCAGGCAGAGGACTTTTCATTGGCAGACCCCAACATCTCCAATGGCGCGACAACCTCGCCTGTCTTTTCATTACTATCACCACCGGTGACAGTAAGCTCCTCCTCAACTCTTTCCCCGCCCCGAAACACCCTCTCCCAGAATCTACTCCCGCGCCGCTCGAATTCTTCATCCGTAACCCATTGGCTCCCAATCAAATCGCCCAGCACCGTAACATGCGAGGGATGACTCCACCAGTGTAGCGTGCGATATATATGCGCGAGGTAGTAATCGTTACCGAGCAGATCGACCCGCTTCCGCACGGCACGAAGGGAGCGGGGGATATCTTCGCGCGCAAAGATGCGGAGCGCGGTCAAGACGGCGGAGAGGACATTCTCGTAGACTGGAGATTCGGACTCGGACTCGGACTCGGGTTCTTGTTCTTCGATGGACGAGGTTATCTTGGCCCAGTGATAGCGGAGGCGAGGGAGGAGTTCATTGTTTGGGTTTGGGAGGGAGCTGTCGCCTTCTAGTTGGGGGTCTGCGAGGACGAGGAGGCGGAAGATAGCCGGGTCGGAGGCGGATTCGGGGGCGACATGTTGGAGGATGGTATTTAGGAGGGAGTTTGAGGTTGTAGATGAGGTCTGGTTGTTGGTTTTTGGTAGAGGAAATGCGCAGCCGTGGAAGAGGGGGTAGAGGTAAAGGTACAGGGAGGATGCTATCGCAAGTGGGAGGAGGACAGCGAGGAGGCGGGAAAGAAGCGAGCGGAGGGACATGGAGGATTATCTTGGAGTTGAGCTGGCATTGGAGTCGTATAATATATAGGATAAAAGAGAATATAATATCAGTATTTTCGTGGAGACAAATAAAAGGAGAGACAATAATGAAGGAAGAGAAAATGTGGATTTCTGGCTGGCCCCGTGCTTGAAGATCAGCCGCCATCGCCAACTGCAACGATCGGCTTCAAGGTTGCTATTAATACTCTTGATATTTTCTTGATGGAATTAGATGAGTGTGATCACCACCCGGCTATTATTATGATTATATATGAGATATCTCCAAAAGGACTCCTGGTACGGAGTAGATGAGAGCATGGAACATGGCTATACGAAATCAACACTCATTTAAATACCTTTCCCAACTCTCATGAACATGGCTAAAAATCTTTGATCCTCATACTATATCCATATCCCATTGTATCCATCACACCCATACCCAGTGAAGAAAGAAAAACCGAAACAGAAGGGAGGGTTAAAAATAAAGATAAGTAAAAGTAAAAATAAAAGTCCGAACGAGGGGTATATCACATAAAACGCCAAACAGCCGAGGAACCTGTCGTCTTTCGACAGTGTAAGATGTAATTCGAATCAAACACTGATGCCCACAGGTAATCGCTAAAGCTCAGTCACCGGTTACTTTGATTCGGCAAGAGCTTCGGGGAGCAAAGATGAGGGGCCAGTGTCAAGACCACCCAGTGGGTTAGACGGCATTTCCTCGGAGACACCATCACCAGCAGCAGTTTCTCCATCAAGGCCAACGCCCTTGATCATCAAGCCATCTTGGGCTTCATCTGTTGCCGATGCAGCACTAGCTCTCTTGTCCTCTTCCTCAGCAGCCGCTTCTTCCTCTTGGTCCTCCTGTGTCGTTGGAGTCGTCATCAGGGCAGGCGGCCGCTGGTTCATTAACCGCGCTTGCTTGAGACTAATCGTCTTTTGCTTGTTGGAAGTCTCGACCGGGACGTCCATGTCACGGTCAATGGTTGCCTTCATCAAAGCTGCCATCCACAAACGACCTTGCTTGACGTTGTCGACCTGGAAGTAATGGATCGCGGGCTTTGTGAATTGAACCGTGCGGGTAGTTTTGGGAGGCACAAGCTTGAAGAAGAAGGGCCCTTCAGCTTCTTTCTTAGGAGCGCGAACGCTTTCTGATGAGTTTTTAGCAGACGAGGGCTCAGGCTGCTGCGGGTTAGCAGGAGAAGTCGGCGAGGCCGTGGCACCGGTTATTGTCGCATGCAAAGTGACGATAGGATCATTGTCAGCCCGAAGCACACGATGCGCGGTAATGTCAATTAGACCCCTCTCCTCGGTGTCAGTTTCCGAATAGTAATAGGAGAGACGACGACCGCGTAATACAAATAGACGAGGCTTCCAGGTCGTCATCAAGTTTGAAGATCTCTTCTTCATCCATCCAGAGAAATCACAGCCGTCGATCTGTTCTTGTGGGGATTTCTTCTCCAGGCCTTGAGTGTAAGCGCTGGTATCCTTCTTGGATTTAACAACACCAGCCTTGACAGACGCTCTAGGACGTGGGAAGGAAATTCCCCCCTCTGCAGCCTTTGCGGAACCATCTGTGCTATGACGTTCGGAGCTCTTGGAAGTTGCTGAGGGTGTAGTCGACCCGGTCCTAGCTGACGAGGGATCGGTTTCCTTAATTGGCGACACAGGAGGAACGGATGTGTCAACCCCCTTACCTATAACATCAGACATTGCACGGAGGCCAACCCCACGACGGAACTTAGTTTTTGCGTTCTTAGCCTGCTGTGGCATGGGAGTAGAGCGGCCTGGGGATTCAGGCTCTCCTTTGTCTGCCTTCTCTGATTTTCCAAATGGCGTAAAAGACGAAAAGAAGCCAGAGGTAGGGGTAGACTTGCTCCCTGACGGGGTAGACGATTGTGAACGTTGAGCAGATCGGTCGGTGATGCGTGTGCTGAGACTCCTTAAACGGCCTTTGGTTGGTGGTGGGGGTGCAAACGCCTTGGATCCGTGTGAAGCGCGGTCAGCAGCGTCTCGGATGGAATCAATGCTAGCAATCCGAGAATGCCGCTTGCTAAGACCGAGCGAGAAATGCTCATCGGTGTAACTCGATTTCTGAGAATGAGTAAGGCTTCCCATATCTGAGCTACGCTTCTGCAACACCCGTCTGTTTTTCCGCGTATCGCCCTCTGGCCCAGAAAAGTACCCTCGGTCCAAGTCATCGTAACGGTCGGTCACAGAAATAGCAGAATCAGACCCATCGGCACCGCGGAATACGTGTTGGGGGAGGAGTGTCTCGGTAGGGGTCCCAAGAGAAATTCCTGGACGAGATGGTTGAGTGCTGCTTGCCATTGTCCAACCTCGATCGAATGATGGCTTCCTCTGGTGATAGGGATACGAAGAGTCGGACACGCCTGACAGTCGATTGGTGCCGTCCATGGATGAATGGCGGCGGGAATGGTTGATATCCCGAATGGAGGCGGCGGAAGGCCTTCTAGCAGTGCCCATGGCGTATGAATTGTGCGAGCCTATAGGAGAGCTGGTCGTGCTCTGCATGTTGCTACTGACAAGCCTCGGATGCTGAACGGGGCCCGAGCTTCGCGCCTGGTGAAAGCTTGCAGACTTGTCAGAAAACCCTAGGATGCGAGGAAGGAAGGCACTGTTTTGACCGGCGCGGCTGAATGATCGCTCTTCAGGACCAGATAAACCAGTGGAGCCTCGAGGTGAGTCTTTCAATCCCTTTATCTCTTCCTGAAACGCTTTGATTTTGTGCCAGGTTTTAAGCCGTCGTCCCATGACACCAAAATCGAACTCCTTCATAAAGAGGAAGTCCTGATCCATGTCCAGCAGCACATCTCCAGTAATCTCCTGTTCTTCGAAGATGTCGCAATGCTTCGACTCGATGGCTAGCTCCCGACAATGCTTTGCGGTTTCGGTGTGATTCCATTTACGCACTTCTTCTTCTGTAGGCTGGTTTTCCTCCTCCTCATCTGTTTCGTGTCCATTGATGTAGGACATACGGTGACCAAGATGGGTGCTGTACTCGCTAGCGGAATCGTTTCCGGCTTTGGATTCCTGAGGGGCAACACTGTGACGTGGAGTGCTCAGGTCAGTGATATGCTCGTCGATAACGCTCAGGGTTTCGTTCATGACTGGGCTATCTTGGCCATTCAAGTGGCTGTCAATGGACTGTCGGAGTGAATGCTGAATGTCCAGTGTAGTAGCGGGGAGCGGGGAGGAGCTCGACCTTTTGGGCGAAGGAAATGCGGGATTCGACTCCATTTCCGGGACATTAATATCAGAAGCGCTAACATGTCGTGAGGCTTGAGGGGTGGTTTCTCCGCTTTTAGGTGATGTGATCGGAGGACGCGCCTCGGCTGTCGCACTTTCGTGGTCACTCTCATCGTTGCTGTGCGAAAGCGAATCGCCCGACTCGAAGGGAACATCGGTTGTTTTTCGAACTGGGATTTTCGGGGTCGCAGTAGTGTAGACTGGAGTCTGGATTAGCCGCCCGGTCATAAGTCCCGGTGCAGGCAATAAATTCCCATTGACATACCTCCCGGGAAGAGCCCTGTTGTCTCCGTCTTCACATCTTTCCCAAGATACCATCCATCACCAAATCCATCATCCAATTCCACCAATTCAATTTTGTCTCCACGTCGCAGTGTAAGCTCATCGGCTCCTCGTGCATCGAAATCATCTATAGCGACATCATCGTCAGTATCTTCAATTGATGACTTGCGAGCGGGGTCATCGAGCCGCGACCGTAGCAGGGATTCGTCCGGGGCATACGTACGAACAACTAGTAGATAGTCCCCCGGGCCAACACCGCGGGGCGGCGTTGTAAGAGCCATAATAAACTCTCAGACACTGAAACAATGGGGTATCGAAAAGAAGGCGCGAGTGGGGATGGCCGTCAAAGGGGGCGGTGCTGTAGCAGTCGTTGTAGCGAACGGTTTGCGCAGGACATGGGGCCTGACAGCCCTCACGGGTACAAGAGAAGATCGATGACCACGAGGGTTGGCCTTTAGGGTCCCTTTGAAATCTCGATTTTTAGTGTCTCAAGTCCAAGGTTGGCCGGAATGCGGCTGGGGAGAATTAAAGAAAGTGAGTGAGTTTCGGAAGGAGATTGGAATGTGAGTGATGCGATCAAGAATCCAGGCCAACAAGGGCGCACCGGGTTAAAAAAAGGACGGCGGGGCCGAAGAGGAGAAGGAGGGCTGGAACTGGATCGCTTGCGTTCTCGAATGTACGGTCGAACCGTTGAAAAGAAAAAAAAAAGAATAATCAAAGGATGGATGAGATATCTGGAAGTGGTCTGGCTAAAGAAACAAACGAAATTAGACGAAATTAGAACAGAGATTAAACAGTATTGAAGCCAAAACAGATCGACGAACCCAGGGATGCTGCAGGTTGAATGAAGGTGGAAGATTAAAGGTCGGTCAAAGAACGCTGCACACGGCGGCAAGGCGGGCGGCTGCAACAACGAATGGACTGGTTGTGGCAATAGAAGCGAAGGAATGTTGGAATACGGACGAAGAAGACAAAAGAAAGGCCGTTGAGGCAAAAAGAACAATCTTAATTAATGGTGATGGAAGCAGGGATGGAAGGATAGCGTGGCGCGTGCGACGTCAGTAGTAAGTAGAGGGGGGTTTGGGAACAATGTCGTAATAGGTGGGTTGGATCAGCGGTTAGGAAGAGACCAAGATAGAAAAACAACAGTGAATGAGTGAATGAAAAGAGAGGATGGAGAATGGAAGATGGAGAGAGGAAAGATGCGAGTATTTCAGTTGCTCAGTTGGCAGAGCAGGTCGACAGTGACTGGAGCCAGCAGAGTGAAGAGGGGATACTTCATCGAGAACAGCTGTACAGAGGGTGAAACATGATGCCCTATGAATCTCACGAGAATTGCCAGTGGAGGGCGAAGGAAAGGCAGTCAATGGAAGAAGAAGAAAATGAAGGACAGGATGGACGATGATTGACGAGAATGTTGGTGGTTATGTACGTTTATGAGTGGCAGCTTTTTTCTCTGTCACCTGGAGTTTCTGATGTAGAACATTATTTCAATATTCAATATAGCTTCATCTTATCCAGAAGCATCGGGCATGATCCTGCAGATGCCGTACATGCACACTAAGAGCCTAGGATGGACTGGTATCTTTGGCCGAGTCTGATCCATCGACAATCGTTGTCCTCTCTCTTTTACTATTTTGCTCTCTTACCGCTGTGATGGGAGGGATCTCCATGCGATCAAAAGTACTAGTTTGGATGAAGCCATTGATAGTGTTGACTTATCGAATAATTCTCTCCACCCGGCGGTTACCAGTTCTTATTCTATATATATCGAATAATTGACCGACAAATTTCCATCGACAAATTTATCTATCGATTTTTCTTTCCAGTCATGGTCAACTATCGTAGTCATATATCTGTCTGTCTATACTCTTCAGTCTTCACTTTGTTAGATAACCTCTCCATAGTCTACTCCTAGAGTGTAGTAAACCATTAAAAAGATTCACAGACTACTGAATGAATAAGATACTATTTTATATTCACTTCAACATTCACAAACTAAGACTAATAAACACATAAAAGCCTGATAAAAATACTATCCCTGTTCTTTGTCCCCCACGCGCTTCCTAGCAAAAACGCAAACAAAATCCCTTCAACCACCGCATTAAATATCTCTCCACTCCCTTTGTTCTCTCTTTTCCATCATTAAATCATCCGATTTAAACGATTTTGAGGTCGACCATGTTGTCCCTCCACGATGAGCCCTCCTACTCGTCCCCACTTACCTGATCCCAATTCTCTCGCCGATCATGTCGAGTCGTCAAATTCCACTGCCAGCATTTTTCTAGGCGGCGTGCGGAGGAACTGGATGCTGGATGCTTCTTCAAATCCCACGACCTCCACCTCCACCACCGCGAGTTATTCTCCTCGTTCTCGTAATCAACATCTTCACAGCCCCACTGCTCCTCCTCCTGTTGCTTCGTCGTCTGCTACTACCAACAACGCGTGTCCCCCTCAAGGCATGCGAAATCCTCCTCCATCCCGCCCACCTCGTTCTCGTCCTTCTGCTGAGCGCGTGCCTTTACATCGCTTCCAGGCCGGGCCTCCGACGGTCTCCGTGCCTGCTCTGCCTCAAAATGCCGTGCGTGAGCTGCAAAAGGGTGTCAGTACCGCGACAGGTGAAGCCTCTTTGATGTCCCCCGTCACCCCGGGCGCTACTCTTCAGCATCACGATGCGACCTCGTCTGGACCACCTGCTCATGCTAATCTCCCCAATACGACTACGATCTCGATAGACGAGAGCCATCGCGCAAATATCGCTCAACAACCCGCTTCGCTTCCTTCTCCTGATCCTAGCACTTCCCACACCAGTCCGACTAGCATCGTCGAAGGCAATGGTGACCATCCATTGCACGCCGTCCTCCCCTCCCCTACGATAAGGACAGTCCAGACTCAACCACAGTCGCGGATTTCACCCCTGACCCAGCAGACCGCGCTTCCCAGGCCTGACAGCAGGGGGCTCAACTCTCCTCATCATGGAGAGGGACAGACAACGAACGGGGCAAACCACCCTACGCCGCCCGATGCTGCACGTCCTGTGGCAAATCAAGCACCAGATGCCATAAACGATACATTCTGGGCGTTCTTAACGAATAAACTGGATACGTTCGTCGCCAGATCTAATGGAGAAATGGCCCTGTCAGAGACGATAGAACTGCCCCGAATCCGCCTATTACGTGACGCCTGCCACGGGCAAGATTTGCTATATCTGGCACTTCACCAAATATATTGCCTTGCAACGTTCGCACCTTCGGAATTGGCCAGGCTGCCGGGATTTGGGCCACAACATTCACCTGGGCTCGAAGTAGTCAAACAGCTACTAGTGGATAATTCACGACTGTCGGGTGACTTTTTAAAATGGGCAGTTCACTTTCCTTTGCCATTAAAGCAGATGTTGCAAGTCCCTCTGTATAGTGCGGCCGTCAAACAGGCATCGCAATGCCTGGTTTTTCTTTCTGAAAGATGGGGACCCTTTGAGGCTCAAGTAAGACTGCGCGCCTGGCCTCCGTTGATCGACGAGCTTGTCGTGCAGTTTGGGATCACTTCATCAGTACTACTTTCTATAGTCTTTCTGGCAATGTGCCGACGCCTTCATGGGCCCCAGCACGAGATGCGGTTGCGAAGCCTATTCCACCAGAACAAACGAAACTATGACCGTCGTT
This sequence comes from Aspergillus wentii DTO 134E9, assembly GCF_001890725.1. Taxonomy (NCBI): domain Eukaryota; kingdom Fungi; phylum Ascomycota; class Eurotiomycetes; order Eurotiales; family Aspergillaceae; genus Aspergillus; species Aspergillus wentii. Next base: position 2,167,097 of record NW_024467835.1, on the reverse strand, counting down.
TTGATAAATCGCAGGTTGTCACCAATGACCAGATGCAACGGGAAAATGACATTCTAATCAAGAATTTTCGGGCACTCAATACAATCCCAGTGCAGGTTGCGCAAACACCCTCTCCGTCTATGGCACCTATGCCCCCCACGGCAGTCTCTGCTCTTAATAATGGAGGTCAAACAATGCAACAACCAATTCACAGACAGCCTCCAGGACCTATCCCCAACCCCCGTCCTCCTCATATGTCAGCCTATGTCGCCAATAGACTTCCGTCAAATGCCCAAGCGGTCTATCCAAACCAACCCTCACCAACATCCTGGCAACATCCCCATCTCCAACACATGACTCAACCCCCTATCCCGGTTCGAATGACCGTGTCACCAACGATAAACGTGAACCCCCCACCAGCACCATCCCAATCGCCAAACCAACAGGCCCAGGCTCTGCCCACTCGGGTAACTTTGCGCCCAACAGAGCTGAACCTAAACCAACAAAACATTCCACCAAACCATATGTATCCGACTTATGTTCAGGGCCCTTGGCCACAATCCCCGTCCCACCCCCAGGCCCATCCTCAAGTTCAACCTCACGCCCGGCCTGGTTCTCAACACCAGTCTCAGCCCCAGCCCCAGCCTCAACCCCAGGCCCAAGCTCATCCCCACCCTCGGAATCGTCCGATGGCCTACACTAGGTTTCTGCCTCCAGCTGGCTGGCTTCCACCAAATGCAGCTCGGCCCAACGCTCTTCGATTAGCCATTCACCAGGCACATCTCCGAGATCCATTGCAGAAGTTATTGTGTCAAGAGCCAACTGCAGGAGAAGAACCCGAATTATTTCAATACTTGAGCTCATTTATATTGCCACCTACGTTTCTGGGGCGGGACCAGTGTGCTTTCAATTGGCAGTTTACCCTTTCAAGTTCCGACTGTGCAAGGTTTCCCCGTACTCACCCAAATGCAATTGGCCAACGCGCTACTCGAGTCCTCGCTGAGGGATGTCGTACATATCGCCTGCGATGCATTAAGGTGTCTCCATCTGCGAAAACTGTTGAGCAAGAAGCCTGGAGCACCGCGGATGCCGTATGGCCAAGCGTCATATACATATTTGTCAACAACTCTGAACTTTATGTTCGACGCAAGGTTCATAATGGAAAAGACCTGCCATTGGACATCACGGATTATCTTTGTGAGGGCACGAACAACATCTCCATGCATTTCATACGCAGCATGGTTGAAACCAAAGATCTTGTATATGCATTAGGGGTTGAAGTCATGGATGTTTCAGGGTTTACCCAGGTGAAGGAGCTCGCTCGGACTGTGTCTGCTTCTGAAACTCGTGATCGTATTCAAAAGCGCCTAAACTCCAGCGCTGCCGATGACGAGCTGAGTATCGTTAACGATGATCTTACCATTAATCTTGTGGATCCTTTCATGGCTCGAATTTTCAATATTCCCGCCCGTGGTGGGAGCTGCATTCACGAGGAATGCTTTGACCTCGAGACTTTCCTCAAAACCCGGGCTTCAAAATCCGGAAAGGGTCCTATGAAGGATAATTGGAAGTGCCCTATTTGCGCTGAAGATGCTCGTCCTCAGCGGCTCATCATTGATGGCTTTTTAGTTGAAGTTCGTGCGGAGTTGGAACGCACCAACCAGCTGGAAGACGCACAAACGATTCTAATCAAGGCGAATGGATCCTGGGAGCTGAAATCCGGGAAAGACGCTCACGATAAGGAGGGTGAAAATGAGCGTATATCCGGCAGTTCCTTGAAACGCAAACGGAGTGGGCAGGGCTCGGGCTTTTCCCCAGCGCCGCAGAGGCCCAAGACCGAAGGACCGGCTGAGACCAGTCTATGCCGCAACTCTCGTCTATCTGAAGTTATCGAACTGGATTGATAGCTTGAGCATGAGGGCTCGATCCTTCTTTTTCTTTCTACCAATCCTCCTTTCGAGTACAGTACAGTGTTCACACGGAGTCCTCTTTCTTTTTCTCATGGATACGGATAGGCGTCTTTTGATTTGTTGATTAAAGCACGAGATACCCGAGTCTGCTTGCCGCTCAGGATTTGTTATTATTCATTTCAATTATTCACTTTGGTTTTTCTCTTTCTCATTCATTCACTCCTCTCGTTCACTCTTGGGTGGATCATACTTTTATATTTCTTATGCCTGCATCTTTAGACATTCTGTCCTAGAGCATTATGGTGCCTGGGTTTATCACGCACCCGATATAGAAGTTTTCATGGTTATGTACAGATTGCTCAAGTCCTTATCAACAAGAATACCATTCATGAATTATGCTGACTGGCCTGTGTTCTATTGAAATCATCACAACTTCCACTCGTGCGCATTATCCAACCCTCTCGTCCCCGAATCATCCCCCAAGGTAAGATACCCACAAATCCTCCCTTCTGGGTCCCATTTGCGCCGAATCGCCATCAACCGCCGGGCATTATCATCCGCCCAGTATCGGCTCTTCCGGACCTGGAAATCCGCATCCCCCAAATACGAACCGACTGAATGCCTCTCGACCTTCTTCATGGTTTCCCGCACCCACGTCTGGCATCTCACATCGTCCTTTTCATCCTCCCAGACTGTATACAGCGCAAAGTAATGATCCGATTGCATGCTGAGCGCCATATCAGGCAGCTTCCTCCGGCTACACGGATTCATCGGATACCACAGCGCAAACGCCTTCTGATGGGGTAGCGTAGTGAATGCCTCCTCCAGCACGTCTGGAACATTCGCTTCATTCTGAATATACGCATTCTCAGCACAATATCGATGCATCTCGGGGTTTGCCTTCCCCTGGTTCACATATTGGTTCTCGAGACTATCTTCCTGGCAGAACCACTCCGTGATGCAACCTGGGGGTCGTGTCTGCTGGGCTGGACGAAGGGCGTTTTCTGCTTCGTGGGGATCGTCTTTCATCACGACGAAGAGGATGAAAAAGTACATCTCCTCTGAATTGTCGGGGGCGTAGTGTGCTACTGCGGCGATTTCGGTGTCTTGGTCAAAGGTGGGTGTAATAGAGAGGATCCAGTTGAAGGCTTCTTTGTACTGGCGGATGGGGTAGATGTAGCCCGATGACCGGAATCCTCTCTGGGGGTAGGGAATGAGTTGGAGGTGGAATTTTGTGACGATGCCAGGGAAGCCTGACATTTTAGCTTGATGAAACAGTTGAGATAGATGGAGGGGAGTAGACGAACCTGGTCCTGCTCCTCGAGCTGCCCAGTAGAGATCGCGATTTTGCTGCGCATTGCAGTGAAGCAATTCCCCCGCTGCAGTGACTACATCCACTGCTTCAACTCGTTCACACGCCCATCCCCAGTTCTAATTCACCATTCACCACTCATCAGCAAACCATACCCCAAAGTACAAAAGGAAAAAGTGAAGGGTATCCAAACCCGACAATTCCACCCCATCCCCCCCTGCAACAAAAACCCCCCCAGCCCAACATCCGGACAATGACCCCCCGGAAACATCATCCCATACTCCCCAGTCAGCACCCCATTAATCTCCCTCCCCGTGAGACTCGGCGATGCCCTCGCGACCCGATTCTCTGCATCGACCTCGAGGTGCTTATACCCGCCCAGGTCGATGAGGATGGAGTGATCGCGCACACTCCACGCGGCCCAGGAGTGGCCGCCAGAACGTACTGCGACGCGGCATTTATGTGCGGCTGCAAGCTTTACGGCGGCGATGATGTCCTCTTCGGTGGTGGGTTTTGCGATGGCGATGGGGTAGCGGGGGGGACGGCGGTGGTTGAAGACGCGGCCGATGCGGGCTTCTTCGTAGGTAGGTTTGTCTGTGGAATTGCGCCAGATGATTTGCATTTTGGTGAATTAGTATGTTGATTGGAATGGATCGATTGAATTGATACTATCAGATGGTAATCTGATTATTAGTGCTGCATCAAGGGTACTATTCACTGAATATATACAATAGTCTACCCCGCATCCAGAAACAGTATATAGCTTCAATAAGATGGTGAATAGACCCATTCAAATAACTAAATCCCACTCCTTGTCTTCCTTCCAACATCATACTTCACCCAGTCGATCAAAGGTAGACCACATTCCGACTGCATGCGTATGCGTCATGGGTCTGAAGTTGAGGCCGTCGGGAATCCCGAATTGATCAACCTGGCTCAAACTTCAAACTCGGAAAGTGGAAGGCGAAAAGTTGATCTTGTCCTATTTGTGAGATCTGCTGGCACTCTGTACTCTGGACAAGGATAACCTCGGAAAATGATGACGTTCAATTCCGCTGAGTCAGTTCGGTACGTGGAGATGGGATGGAGATGAAGCATTTCAGCGTGTATAGGGTAGAATAGGTGTCGTCATCAGACATTACTATCTCTGGCGCTTCTAGATCCATCAGATGAGCAAGTGAAAAACAATAAAATATACTCACTTCCCATCTCAATCTCACAATGTCTCCTACCAGTAGAATCACCCTCGTAAACAACCACCTCCAGCCCAAAATGTCCACCCACCAACAAACCCTCCTTAACAAGGTAGCCATCATCAGTGGCTCCTCGTCTGGTATAGGCGCCGCCATCGTCCGCGAGCTTTCCCAGCGCGGCGCAAACACAATCGTCAACTATCCCTTCCCCAATCTCCAATCCGAAGCAGAGAGGCTGGTTCCCTCACTCCCTTCACCCTCCATCGCCGTGGAGGCAGACATGTCCACGACCAGCGGACCAGAGAAACTCGTCAACGCGGCGGTCTCGAACTGGGGAAAGGTGGATATCGTGGTGAATTGTGTTGCGCTGGCGGTGAATAAGCCCTTCGAGGAGCAGACGCTGCAGGATTGGGATTTGTTGGTGAATATCAACGGGCGAGGAACGTTCTTATTGACGCAGGCTGCTTTGAAGCATTTGACTAGGGGCTCTGGGAGGATTGTCAATATCGTGAGTATCTCTGGGCGGGGGCCTCCTCCGAATCAGACGATTTATGCTGGGACGAAGGGGATGGTGGATTCGTTTACCAAGTGCTGGTTTGTTCCTCCTGTGTGTCTTGATGATTGCGTGGTCTAACGGAGAATAGGGCAAAAGAACTTCCTCCCAAGTATGGATGCACTGTCAACGCCATCAGTCCTGGTCCTACCAAGACCGAGGGCTTTGCTGCTGCCGGAGAAGAGCAGATGAAGACTCTCCAGCCGATTATTGACCAGACACCAGTTGGGCCCAGGATGGCAGAGCCGGATGAGATTGCTTTTGCCGTGGGGTTTCTGTGCGAAGAACGGGCTAGGTGGATTAATGGAGCTCATATCGTTGCCTCTGGAGGGCTGTTTATTGATTAGGATGGATGATACAATAGTATATTGTCAGAAAGCCTCTTTTATTCAAGGCAGAATAAAACTATAAATGCTAAGGGGTAACTCTATTAAAAACACAGAAGAAAATCGTTTTCACCAACTTTCCAAGATCCATCATCCAGACGGGATATATCTCGTAACATGGTAGATGCAAGTGAGCAACAAGGTCCAGACCCGCTGTTCAAGAGGACAAAAATGTCATGTTCAATCATGTTCATCCCTCTCAGGCTTGGATCTGATATGGGTGCTCTGAGGGATTGACTTAGTGTAATCCCGACGCCTTCAATATGGCATACATGCTATTTACCTGGATCATTACTTCCTTACTCGTCTGGCATGACTGACCAAATTTTCAATCACACCCTCAAACGCCTCCTTTTCACTGACAAGTCCATCTCGTCGCTTGAGCCAATACTCTAGAACCGTGCTGGCTCGAAGTGTGACTTGCTCCAACTCTGTGACATGACCTTTTAGTTCGGGTTCAGTGAGCCCACCCAACGCCGCATCCGTGGTTGCACATAATCGTCGGACCGCAGATAGATCCAATTCAGGTGGTGGTGCATCGCGACGGCGTGACGTTCTCGATCGACTTGCTGTACTTGACGTGCCAGCGTTCTCAGGGCCACCTTGCAAGCCATCTTTTTTGGCTTGACCTTGAGGGCCGTCAAGGCTAGTGCTTTCTGAGCCGTCCAGATTGATCGACGGCAAGACGAGCTTCTTTTGTTTTGACGCCGGAAGGATCTCATCCAAATCAACAGGAACCCCTAACGATACCAGGAACAGTCGGCGAATTCGAGACTTGACCCAATTCTGGGGTTGCAAGGGGGGAGGCGCAACAAGTTGGGACCACAAGGACAAGGAACGTTCGGTGCTGAAGATGGCAGATGAGTTCGGAATGGGTTCAACCGGAGGTAGTGAGGATACGTTTTTAGAGGCGGGGAAGAGATCGTCGAGGGGAGACTCCAGGGCAGCAAAGAGGTGGGGAAGAGATCTAAAGGTATCAAATTCTACAAGAGGAGGCTGCAAGCCATCAGCATCATAGGTTAGGCACGGGGGACAAGTCCACCTACGACTGAAGGAGGGGGAGGTTGCGGAGGATTCACGTCACCCTGATCCATGTTCTCGGAATCAGCGATCTCTCCTTCCTGGAATCCATCGTCAAAGTCCCCGAAATCGTCATCTCCCATGTCGTCTTGTTCTTCCGCAAAGTCATCAAAGTCATCCATAGGTGCTTCATCCTGGGAGGGCCCTGGGTGGGTCGCGTTCTCTGTGTCAACATTGCCAGCATCATCATCGTTAGAATCATTGTGATCGTTGTTGCTTTCCGTCAAGGATGGCTGATCTCGGTTTTCTGGGCTATTTGACAGCGAGGTCGTCGAATCTGAATTGGTCAATCGTTCCCTGACATCCTGTGCTTATGAGGGTTAAAGTAAAAGGCCTTACCTGGGACATCCTGGATTGTCTCAGTCGAATCCGGCAAAGCATCGCTGGGACTTCTTTTATGCGCTCGCTGGCGTGGCTTTCCATCCTCATTTGGAATGGAATCGACACGCGAAAGAAGAGTTTCCGGCACATCCACATCCGCGGCGTTGGGCTCACTTGCTTCCGCACTGGGTGACGGCGGCTTGTCGTCAGACTCTGGAACCGTCGTCACAATATCAGGCACTGCGTCTGCCTTGCGCTGTTCATATGCAGCTGTTCCCGGGACTTCGCCATGTGCTGGTTCGCTGGGATCGATCTTTTCGACAAGTGTTCGGGGAATAGCCCCCGGACTTGGTGAGCGGCCCTGCGACCCCGCAGCAGAATGGCTTCTACTGCGCGAGCCCTCGGGGATCACTTCAATCTCATCGGGGACAGCATCCTGTCCTCTCTTCTCATACGCAGGGGTCCCGGGAACGTCGCCGTGGGATGGATCCTCGTCCACTTTCTCGACCCGAGTCCGCGGGACAGGGGATGTGCGACCGGAAGGCGAACGGGAATGAGAATGTTGATTGCCCTCAGTGGCGTCTGAGAAATGTTCTTCGTCGCTATTAGACGCTGTTAAGCCACAGTGAGTCAATTGCTCAATTGGTCGTTAAAGGGAGATATCCAAGCCATACCAGATTCCTGAACCCCGATGTCTTCGCCCTCGAAGCTCTTGCTTGGTGGCTCCAAGTACGGACTGGACGGACGGGAGTGCCGCTCCGACATTAGGACAAGTCAATATGCAAAAGGCAGGTCATGTAGACCAGAGTAGTAATAATAAATAGCAAGAGGTGTTGGTACAGACAGCAATGAATGGTAGAATGTATGGATGACGATGCTGTTGTCGCTCTCTTGGCCGGGTTCGATCCGAGTCCAGAACGCATGCCTGAGGCACTTTACATTTTCTGCCTTAGGCTGCAAAGCTAGACGCAGCCGCCGAGCCAAGCGCGTTTCCTTTCACTGAACCTTTGGAATCGGCATCATATCATTATCATCATCATTATTGAATAGTTGCTGGACGGATTGGGCTACATTGGTCCAGCACAGTCTCTTGAATCGCAGACCCAGACTCTCCAGGTCTTTTTATCCCCGGGCGCAGTGAGTTTTTCCCCAATTGTTTTCGGGCGCCGTCCTGGACTGACCGGTGTTTTTCTTTTTTTCCTTCCCACCAGGGCAGCCCAGTTGATTTCTTTCTCGCCTTCCCTCACTTTCCAACGCCATGTCCGGTACCTTCTCTTTCGGCGCTCCTGCCTCTAGCGGAGGCTCTGGTGGTGGTCTTTTTGGTTCTGCCAACGCCAGCAACCCTTTTGGTTCCAATCAGAGTAGCTCCAACACCGGTTCGGGAGGTGGTCTCTTTGGAAATGTAGGAGCGTCGACTACCAGCGGCAGCTCGACGCCTTCGCTTTTCGGAACAGCTCCTGCAGCAGGAAAGAGCTCCCCTTCGCCCTTTGGTACTGGTGCCGCTGGCAGCAGCACTCCTACGTCCGGATTTAGTTTCGGTGGTGGTCAGAACCAGTCGGGTGCTGCTACTCCGTCCTTGTTTGGCACCGCATCCCAGACCCCCAAGTCGAATGAAGCTTCTTCAGGCCAGACAAGCACTGGCGGACTCTTTGGAAATGCCGCGAAACCTGCAGGTGGTAGTCTGTTCGGCAGCGCGGCCACTCCTGCCCCATCTGGCGGGAGCCTATTCGGAAACACTTCCACCACACCTGCTGGCCCTCCACCCCAGGGATCTTCTGCTCCTCAGGGACAATCACTGTTTGGCCAGACTGCGCAGAAACCGGGCGGTCTCTTTGGAGGCTTGAACACGGGCTCTGCAGCTTCAACGACTCCACCTTCGACTGCGACAACTTCTTCTACTACACCATCGCTCCTTGGGGGAGCCTCCCAGCCGCAGTCGACCGGCGGTCTCTTCGGTTCGACCACACCAGCACAACAAAAGCCACTATTCGGCGCAGCGCCTTCAGCACCAGCGGCACCAGCAGCACCTAGTGCAGGCGGTTTGTTTGGAGCTGCCAGCAGCAAGCCGGCGGAGTCGACAACCCCCACGACTACTGCGGACAGCGCTGCCAAACCACTATTTGGAGCCGCAGCCCCTGCAGCCGGGGGTGCACAAAGCACTCAGGCGTCTTCGCTCTTCAAAATGCCATCTGCTGGTGCTGACACCGCGGCAAAACCTGCCTTCCCTTCCCTCGGCGCTCCCACGACCACAACCACTACTCAACCCTCATCCGCAACTCCTGCCACATCGAATGCTACCCCACAAAAGTCTCTGTTCCCTGCCATCGGGGGCACCACATCCTCTGCCACCCCATCATCTACACCTGCAGCAGCTCCCTCAGGAGGCTTGTTCTCCGGTCTTGGTGCCGCAAAGTCTACAGCGACAGCCGCTCCGGGTACCGCAGCCACCGCGGCCCCTACACAGCCTGCAGCACCCGCTGGTGGGCTTTTTGGGAAGCCTGCTGAAGCAGCGCCATCTACACAGGCCCCAAGCACCACCGCTACCACTGCTGAATCCTCTACAGCTCCTAAACCAACACTTGGAGCCCCATCAACCACATCCACGACAACGGGTACAGCAACGACATCGGCAACCGGAGCTACTGGCCTTGCTGCATCGACAGCTGGTCCGACACCCCCCGCGCAGTCTCGCCTAAAGAACAAGACAATGGATGAAATCATCACCAGATGGGCTACTGATTTGACCAAATACCAGAAGGATTTCCGGGAGCAGGCCGAGAAGGTCGCTGATTGGGATCGTATGTTGGTGGAAAATGGCACCAAGGTCCAGAAATTGTATGGCAGTACTGTCGATGCGGAACGTGCCACTCAAGAAGTCGAACGCCAGCTTGCATCCGTGGAAGGACAGCAGGAGGAGCTGAGTTCGTGGCTCGATAGATATGAGCGCGAAGTGGATGAGATGATGTCGAAACAAGTCGGGCCTGGCGAGGCTCTGCAGGGACCTGACCAGGAGCGTGAAAGAACGTATGTATCTCGCATTCTGGTATACTGTGGGAAAAGGTGTGCTAACATTGTTAATAACAGATATAAAATGGCCGAGAAGCTGTCAGAGCGCTTGGACGAGATGGGCAAGGATCTGACTAGCATGATTGAAGAGGTCAACGGCGCCTCTTCTACTCTCAGCAAGACAAACAAAGCCGATGAGCCTGTAAGTATATTGTTTTTGTGGAGATGTTCCTGCAGAGACTTGGGTGCTAATAAGCGCAGATCTCACAAATTGTCCGCATCCTCAACTCGCATCTGTCCCAGCTGCAGGTTATCGATCAGGGTACGTCCGAGCTGCAGGCCAAGGTCAGTGCGGCCCAAAAGAGCGGCCAGACTCTCTCTTCCCGATTTGGCAATGGCTTTAGCAGCTCCGGAATGGGTGTTGGAGGCAATGCCGCTGATGATTTCTACCGCTCGTACATGGGACGGCGGTAAAAAGGTGCGGCGTATGGTTTTTAATGACGAGGAGAAAGGGATTTATCTAGATGATTGGTATGGCAATTGTATTATCGACGTTAAGAAAGTAATTTACCCGAGGGTATTTGTTTTATCTTTTTTGGGAGGCCTTGAGTTCTTGATTTCCGACTTTGCTCTGAATTAAAACTTGTATACTGTAGGCATAGTAATGTGATGCGAATGATGGGAAAACCAACAATGAATACGATAGCATGCACTAGCATGTCTTACTAACACGAAAACTGTATCAGATGGAAAGAGGGTAGGAGAATGGAGAGTGTCTAGAATTGATTATATTGAGAGAAGACCATATTACGTTCATTAAATCAAAGGAGCTGGCCCGCTATGTCGAATATAATACAGGGGCTGGAATGGGGAGCTTAGTTCTGTTCACCACCTTGTTCCTTGGTAAGTTCGTCACTGCAGTAATTAGCTATAAATCCGGTATAAGGTGATTAGGGAGAAAGTACATGTGTTTATCCAAGGCATCCAAGTGCTGGCGCTGCTCGCCGAGCTTCTTTTTCAGAGCACGGAGCCTAACCAGAAGAAAAGTTGGTTAGTATCAAGCCATCCACTAGATATCTGACCAAGCATGTGATACGTACTTCTCCATCTCCTTCTCCCTGATGTAGAGACCCTCTTGGGCGGCTTCACGGCGCTTGAACTGGTCACTGGTGACAAAGTCAGCCACACCATATGATGATGTCATTGGGGGTGTGCACATCTCAACAAGACAGAGCACGTTGAGGGAGGGGAAGAAGAGACATACGACTGCTGAGAGCCACCAGGGCTGGGAGCGCCAGTGTCACCTTCACCCATTCTGGGGGCGAGAGCAGAGAAGGATCGGTTGATGACGGCCCGGTTGGCAGAGGAGAGAGGTCTGGTGATGCTTTGACGGAACATGATGTGAGAGTTACTAGATGATCGTGCTGGGAAAGAGTAGGAGTAGGCAGTAAGTTCAAGATAAGAGTTGGGAAAGGTCGATGATGACTCGAAGGTCAGGTCGATGGACACGAGATTATTATTATGGGAAGTCTAGATGAGCAGGCCCTGGTCCTCGTCAACAACAGCAAACGGATCCTCATTGCTGGAAGCGTCGACGGAATGACGACACGCCGGCCGAAACAGACATCATGTGATGTGTGGGCGGGCTGAGGTAAGCAGGCTGTGTGATTTTCGCACAGTCAATTTACTAACTAGAAGCGGGACGAAAATCGACCATTGCCATGATTTACAGGTGGAGATGAGGCTGGGAGATGGAGTGGGAGGAGGCGAATGGAGTCATATCCAGCCATTGAAGGGATACAGAGGATTTATGTAGCTGTATAGCCGGTCTAGGGTGGTAAACTACCAGATGAACAACCGCCCCCTTATTTTGCATGGGTCCATTTGGGTCCTGCGGGAAGATGAACATGACAACCAAGGAACGTCTAGTCATCGCCAGCAAGATCCGTTGATCAATCTATTTTCAATAACGCTCCCTTAACTCATGAAACTAATAAATAACCGTGATTTCAAAACATGCGCAAAGGAGGGAGCCTCTTGGGATTGCGCGGGACGATTGGCGGGTGTGAAATAGGGATGACGATGGGCGGCCCACCGAACCACACAGAAGAGAGAGAGAGAGAGAGGAAGAAGAAGAAGCAAGATGAAGCTGAGGCATGACAGAACAGCAAGGACAGCAGATCGGGGGAATTATTATCGATTATTGAATCGACGAAGAAGCAATAATGGGATTCGGCTTAAATATAGAACGCAGTGTATTTTTCTTCTGGCGTACTCGAGTAGATAAATTCTTGTTCTGTCTGCTTCTTTCGGGCTCCGCCTCTCAACTCCCTCCACCAGCCAACCACGTCGCTTCCCCCCAACTCTTCCCCCTCCCCGTCTTTCGCTCTCTCGCTGGCGGTCGTCCTTAGGCGTTCTGACCACTCGTACTATCTGTATCTCCCTTTTCCCACTCCCCCTCTACTCTCGACTCTCCCCCTCTCCTCACTCTCTCTTCCTCTCCAACAAAAAAAATAATACATCCCAACTCTTCTTCTCTTTCCCTCCCCGGATCTTCTTCCAACTCTCCTCCATCTCAATCTTCTTATTCTAATTCCTTCCTTTTCCTTTTTTTTACTCCAGTTTAGTCAGGTGAGAGAATATACCCCCCCTCCCCTCCTCCCTTTCCCCCATCACCAACCGCAAAAACATCTGGGGCATCTCGCGTCGTCTCGGAGATTCGGCCTTTTTTTTACCTTCATTATATATTTTTTTTTAATTCTTCGGGATCTTCGCTTGATCTTGTTACGATCTTCACCTATCCTTGATGGTCTTCTTGAGTCTTGCTTTTCTGTCCTTCGTTTATCGTCCGGGTTGCCCTTGGAAATACCTATCTGCGACAACATACATGGCTAGCCAGGCAAAGGGGAGGAAAGACAGTGCGACACATATAATAAAATGGATGTTTAACCAGGACTTGAGGGTCACTGTGGCACAATTCCTCCCGCCTGGGTGGCCTCCTTCACTGTCTATGTTTTGGGGGGTGTTACTTGGAGGGGCTCGACGTGATCGGACTTGATACATGTCGTGTTCCTTACCGCCTGGGCTTCCACAGCCTCACTTTCTGTCACGTCCATGTGCTACCCGATTGAACCACCACAATTTTCATCCATCACACTGAAGGGGAATTAATTAAGGATTCGGATAATTGTTGCTAACGTCGTGTTTATCAGAAACTTCTTTCACAATGGGTCACGAAGATGCTGTTTACCTGGCCAAGTTGGCCGAGCAGGCTGAGCGCTACGAGGGTTCGTCATCTCTTTCCCCCCCTTTACCCCTCCTCACCCGCCCAACGCCATGGTACTAACAAATTGCTCCAGAGATGGTCGAGAACATGAAGGTTGTCGCCTCTGCCGATGTTGAGCTCACCGTTGAAGAGCGGAATCTTCTGTCCGTTGCCTACAAGAACGTCATTGGTGCTAGACGTGCGTCGTGGAGAATCGTCACCTCGATCGAGCAGAAGGAGGAGTCGAAAGGCAATGAGTCCCAGGTTACTCTCATCAAGGAGTACCGTCAAAAGATCGAGGCCGAGCTTGCCAAGATCTGCGAAGACATCTTGGAGGTTCTCGCTAAGCACCTGATCCCCTCTGCCCAGAGTGGCGAGTCCAAGGTCTTCTACCACAAGATGTGCGTCAATTCTTATCAAAATGGGCTGATATGGTTTGGGTTCTGACTTGTTTGACAGGATGGGTGACTACCACCGTTACTTGGCCGAGTTCGCCGTTGGCGACCGCCGTAAGGGTGCTGCCGATGCCTCCCTCGAGGCCTACAAGAGCGCCACCGAAGTTGCCCAAACCGACCTTGCCCCTACCCACCCCATCCGTCTCGGATTGGCCCTTAACTTCTCCGTCTTCTACTACGAGATCCTCAACTCCCCCGACCAGGCTTGCCACCTCGCCAAGCTTGCTTTCGACGATGCCATTGCTGGTAAGTTGAAGTCAACTAGTCATTATTACGCACCAGAGCTAACGTGCCACAGAGCTCGACACCTTGAGCGAGGAGAGCTACAAGGACTCCACTTTGATCATGCAGCTCCTCAGAGACAACCTGGTAAGATGCGAAATACCATTCAATACTCGACAAATACTAACATCATTTAGACCCTCTGGACCTCGTCTGAGGCTGAGCCTGCCGCCGAGTCCGGTGCTCCCGCCGCTGAGAAGAAGGAAGAGGCACCCGCCGCCGAGGCCGACAAGCCCGCCGCTGAGTAAAGAAGAGATAATAAAGGATTCGCGTCCGAACATGGATGGAGGGACTAGACAGGCCTCTTTATCGGCGCAAAAGGGCAAGAGTGACAGAGAGTAAAGAGGAAAGGAACAAGAGGCGTTTTCATTGCATTGTCTCCAATGCTGTCTAGCGGGAGTCTCTTAACTGAGAAGCCCGCACGGACGGACGGAGACTCAGCTTTTGCGAATGCTTTTTGAATCCTTGCATCTTCTATTCGGGTTTCATATTGCTTCCTTTAGGCGTACCTGGTATTGCTGGTGCACGTGTTCGCCATTTGTGTTATTTTTCTTCTTTTCTCTTTTGTTTTTTTCTTTACCATTTTGCCTATTGCCTCAACTACCCAAAGAATACCTTTCCCTTTACTCGCACTCTACACCAGTCAAATCAGTTACCCAAGACCGTTGACTATTGTCTCGAATTTTGTCTTGGTTTTTTTTTATCTATTTTGTGCCATGCGTGGCGTTTGATTCTCCACCTTAGCTCGAGTTTAGAAGTCAGGCAGCAGTGGCTTATCAAAGAAGTGAAAGTTCAAACAAGCATCATCATGGCACTTCGTAGCTGAATCAACATAGTAATTAGACACTTGACTAGATGAGGCATCCACCCTAGAGCTGTCAATTCATTGCAGACAAATCACGAGTCAGCTCTACCACCGTCAGCCTGTATGAAATAAAGCTAAAATATTAATTTTCATGAATCTCCGGTAGATCCATCGATCACTGAGTGTAATATCCGGGGGTCATATAGTTGGATATTCAACAAAACCCAACGCCATGACTGGTGTTGGCTGGATGGGAGATGGATACTACTTAAAACGATAGACAGCCAGAGAACACAGAATGTATATCAGATCTGGGTATATCAGTACTTAAGGCTGTGACTGATCTGCGAATGAGTACTTAGAAAAAGAGTCATACTCTTTAAATGGTTTATGAAAGTCAGAAAATGTCCCCTGCCTACTCTATTTCTAATAACTAAAAAATAGAGACTGCTCTTAATATGAACATCAAGAGAAAAGCGTCAAGTCCTACTTTTTATGTACCCACGATTAACTAACTAGCCAGGAATAACTATCTAGATAGAATGACTCGATGCCTAATCCCTTTCTATATCTATCCTTACTAGCATTGCTAACTACTAGGTATCATCGTCTAACATGTCGAAACAACATAACAACCAAGTAAGTAACTAGAGAAGCAACTTTCCAGGCAGTGCTGACAATTGATATTAAGAGCAGGTATAGTGTTTCATTTATCTACATATACACACAGTATCATAAGGTAGTCATTATCATATACGCAATGTCTTGAAGATATCGATCAATCTGTCTTAGCCAACCTCAACAATATGAACTTACTCAAACAACCCAGCCCACCAATTAATCACTCCCCCCTCAAACCAATCCTCCCAAAAACGAAACAAAAATAAAACCAAAAAAAGAAGACTCTCCGGGTAAATCACCCGCTGTATCAAAAAAAAAAAAAAAAAAAAAAAAAAACAAGCATCATAATTGAGACATGAAAGGATCGACAACGCCCACGAACATGACAAGGAAGTTGGGCCAACTGTACAGTAGACTTGACTTAGACTAAGACCACAAGACGGAGATTACACCGCTACTTCGACTTTGAATTTATTTCAGGGTCCATTCCATTTTATTCCTTTACCCCGAGCCGAGGTAATTAAATTAATCAGAGTAGACCTAGGATATCATATCGAATCCAACATAATACTATGGAATAAGGATGAGGATGAGGATAGATGAGTACGAGTAAGCATCTTGAGTGAGATAGAGTAAGCTGGTGGCTGGTGGAGAACAACCAACGCCACAACGTCACTGTTGACTGTTCCTGTCAGATGATATCACCATATTGATTGTTGACTATTGACTCTGTTGACGGATCTATACGGACTATACGAAGTACTGTAAACCACATGGATATTTAACATGTTTAATTTGCTATCGCTCGCTTTCTGGGTATGGCAACGGTAAAATGGTCTTCAGAGCCAAACGATAAACAGACAGAGAAATCGTCGAACCTGGACGAGACAAATGTACAGACGAAAAATACACAAAACAATAAAAACAAACCTCATTGTCTGCTCCGTGAAAATGCTTGCCCGCCATTTTGTTGACCATGACAACAAAAATGTGTCCAGTGCGGCTCCAAAGTCATTCCAAGTCTAAGTGTTCCCAGTCCCAACGCCGAGCGTGCTATGCCACAAAAATACAGATGACCTCCGGTGGATGAATGATAACGCCAAAGGACATATAAGAGATAAGAAAAGAAATTAAGAAAGCCCCAGGGTCAGTATGAACAAAGAAGCTAGGCCGCCAACGGAAGTTTGCATGTTCGACTTGGGGTCGGATTGGTGCGAGGCGTTGTCATGGTTGTGCGATGTTTTGCCGGATGATCAGCCAGCGGGATCGATCTGGGGATCGTGCATCGAAATGGTTGCCAAGGCGTGGGGGGAGTCCCTGGGTAACATCACACGGTATGCCATGATGTCACAGGGATGACTCCCTTGCCTTTTGAGCATCATATGAACATTCTCCATAAACCGGGTGGGAGGAAACGTGGCAAGGGTGTATGTAATGTAAACGGTTGAATTATAAAAAAGGAAAACTGTGTCACAAGTTTGAGGGTATTGAACGATGTCAGGGCGAAAAACTCGTTGCGGTGGCCAAAACGCAATCAATGGAAGGGTGTAAGATTGACAGGTGTAGTACGGGGGGGATGGCCACTTGATAAATTGCTGCAGATGCCACTTCCAACAATGACTCCTCCAAAGCAGCAGTGGAAAATAATCCCAGTCGGTGCAGGCAGAATGCATGTGATGGCGGTTCGGAATCATCCGGTCTGGGTGGAAACACGTTTGGTCGTATGGCAGGATGTGGCATGGCTGATGATGGGGTAGAGGAAAATAAAACGACTGGCGTGATCCAACTGAATATACTATCCCATTTCTGGCGCCTGTTTTCTCCGATTCGTCACTTGAAAGCAGCGTGATCCCGATTGTGCCTCGATTCTACCGCCTAGGACGCTGAAGTGGCGTTGGCGTTATTTCTGCGACTTTCGGGCCTTGGTGCTGGTTCGCGGCAGATCGCTCTTGGTCACATTTCGAGTCAATCCACCAATGTAATCCTGCAGGAACTTGTTCTCGCTTTCCAGCTTGTCGTGATCCGATTTGACCGCCTCGATGCGCTCCGCGAGAGCCTGGAGAGAGGACTGAAGGGCTTTGGCTTGTCTAAACGAGGGGATTAATTTCGATACAACTTGTTTCCAAATGCGAAGGAATACTCACTCCTGCAATGTCTGACGTGCCTCCTTGCCCAGGCGCTCCAAATCAGCCGAGTTACGTCGGGGACTCATGGCACGCGCATCATCCGGGGGAAATTCCTCCTCCTCGATTTCGATCTCAGGGTGGTCTCTTGGAACTAGTATCGACGCACTGGGTTTTCTGCTCGCCATACGCGGGCGCTCGGAACGGCCTCTACGCTGTTCAGTTTCGGCGTCGGATATGGAAGAAGAGGACGAGAGCGAAGACATGTGGGCGCGACCGGCGTCGTTGGGCTGGGGTAAAGTAGGAACGGGATCGGAGCCGTTCATATTGATATCTGAAGCCATAATGTTGGCGGGTTGTGTGGTGGGATTTGGCTTTGGGTGGTGGCTGACTAAAAAAAAGCTTTTGGAGGTTTGTTTGTGGCGGTTGTCGAGATCCGAACAAACAACAACGATATAGAATCTAACGACCACGATCACTACCTCTAGCGATGCAGGCCTCTGCAGTTCCGCTGGAGGTAGCTACCGGGGTCGGACGAGGTTGAAAATAATCCAAAGTGATTTTTTAAGAAAGGAGTACAGGTTTCCCTTAGCCGACCAGGGGAAGGGAGAACAGGAACGAGGGGAGGCGAGTTTGGTGGGTGGTGGAAGTTTGGTAGTGGTTAAGAAAAGGCGAGTCCCAACTTTGAAGAGAGGGATGGATGAAGCAATTCCCGGAGACGGTTTGAATTTATTTTGAATTATAATTTTTCCCGGAAGAAAGCTGAACGAGAAAGCCAGATGGTGTGGTTTATCCGAAAACGGGCGACACGAAAAGAACGGATCAAACCGGGGGGTGAAAGAGGAAGAGGGAGAACAGTTTGACAAGGGATTAGTTACTGCTGGTATAATTTGGCGACGATCTGAGTCGAAATGAAAAGAAATAAAAAAACGATGAGGATAGAAAAGAAACGGGGGAAGAAAAAAAAAGAGGGGAGAGAGAGAGAAGAGAGAGGGCGAGAGGAGAGGAGAGGAGCAGAGATGAAAAAGGACTTTTAGTTAGTGTTGGGTTTTAGTTTGAGAGGAGAGGCACAGAGCAGCAAAAGAGCAGCAGCGAGAGGGACTCGTGGCCGCCACTTGGGCGTATCGTCACGTACAGTACGGCTCGGTACGGTACGGTTCGGTGAGCGGTAACGGCCTGGTATTGGTTACGTCTTAGGCGGGGAAAGGGGGGCACTGAGAACTACACTGCCTACAGTACACTCATTCATATTATTATTACATATATCCTTATTAGGGGAGTAGTATTACTATGTACTCTGTAATCTGTATTCTAGTTGAAGTCTGTCAAGACCAAATTTGCATCACAAGCCCCTGATAGACGATCCATTCCCGTGGATTTTTGTTCTTCGACGGACTAAAAGGAGGTGAAACCCGACAGGGATGCGCCGGCGCCGATCAGCATCGGAAACATCTCTCCACCATCCTGGGTGAAGATCTCGATATGTATTGATATTATTATTCGAGTGCAGCTGCATTATTCTACATCACGCATGCTATGTAGAGTTCGAACACGGAGTTGCTACCACTTGGTTTGATGGGAGCATCACACATCGCCGCAGAGATGTTGTTACTCCTACACGGAGGTTCGTTGTATACGACTCCGACCGTGGAAACCCCCCCAAACGGGAACCGAAGCAAACAGAAATTTTCGACCCGATGGCGCTTGGAACCAACCATGGCCCTTGCGCTGATCAAACAGTATCTGAATTTGATTGAATATAGTAATAGAAGAGAAGAGAAGGAGGCAAAGACGATCGAAAGAGGCAAAAAGAGAAAATAGCAAGAGAAAGATGGAAAGTGGGATGACGGCATTTCAGCTTGATCTGTTGATGATCGGTTGGGGGCACGTCATTGCCCCCGGTACGTCATGGGCAGTGTAGAGTCGATCAGGAATTCAGGGTAAGTCTTCTTGATCATCCTTGACTGATATTTCATATTTTGAATCATATGCAAAAACAGAGACAAAAGTACGATCATGCTTATCCTCTGTCGAGTCCACCAGTCGAATGCGTTCCTGGCCTCCGCATCAGGCGGATCGCGTGCATTCATGACTCCAGTCACTCCACGTCTGTACTCTGTACTGTTCACTTTCTCATCATCTTCATCATCTCATCATTGTATTCATCTTCATATTCAAATAAAAATAGATGATGAACTGGATGGACAAAACAGAAGATGAACTGGCGCGTGACTGTAGCTCCACAGACGGAACGGCAAAAGGAAGAGCATCCGCAGCGAATAAAACCGGCTCAATAGCCTCAAATCACCCCAAAGCAGAGAGTCGGACTGGAGAGATGTACAGTACATAGTAGTACAGTAATCTGTAGCCCAGCAAGTGCCGATCTGCAGTCGGCTACCAGTTCCTCTCCACCAAGACCCTGGGTGGCTTCATCACGTTCCACGGTCGGTAAAATATTAGAAAATAAATACTCCATGTTATATCCATGGATACCAATCCAGTATCTCCTCCGATAATACTGATAGTCTGATACTCTACATAAGATACAATCATACACCAGGGTCTGAAGGATGATAGTCGGCACTTGTCCGAATATTCGAGAAAGCGACACAAGCGCAGCAAAGAATCGACTATTCATTAGTTTCTGTTTCAGCTGCGAATATTTCATGCCCAATGCACTCTTTCTCTTTCTTCGCCAGTCGTACAATCGGGCAATAATGCAGCCCCCGTCGACCTTCTGGAATGTTTTAATTTGATTTAATCGGACCCGGTGTGCAGGTAGACAGTTAACGGTTATCCACATATTATTATTATAATAATATTAATTTTAAATCGTTATTAAATATTATAATGTATCTGTACACCGCTGTTCCATCCATTCCGGATAAAAGAGAGGCCCATGCTAATGCGTTGTTATACCTTGCTCTAGTTCGTGGAGAGTAGGCATTACAACATCCCATCCCATCCTGTCTGTTTCTTGATGACTTGTTTTGTTTTGCATTTTCTGTCGCATGATCGGACTTTCGGGGATCATCGCCGTCTCTTTATTAGTATTGATATTAGTCCATCAGGGGGCTTTCTAGTGGTGTGGTCGTCGTGGATAGATCGGCATTCTTCTTTGTTGGCCGTCTTCAATAATCGGTAATAGTCTCTTCTTTTTTTTAATTAAATATTTATATTCTGTAGTGGGCAGTAATTCGTTCTATTAATCTATTACATGGAGTGCATTAGTATATCTACTAATCAGTTCATGCGGTTTCACTCCATGCACACCCTTGCTGGTCTCTACTTCATACATGAATACATAGTAACCTCGGTCTCATTATTCATTGCATTGCAGTATAATACTACTTCACCATCTACAAGTAATCCTCAGCTCAATGCATGCATCTCACCGCCAGATTCTAACCTGCAGCTATCGTAACAATACATATACAACTCTTCCGGATTCTGCTACCACAGCGCTGGCGTCGTCTCCCACTGGTACAATGCTCGCAGCACTGCAACCCCCCCGGATTGTGTCTCCACTGTGCGACCTCCTCCTCGATCATTGACGTCCATCTGGTTTACCCCAGACGTCCTTGCTCCTTCGGTCCCCGACTGTGCTTCCGTCGGCTGCCTCCCCCGTCTGTCCACGCTCTCAGGTCGTCTGCGCAGTGCCCCGAACAGCTCTTCTGCCCCCTTGACTCTCCCGCCACAGTTGCGGTAATCCACTGCACCAGCTGGCAGAGGACTGCTCTCCGTGACCAGGGTGGACGCGGGGTACTGCTGACCCCACCACGCTCCAAATTTGCCATCATTGTCCAGGGTCACCAGCGCTGCTTCGGCATTGTGTTGGATCCAGGGTCGATATCCCCGGCACCGACTCTGGTGCAGATCATACACAATCTTCCACTCACTCTCCGAGGTCAGGTTCGCATAGGCGAGAAACCGCTCTTCCTGCGGCCGAATCGCCCGACAGAACTCCGCGAGGTGGTTGAAGAATATTCCCTTGAACGTGTGGCCGTCCTGTGTGCAGGTACCGGCCGAATCGCACGCTTCCTCCAAGACGCCGCCGCGTCCAAGACCTGACCATTCCCTGCTAGACTGGTCGGCCCACCCTGTGGCCCTGATAACCTTTTCCACAAGCTCGTGCCCATCACGCAGATAGTCATAGGAGGCTGTGGCCAGCCAAAGCCCCCTTAGCCCACTGAGAATCACTCCCTGGTTGTATGTGTAGACCATCGTGTTGAGCTCGTCGCACTTGCGTGTACCTGGTTTCTTTATGTTCTGCCAGCCATTGATGTGAAACCCGTCTGCATATAAACCACCAGGACCTATCATTTTGGAATTCTTGAGCCAGTCATATCCTTTTTTGGCAGCTTCCAGATGGGTTGGATTGTGCGGGTACTCGTCCGACGATACATCCACATTCACCATGAATGGAAAATCAATCGAATCTCCCGGGTGGTACAGGTACATCCCGATACTCGCTGATATCCACAACTCATTCGTGATAGCATTCTTGTATGGGGTCAGATACGGACTCCAGATCATGCCACCATCACACAGAAAAGTATCCCACCCAAAAGACGCAAGCTCGTAGAAAATCCGCGCTCGATGAGCAGCAGGAACCCGGAGCTGCGTGCCATGCCACGCCTTGTCAGAAGTCAAGTTGGACTCGTAACGCAGATCTGAATGCAGAACCTGAAACTTGATACTCTCCAACCACCCCAGTACAACCCACAGCATATCATCATTAGCCTGCGTCCTCAAGCTAATAGCATTTTCACCAAAGTAGAAAGCCGACGTCTGATCGAAGAAGCGACTGACAATGTTCTCCAACACCACCTCACCCCGCGCCATCGTCGTCTCCTTCAACTCCCGCTCTTCATCACCAGATAGCTTCGCAAACGCCGTATCATTCCCCGACGAAGTGAGCGAAGAAAGCGTAGCCGAAACCTGCGTCCCGACAACCGCAGCCGTCCAGTCAATACTAGTCGGCCACGTACCCCGCCATAGCTCAAAATAGCCATCCTGCATCACATTCAGCGCGTGAAGCAGGCTCTTTAGCGTACTCGAGTTCGAGGGGACGTTGGCGTGCGATGGGTCGATTTCGTCGAGCACTGTCTGCGCGGGGGAGTCGTGCGGTGACGGTGCGAGGACATTTTGAGGAGGATGCGCCAGCGCATTTGCCCCAGAAGAGATCGAAAGAACGTATAAAGAAAGTGATATAAATATAGACAATACCATGGTGATGGCTCTGTCAAGCACAACAAGACTGCCGGGCGTGCTGGAACCCGAAGGTGGTCGCGAAGTGTTGTCCGCGAACGTTGATGTGTCGCAAGAATCAGGCCGCAGAGGACCGACTCTCCAATAGCATAAGGATAGGCAAAGATGGCCTGTAAGGCGATAGATAGGAGAGAGAAAAAGGCGACCTGCGTCCAATTGAGGGGGAGGGGGAGGATGAAAGAGGAAGAGGCGAAGAATGCTGAGGATAAGAAAGTCAAGCCTGACGGAGCTGATCCATACTTATTCTCTCCATGCGGGGAAGTTACAAGGCAGGCCGCAAACGGATGACCCACCATATAGTTTGTGATATTGACATATTGATTTAATTTTTTATATCGACAATGTTTGTCTCTAAAGTTGATCATGTGTATAGAATAAGACATTGCCAAGTTTCATCAGGTCTTATGATTTATCGGGGGATATCTTGTCATGCTACAAGACCAACAAGAGACAACACCCTCTCCATACTACTCAAAGAACAAAGACGGGTTACAATCGAGATCATCAGACATTATCACACGTCTCTTAAGATAGTCTGAAATGAAGATAGAAGAGAAGAGAGCCATGTTTCCCTCTCACAAGAGACCATCCTCCTACTCCGAATTGTGACTCGCTTTAAAAGCGCAATTACGCAAAATCAATCCTAAGATCCTGACAGTTTGGGGAATATCCTGATTTTGTAAATCAAATGTTCTGTTCTAGAGTCAGTTAGCAAATATCGTCAGACAGAATGTGATGTTAGAGCAGACATACCACATTGTAAACAAGTCACGGCGCCGACATATATCTCTCCTTTGACTCTCATCCCCCCAGAAGAGACAATGCCGGCGACACAAGCCTTTTATAGCCTCATCCATCCTTCTGATCAACAATGAAACCCATAATCCTCAACCTAAACAGCCGGGAGAAACAGTAGCCGGACCGGTCGACAGGTAACAGCAACCACAAATAAAATGAAAAGCCGTTGCTTTTTTGGGATGGAGAAAGAACCATAGACAATTAATCAATCAATCAAATTTCATGCAACAAAACACCCTCATTAAAATTTATTCCTCTAGTCTCTCTTGTCAGCGCCGGGGCTGCGACTCCTCTCGCGACTCCTGCTGCGGCCTCGTCCTCCACGGCCGCCGCCACCATTTCGCGGTCCTCCGGCTTTCCCTTTGCCTGTCGGGGGAGGTCGCACAAAGGCGTAGTCGACCTGGATTGTTTGGTCGAGGAGCTTGGCTCCGTTGAGGGCTTTAATGGCTTCCGTGGCTTCGGGGAGGGTGCTGTATTCGATCAAGGCGTATCCCTAGTCTAGTTAGCATTATCCTAGCACTTCTACAACAGCAAAAGACTCAAGATTCAAGACTCAAGCTTGACTCAAAACACCCAGAAAGCTCAACAAAACACACCTTAACATAACCCGTCCGACGATCCAGATTCAAATTGAAATTCTTAATCTCCCCATACTCAGCAAACAAATCCGTCACGTCCTCCTCAGACGCCTCCTCGTGGATATTCGTCACAATCACAATCCACCCCTCGATGCTGCGCACCGCGACAGCTCCAGCGTCCGTCCGCGGCTCAAAGCCAGACTGCGCGGGGGCACCTTCACCTTCAACTTCAACTTCAACTTCGTCCTGGGCGACGGGGGGGTCGACTTCCATTTCGCCGGACATTTTCGTTTTCGTTAATTAGGAGTAAGTTTATTTTGGTAAGAGGTATAAGGGGGGAGGTGAGATTGGGGAGGGGCGCGAGTTTCAATAGGCCTTGGGGCTTTTGTTCTCGCGATGTCCCAGCATCACCGAATCTGGGCGGTGTGATTACGTAAGTATTTATATGGACTACAAGTGACGAGGATAAGAGGGACCTAGGGTTATATAGTGATTTTACTGTTATTATCTGGGTGTTTATTGGTTTATTTAGAGAGATATTAGTTAGCTGGATGAGCATGCTAAATATTGTGATTTGTGTTGACTGTACGTTAGGGAAATGTCTATCAACTCATACTTCATCTAGAAATTCAAAAGAGAAGTAGAGAAAGTGCGAGTATATATACAACTCATAGCTATAGACTTTCAAATGAAGAAAGATGAACTATTTTGTTTTAACTGTTCAAAGCTGTAGTGACTGAGGGAAAAAGTGCTCTGCATGGCGTTGATATAGCCCAAATAAAAGAGAAAGAGTTAGGTCTATCGATCTGGATATTTCGATATTGCATTCTCTAGACAATATTTAAGATCTTCTACTTTGTATGTATGCGTAGCTTCTATATATCTTCATCTTCATGTAGTTATCATATAGCCCATAAAACTAATTTGAGCAACCTCAACCCTAACAGAGAAGCTGATGACATATTGGCAAGCGAGAAGAAGAGCGAGTGAATGTATACCACGGAGCTTTCCATGCAAAGAGGGAAAACTTTTACATCTAGAGCCAGTCGATCAGCAGAGTAGCAGAGCAGTGAATAAAGCCAGTCACCATGAGCTCGCAACACTGGACTCTCAACAATTCCAATTCCAATCTCAAACCTACCACCAGTATTCCACTCAATCCAAATCCTCTTCAAAGCTCTTTTCAAAAACGTATTGAACTTGACACAAATACCCAAAGATGCGCTGGTGAGTACCTACTTGCAACTAAACACCCAATCCCAACTAACGATATCTGATATCAGCGACGACCCCAAATGCGGCTGCCAACCAGCGCCCAAAAAGCCACTCATCCCCCCCGCAATCCAGATGTACCTTCGCGGGCCCGAACCAGGCCAATTCAAAGAACTCCACCAAGAAGGCGCCGAGATAGACATCATCTTCGACTTTGACGAGCACCTCATGGCGATCCGCGAGACGATCGAAGACCACACCCGCAAATACACCTTCAGCAGCACCTACGTGCGACTGGGCGTGCACAACACGCGCTTCGTGAATCTGCAGGGGCTAGCAGATAACTCGCTTCTGCTGACGCTGCGGATGAAAGCTTCAGCCTGCGCGGAACGGGGCGGGGGGTTGCGATTCCGTGAGAAGGTGAGCGGGTTTATACCCGAGAAGAAGAAGAGTCGGTTGCGGTGGGACTTGTACATGTGTGACTGGCCTGAGAGGACGATTCAGGTGCTTATCCCTGAGGACCGGACGACGGGGTGGAAGACTGTTGCGTTGGTTTTGTTGGCGTTTCAGAGGGTGACGATGGAGAATTGGTGTTGTTTGGTGAATATGAAGGATGAGCCGCCGATTGCTGGGTTGGACTGGAGGGAGATTGAGGCGGATACGCAGCTTGATATGGAGAAGAAGAAGGGGGGTGATTTCGCTGTTGAGGAGGTTGATATTAAGACTTGATCTTGGGATGGGGGAGACGCTGCGTTGGTTGGAGTGAAGAATGGCTTGCTTATGAGGGATGATTGAATCAGAACAGAGTATCTTATTGGGTGCATTGGTCTAGATTATGATTCACGAATTCGAAATACTTCATCTATAATTGACAATTCGTCTATATTCGCTGTAGTAAGGAACTAGCGTCTATTAATGTGAGTCCTTGAAACAGTAAGACAAGATCGAAATGACACTCACATCCAGATAAATAATCCAAGATTCGGTTCATTGTACATCCGCTCAGAGATCTCTATTAGGCCAGACATAGCGCCAATAATGCTGTCGCAGCAGCTTGACCGGGCCCTTAGGTATACACTTGTTTGCTAGAGCCATTGCAGACTGAGTATAATCGCCCTTCCATCCATGAGCGACAGCATAGTCCAGAAATATTTGCATCAACTCAGTACTCCAATTTGTCGCAGCCATAGCAAAGATAGTGTAACCATTAACCTCGATCAACGGGTCACCGCCATACTCGAGTAAAATCCGAACACCAGCCCTGCCCACATGACTTGTGGCAAATTCCAAGGGGGTTGACCAGCCGAGGTCTTCCTGGAAGTTTGGATTGCCACCGCGACGTAGGAGAAGCTCTAATGCGGCTTCAAAGTTAGGCTGATGTTTGAATTGGACTGTCAATAGTTGTAACAGAGATCTGCCACTTTGACTCGAACACGGGCATATGGTGTTCGCATCAAAGCCTCTGTCGAGAAGGAGTTGGAGAGCTGGGACATTTGCTTCAATTGCGGCTTCTGATAGCGCGAGTCCGGCCTCATAGGCGTCGGGAGGCTCATGGTTGACTAGCATCTCCACGATGGTCTGATAGCCTCTCTTGACAGCGAGTGATAACGGGGTTACGGTTGACAAGATCTTCATAGACCACGTTACTTCGAACTTGGCGTTGGCACCGTGATCCAACAACAGCTTTACCACGGCCGGATTGCCACTATCTACGGCCGAAATGAGTGGTGAGATGTTCGAAAAGATCGAGTCGATGAATTGAATCTCAGGTCGCAATCCACGTTCCAACAGTATTCGGACACACTCCTCAGAGCCACTCCTGGCTGCGGGGAAGAGCAGCCCTTCATCTTTGACTTCCACTTTGCTGAGGTCAATACCTGCATTTTCATCCAGAAGCAGTTGGAGCACTTCTGGACTACCACTTGATGCGGCGGCGAAGAGTATCTGCTGGCCTAGGCCATCTTCGGGATACGGGTCAATGCCACGGTCCAGAAAGAGACGAACAATGCTAATATGGCCTCTTTTTGCTGCCCAGAATAAGGGGGTGAATTTTTCATATTCTGATGCGCGGTCCGGGCCCTTGTGTGTTGGATCAGCGCCTTGATCCAGCATGTGCTTGAGTTTCCCTTCCAGCCCAAAGACTGCCGCTAAGTTCAGTATGCGGGGAATGTCCCTATCCCCAGCAGCAATTTTGGACTCCAAATCCATATGGTCCAATAGCTCCTCGATGATAGTAGGACAGCGACATTCTGCCACCTGCAACAACAGGAGATGGGCGTGAAAGGACAAGAAGTTATTCACGTCGGGGTGCTGTTCAATGAGAAACCGAGCCACAGCAACATGGCCCGGCGTGATATCTTGAGGCGATGGAAGTTGATGATCTCGGATCACAAAGCCCATGTCAGCGCCTGCGTTGACCAAAAGTCGCACGACATCCAGCTGGCCATTCTGAACTGCCCAGCTGAGCGGCGTCTGCCTAAATTCTCCTTGAGGCTCGTCAAACTTGCAACCCTTTTCCATAAGAAACTCGAGAGCCTCAACCTGGCCATGTTCAGCTGCAAAAGAGAGCGGGCTTTTTGTCCAAGGACCACGTGCGTAATAATCCGGATTCGCCCCCTTGTCAACCAACAACTGCATTACATCGAGATGGCCATACTGCGCAGCCCATGACATTGTCCCCCGTTCACTATGACTCCCATTCTCGTCCGGGTCAGCATCGTCAGCTGGTTGTGGTTTCGCCCCATACTCGAGCAACATGCGGACAATCCGCACATATCCAAATCGTGCTGCAAGAGACAGTAGTGTGTTATAGTTGTATCTATCGTTGAATAGGGAATTGTCATTGTCGGGCGCAGGACCATTTGCGTCAGCCCCTGCCTCAAGGAGCCTTTTTACAGTGTTTTCCTGGCCGTGAGCGATGGCCCATTCCAATGCGGCGCTTGTATCGCGCAGAGCGCTTTGGCGATAGAGATAAGAGTCACTTAGCCATACGAGGCGACGGCTGGTTTGGGAAAGTGCACTGATTTCGCTGTCGTATTCGAGGTTATCGGCGATGCACTCTATGAGTTCGTTTGGTAGTGAGAGGAGGGACATTGTTGTGTGTTGGTGTTGTTGATGGAGAAGAAAAGTTGATGAGTTGTTGCTGCTCTTTTGGACAGGTTGCGAGGCTGTGTTGGAACCAGCCCGCCTCATCTCAGATTGAATCATTTTTGATCGAGCTGTAATTAAATCAATTGATGACAGTGATGTTGGATTTACTTGAATACTAATCAGGGTGTTTTAGGATATGCAAAGAAGGAAATGGTGCCCCGCTTATCCCCTCATCCTGCGGAAAGTATGAGACAATCTAAACAAAAGGTAGCTGGAATGACAAAAATGAGTTTTTTTGTTATGGTCAATTCTTTTCAAAAATGTATACTATAGCTTGCATCTATGCTAGACATTGACACCTGAAGTAATGGTTCATTGAAGAATGATGGTTCGGAACTCTGGACGTGCCTCCACCCATTTCTTGAGATAGATATCTCCTATCCCAAGGCGACGGGCAATATTGGTCTCTGGGTCTCTTTCGATGAGCATAACATTCAAATGGATTGCATCGTGTCCCACAAGTTCCTCGTGCTCACTCTCGTGCTCAATAAACGGGTAGGCTTTTCCATGCGGGTGCCAATAGAACAAGGTATTCATGTATCTTCTCTGAGGCGATAGCTTGGCTTTGGTGTTATTCAGTTGAGTGGAATCCTTATATTTCAACTGGCAGGCCTCACAAGGAGCGGTGTGAGCCATTGGAAATTCTGGTAAACTGTCTTTTCCCTTAAGACATAGACACCCAGTAAGGTTCTCATAGTCTATTGAATAAAAAGGACTGCAGTAAGCAAATTTTCTGGGCTCTTCCGGAATGGAAAGCAAGATGAACTCAGCCAGGACCCCTTGGCGCATTTTCTTGTTGGATTGGGGTATTTTGATAGTACCTGCAAAACTGCCATCACTTGCCCGGATCCAGAAGTCAAATTCTTTTGCATATGAGACTTTTGAGGGTTCCAGATGAAATGATGAGGTATGGGCATGGACTAAAATAGATCCAGGAATAGATGCTGCACTTTGCTGGTCATCATCAGAAAAAATATGATCATTTTCACGTCCACCAAAGGCATCTTGCCAGAAGGCATCATACGTAGGCCATCGCCGGACTATATCTCTGAAATCATCGATCGAGGAACCAAGACTTAATTCAGCAGGAAATCTTCTTGGAATACAGCCTTCCAACCAAGCAAGTAATGCTGACCAGGCGACATGATTCAGTACAGTGGAATCATATTCGAATTTGTCGTCGTCACTGCACCAACCCAAGCCTTGAGCAGGAGTGCAGATGGTGATGCCTGTTTTGGACCCATGTGCTGGGATTGCCCACAAAGCAAGACCAGCTTTTGCCGGAGAATGCCTGACAACACCATCGCAGGAAGCCCATGACCAGGAGGGAAATCCATCTCTTTGTCCTCCTGGTCCTTCATCTTCAAAAAGGGATGGAACCCAAGAAATCGCCTTGTGGATATGATGAATCGGGAGTCCATAGTAGGTATCATCGCCATAAATTTTCTGTAGCACTCCAGTAAATGCACGGATAGTGTCACTGTCATAGGTAAGGATTCTTCGAGTATAATGAGTATGTGCCTCCCAGAACCTGTCCATTGTTGGCAGACAGTCTAGGTCTCGGCTTATCGACCTAGGATTAGATTCGGAATGTACATGTCTCCTTTCTCGGTGCGCATAATAAACCCCATATTCTGTGAAGAACAGGAATTGAGATGAGAAAATGGCCTCTTGGAATGTCCAGCCACGGGTGGACCATGCCGAATGATCGATAAAGCGACGCAAGTTTGGTCTGTCCTCAACCAGGAGCACATGGCCAATCTGAAGCCGTCGATGATTCCAAAATCGAGGGGAAGTCACTCCTGGCAGGCCGTAATACGCATTTTCCCCAGCGAGAGCAACCAGAGTGCAGGTGGCATGCTCGTATATCAGGCCCATGCAGTCGATTTGCTGCTGGAGATCATTTTTATCGCTCTGATTGATACACAGCTGATCAACCCACAGATATCGGACCCCAAACTCTACACATGCAACCATAGCATCTCGAATGGTCACTGGGAGATGGCCTTTGTTGATTTTGCCTTGTTGTGGCACTTCCACCGCGGCGCCCCCAAAGACATAACTGAGAGCGAAATATTCACAATTCTCAGGGGGTTCAATGAGCAGGTTCTGCTGAACATCGATGACTCTGAATCCATTCGGTCGCCAGGAATGGCTATAGTGCACTGCCTCTGTTGGTTCGATCCATGAGCACACTTTTCCCCAGTCAATGTATTCCTGCAGCTCATGTGGTGATTCAAGTACTGGTGAATGCAGTTGCGAATCCGGATCTTGTAGTGACTCGTCCATCTGGTCTGATTGGGCCCATGCATCGATGTAAATCACTTCTCCATCGACCCGCCCATGTGCACCAGTAATCGACAAGTCAATTCCGCCTGTCTTGGTCACATGGATATAATCCAAAGTCTCAAAATCCGTATGAGTTTCAATAGCGTTACTGATGAATTGACAAAGCTGGCAATCAGAACTTTGCAATTCATAATGACCAACTCGTCTATACAAATAGGGATATTCTTTATCGCCATCCAGTTTGCAACAGAAAAGTAGATGCTGAATCCTCAAGTGGCGGCAAAAGGAACAGAGTGAGAGATGCTCTGTTTCCACTGATGAACACCTGGCGCAATCATCATGAAATAGATATTGATAGAAGTCCACATCTTCTTTAAATACGACCTCTGATTCGCAGAATTTGCAAGCGGGGTCAAGCTCTTTCTCCTTCTGCAAGATAGATTTGAGTATACTAGGGGGGCTGTTGATCATTTTAGAGCAATATCGCTTGCTTTTTTTTTTTTTCTTTTTCGCGGGAGCAAATATGGTGAGAATGTCGGAGTGAAGACTTGGACTTTTCAGCTGAGTGATTATGTCTGTTGATGAGTTGTCAGGCTGTATATTGATGCACAATCCCTGTATGTGATGGGAAACATGATTGGGCGTGGCTTTGGACTTATCCCCACTCGAGGCTTCATCGTAGAATAGAATAGAATAGCAGGATGTTGGCAAAATTATATAGTATGCACCCGTTGAATTACTCAAATCTTCTTACTAGGTCTCTGATCGAACGGGAGCCAATTATTCCTAAATCTGTCCCTCACCCACTCATTCGCCGGAATATCCAAATCAATGCTCCCCTCCTTCTTCCCATACCCCATTCGTCTCAAAAACGGGCTATCCATCGCCTTCATCTTGATTTGATCACTTGGTAAGACAAAATACAGCAATCCCAGTCGATCAATGCAGGCTTGGTCTTCAGGCGGGGCAATGACACGATGCATTCCACCTTTGAAATATCCATTCGTAAGTAGATGTAGGATGCGAGCGATGTTCACGGCGACCACGCCTGGCTGGATACGGACGTGTTCCCAGTCGGATTCGTCGGTTTTTTGGACCTGCAGTGCTGCAACGGGCTGTTGGAAGACGAACGTCATGGTGCCTTTGTCTGCGTGGCCCTTAATATACGTATTCTTGAATTTGGTGTTTTCCTCTCCCGTTCTTGCGTGGTACTTCATGTACCGCAGTGAGCTATCGCAGTTGGATTCGTAGAGATGCCCCTTGACGAACTCGTCCTCGTCGTCCAGTTCCAAAATGATGGCTAGCAGTTTGAGAAGCTTGTGTGCGATATTTTCATGCATATGACGGTGGAATTTCTCAATATCGGCCCAGTACCGCTTGATCACCTCGGGTTGACTGCGTTGCTTTTCGGGGATGAATTTGGAGATGTTGTACGTTTCAAGGTTGTCATACAATCCAGGTAGAAGTTCAATCGCGCCAAGAGGTCGGTACCCGTTGTAGATGCCTTCTTCCAGTGGAGCACGGAACTTGAGGCGTTCTTCTTCAGGCAAAGAGAAGAATTCTTTTGCAATGGCGAATTGCTGGTCGATTTGTTCTTGGGTGATGCCAAAGTTGGTGATGTAGAAAAAGCCTATCTGACTGATCAGCACATATGGGTGTAGTATCAGGTAGGAGATGTACCGGTTTTATGAGCCGTCTCTTTGAGTTGAGCAGCCAGTCTCTCCTTTCCTCCTGGCCGATCGAAATCGGCCATGTCGAGGGTGATTAAATCGGCATATTTCACTATCTCTGGTTAATTTATATTTATCTATCTTATTTGTATGGTACTTACGCTTGTGCTTCGTCTCTGGGGGATGGACGTATTTCTCCAGAGGTTTTTGGACGGTTTCTGTTGGAGCGGCCATATTGATATCAATAACCGACAAAGATGAAATCGCTCAATCCAGGCTGAGTCTACCGAATAAATAGACAGAGCCAATGCTCGCTTGCGTCAGCCGCATATTAGAAACTTCAGCTGGAATGCATTCAGCTGATGGAGGTGGATCTGATCTGATATCATTGTCGCGATGTTATTGGCTGACTCGATAGTATGAGGTTCAGCTCGCCCGTCCCATGAGTTGGCCATGCCAGCCCCATTGGTCGACATACCCCAACAAATTCACGTGACATATAATCCACTAGACCGGACTCAGTAACTCAGCCATAAGAGGGAAAATGCGCTGAAAATAATAAGATAGGTTAGTTATATAGCAAGCCTTGCGCAACGAAAAGCAGATCAGGCCAAAGTGA
This sequence comes from Aspergillus wentii DTO 134E9, assembly GCF_001890725.1. Lineage (NCBI taxonomy): Eukaryota > Fungi > Ascomycota > Eurotiomycetes > Eurotiales > Aspergillaceae > Aspergillus > Aspergillus wentii. Next base: position 2,134,219 of record NW_024467835.1, on the reverse strand, counting down.
AAGGCGACGAAGCTCGACGCTCGCTATTTGCTGGATATAGTACCCTGGCGGATGCTCATTCTACATAGAGCCAACCCGCATCGCCGGTACGGAGATTCCTGCAATTGATCTTCCTCATCCTCGGACTCCGTGAGATTAGTGTCCTATCGACTGTCTTCAGTGCTTTCTCTATTAGTAGTCACTGTCTTTGGGTGGCCTGTAGTCTGCCTTTCGAGGATGGCGAGCCATGGGATCAAGATATCACGAAGCAAAGAATAAAGCGAGCCCAGGCCCGGATCTCAAGTAGAACCCTAGGCATTTGGGTGGAAGGCTACCATTTATACTGATAACCTCGAGAGTGAGCCATTACTGGCGTCCTCGTTCAACCGCAGCGCACTGAGTAAAATGCGAAATGAAACATAGGGTACCTATGTAGGCGACTGAAGATAAGTCTTCGCCTAGGGCTGGCTCACGTGCATTGGCGCGTGGATATAAATTCCAGAGTGAGTGGCGAATTGGCAGCCAGTAGTTATCTTAAACAAATTAATATAGCGCAATCTATTTTCATCTTGAACAGACCCAACTGACACTAGTTTTGAAGTAATAACACGTTCCTGATTCCTTTGACTGCATCCTTTTCATAACTCATTCTAATTCCGATTAATAATAGAAATAAATCTCAATTTCTGTGCTGCAATGGCAAAAGCTTGGCGGTGATAGTCGTGCAGAATCAAATGAGACATTGTCCATACTAGTTTTCCTTGATTTCCATGATTTTCACCGGATAGACCCGGCTCTTCATTCCGAATCTCCAGTGATTATCTTCAGCAACCGATTACAGTAATGGTTTGATTCTCCAGACTTCTATCTCTATATACAATCCTTTGTACCATCCAAGTTCTTTTCAATCTCTTCCAAGGTAGCATCCGGTTCCTGATATTTAGTCCTCGATCTGATTGGTGTTGATCCTCCGTTGGGTGACACTGGCTGGGGCAGACTGCAGCGAGCCAATCACAGCCCGGCAGACCCTGGCAGACTAACCAACGGGCCAATCAGCGGCTTATCATGACCTGCAGACCCCCGCCTCCAGTTTGGTGCCAAGACACTTTTACTGGTGGATTTAATTGTTGTATCCATCTTTATCATGGGTTCTCTCAATTTCTTCACTTTTATTTTATTGAATATTTTATTAAATAATATTTAAACAGTCATTTAGATTTTAAAATATTCTAAATTATGTATTCAAGGGGACAATCTTTCTAATATTTCCAGTCTGGAGTAAGGTTGAAGGAAGACATCAGCAAGGCGATCTAGTCCTGGTGTCAACCTCATGTCGTGCCTTGCTTGCATGTAACTTTGGATAGGGCCAACAAGTCATAACAATCACATTCATTCATCTCCATAATATCCATAACGTCTATAATGCCATCGTCTGTCGCAGAAACTAATCGAGTAGTTGGCAAATTGGCAGTAAATATAGAATGGCGCTGCCCTATAGCCTAATTGTGCCTCCGCAAAATGTCTCGCCCTGTTTTCCGGCTTTCCGATCCATGTTTTGTTTTCCTTTCTTTGTGTGAACTTTTCCTCCTCGTCTTTCTATCCTCGACTTTCCCCTGTCTTTTTTTGCCTTCACCCCTCTTTTCCTTCCTTTCCCTTCCCCCCTCTTTCTGTCACTCGTTTGGGTCTATCTCTGGGCCGTTCACTCACTTTGTCTCTGCTCCTTCGGAACCAATCCCTCGTTAATTTGCCAATTCTCCTTTCTTTATCGACCTTCCCCGGCTCTTCAGACTCGCTCTTTATTCTGACCCGCAAGTTCATTAATCTAATTTATTCCTGCCTTTAATCTCTGCTGTCTCTGCTGTCTCTGCTGCATTATGAGAAACATTTGAGTATCAATTTTACGTCTGAACTGTGCTCAATATCGCACATCGCTCGCTACCATCCAGCCCTCTACCCAACTTATAACTCACCTTCAGTCACCAAATACCTCAGGTATCTCTGCATCATGTCGCTGTACATGCTTGCCATCTCCATGCTTGGCCTGGCAGGCCCAGCATTGGCAGCCAGTACAGACGCATGGAAATCCAGATCCATCTACCAGACCATGACAGATAGATTCGCCAGAACAGACGGGTCTACAACACACGCCTGCGACCTTAAAGCAGGCTTGTACTGTGGCGGAACCTGGAGAGGAACAATCAACCAGCTCGACTACATCCAAGGAATGGGCTTCGACGCTGTCATGGTATCCCCCATCATCGAAAATATCGAAGGCCATGTTGAATACGGTGAAGCGTACCACGGCTACTGGCCGTTGGATCTGTATTCGCTGAATTCGCACTTCGGGACGCATCAGGACCTGCTTGATCTCAGTAACGCTCTTCATGACCGTGGAATGTACTTTATGATGGATACGGTGGTGAACAATATGGCTTTTATTACGAATGGGAGTGACCCGGCGACCAGCGTTGATTATTCGGTGTTTACTCCGTTCAACAGCTCGAGTTATTTTCACCCATACTGCAAAATCGACGATTATAATATCTACTCCCTCGCTCAGCGATGCTGGACAGGTGATGACGTTGTCCCACTGCCGGATCTGAAGACAGAAAATACCGAGGTTCAAGACATGCTAAAGACTTGGGTCAAAGACATCATGTCGACCTATTCAATCGACGGGATACGACTCGATGCAGCCAAGCATGTGACGCCAGAATTCTTGCCTGTATTCTATGAAGCCGTCGATTCCTTCATGACCGGAGAGGTGCTCGACGGTTCTATCGAAAATATCTGCAACTACCAAAGCAAGTACATCGAAAGCGTTCCAAACTATCCCGTCTACTACGCCATGCTGAAGGCTTTCACTCTGGGCAACACCAGCGCCTTGGTCAATGAAATCGAGGACATGAAGAATGCCTGTCCTGACGTGACAGCCCTGGCTTCATTCTCCGAGAACCACGACGTCCGTAGATTCGGCAACATGACAGACGACATGGCGGTAAGCATCATCAACCCTCACCAGGACAGACAAAGCCAAAGCTAACCCGCACCCCAGCTCGCCAAAAACGTCATGACATTCACCATCCTCTTCGACGGCGTCCCCATGATCTACCAAGGCCAAGAACAACACTTCTCCGGCTCCGACACCCCCTACAACCGCGAAGCCGTCTGGCTATCCGGCTACGACACCAACGCCCCCTTGTACCAACTAACCGCCAAACTCAACAAGATTCGCAAACACGCCATCCACATCGATAGCAAATACATTACCACCCAGTCTTACCCCATCTACCGCGGCGGCAGCGAAATCGCCATCCGAAAGGGCGTCGAAGGCCGCCAGGTCATCACCCTCCTTTCCACACAGGGCGTAGCTAGCACCCAGTACAACCTCACCATGCCCGTAACCTACAACCCAGGCACCGTGGCCATGGACGTGCTCAACTGCGTCAACTACACCGTCACCGATGCCGGCGAGCTCACCGTCAGCATGGACAAGGGTGAGCCTCGCGTTCTGTTCCCGGCTGATTTGATGGCTGGGAGTGGGCTGTGTGGCTTCGAGGCGAAGAATGTCTCCTACGTCTCTTTAGTGACGGGTAGTGCTTCGTCTGCGAGTCGGGCTTCGCTTGCCGTCGTGGTTTACTCGGCGCTGATATCGTCGGTTGTTTCTGGGTTGATTGTGTGGATGGTATGAGGTGGATGATGGTGTTTTTTTGTTTGGTTCTGATCTGGTCTTGTTTCTTTTGATTCAAGAGGCGTACTGGGGGGTTTGTCTGATACTCTATCCTTTTTATATTATATCCATTTCTGTTGTATATATTCTTTATCTATTTATGGCATGGCTTTTCATGGTCTACTAATCGGCACGCTGAGGAATGCTAATCTGACAGCTAATATGACTTTATACATATATACCAAATAATTTTACGTGAAAGTGAGAGTTCAGAATTCATGTAAATTGGTTCATTTGTTCAGAGTGGAGATTAATTAGCTCCAATCGAAAACTATGAACTAGACCGTCATCCACTTTTTCAGGATGATCTGATCTGCTCGTACCATCGGGAGGAGCGATGTGAACTAGGTATGATCCCGGTTGCTGAGTTGGCGTCAGCCGGGATCAAACAACGCTTTGCAAAATATATACATACAGAGCTAACGCCATTCGAGAGTTTAAAACTCGCGTTTCATATTAGTACACAAAGGGGAAGCACAAGATAAGCAATGTAGAATATGCATTTCCTTCCAGCTCGAGAATCGTTCATGTTCGATAAACAGTGACCAGGGGGTAGGTATGGGGGATCATTTCTAGTCGTTTAGATGATTGTTGATCCTCTACTTGCGGTTGTTGCGCTGCATGGCCAAGATCTGGACCATACGGACGAAGATGTTGATAAAGTCCAACTCGAGGCTGACGCTCTCGTTGACAACGTCACGACGAACCAGGCCACGCTCAGCCATGCGGGCGTGGTGCAGGACCTTCTGGACATCGTAGAGGGTGAAGCCACCGAAGACAGCGAGACCACCGTACAGCCAGATCTTCTCAGACCACATCAGGGCGCGAGTGGCGGTGGCGGGGAGAACCATAGGGGCGAAACCGGAGAGAGCGACAATGGTGACACCAGCAAGGAGAGGACCACCGAGGTACAGGTACTTCTCCTGCTTGGCAGTAGCTCCGACGAAAGCAATCGAGCCCATCATTCCGACAGTGTAGAGACCAGCACGGGCAAGGAGAGCCGGGTGCATGAACATCAGGGGAGAAAGAAGAGCAGCCTGAGTAACGTTGAATGCAGTCCAGAGTCCATACTTCATGACGTAGCTAATGAAATGTTAGTGCCGTTTCAAGGTAAAAAAAGACATATTTCGGTACTTACTTGTCAGGAGACGTGTAGAAAGTTCCGTACATAGTGCCAATGCTTGCAACAAGACCAAGACCAACAACCGCCCAAGGGTTCATGGCCATCATGCGATACGAGAATCCGTTCGTGTGCAAAGCTCTAGCAGCAATACCAATAATACCAATACCAAGTCCAGTGTGCAAAAATGTGTCGTTCAAGTAGCTTCGCTCGTAGTGGGGCATGCCGCCATCTTCTCTTCCCTCACGGTTGAAGATCATGTTTGTCGCGAGGATCGTTCCACCCACAATGGCCGCACCATAGACCAGGCGCTGGGTAAGGTTGCCACCCTGCGCAGCTCCGTAGGAGGGCTGCATGTAGGTCCGTCGGAAAGCATTCTGGAATGTCTGTCTCGACTTGGCGAAGATGGATGACGAAATGGGACTGGTTGGCTTAGCCTGAGAAGGCTTCAAGGGCGAGTTATGGATGAATCGAGCAGTGTTTGTAGATTTGGGGATTTGACGAAGCGCCGAACTAACGGCGAACGGGCGCCTGAGAAAGAAAGCCATGACTGACTGACTGATGAAGTTGTCGTGGGGAGAGTTGAAGGAGAGATGGAGGAGGCTTAATAAAGCAGAGCCAGCGAGGCGCAGATGATATCAGCCATTCCGGGGAGTCCGCTACGGGCGTCCGAACGTTCGAGAAGTGTAGTCACGTGGGTGCAGCGCGCATGCTTACATAACGGATTTTCGGCGATAGCGGGGGAGGGGAAGGGAATTAAGGATTATTGCCGTTGACGATGATGGTCATTCTCGGTGCTTGACGATTTATCTGCGAGGGCTGTGAATTGAAATTTCGAGAATCGTTACTGGAGATTTCTGATTATCCATCATTGCTTGTGACTCAAGGCCATCTCAATTGAACCCGCGCACATCTTTTCCCACCATGTCTTTAGAAACCATAAACCTCCCTCACCTGCCATCCTCTTCGCCAGTGCATGTTGCGCTTTATCGTGACTTGCAAAATGCACCAGCTCTGAGACAGCAGCTGTTGGCAGGAAACGCTGACTTTGAATATGCATTCATCGATGCAAGCATGGTATTTAGAACCTGCACCAGGCAAGCAAGCAATAAGTCTAACCAGAAATAAAGGTATATTCGAGGGCACATGCTCTGTCTGCAATTTTTAGAGCTGTGAACGATTACTTTAACGGACGTCTCAAGTCGCGCAATGTCCACTCGGAGATTGTCTTCTCATTTAGTGCCGCAAACAATGTGAGAGCGCATTAGACAACTCACTTTAACCTTCGCTAATGATATACAGATTGCCGATTCTTTCAGAAAATTCGGTATTGCTGATACAACAAAAGATCTACTGGTTGTTAAATTCTCGGTAACTCCTGAGGTCACGCATGAATCAGTCGCTGCGCATCTGGGACAGTCCGTGGAAGGCTCGCCCGTTCCTTTCAACGACGAAACACTATCTGAAATCTCAGACGTTGGAAAGATCAAGAAAGCTTACAAACTGGGAGCCTTGGCTACTCCTTCGAAGGCTACTCCCAACGGTGCCCAAGATGAAGAAAGGCGACGACTGGAGCTGTCTTTGATCGGCGCTATTGCATTGCGAGGCGCAACCTAATTTTACGACTTGAAATCGTTCCTTATATATGACGAGCATAACCTACATGAGATCGGACACGGTTCATCTGAACTAAGCTTGATCTTGATTGTTCAGATAGCCTTTTGGCATACTCGGCCTCGAAAGAGCTCAAAAGAGTACTTGTTGGCCGGAAGAATTGCGTTCCATGACCAACAGTCCGCTACCAACTAGGCTGTCATGGATCTTCTTACTGGTGCGAAGCTTATACAAAATTTCCTCTGAAGCTTCGAGTCAACTTTGATGGATTCAATCATTGATCCAAAGATACTAGGCGACCGGAAAGGCGTCCAATTTTGCTGCTATTGATGGCTACAATTGAAATACCGGCTGCTTTGAAAGAAACTAAATGTACATAGTACCTTCATATCCTTCAGCGTTAAATACAAAAAGCAGACATTAAAGAAAAAAGAAGTTTTGTCGCACTGAATTCCGGCCGTTGCCCTGCGAACCCATAGAAATGTCCCAAAGCGGTAATAGTGAAACTTTGCCAAGACAAAATTCGCGGAATCGCCGTCATCTTCAACTTTCTTTCCGCATCTTTTCACATTGAAACAAAAGACAATGAACTGAATAAAGGACATCATCGACGACTCTGGAAGGGCTATGGATGTCACTGACTTCAGCTATTTGTGTTGAGAGCTTCAAGAAACGCCCCGTGGCTTGTCACCATGGCCGCCGCAGATGTCATTGTCCTTGATTCTTCTTCGCCAGACAACCCTTCCTCTCGTCCTCCACCACAAGCCCCATATAGCCCAGGAAGGATATTTGGACTATCGCAATACTCGTCTCCGCCCTCATTGATATCGCCATCCCTGCTATTTGAACCCTCCTCGCGTTCCAAATACTTCCCGGTTGAATCCCCGAAAGACGACGGAAAGTCGCAGAACAACGAGAAAAAGGATAGCGAAAAACCGACCAAAAAACGAGCCCCGAACACAGCCAAGAAAACCGAGGACGGGACAGAAGACAAACCGAAACGGGGAAGGAAGAAAGCCACAGCCGACTCGCAGACTGTACTTGGTGTTGCAGAACCCAGTGCTTTAAAGTCCAAGGACAACGCGCCAAAAAAACCCGCAGGGACAAGGAAGAAGCGCACGGAAAACACGGGCAAGCGTGCTGAGACTAAAAATAAAACTTTGACTGGAAGGGTTGCAAAGGCGAGTAGTGTTCAAACGAAAGAATCTGGCAAGAAGGTTGCTGAGCCGACGCCACCAAAATCCGCTACGAAGGAACTCGATGATTGGGGAAAGGAGGGACTTAGACTGGACGCTGCTGTGAAGCGAAGATTGGACTGGACACCTACGAAGGATACTACCAAAAAAGTGTTTGAATTGGATACCGAGTGCGACGCAGGCGATAAGTTGGAACCGACCGGCGTGCGCGGTTTTGGAAATTTGCTGTCTGAATACAACTTCAGTGGAACTCCTTGCCCCCTTGAAAATCTTCAAATGGGCGAGGGTGGTCCAACAAAGCGAAGACGGATAGAGGTATGGCTGACCGCTATCCACAACATTCTTTGACCTGATTCTGATATTTGCACAGCTTGTCGATCCGAATGTCTTCCCTCCTACCAAATCCAATACCCCCGACCATACAGACAAGGCGCCAAGAGAGAGTGAACAGCCATCGGCACCACAAACCGGAAAGAACACCAAGAGACAAACAAAGAAGACAACGACTCTTACGGCTCGCATGACAGCGCAATATGCCACTGATGATACAGAAAGCTTGGATACCTCGGGAGAGAACACAGCGGTGGAGGACACTGGTAACTCTAAGCCTAAACGTAAAAGCAGAGCAAAGGCGAAGCCCCAAGAGCCGGAGTTTATCGTCTTGTCGCCAGAAGCTGCTGTCAAGTCTCTCGATGACCAAGATCTCATGTTTGGCACCTGCAGCCAGCTGGAACGGGAGGATTCGCCAACCATGATAAGAGACATGCAAACTGCAATTCATGCCTCAGAAAGCCACATGGTATCAGAGAAAATCCGTCCCAATGAGGGGACGAGTTCAAGATTTTCGTCTGGTTCAAGTGTATCACGCTTCAGTAAACCGAGAAATTTATGGTCCGTTGCTGCCAGGGACACGGATGGATCACTACTCGACGTCGAAGTTTTGGATATGGTAGACGTGTCGGATGTATCTCAAATTCCTTCTAAGGATGATACCTTGCAACATAGCCAAAATCAGGGGGAGAAAGCATTGGACTCAACGGTGATTGACAAGAAGCAAGATGATGAGCCCCCGAAGGAAACATCCAATCCTAGGGAGGAACCACCTGCCATTGCCGCTTCTGCGAGACGTAACAGCGAAAAGCCGGAAGAAACCAATGCTTTACCTGTTCAATCGCATGCGCCAATGCCACAATGGAGTGGCTTCACGGATGCTGAACTATCTAAGCAAGTTGCCTCCTACGGCTTCAAGGCAGTGAGAGGCCGCAAGAAAATAATCGACCTGCTCCAAAAATGCTGGGAGTCGAAGCACGGTACAAGCACCAACCCTGATGGTGATGACAGACAGAGCAACCCTCCTGAGACGCTGGTGTCGAGGTCCACTTCAAAACAGCCAGAAATGACCAAGAAAAAAGAAACGAAAACCAAGCCATCTCAGAACCAAAAACCAAAGTCTCAACCAAAAGCGCCTTCGGATACAGCGGCGGTAGCTGATGCACCAATGATAGCGGTTGCTAGGGGCCGCCAGAACTCTTCTCGCCCGCCAAGTAGGTCAAGCAATACTGCTGAAACAAAGCCTGCTACGCCACAGAAAACAAAGAAACGCCCATTGGCATTTTCATTCCGAGACATCGAAGAAATCGAAGATTCCGAGGAGGAATTCCTACCTTCTCCGAGCCAGATACAAGATTTATATCTCGACCATAACAACACATCTACCCAACCTCTGTCGCTCTCTGCAGCTCCTTCCACCCCGACTCGCGCAGCTCCAAAATCGCAACCCCAACAATCTACTCAGGATACCTCCCCGCAAACCAGCCTCCCTGACTTGGCTTCTCAGATTACAAAGGCTGTGCGTATGCAGCCTCAATTACCCTCCATCGATGGCCAGAAACGTCTTACCTGGCACGAGAAGATCCTCATGTACGATCCTATTATCCTCGAAGAATTCACTACCTGGCTGAACACCGAGGGCCTGGGGCTTATTGCAGAAGATAGAGAAGTTAGCGCAGAGTTCGTACGGGAATGGTGTGAAGGCAAAGGCATATGCTGTTGTTTCTTGCCCAAGAAAAAAGAAACTAAGAAAAGAGGAAGAGGCAAGAAGTCCAAGTGATGCAGTCTTCTCTTTTTGCTTTGCTTCGGTTTATCTATTTTGGTGTATAATATGCCTTTTTTTATTTATTGCAGTCACCGTTTCCGTGCTGCATGTTTGGTTTTGCCCAAATTTGGAGTATAGGTACTATATTTTTGGTCGTTTTATCAAGGCGTCTTTGGGGTGATGGGTTTTGTATACATATAGAGATACCCTTATAACTTGTACAAATGTTGATAGGAAAGAATAATTCCTGCCTTTCGGCTGTTGGATTTTTGATATCATTTTGTATAGTTTCAATATCAAATTATTACCTTTAAATAAAGAGAAACAAAATGGGTCTAAGCTCATTTCTAAGATACTATTTTCAGTAATGAAATGAACATCAAGGGAAGTCTAGAAGCAGACAATGTAGTTTCAATGAAAACGATTTTGTTAAATAAAAATTAGACTGAAATAATCACAAAACAAATATCTGCACACAGAGAAAACCACACACAAGGAAAGAAACCAAAAAACAAAAAAAAAAAAAAAAAAAAAAAATTCACAGAAAAAGCAAAAGACAAACGACTCAACTCCCATCTCGAGTAATACCGTCGACTTTAAACTGAACACCATGTTTTTGCCACAGCGTCATTAACCCACATGGATGCAAGAGTCGAATGCTTAACCATTTCTCGTTCATTTTCACCTTTGTTTTATACCGTTAGTATATAATCTCTCATAATGGAAATCATGGACTCGGGGGTGGATTAGGCGGAGAGAATTGCGGAAACTGGGCATATAAAGATGGTTGGTAGGGTTGAGAAAGAAGACTTTGAGGATTAGTAGTAGTAGAAGGCTGTTGTTGTGTAGGTTGAAACTGATGGCTTTGAGAATCTTGAGCAAGCTGGGGATATAGACCGGTCTGACTGGACAGCAGGTTTTGAGGGTTGGCGGTATTAGATGGTTGTTGCTGTGTAAGTTGTGTAGTTGGGGGTTGAGACTGGGGGGTTTGGGACATCTGCGAAAGATGAGGGTATATGCCGTCCTGGGTAGATTGACTAGGCAGAAAATTCTGGGAATTGATGGTGGGAGGTTGTTGGGTAGGCTGTGAGGCTTGGGGGAACTGGGGATATTGAGCTTGTTGGTAGGGTTGCGAAAGGGGGTTATTCTGAGAGTTCATGATATTGAAATGTTGTTGAGGGTATAGACCAGTCTGAGCAGGCTGGTTTTGCGGATAGTTCTGGGGTTTGAAACTGGTAGGATGCTGTTGGGTATAAGGAAAGTTTTGTTGGAGATGAGGGTATAAAACGGGGTTGGTGGTAGTAGAATCTTGCTGCGCAGGCTGAGATGATTGGGGCTGGGGGTTTGGGAGGAGTTGAACATGAGGGTATAAACCAGTCTGAAAAGGCAGACTAGACAGAGCATTCTGAGAATTGGTAGTAGATGACTGTTGGGTAGGCTGAGAGGACTGGGAAGGCAAAAGGTATTGAGGAAACATGGAAGTTGGAGTAGGAGCAGACTGGGGAGGTTGAGGTCGCGGTTGCGTATTCTGAGGAAGTGTAGGGTATTGAGGGGTTTGGGGAAACTGGGGAAGTTGAGAAGTAAAAGGGTACTGAGAAGAAATAGGAGGATAAAGAGGTTGAGTAGAGGGTGAGGGCTGGGTTTGGGTGATCTGAGGGGGCTGAGATGTTTGGGTATTTTGGAGTTGAAGATTCGCAAAATGTGAATTCCAAAATCCAGGAGATGGAAGGCCAGTATTTACCTGAGCGTTTGCTTGATCTGTTCCCTGATCAGCTCCGTGATCATTCGCTTTGTTCGTCGTTGTCGCTGTAGTCGCTGTAGTCGCTGGAGGCGCGGTCACAGAGTCTTGAGGATCAAGTACTGGCTGCTGGTTAGAGAGGGGGGCAGTTTGGAATGGGAGCTGCAATGGCGGGGACAAGGCAGTTCCACCAGACACGCTGGGCAGAGCGGGCAAAGACTCGTCAGACATGCCTGCGAGGGCATCATCAAAGCTCCAGTTAGAAAAGCTCGATGAACCTACATCTGGCAGGGGAGGGAAGGAAACATCCCCAAGAGGCGCGCTTACCTTTGGCTGATTGCTCTGGTCGTTATTAGCCTGTCATTTGTAAAGATTAGCAGATTTCAATCGATGCAGGGAAGGAGACTCACAGGTAGCTCGGGATACGTGGCTCGATATCTTGCTAGCTCATTGTGCAGTTGCTCGTTCTCAAGCATCAATCTCTCGTTCTCGGCTTGCAATCTCGCGTTTTCTTCTTGTGCTGCTTGTAGAGCTCCGCGAGGTGCAGACACTCCCCTGATTCGGTCAACCATTTCGCAAACCACCCCTGCTTTAATGCAATTTGTACATCCATTGGGTCCCATATCGCACCTTGCCTTTCTGCCCTATAGACATGTTAGCAAATGAAAAAGAGAAGGGGAAAGACATCTGCACGGAAATAAATCTTACCCTGCAACGGTTACACGCCTGGCCAGTTCGCCTGGAAGTCTTCACTTTTGTCTCAGCCCTCCTATTATAGTCCTCTATTGAACACTTGGCTCTCTTTGGTTTATTTGGGTCTTCTGCAGGAGGGTTCGCATGGTCAGCTGCAATGGTAGCATTGTCGTTGTTATCTTGAGTAATCTCACCAGTTCCAGCTGGCTGTGCATTGTCTGCTGCTTGGGTCGCAGGAGGATTTGTGAAGTTAGCTATGTTATTGCTGGTGTCATTGTTATAACCATTCGGTTGAGCAGTCTCACCAGTTCCAGCTGGGACCGTACTGTTAACTGCTGTCTGCAAGTCAGGGACAGCCACAGACGCCGAAGCAAACTGTACGTTGTTAGTTCCATCGCCATGGTTAGTTATAGGGTTCTGAGGCTGATTGGCGTTGCTGTTGCTGCTACCATCACCGTCGTTGCCACTGACTTGATTGAACTTGCGCTTGGTTCCCGCCATTTTGATAAACCCAAGGTACGCTTATCAGGCCACGGGGGTTTCCGTTCTGTATGGAGGTCGAAATGGTCGATCGAGTATGGCAGGAGGGTAAAGGGGTATGCCGATTGAGTGATGTGATGGGAAAAATGAAGAGACAAAAGGTTGTCGAGGATATGAGATAAGAGAGAGAGGGGAAATATCCGTCGACATGCAGGATAATGCCTCTTATATGTCCCTGTGGGAGTCCTCCCACCACTCTCTGCAATATTGCTCATTGTAAGCATTGTTTTGGAAGACAAAAGAACAGAGCAAGGCCCAGAAGACTTACAATGGCATCCAGTGTAAGGATGAGAGACAATGGTGTCCGAGTGTCCATTCTGGATACCATATGAAAGAACCAATGGTCATTCTTTGGACTAATTCTTCATGTTTTCTGCAACCACCTTCGAGTTGTAGATGGCAGGACAATCGAGGAGTCGAAAATGAAGCAAGAACAGACCAAAGAAGATTATTGTACCAATGCTTCTTTGTTTTGGGTCTAATAATTACTTAGTCTGACGCTTTCGCGAAGGAATTGAAACCCACCCATTATTATGCCGTTTCTCTTTGTTGCTTTTGAATGATGCAACAAGCGAAGAAAGGCAGCTATAGAGGAACAATGATTACAAGCCAAAACGAAACAAAGGCCCGAGACTTTATATTCAAAAATCAACGAAGAGACACTAAGAAATCAAAGAGAAAGTGTCCAAAACTTGGCCTCTTCAATTATCCCTGGGGTTAAACAGCGCTGAGCGCCCCTTGAAACTTGATAGAGACCGGTAAAGTCTTTCTATTCAGATACGAAGGTATCTCCAAAAAAAAAAGGAAAAAGGAAAAAGGGTTAAAAATGAGCATCTAAGATACAAGAATCACTTTGAAACCGAAACCAGCTCCGACATGCTATGTGAAACGAGCGACCAAAATCCAAATCCTTGAACGAATTGTACTGCCATATGCTTTGCCTTCAGTAAAACTCCTTCCGTGCCCAAGCATCCATAGAAACTGAATGAAAAATCGTAAAAGCGTCCCAAGAAATGCAAAATCCCCAGTTCCAATCTAGCCGGGTAAGACACCGAAAAAGCGCAGTAGAACGAAGTAAATCAGATGGCACAAGTTGCTTCCAGATATCAATCAATATGATGTCAAAGTCCCATAACGGTCATCAATCATGATAGACTGGAGGGTAACGAGAGTGAAAAGCTTTGGAAGGGAGAAAAAGGCGCAACTCCCCAGAGATAAAAGCAGAAAGCAGTCGGAGTGATAGTGAGGGGGTAAATACAGACATTATGACAAAAAAGATTAGACAATAAATATTTCGAAAATGGTAAGCAGAAACCGCCCATGTTTTGAATGGTGCGGGGAGGCGGGGAAAGCCATATTATGGCGTAGGTGATAGAGTTCATATAATGTGTTGCAATGATGCACTCAATGGTCATCGAGAAGGTGAGCGGTTTCTCGCGACAGTGTCGAAGCGGATTTTGTTTTGATATCTGATAGGCCCATCATCTTCCAGCCAGGGAGTGAGATTTTTGCACTGGCTGACATCAAAGGATTCAAGCTGGTTACAACCATCGGCTACTGCCTCGACTCCGATGCCAGTAACCCGTACGCAGCCACGGACAGACAGGTGTTTGAGATTTAAGAGATGAAGACCAATACTGCGTAGTGAAGGGTCGGAAATCGCAGAGCCACAGAATGACATACTGAGATGCGTCAACTGAGAGCATTGGAGAGCAAGAACTTCCGTTGCGGTATCTGAAAGTGCACAGCAAAACGACTGTGATGGTTAGCCAATTCATCCAGTGGGAACTTCAGTCTAACAAAAGACGGGATACTTACCAAGTCCAATTCTTGCAGTTGCTTGGCAGCATTTGTCAGGTACACAATGGCGTTATCAGTCAAATATGTGCAATCCGCCAAACAGAGCTTCCGTAGCCTGGAGAATTGGGCATTTCCCCAGTACTGGAATCCGTGGTCTGTGATGGTAGTACAGCGTGTCAAGTCCATCTCCTCAATTCTAGAGGCGGCATGAGACGCAATATGGTGCATGGAGCGATCCGTGACATGTTTGCAATAAGACAGTGTCAAGCTCCTCAGTTCAGGGCATCCGTATACAGTGCCAGCTGCAGTCTGCGTGGTAGGCTTCAGAGCTGCCTTGCCTGTCTTCCCTGACTCCTCGGCTGGCTTGTGCTGTCCAGGTGCGACCCAGCCAACAATTCGAGCCAAGAGCGTGTCTCCAACTTTTCGACAATTGCTCAGATCGACTTCCTGCAGATGGTTTGCTTTGCCAGACATGTCTAAAATGGCGGATGCAGTAACGTCCCAAACACTTTTCATTTTCCAACCGACAACATTCGGGCCACATGTAGTGGCCAACTTTGTGAATCCCTCATCGGTGATATGGAAACAATTACTGATGTCAATATAACGCGGTCGTTGCCCGACAAATGGACAAATGATTTTGACCAGAACTTCGTCGGTGACACTGCGATTGTACATGCTAAGATCCAGGTTTCGAAGCAGGTCAACAGATTTACTAAGAATATCTGACCAGTGAAGAGACACGGCCCGGAGGCGTAGGAGGTGGTGAAGATCCAACTGCTGGAAGATAGCCAACAGAATGCTGTCAGGAAGAATACCGCGGTTGTCATGTCGGAAGGGTCGCTGCTCTTTCTGGGGCTGCGATAGGCCGTTGGTTTCAGAAAGAGCAAAAGAAGAGCTGGCAGAGCGAGGTTCAGACGGAGGTGATGGTCGCTGTTGCTCTCCAGAAACTTCTTCGGGGGCCAATGGGGCTACTGACCCGCGTCGGCTTCGAAGTCGAACCTTGTCCAACCCGACGTTAAGATAAGGGTCTGGATCCGATGGCCGCAACACAATGTTATGGTCATCTATGCCGTTGGGCTTATGGGAACTGTCTAGTTCAGTTTCCGTGAGGGTCAGGAGAGGCATTGACTGCCTTCGAGAAGTAGAAGCTTTGAACTTGTCGTCGATAGTCAGTTCATTAATGGATTTTTCGGTGTCCGTTGCCTCTGACATGACGACATCGCCGTCGGAGGCCGACTGGAGCCTCTCTTTGGCGGTGCTTTCCACCTGTTGGCGAACATCCTTGGGACACTTTTCCCAAAACTCGACGAGAACTTCGCCACTGATCATGAGACATTCGACAAAGCTCACCGAGCGGACAGTTGCTGTCCTGCGCGGTGCAAGTGAAAGACTCACGACCTCTCCGAAATATTGCCCTTGTCTCAAACGAGCTTTCACCTCAAATCCGGGGTTTTCAATATTGGCTGATTTACGACGGTTATCATTGGGGTTTGTTCGCTCGGTAAGAACTTCAACTTCGCCGCGCACTATGAAATAAACCTCGCGACCTTGTGAATCCTGCTGAACGATGTCGGTGAAGGGAGGGTATGATCGTGGTTGGGCATTGAGGCCCAGAAAGTGAAGGATATCGGGAGGCAGGCCAGAGAATAAAGGCAACTCTTTAAGCAAGAGACGCACATTTACCAGGCCATTCGCGAGGGCACTCGATGAAGCTCCATCGGTCAAAACGGGGCTCGGGGACTTGCGTTTCTTGTTGACGGTCTTGAAAGTCGGGTTTTCTCGCTCGGTAATGGACAAGTCTCTGGAAAAGCTTTCTCTTAGTCGTTTTGAACCCCTCCGTGCAGGAATCACGGGGTCGAGGTCGACTGCTGGAGCCGATGTTTCCTTCTTTTTCTTCTCCAAAATCATCAATCGTTCTTGGGCTTCATCTCGAATTGCGCGTTCAACTTCAGGAAAGCGAGGAAGGATATTTCTGAAATCCTCTTTGGTCAACACTACAAGCAAGCATCTTGTTCGAGCGATAATGGTAGCCGTCCGAGGCCGGTCCATCAGTACACCAATCTCCCCAAAGAATGCGCCCGGCTTGAGTTCTGCATGAATACTTTCACCATCTCGGGAGGTGACGGAGACCGCACCCCGGACCAACCAGTATATCGCCTTAGCCTCATCGCCTTCTGTCAAAATATAATCGTTCGCGGAGTGCAGCTGAGGACGAAGGTGTTGACCGATGTTGATCAAGAATGACTCCGGGGTCGATTGGAAGAGGGGAAACGAGCGCAGTCGGTCGACTAAGTCCAGAGGCAATGCCTGGATATGAGAAGATGCCAACGGAGACGGGCGGACAGGACGATTGGGATTTGTGATAGAATCAAACGAATGGATCAGCGATACAGTGTCGGAGATGGGCGTGACCGCCTTAGTCCCTCCACTGGCCCTATGACGCCGCATGATGATTGATCGCGTTCCCTGGCGAGAGAAAGAAAAAATTGGTGTTGGGTTCCAAGAGACAGCATGTAGTTCGCTGGTAAGCGATCAATGGGCCGATGACGTCGACGAGAGCAGCAGAGTCACGGAGCTTTAAAAAGCATTTCCAGAACCGGGGAGGAAAATAGGTTTTGAGGCGGGAAGAAACGTCAGCAGGCGATCATCGGAGGCAGTTAGATACGGAGCGAGGTGGGAAGCGAAGGGAAATATCGAAGGCAGAGGGAAGAAAGAACAAGGTCATATGCGATACTGTAGAAAAGCATGGTGGTTAGACGAGAAGCGACAATTCCAACAATCATCCAGCGTGGAAGCGGGGAATCACAAACGTCAAATGCTGGTCGAGCTCCACCACTTCGGCAGGTTAAGTAATAAGGTGTAGGTTCCGAGCGATGGAACAGCCTGGGAACAGCTAAGGAATGCGGCCAATCAATGGGGGAGGAGGGCAGCTCGGAGGGGGGTTGAGCAGCTCCTGCACCCTCCAGGAGCGGTGAAATGGTGGTTGTTGGAGGGGGAAGAGTGGGAGAATTCGGAGGAGTAGAGATGATGCCGAATGCGTAGAGGGTTGGCTGCAAAAAGGTGCTGCGATGGAGTTGGTGTTTGGTGGTGGTGGGGGGCTTTTGGGGGGAAGAAACGGAGTGGGCGCAACACCGCCGGTCTGCAAGCAGTGCTTCTTTTTTTTTTTCAAGCGGTCTGCCGCAACAGATGGGCGGAGAGATAGGTAAATATCTTTCCCTGGCAGCAATTGATACGGGTGAATTTCTCAGTTAATTCTTTTTATTCCCTTGGATGGAGGATTCTGTAGTAACGACAGAAATAGAACTGGGAGAGCAGCCGGACTTGGGATGATTCACCAGGAGGGCAAAAACGACAAAGAAAAGAAGAGGATAAAAAGACGGTGGCTTCCTGCAGGGGAACTGATCTAATCGTCTAATACTACTTAACTAGCTAGCTAGAGATAAAATACATCAATGACTGTCTACACTGCCCACAGCCAAAATCAATATCATCATCATCGCCGGCTATTAATAGTGATGATGCATTCCGCACAGCTCTCCCAAGTGGTGTGTGACAGTACCACGAATCGAATATGAACCTGTTCCTACATACAGCCCTAAAGGATAAAAAGGCTACAGAGTACATATAATCTGGCAGATTATTCCCTGGCGATCGACCGATTCCATCGAATAATAATCATGAATGGAACTCTTCTGTAAAGCAAAACTCCCCCACTGATGCTGGCCGCGGGGCTGCGCAGGGGCCACTTGGAGTCTTGGATGGCTTCCAAGTCCACGTGCCCGCTTGCAGTGTCTCTCTTTCCAAGGAATTTGGATTCTTGATACGAGAAATGGATTTAGTACAAATGTTTGATTTGAACTTCTTCGTGGATGGATTGAAATTAGCTAGTCTATAGTGACTGTCTTCCCATCTGATTTATATTCAGTGAACCTGAAGCTCATGCGGGATAGCAAAAGCTCATATCTCCAGGGATAATGACGTCCTGAAAATAATCCTAGGGGGACCGGCCCCCTTTTCAATCCCCTTTGCCTTTCGTGGAAGGACTTTGGAACCTGGCCTCGGTGTGTGTATATACGAGTAGGGCGAAATATATAGTCGAGGTAAGAGTGGAGATTATGTGCCGCTTCTATTTCAAACAGATCACGAGGTAGGCCGTGTTCTGACAATCCGGACCCCTGGTGTTGTCATCTCAAGGCCCTGCCCCTGGATTGTGATTGGGCCATCTTGTTGCGGTTGGTATTTGGCCTGGGCTCATGCTTGACACAGTGCAGAAAGCTCGGAATTCGAGAGGTACACCGGAATCACGCAAATGCGTACCACAGAAGAGGTCGTTCGGAGATCACTAACGCGAGATGTAATCTCTTTTGATCTCAAACTGAACCACCATCCTGGACTCCCGACCGACGGTTTCCTAATAAGAAGTCGATATATGCAGGTCGGTTGCCCTTGAGTGACTCCAGGCCATCCTGCATCAACCCGTAGGCCAGGGAGAGTTTCAGACCAAGCTTAGTCGTCCGCGCGGCGGTATACACATCATGACGGGCTAGAGAAGATAATCGGTTAGTTCTGTCTGCTCCAATATAAGTGAAGGAACATACCAAGCAGGCTGTAGATCCCAGAGAAAGATAAGCCAGCTGTAACTGTAGACAGAAAATCCCTCTGGTCATGCCGGGCATAATCCACCGCCTCCTCAAAGAGACTGAAAGCCAAAGCACCAGTACCAAGTTTGAGACCCATCTTTGTCCCTTCTTTCACACCTCCTACAATCGATGTGTAGTTCTTTGTCTTGTGATACTGAAACCATCCGCTCGATGTCGTGGGGAAACGATGCGCGTTCTCTGCGCGAAACTTGTACGAAGCTTTTTTGCTGCCATGGGAGGAGCCAATGGCCATACCGACGGTAAACGCGGAAAATGTGGTATATGGGAGACGCTTTCTCACTTCCATTCCCAACCGTGGAGGGGAGTCAGAATCGAAGAGTTTGTGCCAATTGATGATCTTCAGCAGTGCTGAGTCGTGAGGGCGTGGGCCCGACGGTGTTTGCTGGGAGTTCATGTTTGACGGTTGCTCATATAATATCCTCAGATAGGCAGAAATAAGAAAAGAGTTGAAATTTGAATAATCCACCCGTCGCCAGCTGGCTTGAGCTCTGTAGAAAGTGTAGTCTGTTGTCTGGAAGGGTGTTCTTGGAGTTGGCGTGAAATCGCCGCGGAGATCGAGAACAAATTCTCCGGCTTCCCGACTCACCTAACCAAAGCTCCCCGCCAAAGCTCATCTGAGAGCCTCCACATTCCAGATTCTCCAGCCCTCAAAATGGTAAGAAGCTTTTGATTATTTTGATGAAATGATTTATTTTAACTAAAATGCTATTCACAGTCGAAACCAGACCCTCTGAGCTGGACGCTCTTGTTCAAAAAGCACCGAACCACCGTGCTTCTCATGCTGTCGCCTAATGAATCCATCAAAACCGCCAAAGAAGCCCTCCTCAACGCACTCAAGTCCCGAGGACTGACAGATATCAACGGCGAATCCATCCCGGAAGATCCCGCTCAAGTTGAATTCGGTGTGGCAGTTGACAAGAATGATTTAGAAAAGGGCTGGACCATACTCGAAGTTGAAGCTGGGAAGAAGACCGGCTCTGCCAGCCTACAGGCGGCCGACCTTCGAAACGGTCAGCCCATCGCTTTCAGATTCCGGGAACGCAGTGAAACTGAGAAGGATGACCTGGATATCGATAACAAGGATCCTGGTTGGGATATTGTTGTTCCTAGTCTTGACGATGAGGAGGAAGAGCAAAGCTAATTGTGACTTCCTTCCCTTCTCTCTACTCTATTTACGGCGCAAGGTTTAGTGGGATGCTCAGATGAGACATACATACATTACGGCGTTCGACATAGTATTGCTTTATTAGGGGGTGTCAGAAGAGCTTGAATGATAATGTGACATGTTATGACCCAAAGAAAACAAAGGCATTAGGTGTGGCGTGGCTATATGTTCATCGCTCCAATGTATGATCCTCTATCCATCTTGTTGACCTGGAAGGTTTCAGTAAATAGGCATCTCGAGTCCTTCCTTGTCTTGGCCACAACAAGACCGCTGACCTCATTAAATGCCTATCATCTATGCACATGCAAAAGTAAATAAGTAATATCATGACGTCGGGGACGTGTGGCTTTATCAATAGTCTGGTTGATTGATGCATCACAGAAATTGATCTGCGTGACTGGAGTATAATCTCATGGCGGTGAGGCGATCATGCAAAGGGGGAGGGGCTTGAGATGATCAGAAGATCTCGTCTAAGATTCATTTCAAAGAAAGGTGTGTGTCTATTGGCCTCATCTTCGACGTTGGACAAAGGGATCATTTGAATGAATGGATATCGATTCCAAGTCCAAGAATATCAGCCAATCAACGACTGCTCGTGCGTGGGCATAGCATAGAAAAGTCGTGGTGTTTGTTCATCACCCTTGAAAATCCGCCAAGGTTGCTCGTGTAGCCTAAACCCACATCTAATCTCCCTATCGACACGCGGCGCTGGTTGCCAGGAGCAACAGGCGTGCCAACACGAAACCATCAACAAGTGTGGCTTGAAACCGACAGATGAGTTGTAACTCAACAGGGAGCAAAGTGTCTCTGGGGAATAAAAAATCAAGCAATTAAGGTAGGTCCACAGCAACATTCCTCAATCTGCGACTTTTCTGGGTCTATCGATACACTCTTATCTCCCATCCCATCTATCCCAAATCGCTCCGTTTTTTCGCCCTCACCATCGGAGGTGCTGGCGTTGACTGGGTGTTTTCGACAACCACCGCCCGCCGCACACCCCCGCGTCCGAGTCTTGCTTTGGTATCTTGTTGAATCGACGCGACGACTTTTACCGGTTATCTATACGCATCATGGCTGCCTCGAGCGGCGCATCCTCCATCACAGTCGCGGTTAGAGTGAGACCGTTTACGATTCGAGAGGCAGCTCAGATCTCGAAATGTGAAGATGGGCCCCTTTTCCTCGGCGACGGATCTTTGGCTGGAGCGCCTACGCCAAAGTTGAATCAAAAGGGAATTAGATCTATCGTCAAGGTGATCGATGACAGGTGTCTGTGAGTAAACCGGATTTGGTCGTTTTTGTGTGTTTTGGACAGTGAATTGACTAGTTTGAAGTGTATTCGATCCTCCAGAAGACAGCCCGGTTCAGAAGTTTTCGAAGAGCGTCGTTCCTACCGGCAAGCGAGTCAAGGATCAGACTTTTGCTTTTGATCGTATCTTTGATCAAAATGCCTCACAAGGAGAGGTGTACGAATCGACTACTCGAAACCTGCTCGATAGCGTCCTCGACGGGTACAATGCCACAGTATTTGCTTATGGTGCGACCGGGTGTGGAAAGACTCATACAATTACTGGCACAGCACAGCAGCCGGGTATTATTTTCCTTACTATGCAAGAGCTGTTTGAACGGATCGAGGAGAGATCGGAGGAAAAGTCGACGGAGATTTCGCTCTCTTACCTTGAGATTTACAACGAGACTATTCGAGATTTGCTGGTTCCAGGTGGAAGCAAAGGTGGTTTGATGCTTCGAGAGGACACAAACAAGTCTGTTTCTGTATCTGGACTGTCAAGCCACCACCCGCAAAGTGTGCAGCAGGTTATGGATATGATCATGAAAGGCAATGAATGCCGCACCATGTCACCAACAGAGGCAAACGCTACTTCGTCGCGATCGCATGCTGTTCTTCAGATCAACGTGGCCCAGAAAGACCGCAATGCCGATGTTAACGAGCCCCATACCATGGCCACCCTGAGCATCATCGATCTTGCAGGTAGCGAACGCGCAAGTGCCACCAAGAACAGAGGCGAGAGACTTTTTGAGGGAGCGAACATCAACAAATCATTGCTAGCGCTGGGAAGTTGTATCAACGCCCTCTGCGATCCTCGGAAACACAACCATGTACCATATCGGAATTCGAAGCTTACCCGTCTCTTGAAATTTGCCCTGGGTGGTAACTGCAAGACAGTCATGATTGTTTGCGTCAGCCCATCCAGTCAGCATTTTGACGAAACCCAAAACACTTTGCGCTATGCGAATAGGGCGAAGAACATCCAAACGAAAGTTACGAGGAATGTTTTCAATGTTAACCGCCATGTCAAGGATTTCCTGGTGAAGATCGACGAGCAAATGGCACTTATCAACGAGCTTAAGGCACAACAAAAGGATTATGAGAAGGTTGCTTTTGCAAAGTTCAAGAAGCAAAGCGAAAAGAAGGATGCAGTCCTCCGGGAAGGTGTTGCTCGCATTCGAAACGCCTACGAGCACACACTACCAGAAAGACAAGAAAAGACCAGCAATATGCTTAAATTAAGGCAGGTTAGCCGCAGGATCGGACTATTGTCTTCCTGGATTGCTGCTTTCGACAATGTGTGTGAGAGTTGTGAGGATGAAGAGCCCCTACCGAATCTCCAGGCCATCCGCAAAACAGCACAGGGTATCCTCCTCGAGTTGGAAAGTAGTAGACACCACTATCGTCAGCGACTGGCCAAAAACAACTGGGATCGAGGAATTAACTCCGCTGTCGAAAATGCCATCCGTCAACTCCAGGATTTCGATATTAGTGACAACAGTGATCTTGCCAACCTGAACCGTGAAGCAGAACTTCTCAGGGCGAATACAGAACGCGAGGCGTTATCTGCGGTAGCAGAGCAGGACAAGGCGGGGGATGCCGCAACCGTGCAACTGCTCCTTCAAGCACAATTTGAGACAATCATGGCCGTCCAGAACATCATGCACATGAGCGAAGATGAGGCAATCGAAGCCGGAAAGAAGATACTCGCGAAAATGCTCAACTCATGCACCAACGCCGTGACCAATGTTGTCAAACCAGACGCCAGCTTAGCGCCAGCTCCAACCTTTAGTCCTAGGAAGAGTCCCTCCAAGCTTTCCTCTCCCAAGCCGAAGAAGAGGGTGAGTCTTCTCAGTGCACCAGGTGGGAAGGCATTGAGTGCCCCTATCACATTTGCGCCACCTGCAGCACCCCCCTCTCCTGTGAAGGGATCTCCTAGGCGCCGAAAGCCCACTGTCGGAAGGAAGAGTGTTAGCTTCTCCCCCAAGAAAGCTCATGTGAAAGTACCAAAGAGAAGTGTCCGGTGGAAGGACGATGAGCAGGATGGGTCCCTTGCCGAGTTTCAGAGAACGCCACAAAAGCCAGAGACTGTCCTGACTATTCCTGACCGCGAAGGAAGCCCCGTTGAGCCAACGCTGCCTAGAGCATCTCCTATTCCCCGGGGAATCCCAGTGCCTAGCAGGAACGTCAGCCCCTCAACAGGGCTGGGCAGCTCTCCAATTCCAGCACCAGCTTCAGAGCCGACGTTGAACATCCCGAAGAACAGCAGATTCGCAGCTGGCTTTTTGGCAAAGAAAAACAGTGCGTCTCCGATTGCGCAGCCTTCGTCGAGGCTTTCCCTCTCTGATAATGAGAACTCCCCTCTTCGTGACATCGAAAACAGCAGCTTCCTGAATCGCGCACCTTCTGAACGTCCGTCTAGAATGCCCGTCCGAACTTCGAGTGGAGGATATTCGAGCAGTCCGATCTCCGATAGCAAAGACAACTGGAAAGCCAGCAAAGACGAAGCCATCAAGATCAACTCCGCAATGAGACGCATTTCTGGCGGTTCGTTTGGCCTTGGACCGTCGGCTAACGCCCTCCGCATTCACCGTCGACGTAGCCCGACATCTGGGTCATATGGAAGTCCTCCCAATGAAAACCACCATATGAACACCATGTTCACCGCATCTCAGGCACGACGAATGGTTAAGGGTGACCGAGAACATGAGGTTAAACCTAGGGTCTTGAGCCCTCGAACCATTCCTGTCATGAAAAATACTGGACGACGTACCACGTTTGGGGGCAGGGATGCGATCAGACTCAATGCGATGGCAACTCCAAGCATTGACCAGAGCTTCAATGTACCTGCTGGAAGTGCATTCCAGTAAATGAACTAATTTTGTGAATTTTTTATTTTCTTTGTCTTTTTTTGGGTGATATGGGTACATGGGAAGGTGTTCCGGATGACAGATACCACTTGCTTTTTTCATGTTCAAATATGGCATACTCAATATGCAAACCATACAACTGGTTTCTGGTGCATTCAAAGATTTTCTCTTCTTCTTTTTGGGTCATACTCTCTGGTCAGAGATGGTTGGAGAAATTCTGATGCAGTTCCTTTCTCCTTTCGATGTGAATGTTTTTCTTTGTATGTGACATCATTTTCGGGGCCCTGTACAATAACAGATTTTACTCAAAGCCTTTAAATTAGGCTGTTTATTCAATCTTTTTCCTCTGTAAAAATAAATCATCGCTCTGCATTACTTTGTGGACTAGCTGCAGCTGAAGAGTTTGGTGTGGATAAATCTCCCCGCATTTCTAGAAAAGCCCTCGGATGACGCCACCGACTGAAGCTCTGTTGACATTAATTAGCAGTTTAACGATCTTTATGATCTAATCGGCTTTGTCTTCCGGTTTCCTGCATTCATTTAATTGTGCAATCCGTCTTGTTCTCGTGTCGCTTGAACTGGACTCTGCTAATCTACCCCTCAT
This sequence comes from Aspergillus wentii DTO 134E9, assembly GCF_001890725.1. Taxonomy (NCBI): domain Eukaryota; kingdom Fungi; phylum Ascomycota; class Eurotiomycetes; order Eurotiales; family Aspergillaceae; genus Aspergillus; species Aspergillus wentii. Next base: position 2,109,126 of record NW_024467835.1, on the reverse strand, counting down.
ATTCCCTCTGTCGTTCTCCCCCGCAAAGATTTTTTTCCTGCGATAAGACAAACAGCTTCCTTCAGCCCCTCCAAATATTGCGTCAAAGGCAAAACCACCCACCACAACGCTTCCCTTTTCTTTTTGAGTACGTATAAAATTCCAAATGACTTTCGCCGCATCCGCGATTGGGTCGACCTTATTCCCACGCTTTTTCCGCCCTTTCTCGACTAGCTCACCCTTCCTCTCGTTGACACCTGAATCCTCCTCCCGGAACATGTCGGACAGCACGGAAAAGGCGACAGTGGCCGCTGGCTGCTTCTGGGGTGTTGAGCACCTGTATCGCAAGAATTTCGGTAATGGAAAGGGTCTTCTGGATGCTAAGGTTGGATACTCTGGTGGTGAGACGTCGGATCCTTCGTACCGATCTGTGTGCTCCGGAACGACTGGACGTGAGTTTTGCCATTATTCAAGTCCTACTGATTTTTTTAATTTCTTTTATCTATGAATCCTGGTTCTGATTGATTTGTATAGATGCCGAAGCTCTCCAGGTGATCTATGATCCTTCCATCGTCAGCTACCGCCAGCTTCTCGAATTCTTCTACCGCATGCACGACCCCACAACTCTTAACCGCCAGGGTCCCGACTTGGGCACGCAGTACCGCAGTGCCATCTTCACACACGGCGAGGAGCAGGCCAGGATCGCCAAGGAGGTCACAGACAAGGTGAGCAAGGAGTGGTACAAGCAGCCCGTCGCCACTCAGGTCGTTCCTGCGGGGCAGTGGTGGAATGCAGAGGACTACCACCAGTTGTATTTGAATAAGAATCCTTCCGGCTATGAGTGCCCGGCTCAGTATGCTCGCCCTTCCTGTGGTTTGAATGGGTGGGTTTTGCTAATATGTCTTGTACAGCTTTGTGAGGAACTTCCCTCCGCTTTCCGCCTGACTGGATGGTAAATTATAAAAGAAAATAATGATTCTATTCATGGGGACTGGCCAAGATTTAAGAATGGTATTTGATTTTGGTCATAAAATTTGAGGCCTTCTTCTGGATTTTTCTGCTATTCTTTGGTAGAAGTAGTCTATCGAGGGAGATATACATTATCGGAGAAACTTTATAATATTTTATGTACCGCCAACCAAATATTGCCTCAAATGCGTCATAAACCAAAGCCCGGGACACTAATTCATTCCCCTTAATTGCCCATTATGAACCACTTTTCGTCTGAGCATTGTCAAGGAACTGTCAGCGAGAGCTCAGAATAGAACTTTCCAGCAATTCCGTGGTGTACCTGAACATGAACTCCACTATGTCTTTGATCTAAATACCATCAGGATCGACCAGACTGCATGATAGCCCACTGATATTGCTCAGATAGCAAGCATTATTACCCGGGCGTCTAACACGAAGCGTGTTGACATCACTTTTGCTCCAATACTAAACCAATCATAATTCCAATTCCCACCTGTTGTTGACGATTGTTTTCCAGAGTGTATTTAGTCTTTGTTAAGCATTCTTTGAGACTTTAAGGTTGGCAATAAAGGGTGGATCCATTATAAAGACAGGCAAACAACTGCAAGTTTACAACCCGGGGACAAACTGGACGAGGTTGAAATATTAGAAGATTTCTAGAAGACAAAGAAGCAGTTTGGGAGCTTACAGACTCTTCTGGACTATGTTTCAATTGATCAGAGAGCACTCTGCAGAACATGAGAAAGAAAGCGTTACGTTAAACAAAGGATGGAATAGCTGTGTTGGAAAACTTCTAGAAGTAGAAGGATATCAAAAGGCATTGCAAGGAAGCCAATCCACCGAGTCAGTTTGAAGAGAAATAAACTGCGAATCGAAGTGGTGGTTTAGGTGAGGGCGTAGTGGTAAAGAAGTGAGTTGCGAGCAAGAGTAGGAAAGCCCCAATCGATATCGACATGGAAAATAACATCCCCTCCCCCTCCAGCCCCCAGGACAGTCTTCGCTCGCTTTCTCTTTCTCCTCTCACTCTTCCCTCTTTCCTTTCCCCCACAACACGCTTCCTCAACCCCTCAATCCCCTCCACTTACTGCTTCATTCTTCCAAAGAACGTCTTCTGGAGAAGAGCTTACTGGCAGCTTATTCCTACACTGTCAAGACTTGTGTGGACATCCCAAATAGAACAGAGCAGCCACAACACGAAGGCCTTTCAACACGCTCTGCAAGCTGCCCGTCTGCCATCGAGCCTATTCATGCTGTGGCCCTGATTTCTCTCATTGTCCACAGACCTTTATTTAACCATACATCTGTTACTTCTATCTTTATTATTCTTCTATCTTCACAGAACTATTTCTGAGTTTCCTTATCTTGGAATAGGGTCTGTGACACATCAGACATTATATTAAGGCTCGTCCAGAATCCAGCCAGACTGTGAGTGAGATCAATCCCTTTTATAACCTCATATCGTCAAACCTGTCTTAATATTGGAGTCTGAATCAGTCCCCTCTGTACCTCTCTTGACGAAATTCCCCAGCAAGGTATGTGTACCCCTCAGGCTAGGGCTTTTCCTCCCCACGTCTAAGTTGTCCTTAGGGTCCGCCGGACAAAATGACTTACTCCATCGACGGGGTTATGGCAGAGACCTTAAGCCACCTTAACCGCATTTCGTGCCATGTGAGCAACCCTGATGAGATGTATTTAACTGAGGTTTCTAAAATTAGTTAGTTCCGGAAGCATGGGCAGTACAAATCTGCCAACGAGCTCGGAAAGCTAAGCATCATGATTGTCAATGCATTCTCCGAGGGCCTTGAGAATATCCCTGCTAGCGAGTATGCACTGGACCAATTGGTAAGTTCTTGTCCTCTTTCTCACGACCATGAAGCTAAGTGGTCTCAGAACGATGGCAGTTTGAATGCCAGAGCTCAGCCTCTTGCTGCCCAAAACACGATTCAGAAGCAAGCCGTCGCCGCTCTTATGAACGAGGTGGAGAAGGAGAATAGGGAGGGCGTTAGCTATAATGGTCAGGACAATGCGTTGCAGAGAATCCAGCTGCATGGTGGACAGCCCCCGTCTGGAAGCTGGGCTCAGGTCGCCGGTTCGGTCACTCAGTATATGCAGCCTATGCCGATGAACGCGCTTTCTTTGTCCAAACAGAGCCAGAACAGCGATGATGAGGAGGCTGAATATCAGATGCCACTTTCAGGAGTTGCACTTCCTTCCCTGTCCCCGGAGCTCCCGGAGGCAAAGGCCGGCATTGTTCGAATTCATGGAAAGATATCCAAGGATATCATCCAATTCATCACTACCCGGATCCATGAGGGACCATTGCAGGATATTCGCATTGAGTCCAACGACAGGACCCGCATTACCTTTCAGCATATATCTCAAGCCTTGGTGTTTTTGAAGTCCAACCAGGATATGGAGCAGATGCTGGGATTTGGACGTTTTGGCAACGGATATCGCGTTGAACTGGCCGAGATCGTCGATTGGAACGAAGACCATCGTCGCATGAACCAGCCTGTCCGCGAGCGTCGCCGTCTCTCCTTTGCGAGAAAGAGACTGTTTGCCGACAACATGTCTCCAGAGAAATGGAAATCGGACATTCGCACTCTGGCCGGACCAGGAAACATTGATTTCCTGTGGGTCTTCAACTCTGGTAACGGTAAGTTCTGCATGAGTATTGCCTTTAGATACACGATGCTGACAGGATATAGCGACTGCCGTCTTCACGAGCACCATTGTTGCTCGCAAAGTTTTGGAAGTTTTCAACAAGTGGAAGAATGGCCGAAACGTCTACAACGGAGTTTCCGTGACCTTTTCCTCGGATCCCTGCGAAAAGGAGTTGGTCTTGGTCAAGGAGACGACCCGTCCGGCCATTGCCAAGAATTTGGCAAAGAGGTCCATCCGTTGAAGCGTGGCGTTCGCTAGATGTCAAATTGGCGGTGATCTAGCCGCGACATGTGAATAGGGTACATTCGTATGTGCCCTTGAGAAGGTTCTATCCTTCTATCAGATGGGAATGGCGAATAGGAAAAGAAGAAAATAGGAAAAAAAAAGAAAAGGTTAAAAGGGAGGAAATGTTTCGGTTCAGTTGGAAGTGTACGAGATGGTTTGAGACTCGAGGGCCATTGAAACAACATGGCAGTAAGCATGATCATGCTGTCATCTGCCATGGTGTATGGCCACGGTTCCAGGCACGAGTCAGCTTGATTATTGCGCCTGGCTTAAGGGATATGGCTTTTTTCTTTAATTTCTCTACCATGTCGGAAACGTGACGATTGTTTAGGATCCACGGACGAGATCGGTTTCTTTTGTCTACAACGTCCACATAAGAGTACAGCAATGCAAGATAAAGTTTACTAGCAATTTCTCGTTATGCGTAGCTTATTGCTATCTTCTAATGTAAGGGGTATCAAATGCGAGTGACTGGTTGATATAGCAGCTGCAATACTTACTCCATACATAACGGCTTGTAGATGAAATGATTTTGCACTCGCAGCATGCATGCATCCATCCGTAGACGAGATAAAGACCTACCAGTATAATCTTATTTGACTACGAAGGCATCGCCCTCATCTCCATAACCCCAACCCCCAATGGCCCCCTTTCATATCACCCCAAAAAATGAAAAGCCACCCCAGCCCCAGCATCAGGCCAGGACGGTTCCTATTAGCCCCAATAATTTGCCAAAGTAATACCCCAACACCCCCAGCGCAGTCATAATATCGAACCCACGACCTGCCTATAGCAGTTTCCCTCGTGATCATTCCCTGTGTTTTGCGTATGCACAGAATGTTTGTTAGTTTCAAACAGGGCGTACTCGTTGCGGATGGGGGGGGGGGGGGGGGGGGTTGGTTGGTTGGTGTTCTCTGGTGGAAGAAAAAAGACGCCGGCATTCTTAATCAAGATGCACAAATTCATTTAATCAGCAAAGCACTGCAGCGCCATATGTAGAGGTACTGTATGTAAATGTGGTGGCCATGATACCATCCAACCTGCCATGATATCCACGTGTAACGGCTACTGCATACTGTACATTAGTGACGTCTATCAGACCAGATCGATATGAGCTGTTACACAGAGCTGTTAGACCAACGTAGATGGCTTCTTGGCAGGCGTTGAAGGGTTTCAGGTGAATATGGGGGTGCATAGACGTTGTCCTGTACAGGATGTGGAGTTAAAACGGGGATGGATGCAACTGGTTAACAAGGGATATTGCACGCATTGATAAAAGCTTTCGAATAGAATAGTTTTTGGCTAGTTTAATCAGGACAAAGAGATGATTAATATTCAATTGATTGTCCGTAGTTGTATGTCAGATAGTCGAATTGGAAATAGGCCTGGAAAGCTTCTGTCCAGGTGATGGTTGCACTGATGGATCATCATGATTGTCTGTTGTAGTCTGTAGATCAAGGATTATCATAGGAATGGGGTGATGAACATCCCTTAGATTGGGGTAAAATGAACTCCGAAGAAGGAGAGGGAAAGGGAAAAAGGAGGGATGAAAATGAAATTACATGCTGATCAAAAGGAGTAGTAGTAGTAACATGATGCTAAACTAGTTATCCGAAGAAATGGAGATAACTACATATGCTGAAGATCGCTGCCTGGAATCAATACCTCAGGCAGAAAAACAAGGCTATCAAAGGTAAATTTCCCGTCTCTGGATTCGCATTGACCGCTTTGAAATGGGGATGTTTAATCTTGTTTTTATTTTTCTTGTTTTGTTTAGATAACAATGTTTGTCTTCTCCCCCTTGCATGATTGTCTATCAGATAGGGCAAAAACAACAGCATAATCTACGCATAACCAAGGCATAACCAAGGCAAATACAGGATATCCCTCAAAATTACCCAAAAGAGTAAGATTCGGACGGGCCGTTGCGAGCGACAAGAAAGGAATACATAGGCCAAGGATAATTCAAAAGAGAGGGATTTTCCGGGCTTTGGGCAGAGTGGCACGAACCGAGAATACGCTAAATACGGTACCCACAGATACCCATAAAATTACCCAAATACCGGGGATGAATGGCAGGCGGAAAGTTTCGACGAGGTCGGTTAAGTTTAGGCGGACACGATCGACAGTGCAGAAAAGAAGGGAGAATAGGGATAGACAGCATAACTGGGTGGTGCTGTGGTAACTGCGATGATGCAGTTGAAGACACCAGAAAGTTGGAAGAGTATATAGAAGATAGCTAGAAGAAGAAAGAAGAAAAGAAAAGAGAAAAGAAGGCAATTCTCCGAATAGTGGCAAGGTCTAAAAATACAAGAGTGTCAAATATCCGAGGTCTTGTACAAGTCACACTGATGGCTCTGGTGGGACTTTTTTTCTCTTCTTTTTTATTTATTTTTTTTTTTATTTTATTACTATTTTATTTCTTTTTTATTTTTGTTTTCTTATCGCCACCTGCACTGGTATCTCATGATCTCACCATGAATGTTCAAGGATAGGTGACTGACAAGGCAGAACGAGGGCGTCCCTTTGGGATCATTGAGGGAACCGCCAGTGTCTTGGAAGGAAAGAAAATGATATCAGATGGGGGAATTGAGTCCGTGAGGCAGAGAGAAACCCATATTTCAATTGGCCCACAGGCGTTCATCGAGTCCAAGACATGAGATGACACAGTCAGTCCGAGTAAGTCTCGAGTAAGACACAGTCACAGGCACAGTAGATACCCCGTACAGTCATACTACTACCAAGACAACTACCAAGACAACTACCAAGAAGCTAAGGCCTGAAGACTAGGAGGATAAGGAAAGACCAAATCTCAGAACAGCAAGAACGATATCCACTAGTGAACCTATCCTGCAATAACGGCCAATCAGCAGGTATTCTGATTGGCCCTGAACCCTGACACCCATGCAGCCAAGGGCACTAGGGCGCAGTAAACTTTGGGTGGGGCAGGGTCTGGTCCCAGTCAAGGGAACCAGCGTCAGCCCAGGGACTCGTGCTACCGTGGAACTAGTCGATTTGTACATGCATATTCTTATAATTCCTGCTCTCCCCCATTTCTCTTTTCTCTTCTATCTTTTTATTCCCCGTAGAGAACCTCATTCTTTCCGGAAAGAGACTGTATCAGAGGCATCATACACACTCCTTCGGTCCTCCTCTCGCTCTGTCTCTCAGACCCCCCTTTCGTTCTCCTCCCAGGCCAATTCCCTTCATTAATTGGTATGTCACATTTCTTCATCTCTTCTCGTCCGGGGTCTAATCAATATATCGCAGTGCCTACACACGTTCATCCAACATTCCTTTGCGGGTGACTTTCGTTTCTTCATCGTTATATATTGTTTATCGCCTTCCCATCTGTACATATCCCCCCATCCCGCTGTAATCCCCTTCAATTCTCGTCAAGATGGTGCGCCTCGCTTCTTCGCTCTTGTTGGCCTCCCTGTCCGCCTCCGCTTGGGCGGCTGCCTCGTGCAGTTCGTCCTCGCAGTGTCCTGAGGATAAGCCGTGCTGCTCTCGTGAGTCCACCTTGTTTTCTAATTATAAGTCGTTTCATCTCGCCTTCCGTGCTCGCCACTAATCACATCCAACCCATCAGAATACGGAGAGTGTGGTACTGGCGCCTTCTGCCTGGGAGGTTGCGACCCTCTTTCTTCCTTCTCTCTCGACTCCTGCGCCCCCGCCCCCATCTGCGAGGACAAGAAATACACCTGGGATAACCTAGACAATGCCGCCCTGAACACCAAGTTCCTGGGAAATGCCTCCGAGTCCGACTGGGTCTACAGTGGTTTCCCAAAGGTCAAGGATGGAAACCTGGATATCACCATGCCCAAGGAGACTGTCGGTACCCTCTTCGCCAACACCCACTACATCTGGTACGGCAAGATCGGTGCGAAGATTAAGAGCAGCCGTGGTGCTGGTGTCGTCACGGCCTTTATCTTGCTGTCCGATGTCAAGGACGAGATTGACTACGAGTTTGTCGGTGCCGACTTGGACAATGTCCAGACCAACTACTACTTCCAGGGCATTCTCGACTGTGAGTGATCATCAACTTGGACTATGTGGCCACATGCTTATGAATTAATTAGACAACAACGGTGGAAAGTCCCCTGTTAAAGGCGGCACCTACGATGACTGGCACTACTACGAGATTGACTGGACCCCCGACCTCATCACCTGGTCTGTGGACGGCAACTCTGTTCGCACCCTCGAGAAGGCCAAGACCTGGAACGAGACTGCCAACCGCTACGAATTCCCCCAGTCTCCGTCTCGCATGCAGCTGTCTCTCTGGCCCGCCGGTGGATCGTCCAGTGCTGAAGGAACCATTGAATGGGCCGGTGGAAAGATTGACTGGGACAGCGAGGACATCAAGAAGGACGGCCACTACACCGCTACCTTTGGAGAGATCAGCGTTGAATGCTACAAGCCCCCTACTGGTGCCGACATCCAGGGTGACAAGTCGTACATCTTCACCAGCGACTCGGGCACCAACAACTCGATCCGCATCACCAACAATGACACCGTCCTCGCCTCCATGGGTGCTACCGGTCTCGACATGGACGTGGGTGCCGACAAGGACGACTCTTCGAGCACCTCTGATGCTTCTGGCTCTGTCCCGACTAACCAGGCTGGCGGTTCTGGCAACGCCCCTGGCTCTAGCAGCTCGGACTCGTCGAGCAGCACCACCAGCGGAAAGGAATCCAGCAGCAGCGGCGCTACTGACACGAACGCCGCTCCTTCCCACAACGAGCGCGTTCTCCAAAGCTCCCTGTTTGCCGTTCTGGTTGCCATGGTCGCTTCGATTATGTTGTAAAAATTTGGCTTTTTTTTCTCTTTATTTTTTTTTTTTATATCTTTCTCCATTGAACATTTTTTCACTATCTTTCTTTGGATGCCACTTTGATCTCTGGATGATTCCAACGCATTGTTTTTTGTTCTATACCTGGCGATTTCGTCACTCATGTCTGGTACCCTCCATTCTTTATCTGGACGTTTGATGCTGCAGTAATGATATGCAGTATATACCATAACCATAACCATAATCAATGAAGCAGTTTGCTGCTTCCCATATATTCTTCAATCTCACCTGACTTTTCCCACGTGGGTTATTATCCTTCGTAACAAAGATATCTATCAGCTTGCAGATAACAACATGCAGGGGTAACAAAGAAATTTATAGCATAGTACTAGCAAGTTTTTGAAAAAGTAATAAAAAAAATGAAAGAACTCACAAAGCACCTTTCGTTACAGAAGTTAAAATCCTTATTCTTACTTGCATTACATGATGTACGCTCATGCAAGCCAGTATCTGAAAGAAGATCAAATCTACATAATATGATACATGGGACGTAAACTACATTCACCATTATATTCTCTCTAGAAAATAGGATGTATGTAAACTCATCCATCCATACCTTATACTACTCAACTCACTCCCTAAACCCAAAACCCAAGCAAAAATCCTAAATCCTAGATACAGCACCCCAAAACATCAAAGCCCAAATCCAAAACTTCAAAAAGAATGTGCTTCTATATCGGCACCCACCACCCCGAATGCGGGCATACCGATTTCACCCTCTACGTCTTCTGCCGTTCCCTGCTTGACCAACTCACCCGCATCAACGATGCGGCGCAGCGAGCCGAATTCGATATACCGTTTGATCCGCCGAGTTGCGAGCCGCAGGTTGGGGTGAATGTGATACGGTGGGAGAGGGGGAGGAGTGGGAGTGGATGTTGTTTTTGTTTATGATTTGTGATTGTGATTTAAATGTATTCCATGTGAAATGTGGAATTATGTAATTTGATATTGAGATTTCATGTGCAATAGATATGTTCTGATGGTCCTGTCCATAACGCCTGTCTGTAGAATTGAGGTTCGTTTAATTTGATATTCGGGTGGATTTGGTTGAGTGGTAGTGGGTTTAGTGGGTTTAGTGGGTTTAGTGGGTTTAGTGGGTTTAGTGGGTGCCACCGCATCCGCAGTCTGATTCGGATCGTTTGAATTCTCCGTGGTAGGTGTCTAGACCTACGGTACGGAAGTCCGAGCCGAGAGGGTCGCCCATCCAGCTGAATGGGGTTTCGGCCTTGACGGAAGCGTCGGCGTTGTCATCTGGGGCAGGGCCCGTTGAGACGGGGGACGCCTGGAGGAACTTGGTGACGTTGTTCAGGTCGAGACTGAGGTAGTTTGCGATGAAGTTGCCGATTTCGATATTCTCGTGGTTGCCGACCAAGGGCCAGGCGTGCTTGGAGGAGGAAGCGTAAATGTTGACGTCGACGCCTGGTTGGGTTAGTTTAAGATGGGATAGTTGGTAAGATGACTTACCGGAGTGTCCGTGTGTCGACCATCCGATTTGTGCTCTTCGGCTGAGCATGTCCGAAAGTACATTACTGGACGTTGCTAATTGGTGAGGAGGGTTCAGGACGGCGTCCACCTCTTCGGCTGTTGCATCGGTGATGCCCATTGCCTCCTTTAGAAGACCCTTGACGTATTTCTTCTGCTTCGAGGAGTCTTTCTCCCCGGTCAAAAATTTCGAGAGCTTGCTGTTCACAAACTCGACGGAATGTTTGGCATTGGCGAGCACATTAGGAAGCCACTTGTACTCGGGGTAATCCGGGCTCAGTTGGCGTGCGGCCGCCAAACCACCAGTTTCGTGGTCAGATGTACTCACGACGACACCAGGGGTTGAGTCGTTTTCAAGGAACTCCAACACGGCATCGAATGCTCTGTCATACGCCATGACTTCGTGGACCTGGGCAGCAGGGTCGTTGGCATGACCCGCATGATCAATGCGAGATCCTTCAATCATCAGGAAGAACCCCTGCTCACTGTCGGCAGTGGCCTCGCTGAGTGTCTTCAAGGCAGTGCGCGCCATTTCCTCCAGGGAAGGATAGACATCCTTCTGGGTACGACGGTCAATCTCGTAGGGAATGTCCTTCTCAGCAAAGAGCCCCAGCAACGGCAGCTGGGCTTCCGTTCCACCGTTCAGCGAGTCAAAGCCAGCCCGGTCATTGATGTAGTTGAATCCATTGTTCTTGGCAACCTCAATCACATCCCGGTCATCGCCTCGACAGCTTCCCTCTGTCGAGTTGGGCAGGAAAAAGCACCGGCCACCACCGAGCATCAGATCAACCACCCGGCCCAGTGGGTATTCTCCAACCTCCTGCAATGCAACTCTATCCTCGTAAAAGCGCAGGTTGACATGCGAAGCAAACGCAGCAGGCGTGGCATCGGTAATGCGGGTCGTCACGACCAACCCGGTCTTGTAACCGGCCAAAGCAGCTGCCTCGAGCACGGTCCCACAGGGTTCATGCTCGGGTGTAACCGAGATAGCATTGTTGTAGGATTTCAGGGCACAGGAAAAGGCCGTCGCTCCGGCCGCCGAGTCCGTCACAAGGGTGTTGCTGGACCTCGTCCTGGACGTGCCGATGTAGTGCTGGTCCAATACGAGCGTATCGTCAATCGGCAGGCCTTCCGTCAATTGTCTAAAGCTGCGAGTCATGGTCAGACTGGCAGGACCCATCCCGTCGGACACCATGAAGATCATGTTCCGCTTGCCCGCGGGCTTGCTGCCAGGGCCCCAGCTCGGTTTCGAGGCAAGCTTGTGGTTTCGGCTCACTTCATGCTGGTAGACGACGGCGAGGACGATAACGACAATGGTGGCAATGATGGCCCAGGCAAAGAGACCGATTTCTCGCCAAAAGGCCCAGCCGCGTCGTGGATGCGTGTGATGGTGATGGTTGGTACGTTCACCGGTGAGCAGGGCGTCTTCTTCCTCGGCCCGCAACGATGCGCGGTCGGAGGAGGCGCGAGGAACCGATCGTGGTTCTTCAGATGACATTTCAAACGATCCTTGACTCATACAAGGATTTCAAGTAGAAGATAGAGATGGAAATGATGAGATGGAGCATCAGACAGGGTCCGATGAGGTCGATGACGATAAAGAGCGATCGAACTAAGCGATAGCTGAAGTGGAGATGCCGCTTTGGGCGGAGTAGTTAGGCTTGGCAGCTCACGGGATATGTCACATGGAGACGACATTCTTTCCGTTCAGTCATGCAAGAATTCATATTTACGAGCTATGGATAGTGATTGCAGTTGATTGGATTGGCAGAGGCTATTCAATTGGCTATAGACCTTTATGGTCCTCATACATCGAATTGGAGACTAGTTGGTGATGGATATCCCCGCAGACCGCCAGCCGCAGAGCCTCATTTGTTCCAAGCCTCCCATATTTTACCAGATATGTTGAAAGCTCACATTCTAGATATCTTCCCAGCATGCTGCCGTTCTATAAACCCATTAGAACCCGGGGCCACACTTCCACGTGCCAGATTCCTTCGATTCACTGACAAAGGTCATCTCACCAAGCGCAAACTGATTCAGCCAGAAGCTACACCACTGGGATCGCGAACGGCGACGAATTCAAATTTAAGTTCGGGTTCAATCCAATGGGATAATAATATATACTTGGAGATTGCAGATGTGGACTTGTTGTTTGGTTGATCGATAGGCTATGGATCGACAGATACATAGGTGGCATAGACAAACATCGAGTCCAAGCATTGGATGTTGCGATATACACTACTCCATTAAAAGGCAACAAATATGAGACGATACATGAGCGTAGATTAGAAGTACATAATATACATACAGTCATTCCTCAGGCAGAGCAAGATGAAAAATATATCACCTCCCCTTGAACCCAATAGGAATCATCGCCGCCGCAACCTCCGAAACACCCCTCTCAGTCGCCAACAGATTAAACTGAGCAGCCGCATTCCTCGTGTCCAGCACTTCAACACGAACACCCAGCGAATTGATATGTCGTTTCGTATCGGGCGAGAGGGGAACCATCGTAGCTCCCATTCCGATAACCAATAGATCTGTATTACGTTAATTAGCATGAACTCTCCAGACGCGCATATGCCATATGCCATTGAATAAGGGAAACCTACCCGGACGCGGCCACACAGCATTCAACAATCCCCAAACCTGCTCATCAACCTCAAACTGGCCCTTCTTATTCACCATCCCCATTTTCCCACCCGCGGTGACCTCCCACGGCCGCCAGGCAAACGCCTCACCACCAACTAACAACAACCCATCACCGCCCTCAACTCTAAGCCCATTATCCAGATGGAAGCCATCATCGAGCGTGGCCTCAATGGCTGTCGTCGGGGGTGGGACACTTCCTAGCACATTGAGCGCGGCGAAGTCCGTCTGGGTGCTTTCATTTGAGGTCGGGCCGCGATCGTGGCTGGTAGGCTTTGCGGAGTGAGAGCGAGGGATCATCCGTGTTGGGCGGGAGACGCTGGTAGTATTGTGGCGGCGGGAGGGGAGGGTGTTGGAGATGGCAGCGCATGGTGAGGTGATTCGTGAGATCGGAGTCGATGTCCGGAGAGAACCGCGGAGGGTTGCGGTGGAAGTTGTTGAGATGGAAGTGCGCAGGGCGCGTAGAAGCTGAGGAGAAGGAGTGTGCATTTTGTGGGTGGCCTTAATGATGATGATAATATGCCTGGCGTAAAGTTGAAATATTCTAAGATGTTTTATTATATGAGATGAACAGGAAATCTGAGGAGATGATGAAATGCAGAATATGGAGATCGAGGCTTGGCGGTTGGCAGCAGCCAATCAGAGGCCAGCCAATACAGAGCATCCGAGCTGGATTCCAGTATAGGAATAGTTCATAATGATGATAACGATAATAATAGTAGACTGTAGTATAACAATAGGCTGTAATATTCATAAAGAAGCCGAATCATGCAAGGCAATGGCTAAGCACTGTTGAATATGAGGCTGTGCTGACCAGGATTCTTGGTTTCGCATAGGGCTTTGCTTCGCTTTCGTTTAGATCTTAGCTTCATAGTTAGTATACAAGATTGTGTATATAAGACTGAATGAATCCAGATAGATGCAGTATCAATCAATTCTTTCTTTACATATCTTCTCATTCATCAACATCAATATTATCTATCATCTATACAAAATGAATACCCTCCTCCTCGCCCAACTCATCATCTACATCATCCTCATCCAACCCATCACCTACATCACCTACCGTCACGGTCTACACGGCCTCCTAGGATGGGGCTATCTCAGCATATTCTGCACCCTCCGCATCGTCGGCGGCGGATTGGGTTTTAATAGAGACAGCACAGTCGCATATATCATCAACAGCGTTGGCATTTCACCATTACTCCTCGCTGTGGATGGGGTTCTGCATGAAGCGTATGTCCCTCTTAAGACCTATCTCTCATCCACATATATATATCTAATAATGTTCAGAAAAACATACCGTAACCCACACCTCCACAAAGCCTTCCACTGGGCTTTTGTCATCATCATGCACATGACAGTCATGGGAGCAGTCGTGGTAGCAGCCAAAGGAGCTGCAGGGCTCGCGGGGAATAATCCCACCTCCACCGATACCAACCTATTGCAGGCTGGAATCGCTATTCTCGAGACCTGCTGGGCTATCTTGGTTATTTGGGCTCTGTTTGCGCTGCTACCTGCTCAGCGGGCGAAGAATGCACCGGGGTATAAGGAGGGGAGTACTGTATGTTGCTTAATCCCTTGATACTTATCGTGGATTATAAGGTGATATGCTAACGCAGGTTATCAGTTGTTATATGGGTCTCTAATCGCCTTAGTTTTCATCGGCATCAGAGTCCTCTACGCCCTGGTCGCAGACTGTACGCAAGATGCAAAGTTGAATCCCATGAGTGGTGAATTGGCTATTCGGGTGGTTCTGGGTTTGATTTCGGAGCTTGTTACAGTTCTTGTTTTCATTTATGTTGGTGTTCGGACGTTGGATGTCAGGAAGTATGCTGGGGTGGATGCTAGGAAGAGTGAAGATAGAAGTGTGGAGAATTGGGCGTGAGGGATTGCACTGTCTTTTTATTACTGCCTTATCTTTCAGTATAGCATGCTTGTTTTCAAATTATATAGAATAGTTAGATAGAATATAGACATGAGACATGACTGGGTTTATTGAGTTATCATAGTGGTAGTGTGTTTGATAAGTATATGGCTTCATATACTATCTCTAGCTACCTACACCATATCCGTAAGAACAACCTTTCCAAAATGTGACTGGCTCCAGAGCAAGTTGAATGCGTCTTTGAGCTCCATCAATGGAAACTTCCGAGCATCAAGAACAGGTTTAATATCATGCATTTCAATAGCCCTCGACATGTCCTCGAACTGCTCACGATTCCCAACCTCAATCCCACGAACCGTACAAGCTCGAAACAAAGGCTCCAAACGAGGCCCTCCACTCAAGAACCGCCTTCTCCCCGCCCCCCTAACAAACTGGCAAAGCAACGACGATGGCACCATCACTACCCACGACCTCGACTGGCTTACTCGCTGCGCTGCCGGCGGCTTCTCCATGGTAATCACCTGTGCCGCACACATCCATCCCCACGGACAAGCATTCCCTGACCAACTGGACATCCACGACGACATCCATCTCCCGGGGATGCGCCGTCTCGCCAACACAATCCGGCACCATGGTGGAATATCTTCTGTCCAGCTGCCTGGTGGGGGGTGCTGGATGCTGGATGTGATTTTGTGATGCTGGGGAAGGTGGTGATTTTGGATCCTGATTTTCCTAGGCGTGTGGAAGTGGAGGAGGGAAAGGGTGTTGTGCCTGGGCTGCCGGTGACTGCGCAGTAGTTGAGGGGGCATTCTGGGTTGGGGGAGAGGTTTATTGATTATTTGAGGACTTGGGATGAGTTTGCGAGGGGGTAGTATAGTAGATAGTTAGATTTAGGTAAATGTTAGTGTGATTGCCATCCGGATGAACAGTACATTCTATCCCTATATACGATTCCACTGCCTTGATTTATAATGGACAAAATAGCTACTCCCCATGCTGGAAGGCGAGTGTCAACTATTTCACTATAGATGAGAGTACTACTACTCACGGGGATAAAATTAGACGTTCAATATATCCAGCGAATATTAATTTATCAGAAGGGGTTTGCTATGAAAAAAAAGAACGGCATGTTATAATGGATTAGGGTTAGTCGGTACTTTCTACTATGTAGTATAGAGAGTTATCAATCGGATCAACACAAGGATTGATTCCCTTGGGTCGATCGACATTTGCCACGCGTCTGTCGATCGATTGTGGGTGTTCTAATTGACTAGTATCGCTGTCGATCGAAGGCTTCACAAAGCTTGGGTTGAAGTCACTAGGTACCTAGGTACCTACAGTATGTACAGCCGGCTTTCTCAGCAAATACAATCATACGAAGCATTTCTAATTCAGATCCAACTCAATGTCCATTAGGTAGTCTAAAGTAGTTAACGTATTCGGTATGTTTTTGTTTTCCGTCTTCCAAACATCCTGGGTCCCATCGAACTCGGCTGCTTTCAACGGCAACCTTCGTGTTTGCGTATGAAATGAAATGAAGAAAATGATGACAGGAGCATGTGTCGTACCAGTCATGATCGCCTGAACGCCACAAAAAAAAAAAAAGAATGGGGAAAAAAGACAAAAGTATCCCAGAACAGTTCGTGCAAAACCCGAAAGAAAAAGACAGTGAAAAACGAAACATGGTATTTCCTCCCCTCAATGCCATAGCACCGTATGCCCGAATATCCTCCGCTCCATTATCATTTATACGTATGGGAAATCATATAAACGGGAAAGAAAAAAAAAAAATCAATGAAAGAGATTATTACTTGTGTCTTTCTCAAGACGCGCATCCAAGTCTCAGTGCCCTTCAGGGCGGCTGACTGGATGTCCTTGGGCCGCGTTGTGGTTGTTGTGGCGGTCCTCGTCAGACTGGCTGGAACTGTCATCCGCATGCCCCGCAGAAGATGCACTGCGCAGACGTGCAGCACGGTCCTGGAGCACTTGCGCCTCGGCCGCAGCCTTCTGTGCGCGAATCTGCTTCCGCCACATGCTCGCATACCGACCCTTCATGGCCAGAAGCTGGTCGTGCGTTCCACTTTCGGCAACCTGGCCTTCATGCAGCACCAAAATGCGGTCTGCGGTAGTGATGGTACTGAGTCGGTGAGCGATGACGAGCATTGTACGACCATGGGAGAGAGTGGAAAGAGCTCCCTGGATATGTTCCTCTGTCTCCGTATCCAACGCGGCAGTGGCTTCATCCAGAAGAATGATCCGGGGGTTCTTGAGAATGGTACGAGCGATGGCCACCCGCTGCTTCTCTCCTCCACTGAGCCGGAGACCACGCTCTCCAACCTTAGTCTGGTAGCCGTCGGGGAAAGACATGATCTTGTCGTGAATACTAGCCGCCCGGCAGGCCTGGTGAACCTGCTCTTCCGTGGCGTGTTGGTTTGCATACTTCAAATTATACATCAAGGTCTCGTTGAAAAGAACCGTATCTTGTGGCACAACTCCAATGTGCTTCCGGACCGAGTCAATAGTAACATCTTCCACATCGTGTCCATCGATCCGAAGACACCCCTTCTCCGCATTGTAGAATCGGAAGAGCAAGCGGAAAACCGTTGACTTGCCACCTCCGGATTCACCAACCAAGGCGGTGGTCGTACCGGGCTGGCAGTGGAATGTAAGACCATTCAAAGCAGGCTTTCGAGCATCATATGCGAACTGGACGTTTTCAAATGCGATATCGCCCTTGCATACAGGCATGGGAGTGGCAGATGGCTTGTCGACAACAGTAGGTTGCTCGCGGAAAAGCTCGAGTAATCGCTCTGAATTAATCATTGCCGATTGAATAGAGCGGTAGAATGTGCCAAAGAAGTTCAATGGCCCTTGAAGCTGGGCCATGTAGGTGAGAAGAGCCACGAATTTACCCACATCCTGTTGGCCAGTAGTAACTTGGTATGCAGCGATAAAGCATGTGATCAGCAGACCAAGCATGAAAACCGTGTTCTGGCACGTGTTCATCAAAGTCAGAGAGAACAAAACGTGGTATTCAGCGCCCTGGAAATCAGAAACGGCAGTCCGGTATCTGCCGAATTCGTAGTCTTCGGCATTGAAATACTTGACTGTCTCATAAGAGACCATCGAGTCGTTCCTGAGATAATGTTAGTCAATATTTTAGATAAATATAGCACGTCCACTCACTTGACAGCATCTTCCTGTCGCGATGCGTTGACCATTTGTCTTCGGATTGACGCTCTCCACTGGGCCATGCGAACGGTGACATAGAGGTAACAGAAAGTGACAATCGCAACCACGAGGGCATAGTATGCATCAAAGGCCACGAGGAAATATCCAATAGCGACACAGAGATCGATCAACATCGGAACCACCTGGAATGTGACCTGTTCGAGGAAAGTATTGATAGAGCTTCCCTTGCTGAGGGCAGACAGGACTTCTCCTGTCTTCTTGCCCAAATGGAAATCCAGACTGAGCCCATGGACGTGTTCAAATGCTGCAGTGGAAAGCTCCATGTACGAATACTGACTGACAGGAATCCATAAGCTGGAGCGCAATGAGCCGATCAAGCCCTGGTTGCCCTGGAGCCAGCGGTAGAAAATGTACAGGCAAATCTCCAACCAAGGTACACGGAACTCGCCACTTTCCTTGGACAAGATGTTGGTGATGACTCCGACTTGGTATGGGACTAAAACATTGACGACTCGCTGCGAGAGAATCAAAAAGAAACAGACGACGACGACGATTTGCAGGCGCCGAGACTTGGACGGCCACAGGTAAGGGAAGAACAACGAGTAACCGCTGAGGTATTCCCACCAGCTGGTCGATGGAATGGTGGTTGGTCGAACCCATGGATCAGCTGGCTTGGGAGGCTTATGGTTAGAAGCACCATTCGTGGAGCCATAGCCATTTCCATTGGCAGCCCCTGTTTCCGCACTAGAAGGGTCAAGCAATCCAGTGGACTCACTAGGGCCGCCATTGACGTGATTACGGGCAGCACTTCGCTTATGGGCCTTATAACGGATCGAGGTGGCCAAGTAGATCACAGTCAGGGCCAAGAGAACCAGAATACGCAGGCAATTGGAGAGGACCTCCAATGATTCCCATAGAGTGATGCTATTCCGAAGTTGGCCGCCAATTGGGTTTCCAACAATCGGCTCGTGATGAACGTTTGTGTAGATCGAAAGGGACGCTCCCAAAATAGCCAATTCGAAAGGTATCGCCACCAACCAAGGGACAAATTGGGCGCATGTAGGCGAAGGGTTTGTATCCAACAATGAGACAAGAATAACGGCGTGAACGAAGAACGATCCCACAATGTAGATCTAGTAACAAATCAGTTGCCTATTTTCCCGGAAACACCTGCCAATGGAACTTACCACGACCGACTGACCACACCACCAATGGTCCGCCCTAGCCAAGATAACATGGACGATGTTGATGGTGGCGTCCCCAAGCAGGGTCAAAAGGACGCCCGCCGCGAGCCAGTTGAAGAGCAGCCTGATCCTTGGAGAAAAGCGTTGCACTTCCTTGATCACGGTCATCATACTCCGAGACCGCATTGGCAGCGGTCTCCCCCCCGGGCCAGTCCGCACAGCATTGTCATTTTTCTTGACGCTCTTCGCTGCCAAAATGGAATTGGCAACAAAAGCAATGACAAAGACAACCAGGAGACAGATGGGATAACTGGTGCGAAGATACACCAGCGATTCACGAATGGCGTGGTGTGAACCCATGATGTAAAAGCCTGGAACCAAATCCTCCCACGCACGCGATAACCAACACAATTAAAAGACCATCAATTTATTTCCCATGACACAGCCACCGTAATAATCCGAACAACCGAGGGGGCGCAAGAAGCGTAGATATAGACGGACGCAGGCAAGACTCGACTCGGAAACGACTGGGAGGTGAACCATGCACTGAAACAATAAACAACCGATCAAAACCCGGTCGGGACGTGGGGAGAGATCAATGTCTCTGATGAATCTTCTCTATTCCGGGAGAAGAAATCTAAACCAAAAAAATAAAAAAAAAAAAGATCGACCAAAAAATAATGATTTTGAGGGAGAGAAAAAAAAAAAAAAGAGAAGAAAAAGAAACGGGAGTTGAATAAGTACAAGGAAAGGAAGAATACGGGAAGAGGAGGATTAAAGGGCTATAAGAGGAGAGCAGCCAGAACGAGGGGGAAAAGAATCCCAGACAGCACACTCATACGAGGGAGTGCAATAGATAGAGAGAGAGAGTAAAGAGTAGAGTAAGAGTAGAAGTAGAGAAAAGAAGAAGAGGAGGAGAGAGCAAAAAAAGTAAAAAAGAAAAGAGGAAGAAAAAAAAAAAAAAAAGCACGAGAGAAGTGTGATGGTTGGAGAGGAGAATTACTAGTAATAACTTTAGCCGTCGAAGAATGACGGTGTGGATCAGCAGCAACTCAAAGCATGGAAAATTCGGCCTGGAGGCGAAAAAAAAAAAGCAAGAAGGACGAAGCAGAAGAGAAGGAAGAAGAGAAGAGCTGGTTTTTTCCCCGAGAGACTGAATGTCAATGTAGGTGATTCTTCACTTGGGCTCTCTATCTGCAAATCGGACTTTTTCTTGTTTGCTTGTTTCTTGTTTCCTTTTTTTCTTTTTTATCTTCTTGTCTGGATGAGACTATTCAGGTATTCAGGTTTACTGCTAGTATTATGATTATTACTGATTAGGTTTGCTTTTCAGCTCAACAAAACCAACACGGGAATAAAGCAAGAAAGACGAAAAAGCAACACCAAGGATAAAAATACAAACTGACACTTTCCTCGAGCTGACTGGCCTGAAGGAATCAAGCCAGAGAGGTTCGTACCCGATGGACAGGGGCGTTTGGTGGAAGAACCAGAACGGAGGTTCTCCACTGGGGAAGCTATATTCGATGATCGTGGATCGATGACGATACCCGGTAGAGAACGGAGTATTATTTATATTAACATATATATATATTAGATAAACCACAAATCGAGAATAGCTGGATACTATGTAGAGTAGAGACAAAGATCTTAAGATAGATCGTAAGATCGAGGCCCCAGCTGTTTTGCTGGGAATGGATCCCTTGATCGGTGGCTGAATGCATTTCCAGGGGCATCTCAACCATCCATGAGGATATCGACAGAACATCCTTTCATCAGCAGGCCAGAGCAATTGGATGCATCCAGGCGGTCTCTGTGCCACCTGTGATTCGTCCAGATGACACAATACAAATATAGTACACCTCCAGAGCTTCTGTCTGTCCGTCGAACTCTGTATACTCGTAATATCACATCCAATGCAGATGGCGCTACCAGTCAAAATGATGCATGCATATTGATCATCCGGAAATCTTCTTGCGTTGGACGAAAATCAGAAGATCTCTTGCTCTTTTCAACCTTCTGGCCTCTATCTATCCATGGCCATCCCATCCACAGTATCCAGAATATGAAATATCCATCTATTACTGCTCTTCCATGTACTCCGTAGTATACTGTAGCTATTATAGGTAGCTAAGAATAATTCCTCCACCCAAAACCCACCGATCCGATCGATTCCCCCAGCCAAAACAGGCCCATCACGCGTCCTCGCCACATTATCGTGACTTTTGCCCTCCTCCTCACATTCCTCTGTTGCTACGTGCATCTTCTTTGCAGCTGCAAGTCTACGGAAAATACAAGACAAAAGTCACAAAACGAGAGGAGAGAAAAAAAAAAAAAAGAAAGAAAGAAAGAAAGAAAGAAAGGAAAAGGAAAAGGGAAAAAAAAAAACACTCTCATTCTCAGCCAACCAATCCCAACTCCGCCTCCCCCCTTTCAAACCTCCTCTTCTTCCTCTCTCCTTCTCTCTCTTTCCCCCCCTCCATTATTTTCCCCTCCCCCAGATCCTGTTCTGCCTTCTGCCATTCCATCCCGGCGGTTTTCCCAGGAGATGGACCGATCTTCATGGGGCTGACTGGCACAACCTCTCGCTTGAGTTGAACGCGTCAGAAAATCATGGCTGATTTCTCGCGTCTGCCCACTCGAGGCGGCTCCTCCTCCTGTTCCTCTTCCTACCACTCCAACTCCTCCCCGGCGCCTCCTCCCCCTCCTCCGCCCGCACCGCCGCTGCAACAGAGGTATTCCAATCGTGCCGCCAGCGCTTTGGCACGATTCGCCCAGCCTTTCTTTTCCGGGTCGAGGCCTCCTAGTCCACAAACTTCAGCTGGGATTGTTGGTTCTCGTGCCGATCTCTCAGCTGCTCCCCGGTCTAACCGGTCCAAGTCATTGTAGGTCCCTACTACCCCTCCATTCCTTTCCCTTCTCGGGTATATCACCTCCTCCCATCACACTTCCTAGCCCCCAATTTGTATAGTTTCCCATCCTTGTAGTTACATCTCCTTACTTATTCCCCACTCCATATATCCTCTTTTTTTTTTTTTAAGTCTAACCTTCACCAGACCCGGTGCATCCCAAACAGTTACTCATAAGACCGGCATCCCTATTGCTGCCTTGGATATCTCTCCACAACGTACCCATGCTGTCATCGGAGGTAAAGAGATTCTCAAGACTATCCGTGTATCACCTGCCCATTCGTCCGAGGAATTCAATCTTCGGAATGCCATCATCAGCTACTCCTCCACCCATCACGTTGGTAGTGGACTCTCCGCCCGGCACAAAGACCAGCTGACTGTGAGGGATGTCAAGTGGTCACATGGCAACTATGACCGGATCATCGCTACGGCGGTAGCTAATGGTCGCATTGTTGTCTACGATTTACACCGGACTGGCCTAGAGTTCTGCCGGTTTCAGGGACACAGCCGTCAGGTGCATCGGTTAGCTTTCAACCCGCATTTCCCAGCATGGCTGCTGTCGGGGAGTCAGGATTCCACCATTCGGATGTGGGATCTGCGAATGGCTGCCTCGGAGCGTGGTGTGTCGACCTGTGGAAGCAAGGAACTATACAATGGCAACAGCGATGCTGTTCGGGATATAAGGTGGTCGCCGAGTGACGGTGTCATGTTCGCAACTGCCACAGACAGCGGTGCCGTCCAGTTGTGGGATTACCGTAAAACTGCTGCTCCGTTGCTGAGAATTGCGGCCCACGACCGACCTTGCTTCTCAGTGGATTGGCATCCCGATGGAAAGCATATCGTCAGTGGTGGCACGGACAAGCAGGTCAAGGTCTGGGATTTTTCCTCGTCGGCCGAGCGAAGACAGAAACCGACCTTCCAGTTCCGAACCCCCCAAGCTGTACTTAATGTCCGGTGGCGTCCTCCGTCCTGGGCCGGAGAATCAGGTTCAAGTGACTGGCAATCATCTCAAGTAGCGACTTCCTATGACAAGGAAGACCCGCGAGTGCAGCTCTGGGATCTTCGACGACCCCATATACCGTTCCGAGAATTCGATCGATACGACACGTATGCGGCAGACTTGCTCTGGCATTCCAAAGATCTTCTATGGACGGTGGGTGATGCAGGCGCATTCACGCAGACGGATATTCGGTACGCGCCGCAAGTGGTCAACCAACGGCCGACCTGCTCAGTAGCCTGGAGTCCCAATGGTGAAATGGTCGCATTTGGTCAAAAGCGCCCCAGACGGAGCACCCGTGGTCTCAGCACCACTGAATTCCTGGGCTTTCAGGACGACGAAGGCAGTAGCGGTGAGAAGCTATTGAGTCAGAGCCCGGCAGACGATATCCTTGGCGAGCCCCCTCTACCGCCCTCAATTCGTCACCGACACAGTAAATCAACCAGCGCTGCCCGACCATCCAAATCTTTGGGCAGTACTCCGCCTGGTGCACCAGACTTTACTCCAGTTCTCGCACTGGACAAAGCACTGGCCAAGGATAAAGCTCCCGGTTCACGTCAACTGGGAGCTGTTGGTACTATACCCGGAGCCACGATGGATCCGGTCCTCTTTCGATATCTAGCCCGCCAATATTCGCCACTGATGGAGGACATGGCTGGCAAACGAACGCAGGTAGATGTGTTGCGGTCTTTGCTGGAGTCGCTTGATCACAATGCAGAGCACGCGGAAAATGCTTCTCAGCTTAAATTAGCTCAAACTTGGAGAATCATCAAATTTGCCGTCGTTCAAGAGCTTCAGCTCAAAGCGAGAGAGCAACGCCAGACTCCCGAAAAGGGAAATAGCAGTGTAAAGAAGAAGATGTCCAAAGAGGGCCTATTATCGGAAAAATCCCGCCCTTTGGAGGATGGCAAACAGGACAAGATGAAAAAGCGGTTATTTAAAGGAGTCATGGAGACGGAAGGGCAAAGAAATCCGTTGTCAGACACGGAGAGCGCTTCAAACATGACTACCCCTCTTGCGCAACCATTACCCGACTCCCCAGTTGGCTCTTTTGACAGCACTGACTCCCAGATCACGTCGTTGAATGACGATCTAGCTGATATCCAGCCCCTGCCCCCGTCAGTTCTGAGCTCCTCAAATCAAGGTACCATGAGCTCCAATGGTTGGTCAATGTCCGACGTTGATCCCCGTCCTGTAGCGCAACTCCGGCACCGCCAGTCCAACGGCAGTGAACCTGTACCCATTCCGTCTGACAGCCTCCCGTCCGACCAACTGCGCGGATCAGTGCCACCAGAATTACACGGCGATCAAAGATCCGCGCCTCGAGCGATCACTGGAAGGGCAGACTGGCGTGACATGGGGCAGGAGGACTTTCCAAAGGAGGGTTCAACGGATTATTATGATCAGAAGCTAGAGGACAAGAGAGCGGCCATTCGTGACTATAAACTCTTTCCAAAGAAGCCCTTGTCACTTGAATCACCCATGGATCCTACTAAGGCTGCTGGATTTCACCGGCATGGGTCATCAGAAAGTTTCCCAATGTTTTCGGCCTCTACAGAGAGTTCCCATCCTGCGAAGTCAACTGGGGCTTCATACACCTCTAATTCGAAGTTGTATGAGGCTTCTAATATTGCTAGTCATAATAGCATAGAAGGTGGAGAGGTAGATGAGAATGGTATAGAGGCTCCGCTCTTAACCCCGGGGACAGTACAAGATGGGGTTGAAATACGGGGCGGAGCTTCCTTTGGAGAAAGCCCTCCTGATACTAATCATGTTCACCTCGAAAGGCCTTCTAGTCCTCCTCCACTCTTGACTGAATCCAGTCCTATCAAGACACTGGAGCAGGAAGCCGATTCTCAAATTATCGACCCCTCGTCAGATGTGCAGTCAACTCATTTTGTAATTCCTGGGACAAATGAGGACCTCTCGGGAGTGACTCTTCCTATTACCCCTGATGTGACTGAAAACAAACCCTGGAGTGTTGAAGTCTTGCTGAAAGAGGCAATCAGACACTATCATAGTAGCAGTCAGGCTGATATCCAGTCTGCTGCTCATTTGCTCCATAAACTACACGTTCTTTTCCAAGACTGTGAAAAGATTCTCCCCTTTGAGGATTGTGAAATGATCTTCCAGACCTATAATGAACATCTCCTGCGGCAATTCATGTACGTTGAGGCGGCTGAACTTCGGCAGCTTTGTGTCCCATCTTACCCATCGGTTTATGAATACGCGCAGACGGACTCTTTCATGAATGTGTTCTGCTTCACCTGCAAAAGACCATATGAGAATCCAAGGCACGATAACAGTCGCTGTCACCGCTGTAACACACCTCAGGACCCTTGTGCTATTTGCATGAGTGTCGACCCGCCTCCTGAGTGGGTTGCGGAACATTCTGCTGCACACGCTGAGCAAGAATTAGATTTCGAAGCCACGTCTAATTTACTATCATCGCGATCCTCAATTCGGACCGAAACTATCCCCGAATCCGAAGTCCAGCGATTGGATGGAGAGAGCTCATTTGCTGCGCCACGACCCAAGGGCTCCGCTCTCTGGACCTGGTGCCAAGGCTGCGGGCATGGCGGCCATATGGCCTGCATCAGCATATGGCTGCAAGATGTCTCCATAAGTGAAGGTGGGTGCGCCACCGCTGGCTGCATGCACGACTGCGGCCCTGGACCGCGGCGCGAGCACAATCGTACGGCCACGCAAGAGGAGTCGAAACGACGCGATTCCAGCGGCCGCAAAGCCGGGGTAGGATTTGTGAAGCGAGACCCTTGGTCAAGAGGGGAGAGCAAGGCCGTTGAGAAAGTCCGGGGCATGCTAGGTGTCGCATCAGGGGGCGCAGCAAGTGCTTCGACGACTAGCAGCGGCGGTGCCGGCGGGGGATCATCTGGTATGATGTCGCCCAAGAAGGTGAGACTAGTTACACCTAGTGAGCAAGGGAAACGACGGGCTACTCGTACTAGTATCGGAGGGGGCAGTGTGCTAAGCGGTTGATTCTGCCGCCCCAAATTCTTTGGTATATTTTTATTTAACTATCTTGATATGTATATGATACCACTCACTGGGCAAGGGTAAGGCGTAACCGGGGATGCTTAACAGATACCAGGAGGTTTTACGTTATCTTGCAAATCACGTCATAACTAGAATAATAATAATTCTAATCACTTCCAGTGTCAAAGCCTTGGTCCAAAACTATGCATCTTGAAGGGTAATAGGACAATGTATTGTAGATAGATCTAACCCCAAAAGAAATACCTAGAAACATCAAGTATCTAAAACTTCCGCTTCTTCTTCGCAGGAGCCTTACTCTTCGCCGCAAGTTGTCGTTTCAGTTCCTCTCGCTTCCTATCCGCCCTCTCCTCCTCTGTTTCCTCTTTCTCCGGTTCCGCAGGCACAGGTGGTGCCCGTGCCCTCCGCACAACAGGCGAAGAAGACCTCGATGGCGCAATCTTAGGTTTCACCGAGTCACCCACAGAATCAGGAGATGTTCGTACCTCGTCTTTCACCTGTGGCTGTGGCACTGTTCGAGTACCACTACCCTGGCTGCTTTTCGCGGCCTTGCTGCCACCACCTATCACGCCGAGTTTGCCTGTTCGTTTAGGCTTTGGTGGGGGTGTCGCTGCGGGACTCTTTTGCGGGGTGGGAGATTGAGATTGAGGTTCGGACACGGGTTGTGGTGGTGGTGGTGGTGGTGGTGGTGGTGGTGTAGCTTGTTTTTGTTTTTTCTTACCGCCTATCAGGCCTAAGCCGCGGGATTTCTTGGGTGGGGGGTTCGCGGGTTCTTTGTGGGGTGGTGATGATGGAGATGGAGATGGGGATGGGGCCTTTGGCTCTGGTTCTGGTTCTGGTTCTGGTTCTGATCCTGATTCTGACTCTGACTCTGTCTCTGTCTCTAGATCGTCTGTTGGTGGTGGTCTCTTTGGTGGTTCGGGGATAAGATGTTTGGGTTCTGGGGATGGTGAGGGTTGTGGTGGTGACGGTGACGGTGATGGCGATGGCTTTTTGGTATGCTTCTTTCCCCCAATGACACCGAGTCCTTTTGACGGTTTTCCTTTGGCTTTTTGGGGGACTGGTGATGGGGATTTGCTTATGGGTGCTTTCTTTTCTGTGGCAGGGTGGGTATCTTCATCGATACCTTTTGACTGCTTTAGTCTGGGTGGTGTCTCTTGTCGCTGGGAAGAGGTTATTATATATACGAAAGTATTATATGGAAAGTTGCTCATACCTCGAATTCATCATTTTCAGTTTCTGGGGCAGTGTCGGTGTCCATATCCAAGTCATCATGGGAGGGTTTTGGTCCCGGTTTCTCCCTGGGTTCTTCTTGTGCAGGGGCGATTGTAGAATGATTATGCTCTAAAAGATGTTCCCACCACTTATCAGGTGCTGGGCGCAGTTCTTCCTGCTCCAGGTTGCTATCAGATCCTGTCATCTCCGCGAGAAGGTTGGCAGCAAGGCCAGAATCAGAGGATGATTTGCTGCTTTGGTTGAGCCATGACTGTTCGTCAAACGGCGCAACGCCTTTGATGTATTTCGATGCTTGGGATAACGTAGAACCCTTTCGGGCTGTACGCAATCCAGATACACCAGGAAACACAGTGCTCAGGTCCACGCCCATGGCCTCGATCTTATCAAAGAGTTTCCCAAGGACCCAGTCCTTTTGTTTAAGCTGGTCCAGAAGAGACCGTTGGCGCAAATCCCAGCCCGCCTCCTCTCTTAGTAAAGGTAGGAGTAAATGGCTGGTTGAAGAGGATTGTGATTGTTTGGATAGATACAATGTCCACTTGAGAGGCTTCAATGGAGCAGGTAGTTTGGTTGATACCATTAGTTCTAGCGAATCTCTTGTCGATCCATCATTCAATATCGAACTGCTTCCAGGAGAGCCCTGTAAAGCGTCTCCTATCTTCTGCAACAGCACTTTGAACTGATCGAGGTCTTCACTCGGGTCAATGGTGGTGCCATCTTTATCGGCTCTCTTCAGAACCTCGCGGTGATCCAGACGCTCCGACCAAATATAAGTGAGATCGGTAATGATTACCTCGTAGCCCTTTGCCGTTGGAGCGTATTTGCAAAGAAGTGTAGGTATTTCATCTTTGTGCGAAAGGCGCAGCCTCTCCCATTTGGCCGACATTCTCGATAATAGAAGTGTTGATTAAATTAAGTTGTCAAAACTCTCCAACTTGATCGCTTTTCAGCTCATCGATGCCTAATGCACGTGCCACCGCGGAAGGTTTGCCGCCCGCTTCACCTGCCCTCTTCGGGAGCTCACTTTTGCCTTTGCGCGAAAGACCTCCAACATGCAAATCATCGCGACAATCCTCCAACATCCAACAGCCCTGCGATTTCGGTTTCCATCCAGGGTAAGATAAAGAACCGAATTGCTTGAAAATGTCGTCACGTATCCCCGACAGAACAGGTTCGAAGCGAAGCCGGTCTCGCTCTCCAACTTCATCATCTTGGCGTCAACCCCAGAAGCTCCCCCGCAGGTACGATGAAAGGGACCGCCGACAAGACTGGGACAATGGGCAAAGTCGATCGTCGCAGGCTCCGCCCCGGAACATGAAGGACCAAGTCCGCATCAACCAGCTTCAGGAAGACGAACAAGTGCGGGAATGGGTGGCACAGGAAGACGTCTTTGTTTTGAAGCAGGCCAAGAAGAAGGCAGAGATTCGAGTCAAGGAGGGCCGGGCGAAGCCGATCGATTGGCTCACGGTTACTCTGCGAGTGATTGATCCTACGAGGGATCCTTTGGATGATGAGATTGCAGACTCGGATCTTGATTTGGTGAACCCGGATGGTGTTTTCGAAGGGCTATCCCAGACGCAATTGTCGGATCTCGAAAAAGACATTGATACATTCTTGAATTTGGAGAGGAATAAGCAGAATACAGAATTCTGGAAGGTATTTGGCGACTATTCAAATGTCTAGGGATCAGAGCTGACCATTTGCCCTTACAGACAATGAAAGTCGTTTGTCGAGACCGCCAAAAGACCACCGCTCCCGAAGGACGTGCACTCAATTCCGTCGCCGCTGATATCAACAGACTTCTTAGCCCTAAATCATATGAGCAACTGCAGAGCCTTGAAGTTCAGGTCAGAAGGAAGTTAGATTCCAACGAGCCCATCGATACCGATTACTGGGAGGAACTTTTGCGCAGTCTTACAGTCTGGAAGGCTCGGGCTAAACTGAAGAATGTGTACCATGCTGTCATCGAAGAGCGTGTTCGGGGACTACGCAAACAACAAGCCGTGGAAGCAGAGTTTGTCCGGAGCAAGCTGGCTCCTCTTGCGCCGGTCATCGAGACGAATCCTGTTGACCAGGATGAATTCAATGGCCTTGACCCCGATCCGTTGTTGCAGATTCGCCCTGAAGATAAGGTGTTGGAAATTGTCGATGAAAGCGATTTCTTGAACCAGGTGGTAAGTTGTGTTGGAATTCCATTGCCTTGACCTGTCCTAACAGTATCACAGGCTCGTGAGCGTCAAAAGATTGTCAAGATGGGCTTTGTACCCTTGCGTCAACGACATGCTGAAAAGCCATCAGCTGCTCCGGTCAATCAAAGCTCGAATATGCCAGTGGCCAGTGCCTCGACCCGTTTTTCTACCATTCCAAACGAAGACTTCTCCCAAGCAACCAAGGCTCTTTACGAAAGGGAACTTGCAAAGGGTGTCAGCGAGAACGAGGAGATTTTTACCGGTGAGGAGGCAGTCAGCTCCAACTCCCATCACCAATGGGCCGGCAAACATCGGCCTCGTAAGCCACGTTATTTCAACCGAGTACAAATGGGCTACGAGTGGAATAAATACAATCAAACCCATTACGACCACGACAATCCACCACCAAAGGTTGTACAGGGCTACAAATTCAACATCTTCTATCCTGATCTCATCGACAAAGCAAAGGCTCCGACATACCGCATCGAGCGAGAGAACGGAAGAAAGCGCGGTCAATCCTTTGCGGCAGCGGGTGAAGAGGATACTTGTCTCATCCGGTTTATGGCAGGACCGCCGTATGAAGATATTGCATTCCGAATTGTAGATAAGGAGTGGGATTATAGTGCCAAACGAGAAAGGGGGTTCAAGAGTACTTTTGATAAGGTAAGTCAGATCTTGGTTAATGATATGATTGGCATGATGATACTGACTCTTTATTAGGGAATTTTACAACTTCATTTCCAGTTCAAGAGGGTATGCGGTCCTTATACAATGGAAGGGAACTATGTGCTAACTGCTTTTTTTAGATTTACTACCGCAAGTAAGAATCAGACTCGATTTCATATTTATATCATTGGAGCCATTATTTATTCTGTCAATACAAAAATATGTATTATCTACGGGCATGAAACATGAAACTACTATATCTTGCTTTTGAATTTAATGCCATGAAACTTTGACCAGTTTCCTATAATCTATCACATGGATGTTCTTGCAAGTAAAAGGGAAACACAATATATTTTCTCATCATCTCCGAGTCAGTCGGTATCGATATGATCGAACAACCTGGACAACCTGCAACGACAGCCTGCAAAGTCCATTATGAACTGGTCTCTCTCTAAGCTCTATCATTCAGCCCATTACATCGAATGACCACGGTCTGACAGGGGATCGCACTTGATGCTTATTTTGGGGCATAATCACAAGGTGATCGAGCATGATCCATGGCCCCATGGGTCGGTGGCAATATTTATATCCTGCTTCTAAATAAATTGATTATGTCACTGATTGTCAATCTGATGATGTTCGAGTGATTGGACTAAATATATATTTGGGCAGACATACTGCCGATCTTTGCCGCCCAATATTCTGCCACTTCTTACCGCCTTCGTGACCGCCAACAAAGAAAGTCAAATTTCTCCAAGATTCAGGGCATCCATAGTGTACCAAGATTTAAATACTGGATGATATTAAATAATAGATGCTAAAAGGGATAGCCTTTTATCTAACTTGTTAAAATATAAGAGTTAAGCCAGTTGTCAGTGGTGTATACATGGTGGATCTGGTTAGTCATCAAGACATCCATATCAAATGCCAAGACCCGTGAACAAAGAAAAACATAGGACACAACCAACCTTTAAACAGCCCTTACAGCCTCATTTTTTGGACTATTTTCATTATAAGAGTTTCAATGGGTCCAGCAAGCTTGGAATTATAGGTATCATTTGTTATATATATAAAATTTGAGCAGAATTGATGAAGTTACTTGTTCTGGGCTTTTCTGAGCAAACGGGTGGACAAAAGGGTTTAAATAGCTCCCTTTTCCCGCTCCCGAACGTCTTTTTAGCACCAAACATGAGCAAATTCCATATTGAGATAAAACATCGATCCTTGGGGTTTAAGAGGTAAAATGTAGTTTTTCTTGATCTTCAAGTTTTGCTGAATCAATTAAGACAGGTTATAGCCCCTGCAAGTAAAGAGAAAAGACATAATCAACTGAACAGATCAAATAGGGAAACAAAGAACTTGATATCAAACCATTGACTAAGCCAAGACTAGCCCAAACAGGCTAGCTCGCAACCAGATTTCCAAACAGAATGAGGCCCTGCTCTGCTAAATAATCCTGCTAGACTCTCTCCCATCAGCAACCCCATATCCTGCCCTGGGTTAACTCTCTAAATTAATATCTCTTCTGCTTGAGGGGCTTTTGACAGCCTGCCAGGCCTCTCAAGATGGTTATCGACCTGACTATGGACTCGGATTCCTCTGAGAAGGTGAGTGTGTCTTATATAAGCCTCCCTGCTGTACTGCTGCAGTTGTGTTTATCTCTGCCCTTACTCCCCTCTACCCTTTTAGCCCTGAGCATTCTTATCTTAAGGATCTTCCCGCATTTTCTATCATTGATGTCACCACTTTTATGGACCCCTTTTGCTTTTTGCTTTTATACTTTTTATATGCTACTTTCTTTTCTTTTTTGCCCCTGTCTTTTTTCTGTTACTCCAATCGGAAATCCCATTCACTAGTCTGGACGTGTCAGCTGACCAACACAGTCTCAACCACGGGAAGCCACTTTCATCACTAATCTCACTCATCGGACTCCATTGTCATCTGGCCCATTGAAGAGAAAGCCAGATAGACCCTCTAGAGAGTCTTCAGTGGCATCTGCCGTCCCATTCCCCCTCACCAATGGCAATGGCATCAGCAATGGCAACGTAAACGGGTTGACCAAAAATGCTGCCCTGGGACCCCGAACACCCAGTTTAGCACCCCGCACCCCAAGTCCCAAGAGCAGCTCAGGGGGTGAATTTAAAGACCACCAGGCCAAAGCCATCAGTGTCGTGATCCCGTCTCCATCAAGGAAGCTGAAAAAGGAGATCGAAAACTCCCAGTGGGCGAAATCTCCCCGTGCGGTTACGCCAGAATTGACGGGCTTGTCTCAGAAGTTCTACCCCACGGACGACTATGAGAGGAGAGCCCTGAAAGGCGCGTACCCGCGAGCTAAGAAGGTTCGTCGCGCTGATGTCCCTCTCCTGCTTGGCACTCCCGGTCCGATTTTGGAGACTAGACCCAGGGTGCATGCGCAGCTGCTTGACTCGCTCAAGAGGAAGCTTTCGTTGATTGAAGGGCCTGAGGTGACGCTCGCGCCGGGTGATGATAGTCTGCTCGCTGGGTTCGCGGCGAACTTTGAGTTCATTAATACATACAAGGTCCGTAAGGGGGTGTCGCCTGTGCCGGAGTCGTTTAATGCGGGCTGTGCTTGTGATGGGGTGTGCAATCCCAAGCATTGTACCTGTCTTTCGGAGGAGATCAACTCGGATGATAAGATCATGCCCTATCAGCAATGTGAAGATGATAGTCGGCTGTTGGTGCTTACGCCTGATTTCCTCAAAAGAACCTCTATGATCTACGAGTGTAGTTCGCGCTGCAACTGTAACGACAGGTGCTGGAATCACGTCGTCCAGCGCGGCCGAACAGTCCGATTTGAAATCTTCCACACAGGTAACCGCGGCTTCGGTACGTCTATATAACCCCCTCAACTGCTATACATAAAATATAAAAAGTATTAACAAGAACAAACAGGCCTGCGCTCCCCAGACCCCATCCGCGCCGGCCAATTTATCGACTGCTACCTAGGCGAAGTCCTCACCAAAGAAACCGCCGACGTGCGCGAAGAACTCGCCGTCTCCAACCACCACAGCTCCTACCTCTTCGGCCTGGACTTTCTCGTCGACGATGACGACATCTACGTCGTGGACGGCCAAAAGTTCGGCGCCCCAACCCGCTTCATCAATCACTCGTGTAACCCCAACTGTCGCATGTTCCCTGTCTCCCGCACGCACGGCGACGACAGACTCTACGACCTCGCTTTCTTCTCCCTGCGTGACATCCCGCCTATGACGGAGCTTACGTTCGACTATAACCCCAACTGGGAGGGGGGGAGGAAGGTCGACCCGAATGCTGTCAAGTGTTTGTGTGGGGAGAAGAGGTGTCGCGGCCAGCTTTGGCCTAATCAGCGGAAGGGGACGAAGTGATCTCTACCTCTACTTCTACCTCTACCTCTACTTAACCTGGTAGGCACCTGGTACTTAACTACCTAGGTACCTACCTACCTTGTCTTACTACAGAGTACATTACAGTACAGTACATATTCCGGTTCCGGCTTTGTTCCCGGGTTCGGTGTCGGTTTCAGCCATGACGTGCCCATGCCATGTACAATATGTATGCATTTGCATTTGCGGATTTAGCAAGCATGGACTTTTGATTGTTTGAGTTTTCAGCGGGGGTTGTTGGGTTTTTTTGTGTTTTATTCATTTTCGGATGGGAAGGAAATTCGGATGCATTTTTTTTTTTCTCTTTTCTTTCTTTGCTTTGTTCAATACCCAAGCATTTTTCAGATATTCTGTTTTAATTAGCGGGTGGTTTGTTTGATAGGTATTCGGGATCTGTTAATAATAAATTCTGTAGTTTACCATTCTGGTAGATATGAAAGATGATATGATCAAAAGCAGACAGTCAAACAAAAAATGGCTTGACCTGACCTGACCTGACTTGGCTTAAATACAAAAAAGAAAAACATGGTGATACCGGATCTCATATATTCATCCGGTCCCCAATTGATATCGAAAAAACCACCCAAAATCCAAAAGTCTATAGTAAGTGATGATGAAGAATGAGATGATAGTAGTAGTCAAAAAAAAGAAAAAAAAAAGAGAAAGCCAACCAAAGATGATAAGAAAACTCCAAACCCATATATCCCGGAATATTTCGCACGTATTAACGACCAACGGAAAATGATTGTTGGTTTAATGTTGAAAATCAGACAAAAGTCCCACCCGTCATCATCGCATTTCATGGGCCCGTAGCGTAGCTCATGCGTGATGTATAAAAAAGAAAAATGAAATGAAATGAAAGGAAATGAAAGGGCGAAAAAAAAAAAAAAGAAAAAGGAAAAGACAGATCATGCCCTCCCTTCCATCACCTCAAATATCCCACCCATGATGACTCGCGGCTGCGACGCTCGAGACTGCTGACTCTGCATGGACGATCGATCCCCCGGGAAAACATTCGCGTTCAAATCCATAGGAATGCTAACGGGATCCACAGGCCGGGGCTCCATGAGGTCCAGGCCCTGGCGCTCGACGGCATCGCCGTCGCATCGGGAACGTTCCGCGCTCAGGGCGACTTCAGCCTTGGAGGGCCTGCGACGAAGGGCGAGGAGAGAAGATCGACGGAGAGAGAAGGAGGCGGCGCCTAGGCGAAATGGACTCTGGCTGCGACTGCGGGAATCATCTGGATAGCAGCTGCCGGGGACATTTTGGGCATGGCTGCGGTGGAGGCGGCGGAAGGGAGAGGTGGGAGAGGAGGTGGGACTGGTGGTTGTTGAGCTGAAGGGACTGATAGTGGAACAGTCGCTGGCCGCGCGGGGAGCGGGGAAGGAGGTGTGCAAGGAGAGGCCGAATGGCGAGGTGGGTGGACTGTAGTTGTTGTGGTTGTTGCTGTGCATGGTTGAATATGATTTCTCTTTTGGAGGCTGGGGAATTGGATTTATCGATTGGATGGATGTGATGTGTTCGATTTGGTGTGTTGTCCTTGAAATGGACTGCGAAACGAGTAATTAATTCCCAGCCCGGTTGTTTCGGGGGATTTTGTGGTTTTGGAATTGGCAGGGGAAGACGCAGAAGCGCAACAGTCGGAGTATTTTCTCAAGAGGACGAGAGAGAAAGAGAGAGAGAGAGAAGAAGAAGAGGAAGACACCAAGGCCTGTCTGGGATGAGATTAAGTAGGATGAGGTGAGCAGACTAGCTGCAGGAGATATAGTAGATGTAGTGAGGAAAGATGGAGAAGATGAGATGAGGATGAGGATGAGGATAAAGAAGAAGAGAAAGAGAAAGTCAGCGAGAAAAGACGATGACGACGGACAGAGGATCAAAGGGAGTGGAGCAGATCGACTGATAAACACGGGGGAAGAAAGGCACAAGGCAGAGAGTGTCACAAAGGCCAGCCGTCGATAGAGAAACAGATAGCGTGGGATTAGTCGATCCAAGGAGTCCAGGGATCCTGTGCGATGATAAATAAAATAAAAATAAAATCAAATAGCCTCCGCCAGGCGATGGATTTGATTCTGTCTTAATCATTCAATGCTTCATCCTGAGACAGTTACAAGTGGCGTTGCTGGACTGAACGCAACACCGTCGGAAACGGGACAGACCCATTGTCACAGACAATATCCACTACGTCTTCTTCGCCGCTTCTTCGTCTTCTTTGCGCTTCTGGCCGGCGTCATCATCAGGGGGAAAGCGGACTCCACGCCAAACTATTGATTTGGCGATGGAGCCACTGTCGCTGCAACCGGCTGCGATCGACACGCCAACTTCCCCGCACATTTGGCGATGAGAACGCGTCAAGAATCTTCACTTTTTTTTTTTCGTTATCAGCTGAAGAATGCCAGATATCTCGCATTCCTCGTCTGAAGAAACAATACATTGCTGCTCCTGGCCTCCTTTTCCGACTGCGTCCATCCACTGCAACCCCATCATCCCATCATCCCATCGCACCGCATTCGGTCGTCCTTACTGAGAATCATCTCCTGGATAGGCTGCATTCCAGATCCATCAAGGCATAGTTTATCGCGATATGTAGGCACTTTCAATCCTTCAATGTGGTGTAACAAGGATATTCAATCATCGCCGTCACACAAAATTGATAAATATCTTCATCAGGGGTCCTCGAATTCACGCCGCTTGCGATGCAATTATGCAATGGTCTATATAACCATAAATCAAGGCCAAAAAGTATCATGACAAGAAAAAAAAAAAAAAAAAAAAAAAAAAAAAAAAAAAAAAAAAAAAAAAAAACCGCTGGGATATACCATGATATAATACGAAAACAAAATCTAATCAAAGAAAAGGAAACAAAAGAATGATGATCCACCAGCTGGACAATCCAGCCATGTCTACATCAATCCTGGATATCATCATCACAACATCTCTCATAAAACCTCGCCCACCCCTTTTCACTTTTTACATCGCCTAATTCGACCGTCGTTGTGTGAAGCTACGTCGGATACTCTCACCCCAGGCGGAGTTATCAAACGACTCCATCACATCTTGCACACTCATCGCACTGTTCTGTCGCGAATGGTCTGCTCCTCCCCGCGTTTCTTCTAGTTCAGGTGGTCCGTCTCCATACGATGATGTCGTGTGGGCCCGTTCCCGCCGCGGCGATAGTGACGGACTGATGCTAGACCACTCGGTCGATGGTCCGGCCACGGCCATGCGACCAGGTTGGCTCGTGTCTATTCGCGGTAGGCTGCCCACCCGTGATGTTGGGCTGGAGTTGCCTCGACTGCGCGACGATGGCGACAGCATGGGTTGTGATGGATCCTCTTCGCTGTTCACTGTTGTTGCATCAGGTGCCTGCGTCACGCCCGCGTCGGCTTGGTCGTCATGCTGCGCGCCATCCACAAAAATCTCCGGTACGGTAAATTGGAATTGAGGCACCCCACTCATCCGCGCCGACTTCTTGTGGTCGACCCGTCGGCGGAATTCGCGAGACCAGTACAGTGTATCAAAGAAGCCAATTACTGTGTTGCGGCGGACAGCTTCTTCCACGCGTTGCAGTCGCGCACGACGGCGCAGGAATTCATCCAGCTTCAAACTCTTGCTATCGCTGATGACATTGTAATGGGCAAGGATCATCAGGCAAGAATGGAAAGATATGCCTCGGTCAGGGTCTGCAGACACTAGCACTTCCTCATAGAAGATATTCAGTCGCTGTCGTCGTTCACGAATCGTTTCGACTGGAAGGTTCCGCAGGGCTTTGGATAATTCGTCGAGATCAACTCCCCCAACAACCCTCGAATGTGGACGCATCGATTCACGAGGCTCGACTCTGCATCGTTCCAGTATGCTCCGAGTCGTGAACTCGCCATCGTAAATCCGCATCTCAAAGATGCCCGAAAGTTCCTGTCAACTGGTTAGCCGTCTGGAACATTCAAAGACAAGCGCCGCACTTACTCCAAGCAATCTGGGAAACTGGTCCTTGGAGATGAACCCAGTTCCATCCGGATCATACGTAGCCCATGCCTGTTTGAAACGGCGAATATCCTCCCGACTGATCACGTATAGCCCGCTGCTTCTCTGGTACACATACGAAAAGCTCTCGAAGATCAGCGACACAAACAGAGAGACAAAGATGTACATGCTGATGATGTTCCAGGAGATAAAGAGCGACCGAGCCCAGGCTGCACTGCCACAATCGTCCTGCAGAAAATCATCATTTCTGGTGCATATCGGCGGTACCATGGTCGCAAAATCTTCCATGAGGTCGTTCCATCCCTCACCACAGCTTGTCCTAAAAAGAAGAATAAGAGACCTTGGGATATCCCTAAAGTTAATATCGTTGGTCTCGTTTTCTCCGAATTTCGTGAGGCCAAACGTTTGGTTCATTGCGATTGCGTAGACAAGGAACAGGACAATCCACGTAGCCAGGAGGTTCCCAATTGCCGTAAAACTGGCAGCCGCCGTCTTGAACAACTGGTCGAGCTGGTTGTTCCGAGGAATAAGCAAGAGCGTAATAGACACTAAGAAAAGCTTGTTCAGCTTATCAATGGCCTGGCTATTTTTGATCACGAAGCTGAGAACGGTTGCGACCATAGTTCCAGGCACGGCAATTAATGAGTATAGATCCCAAGAACTCCGGCTAAATCGGTGCCAGCCCAATCCAGCCATTCGGATAATGACATTGGCCGAATACACGAACGTGAATGCGAAAAATAACGCCGCTGCCAGGGAAAAGAAGCTCGGTCAGATAAAAGACAACCACTGGATTTTAGTGGGACCAGACTTACATCGTATCAATTCCCAGATCGGGGGTTCGGAGTAGTATTCCAGACACAGCAATGTGAGGTGAAGCAAGAGGACGATAGTCACAAATCTTGCCCAAGGGCCATGTTTCTTGACAGCGACCCGATAGCACCACTTCTTCCACTGCCTGTTCTTGGTAAAGAAAGAGCGTTTGGATGGTGATATTTGCCGAAGAAGCTTTCGCAGTTCGAGCCATGATCGTTGTTCGGCAGTCAGGAAAGCGACACCAGTCTGCTCCGTGTAGTTACGCATGAACACAGATACGAACAACGTCAGGACGAAGACGCTCCCAAGCAGGTTGAACACGACGAAGAACAGCCCATTTGCGGGTGCCGTGTAGTCCTCAGGCTGCTGGCCTACTCCGGTAATGCCCATTACACTGTCTTGAACGTCAACCCAGCCTTCCTGGGACACAATCTGGAAAAGAATAAAAAGGGAGTCTCCAAAGTTGTCAAAGTCGTATGGCGGATTTGACACAGCGCGTGGAGAGAGGACATCCCAATTGTAAGGTGAATTCTTAAACTCGTTGAGACAATAGTCCAAGTTGCCGGAGAAATCACCGTCATTGCATTGCATCATTTGGCCATTGAACAAATTCACTCCATAGATAGCGAATGGAATCAAAAAACTCAGCGAAACGGCAGCAGCAGAAATGACTTTCCAGCCTCCAACGATGATCACAGAATGGAAGGTATCCTTGGCACTGTCACTGACGTTCAAGAGTCTCAGTGCTCTCAATGCTTTGAATGCCCCGATTGGGCGAGAAATCCCCCAGTCATTATACAGCACGCTGCCAACACTGATCCAAAGAGTGACCAAAACGATTCCATCGATAAACCCCCATGAGCTGCGGAAGTATGCGTTGGGAGTCCAGAAGAAACCATCTGCAACCACCTTGATTGTTGCCTCGATTGTGAACAAGATTGCGAACCCCATGTCGGTGAATACAAACCAACTTCGGTTCTTGTTGAAATGTGTCTGTTGATATATCGGGGTCGTCACGCACGCAAGAACAACCATGGCAACGATGGCTGCATAGATGAAGGCAGAGAAGGTATACCACACAGGCTTGTATGGGTCCACACCTTCGACCCGCTGATGCCCACGACCCGGGCCAACTATACGCTGACAGAGTTTCCGGAAGGGGTTATTAGGTGCAAAGAGGAACAATGACGTGTTGTAAGTTGGGTGTTTCACAAGAAACTCCCGTTGCGCCCGCTTTCTTTGTTCTGCAGCCGACACAACCTCTCTGGCCATTGCCTTTGGATCCAGCTCTTCATATGCACGGGAGAATTTCAATTTGGAATAGAACGGATTTGGTTCTCGACGCATAACTTTCGTTGAAGCCGATGTCCACATTTTGGATACCCAACCTGGTTGCTGAGCTGTCTCTTCCGTCGTTGCATCTGGAAGCACGCTTTCTCT
This sequence comes from Aspergillus wentii DTO 134E9, assembly GCF_001890725.1. Classification (NCBI taxonomy): domain Eukaryota; kingdom Fungi; phylum Ascomycota; class Eurotiomycetes; order Eurotiales; family Aspergillaceae; genus Aspergillus; species Aspergillus wentii. The sequence goes on along the minus strand of NW_024467835.1, from coordinate 2,069,350 downwards.
TCTATTGCTTTCAACAGGTGTATCTTGCTCATCAAGAAAGTCCTGGACAACGGCATCCTTCAGTAGCATTTCCAAGGCCGCTGGCCCATGATCCAGGGGATCTTTATAGCGCTCTGTATCACGCCCCAGCATGAAGATCTTCGTAAGTGACAAGTTTCCTTGCGACGGCCCATTCACATGTTTCTGCTCTAAGAATGCTCTGACTTGGTGAAGTCGCTTCTCATCTTCTGATACATCAAAGCTCTCTTGAATGACAGCAATGAACATATTCAAAACTATGAAGTTAGCCACAATGAACCAGAGTATTAAAAAGGTCGCAGAAATCCATGAGGTTTTATATCGAACAGTGAGTGAAGTCGCATCGTACAGTATGTCCGTCCAGTTCTCGCTCGACAGGATTATGTACATCCCAAGAAATGCGTTGTAGATGTCCGCAAATGTTATACTGCTACTGGCGTCATCTTCAAACTGGCCGCGGAAAAGCTGAGTTGCGAATATAGCCGCGAGGAATGTGATCAGAAACACAAATGCTATGAGGTTTAGTAAACCAGTTGCATTTCGAAAGACAACTGTAATGAGGTTCCTGGTAACCGGAAACGCCAACACAACCCGATACACCCTAATAATCTGGAAGAGAGTGAGAACGGAGTATGGGCGCCCCGAATCTCTGATGGCAGGGATTTGGATAATGCAAGTAACGATTGCAAGCCCCAAATCGAACCAGTTGCGGCGTTTCTTGTGAAATCTGCGCCAATCAGAAACAAAGCGGAGGGTGATTTCAAAAAGAAGCACAAAGGTGACGACGATCTCAGTGTCAAGAATTAATTTTTTCCGACTATCTCCCATGGATGCACTTGTCAAGGCCTGAATAACGAGGTCGAAGATAATGACGCAGACCCAGAACCACTCGGTTTTGTCGTACAACCGTTTGAGGGGGCTCATTTTGTCAGGAGATACATCCTCCCTATCAATCGTGTCGATCTTCTGGATAGCAAAAGCACTTCGTTTGCTCTCTTCTCGAATGACCTGGAAAGTGTGTGTAATAACTGCAACCAATAAGTTGACTAGCCACAAACTTAGAATGAGAAAACCACAAGCGAAGAAAAGCGCAGCCGGAAGGTAGTCACTATCAGTCATGTAGTATAGGAGGTCCGTGAATGTGTTTGAACTCATGATGACAAAAACGAGTTCCAGCGAATTCAATAAATTGTCAAAATGCACTGTCCCACCGTAAGGGTTTTCGCCTTCCATACATATAGACCCTTTAGGGCAGATGTACCCCTTTGGACTATATCCGCTCCAGTCACCATTGTCTCTGAGCCAGGGCATTTTCGTCCCGTTGTGCTTGTCAAGGTATCCACCACACAATTGAAGACTATCCGAGTCATTCCGAGTATAGTTGCTTTTATTATCTGGGTCAATCCATTTACAAGTTCGTTTGAAACTTGACTTGAAGCTTTGGATCCCGATGATGGCAAAGAGCAGCCAAAAGAAACATATAAGGAAGGCAACATGGACCAGCAGGGGAGCAGCCTTTTTGAGACTCCGAAGAATGATCTGTTTTTTCCCATTAGCCTACGCACTCCGCCAGCTTCGTTCTTTGACTTACAGAAGTGCCATTGGTAAGTGCGAGAAGACGCAAAGATCGAAGGCAGCTCATCATACGGAAGATATAAAGCTTATGGTCATTTTCAATGTTGTTAAAAGAAATAAAGAATGATATCCAGAATGATATCACGGCGATAAAGTCGAGACGGTTGAAAGAGTGCCGAAGAAATGCACGATGGGCGAGTCTGACACGGCGCTTTTGTAAAGGGTCATCGGCCGCTTGTTGTTCTTGCTCCATTTGATTCAAGCCACCCGTGAAGGTACGTATGATTGAAGTTTGTGGCTCGGTTGGAAACACCGTTGATACCTTCTTCGAGAATTGCCGTTGGGGTGCGATGAGATTCTTCCCTTTTTCCGCCACTGCTTTTCTGAAACCACTCGACCGGTCGAGAGTACTGTACTCGGTAGGGTTGAAAAGTAAGCCCGACACCAGTATTTTCGCTATGAGTTCAAGGGTATAGATAATGAAAATAGCAAAGTTGCAATAATCAATGGGAGATGTGCCCCAACGCGGAGGCTGTTCGGTATGCTTGACTGCGTCGGACGATTCGACTGCCATCAAAATCGTGTGGATAAGGATTACAATCAAGATGAAGGGCTCTGCGAAAGGATGCACCAGTATATCACAAAGCCAGACTCGGATGAGATTGTCTGGCCCTAGAATACCGAGAGACCTTCCCTTAAACGGATTATTGCGTTCTCTCCAAGCTCTTCTTGATGCTCGCTTCGTACGTCTGTCATCAGGAGGTATATCGTGAGCATAATCGACCATGGCAGGAAGCGACGGAGGCTCTTCCATTCGTGCATTCTGGTAGGATTCCTCTCTGCGGATCGATTGTTCAACAACCTCGGGTTCGTTACTCAGATTGACAACACGCTGGGACATGGACTTCATCATCGAACTAGCTCGCTGCAGGGCAAAGCCAGAAGCCGAAGGTGATAAGGAACGTGACCTATCCCCAGCACTACTGCTGCCGCGAGGTCTGCGACCACCCAACCCGCTCTCTAAGTGTGGTAGATCATCGCCCAAACGTGCACCAGTATGATCGCCATCAGCGAAGTGAACGGAACTATGCGCACTGCGTTGCCCATCTTGCGGCGTATTGGAGATGTTGGAGGCCCCGCTTATAGGTTGGAGGTATCTATTGTCTGTCAACGGAGCAGTGTCCTCGTCTGCGTCGGGAGGTGAGAAGTAATTATCAGGCTCATGGGAGCTGGTAGCACCCAAGGGTATGCTGTCTAGTTCCGACGTATCGTCGTGGCTTCTTGTCGGTTCGTTGAAGCTGAGCCCAAAGGACGACATTGCCATGGCAAAGGTCCCCGGGTCCTCAACTAGAGGTTCGTCATCGTTGTGGTTGGAAGCGTGAAAGTTTCTCGCTAGCGTCGACTGCTCAACAGGGGAATCCTCCGCGACTCTTTCATAATTTCTCAAAGATCCTCTCCCGATAAACGACCGTCTCGATGGGAATCTGCTCCCCGCGCTGTCCGAGCGCTCTCTGCCATAGTCCTCCGCAGCCGCGATATCGGTCGATCTTGAGAAATCTTGTAAAGGAATTGAATGGTCCGGAGGGAAGGCGTCTTCGTTATTGCCGCGATCGTGGCTATTCGAAGCCATCGTAGGCAAGATTGATGTGCTATCCGACCGCAGACATCGCAAGGCGCGGTCTTTAGATTCTTCGGCGCAAAAGGCGCAAGAGCGCGTCGATAAGAGCTGATTTTGGCGCGGGACTTGGGGAGAGGCTCAAGACCGGGCGACAAGCCTTGGGGGGTAAGATTCAATTATGGAATTGCGAACTCCCGGACAGCCCTACGAGCGAAATATTGAGGAAATCCTCCGCCCGGGGGGCAACCTATCGTTCCCCAATCGTAATTTGACGGTATGCGCAGGCGGAGCAGCAACCACAGCCTGCACTAACGGGCAAAAACTGGGGCTGCGCTCTACAGTGGCAGTTTCTGAGTGGTCCGTTCAAGGACCAACTGGAGAGAACGTGATGGCTGACAAACAAAACACCACGAAATAAAGCAAGGACGAATAATGACGGAGTAGCACTGCAGTACGGAATGTTGCTATTTTCTTATGCTATGTACATGTCTCCTTCTGGTAGAGATGCTTATGCATGTCATGGGATGCTGACTTCGGGCATATTTCCTTCAGTGTTCCTACATCATGGTGGGCAACATTGCGTAACTACATAAATTGCTGCTGCCTTCTGGTACCTTTCACTTAGCGTGTTCCACCATTCCAAAAATAGCCTTTGAAGAAACAGCTGGACGTTCATACACTGGACTACTAGAGGGCAATGCGGCATCACAGATCATTTTGGAGATGAACAATAATAACTAGTAGCTGAGTACCTTAGTCACATTATTGAGACAAACATGTAACTACCTAGATTCAATCGGTCTCCATACGATGTTCCTGATCCGAACCCTTTTCCTTGACATGGTTCCGAACGCCTTTGAGAAAAGTATCAACAGCATCACCTCCACCGAGAGGAACACCTCCCCTACGCATGAAACCGCCGTTTTCAACTGGGATCTTGAGGGCCTCGCTGATACTGGGTAGACCACCATCTCTTAGTGCCAGCGTCAAACTTGCAAGGCTCTGCGCGAATTGGGGAGAATGTAGAATTTTCTTAACAATAACCTTCTTTTGGGAAAGGTCAAGAGAGCTCATGGCTGCTTCTGCGATCTCGGAGTTGGTTTCAGCAGCAGACACGTCCTCAACTTCTTGGGCCAAGAGCAAAAGCGCCGGGGGTAGAAAGCTCAAAAGGTTGTCGACAGTTTTGTTGTCCGCAGACTCAATAAAAGGCAGTGTCGAAGATGGTGTAAGAAGATCTTGCAGAGTGGTAAAAGGCCTCTCGGGGTCCTGCTGCCGGTTTTGACCCCCTCCCAGTGACTGCAAAAAGCTCTGTACAACCGACGATGGGTCCGACGAATCACCTGCTCTGTTCGAGAACAAGTCAGTTTTGGTTGTGTTCAAATTTAGAGCAAGTGTGAAGCTTATAACGGGTGTGAGGTTCTTCGAAAAAGTAGAAAGCAGAATTGTGGATAAATCTTGACATATAGCAAATATGTACTGTACCTACGCTCTTCCACCATCGGCACCACCCTCCCTCGATTCTTGGCCTTCCTCTCGGACGTCCCCGCCCGTGGCATCTGGGCCTGCTCCTCCACTGTTTCCTCCGTGGTTGTGGCTCGAGTCATGGTCCACGCCCTCTACATCCTCCATTGTCTCATCATCATCGCCACCAGACGGACCTCTCGGGAGATTGGCGATTTCATGCTCCACATCCACTTCTTCGCCCTGCAGCAAGGTATTGACAATATCTCCTAGCTTCAAGTCTCTGGGGCTGAACCAGCTAGGGTTGCCGCTCTCGTGCTGGGTTCGGGACTGGAGCCAGAAAAGGTAACGCTGGGAGCTCGAGGAGAATCTCAACACATAAATGCGACCGTTCGTAGGTGTTTCCTTGCCACCCGGCTGGTATGGTGTAAAGCTTCCATCCGATGGAACCATTACCAAGTCCAATTCAGGCTCTGTGTGGGGTGCACTCCTTGGGCGCCAGCAGAAGTGGACCAATTCATCTTCCGAGTAGAGGTAGATGTAGCCGGGAGTCGACTTGGGTTTGACAACCGGGTTTGCGCTTGAAGCCTGTCAACATGTAATGTTAATAAAGGCAATTTCAAAGAATTCAACGATGGGTTTCCCAGAAATGTAAGCCGTTCAGATAGTTCTGAGCCAGTTTTGGTTGGAACCCAGAGCGACAGAAGAGTAACTCACATCCAAGTCGCAGATACCCGCTTTGAAAGTAATGATGGGGGTTAAGGACATGATTACGACTATATCTGGCAAAGAGAGTTAAGAAGCGATAAATTTAACTCCCGTTTCTCCTTGGTCGTCGTGATGGGAAGCCAAGACGGGGTCACTGGTGTAGTTTGGTCGAGTTGTGGAAGTTCAGGTGAGGCGGGATACGTCAGATTCGGCCTTTAGCCAGTGTTTTGCTGGGGATCGCTGGAGCTCTGCTAGGTTCTGCGCTAATGGTCTCTACGCTCCGCCTGTGTTGTGGCCTCAGGCATGGAGGCGCTATCAGTCGCTCCAAATCGGCACTAGCGCCTTTCGGTTAACTGATAGGGCTCGCGTTCCCACAAACCTCACGATTTCCCGCCCTAGGCCGCAAGTCGACAGTCACTCATCAACTCCAACAACCACCCGCCGTCGACAACCACCACCCCGGCACCAGCAGCCAATATGTCGGAGCAGACGAAGCAGTTCGGAAAGGGCCAGAGGACCATTCCCGCTCAGAAGGCCCAGAAATGGTACCCCGTTGACGATGAGTCGCAGCCCAAGAAAGTCAGTACACCCTGTGCCAGAAAAGCAATTATATTGGAGGATGGAGATGCATTCCCTATGAATGAGTGCGACAATTGCGCCGGCCAAGGAACCTCAAATTTTGGTTGATCCAGGGGCCGGTGTCGATGAAACATGAGTTAATAGGGAATAGCATGGATTTGAAGACTACATTTTGATATTGGAATCGCAAAACTATTTGGGAATATTGAAAGAAGTCTGACATGATTTTTTTGTGTTTTCAACAGGTCCGCAAGACTCTGCGTCCCGCTAAGGTCCGGGAAAGCCTCCAGCCTGGTACCGTCCTGATCCTCCTCGCCGGTCGCTTCCGTGGCAAGCGTGTCATCCTCCTCAAGCACCTCGACCAGGGTGTTCTCCTCGTTACCGGTCCCTTCAAGATCAACGGTGTTCCTCTTAGACGGGTGAACGCTCGCTACGTCATCGCCACCAGCACTCGCATTGACATCAGCAGCGTTGACCAGCAGACCATCGAGAAGGTCTCTGTCCCCGACTACTTCACCAAGGAGAAGAAGGCCGAGAAGAAGACCGAGGAGGCTTTCTTCAAGCAGGGAGAGAAGCCCGAGGTATGTGATACACCAACTTTTTTTTGAGGCAGGCTTTGCGCAGCCTCAGGGGGAAAATGGTTTAGCAAGTGCTAATATAGGGTATCATCAACAGAAGAAGAAGGTCGCCAGCGCCCGTGCCAGTGACCAGAAGGCCATTGACCAGTCCATCCTGGCCTCCATCAAGAAGGAGAACTTCCTCGGCAGCTACCTCGCCACCACCTTCAGCCTCCGAAACGGCGACAAGCCCCACGAGATGAAGTGGTAGATATGTGACGCGGCGGCCGCGGGTTCGGTAGTTATTGTGGAGGACTTATATGAGGGTCGGCTATAATGCAAATGGGCATCCCATTGTGGGAAGCGTTTGCAGCGTGAGGAGGATTGGCTCATGAAATATGTAACTCGATACGGAATCCGTGTTTTCTTAGGATTGCGGTTAATTCGGAAACCCGGTTGTCATTTCTTCACGAACAGTCCTCCAGCGTGGCCGATTTGCAGGATCTATTAAAACAAAAAAAAGCCGAAATGTGAAAAAGAAGAATACCTGTCCAGCATTCACATGCCCTCAGATCGTGAAGCTGGGAGTTTTTTTATGTTCAGTACCTATGATACATCTGCAATTTCCAGGTTCGGGTGGTTAACCAAAATTGGGAATAAGTTATTGTTAGCTTGTGTCTGGGTAATATTCTACATGTAGATGGGCCATCGTACGTCTTATCGTGGCCACGAAGTTCATATCTTCGATTACCATATGCACTTGGATAGCCCCATATTATTTCTCCAAAACCATCCCATCTATCATTATCATCCCCCCACCCCCATGGGACGGATCTATACCTCCGGATCTGATACAAGTACGTAGTCTTATTCCAAAACCATTGATTGTCGTAACACACAAGACAACGCCCCAAAGTCAACTATCTTACATTCAACCATTTTACAGAAGATATAGATTCAGTCCATATGCGCACATTCACCTAGTAGAAATCCTCGTCCCTCCTCCTTCGCCTCCGCTTTCTTCCCTTCCGTTCCTCCTCTCTGATCCTCCTCTTAGACGCCTCGATCACTCTTTTCACTTCCTCGTCAATTTCTTGTTCCTCAATCTCTGCCTCTGCATCATCCACGATATTATCGCCCACAGCACTGTTGAAAATCCAATCCACAATGCCCCATGGCCCGAAATTCCCTTCTGCACCGCTAGAGAGGTGTATTTCCGTACGGCGGGCAATGCCTCCCAGAAAGAAGCTGGTGGGCATTATGGTGTAACCAGAGAAGGCGAACGTTTCTTCGATAGAGATTATCGTCAGGTAAAGAAGGTATGTGAGCATATGGAAGCGGAACAGCATGGCAGGGGCAAATGTTGGGATGAAATTGAGCAGCAAGTACGCCATTGGGTGGTCGTAGTGCGCTGTGAGAGGAAAGGGTGCCTGCAACGAATGATACCAGCTTTGGTGATGCTTTGCGACAGAGTACCCTTGAGAATGAAGGCAGTAACGGTGGATTATGTATGCCAAAACCTATAATGCGACAAGTAAGTCATTTTGCCATCTCGAGAATAAAGGTACTCAACGGAAAGACCGATACTCACCTCCCTTCCCAGTGTCCCGCGCAACAAATCCTTCACAATCTCCCATGGCATGGGTAGCTTCATTGAGACCTTCAGGGCACTTTTCGTTCCGAATACTTCAGTCCGGACTTGTTCGATGGCGACTTGTATTGCAATTCCCATCGCCAAATTAATGAGCGCCCATCCTGCAACTTTGATCTCTTTCCATCGGATCTTTCCTCGCTTGCTTCCTCCCGGGAGGCCAGCTTCGCCCTGGGCTTTTAACACCACAGCTGCTGAAGGTGTCAGGATATCGAAGAGGAAAAATAACAGCGACGGTAGGACAAAAAAAAGCACTCGCACAGCCAACGTTCCAAATAATTCAACCCGAAGAGGTGGATGAGATAGAACGAGGGTGGTCCATGTCATGTAGAAAAATACCAAATTGAGACTCGTAGTATAGGATGAAAGCGTGGGAAGAAGAAATAAAGACAGGACTGGTATAGAGAATAGGGCGTCCATTGTGCCGGTGTGGACGCGGGGCAAAGCTCTATCGCCGTTCTCTTAGCATTTCTCAAGACGAGGTTAAAGCCACATCTGCTCAATCCCAAATAAATTCCAAAAAAATCATTCAGAGATGTTGGGAATAAAAATCGACATGGATGTGTGTGCCTAACCAAAAACAGCTGATGGACAGCTCAGATGGTTAGCGGCATGACCACAATCGCCGCGTGCGTCGCCAATGCCAACCTACGTCACGCCGTCAAACATCCAATTATTTTTCATGAAATTATAATTGAAGAAAACACTAAAACTATTCTTGTGATTATCTAATATACTGCGCATAAACGAAAAAAATGTAAGGATTGAAATGAGGGGGTCGGTCGTGATATATATAGTATCCATTATCGCAACAAGATGCAAACTTAAATACCGTTGAAAAATAGATTAGATTCCGATGGACAAGCAGAAAAAAATTACGGAGTAGGCATATAGCATGGAGGATACCATTGATATGATTGTGAACTTTTAATTTTGAATTCTTTTTTAAGATGAATAGGACTCGCACGCATCAAAATCAAGAACAAAGAACAGCATGGGTATTGTCCCCATGGAAGACATAATAATGGACAATTAATAATAGGTCAAACGAAGATACTGTCAATACAGCACTCAAGGGTATCTAATATTTACACCAGCCAATGGGCCATGATAATGAAACGAAAAACGCCCACTATGAGGGTGGTGCTGGAGGACCGTTCTTGAAACCCCAGTTCCGCGCCGTCTTTCGAAGATCGGGAATGATGTGCAAAAAGACCAAGTTACTAAACCAGCTGGTCAAGGTATCAAGGACCATGGAGTTCCTAGGGCTCGGTCCAAGGGCAGTGCCTTTCATAACGTGGCCCACGAACATGGTAGTTATGAGATAATCGCCTCGTTCCAGAGCTTTGATGGAAATCTTAGCAACCTCATTTGGTGATTGTGGCTTATCAGCCTCCTCCAACTTCTTGGTCAATTCCGGCTTCATCTTCTGCTCGTTATCGAATCCTGGGCTCAGAATACCCATTGGGAAAACGGTATGGATCTTAACATCGGCGGCTGGGGCTTCGTGGCGCGTTTTAGAAATACGAGAGCCATTATACATTTCGACTTCCTGACTCAAAGTATCGGACAAGGAGCGAATCGCGGCCTTCGCTGGGGAGTATGGGCCATAGCCGGCAATTGGGACGAAAGCGAGAGTAGAGCAAGTAAAGATGAGGTGTCTCCGCGGTGTTGGGGTTTGCTGGCTTGGTCTAACCGGGACAAGCCACTTTCTCAATGTCGCATGAGCGGTATTTGCGGCAGTCCAGTACACCGTATCCATTTGGTCCTTCAATGTCTGAACCGGCGTGTCGATGAAGTATCCAGGGTTGCAGTATCCCGCGCAGCACCAAACAACGTCAGGGGGAATTCCATTATTCCACTCGGTGACTTCGTTAATAACTCGCTCACACTCCGCAGGGTCAGTGAGATCGGCACTGATGTAGTGGAATTTCTGCTTGACTGGGTTTGCAGCCAAAGCCTAAAAGTAAAAGGCCCCATTAGCATCAATGAACGCGAAGAGTGCGTGAATGAGGCAACCAACCTTGACGCCTTCAATAGAAACCTGGAGCTTCTTGAGTGTACGTGCAACTATCACGACATTTGCGCCTTTCTCTGAGAGCTGGCAGGCAACGGCCTTGCCCATTCCATCTGAACCGCCGGTAATAACAACAGTCTAGAATACGAAAGTAATCAGCAACTTGTATACGGTGCGAATGCCATGGATAAATACTCTGCCCTCGACAGGGAACTCATTCCGAGACCCGAAACCGAACATTTTAGCGACTGTATATGTGAGAATCCCACAGAGAACTACTGAGATTCCTAGCGTCGTAGAGGATATGTCATGTATAGGGATAGAGGATAGTAGGTGATGCATGAGGAAGAACAAAAAAAGAAAGATAGAGAAAAAGTACGAGGGAGATTTTAGAAGAGGACAAGAAAGAACACCTGCCGGGGTCAATTGGATGGGTTTCTCCTGCACTTTGAAGTTGTTATCCAGACATCTTGGAGAAAGAGCGTCCACTCACCACTGGTGGGCTTACCGGATGATACATAGATACCGCCAGCTCTGTGCTTATCTTACCAAAATTTCGTTGTCCCGTCGGTAATAACATGTATTATAAAGCAAAATATGCAAACAATCCTGATACAGCCTAGCGCGTAGAGGGCGGTGAGAGGCTCTCCCAAAATTTTATCAAAAGTTTATCAAATCGTCCGATCCGGCCTGTTAAAAATCATACGATCATCCCATTGAAAATAAAAAGGAAGCAACTATGGGCAAGAAAAGAAAGGCTGGTGGCCGCCCTGCGGCACAGGCTCCTCAAACTAAAACCAAATTTGATATTGAGGAGAGGTTTGATGATTCGGAGGATGAGTTTCAAACTGGACGCGATCATATCCTACTGGACGAAGAGCCAGATGCAAAGAGACGACGGAGGGTTGCAGAAGAAGGTTTGTACTGCGCATCTATCGATCAATACTCTACCGATATGTTTCTGACTAGATGTTTTTTATAGAGGAAATGATTCAGCCGTCCGATGAAGAGGTAATGGGCTATGAGTCTGTGGATGAAGACGATCTGGATGACGAGGAGGACTATGATGAAAACGATGAGGAGGAGATGGGTGATGTTCCAAAGTCAAAAAACTTGCGCCGTGGCGACAGTCCTGTTTCCGATGACCCTGAAGACGAAGAAGGCATTGGCGCTTGGGGGTCCTCGAAGAAAGATTTCTACAATGCAGACCAAATCGAGACCGAGGCCGATGCATTTGAGGAGGAGGCAGAAGCCAAGAGACTCCAGAAAAAGCACCTCCAAGCGATGAACGAAGCAGACTTTGGCTTTGATGAAACCGAATGGGCTGAATCCGGCAAAGAACAAAAAGACTCGCAAGAGGATACTGGTGTAGTGACCGAAGTTTTGCCACAAGTGGAGATTACAGAGGACATGAGCGCAGATGAAAAGTTGAAAATACTCAAGTCGAGATACCCCGAGTTCGAGCCATTGTCGAAAGATTTTGTCGACCTTCAATCCACGTACCATGAACTGGAGCAAGCCGCTAAAACTGCAGAGGCGAAAAATTCTACAGAAGAAGATTCGGACTCGGCACCCAGCGCTGTCATCAAATTTCGCGCACTGTCGACTTACCTTGGTGCGATCAGCATGTATTTCATGATCCTGACGTCTGCCGAGGATGCAGCGGGAAAACCTGCTCCCTTATCACCAGCAGAGCTACGAGGACATCCAGTCATGGGATCTTTGGTGAAATTCAGAAAGCTGTGGGAGACCGTCAAGGACCTCCACATACCCGATGTTTCGAAGACGGAACCTGCGAAGACGACTTTGACCGATACTCAAACCAACGGCACTGCGCCATCCAAGTCAAAGAAACCCGCCAAGAAGACTAAGGAGATCCAAGAACCCAAGCAAAAGAAGATGTCCAAAGCACAGCGTGCCGCAGAAGAAGCACAGACAGAGGCAGAAGCCCGCAGGGCAGAGAAAATGCGCGAGAACGAAGCTAGCCTGGCGGATCTTTCAAACCTGGTTTCGGAGCCAAGCAAGAAGCGGAAAGCACAGAAAACAAAGGCAGTGCCTAAGGATGATGACTCTGACTTTGGCGACGAAGATGCTCTTACTGCTAAGGAAGCGGAGGAGAAGGCGAAGCAAAAACGGTCTCTCCGATTTTACACTTCTCAAATTGCTCAGAAGGCGAACAAGCGCAGTGCTGCAGGCCGGGATGCTGGTGGTGATGCAGACTTACCGTATCGCGAGCGTTTGAAGGATCGCCAGGCTCGACTGAATGCCGAGGCTGAGAAGCGTGGTAAACAGAAGCCCGGGAAATCTGAAGAGTTGGGCGGAGACAGTGATGACGAGGACTACCGGGTCGCCGATCAGCTCAGAGGTGGTGACAAATCAGGAACCGACGATGACGAGTATTATGACATGGTTGCAGCACGCTCGAAGCAACGCAAAGATGATAAGAAAGCACGTGCAGACGCCTACGCAGCCGCAGCCCGTGAAGGTGGACATGTGGAGGTTCAAGAAGAAGTCGGACCGGACGGCAAACGAGCCATTACCTACCAAATCGAGAAGAACAAGGGTCTTGCGCCCAAGCGGAGCAAGGACTCTCGGAACCCTCGTGTTAAGAAGAGGAAGAGGTTCGAGGAGAAGAAGAAGAAGTTGGGCAGTGTTCGTCAACTTTACAAGGGTGGTGAAGGTAAGGGTGGATATGGTGGTGAGCTTACTGGTATCAAGAAGAACCTGGTTAAAAGTGTCAAGCTTTGAACGAACGTTTGAAAATACCTTGGATAGATGTATTTGGGCGTTCGATGCGTGCTATAAAATGGGCTTTTCTGTGTACATATATAATTTATTTAAAGCTACAAATCTTGATCAAATCCGCAAAACCGTACGTCTGTCCACTTTAAGCAACCTGCCTTGCAGCGTTTTGAACTCATCAGCATCAACTCAAGACATTGAAAAGCAGAATACTGAGCCGCTATCACGAAGAGCATTCAGAAATATGGCGGTATAGTGCCGATCTGCCCGACTTGTCGAAAAGGCTCTCGAGCAAGTCTCTAGGATTTCCAGAGCTGCCATGACCTGACAGACCAAGGCTCAAGAACCCTCTTGCCAAAGCATCCTTTACGAGTCAGTATACCACGAACTCAATTCGGCATCAACAAAAGAGGCTATATTACCGCTTCTTCAAGTGCTTGCGTTTCCTCCAATGACAATGTGGCGCAAGCAGCTATCAGGTTCTCCCCACGAGCAGATAGAGCAGCGAGTTCATTTGCACGAGCAACGATGGTTGGGTTAATCCCATTCATCGCTGCACAACTGCATCATATATACATCGTTAGATTAAGGCCAATATCTTTTGACAGCCAGTTTAGACACGTACATTGTACCGAAACTCTTATCGCTGCGACCTAGACGGAAACTGCCCATGTATGACTGATCAGCTCGTGAATCATGGCTTGCAGTATTTAGGGCAGCCAAACTTATATAGATAGGTGATCTGGTCTTCGATTTGTGGGGACTCTTCGCAAACCTGAACTTCCATATGGCCAAGTTGCAATTGGGGTCGAGGATTGAGAAACCCATTTTCGAATATCTCGTGGAAATGCGTTGCAGCTATGACCTTTGGTGCTTTATCAAGACTCAGGAGGTGCTCGAGGATTCCACAAGCTAGCCCAATGCCATCTAGAGCAGGCCCAAGGTCAGACTAGGATCAAAACAAGGGGGGGCACAGTGTGAACAAACCACTCTCGTTGGTTCCTTTGCCAAATTCATCAACTATTAGTAGACTGCGGCAGGTTACCTGTTTCAGGTCGAGAGATATTTGTTGCAAGTCGTTCATGAATGTACTCTGGGTCTAAAGGAAAGTAAGAATTCCATGCCAGTGATCCGGGTGGTCTATTTTTCATATGTACCTTGGAGAGACTTTCTTGGGTGTTCATTTTCACAAGTATTTTGTCGGTGATTCCAATCTCCGCAATTTCAGCAGGAACAAAGCTGATGACCCCGAGTTCATAATCAATACAAATCCGAGTGGTCAGGTTCTTGCTTGACTTACCTTCCAACTTGTGCGAGATAGACAATCAGAGCAACCTTTGGTCATGATTAATCGGGCACTACACGCATGGGAAGCTCCTCACCTGTTTCATATAGACACTTTTACCAGAATAATTTGGCCCTGTTAACAGTAGCATGCTTGGACCATCGGGCTTCTCTCGTCCTTCGGGTTCATCTTCAGATGTCTCAAGAGAAATATCCAGGGATCTTGTCTCCAATCCGCCACCCATCAATAGTGTATCATTCGGAACATATGAAGGTACCGTCAGCTCCTGGAGAATATGCCTTGTGATATGTCAGTATACGTTAGATGCTTTTGAAATGTCACTGAAATTACCGCCCCCCTTTTATTTTGATGATATTCTCTTGCGCCATCCTGGGACGCACGAGTTTGTAGAAACTCGCGGCGTGGGACATTGCAAGAAGACTATTATATATGAGCATTTACTTCCGCCATACTTCTTTAGAGAACTTACCTGTCAATTTGGCCACAGATATCCGATGCTTCTAAAAGCATTTGTTCATGTTGAAGCACCCTTTGAGCGAGTTCGTACACGATTTCGATCTCCTTCTCTATAGAATAGTTAGTGGTAATAGCAAACAGGAAGACTATTGTCTTTACCACAAATAAGTCCATATATGTCACCTAACCTGTCATCCATCTCTCTCATTCGAAAGTCCTTGAAATATGCTCGATTTTCAGTGACGAATATGAGTTCCCAGTCTTCGTCGGGGCCATTAAATGCCGCTTCACCTCCATCGTTTAGTGGAATTGCGATGTTGAAGCCGAGTTGAGGGAAGTATATCACGTTCACATCAATGTCAAGGCTCTCCGGGATTGTAGTAGCAATATCTATTGCGACCTGCTTCAACAGACTGTTCAAGCCGTCATAGCTGTCTTTCATCCTGTCAAGTTCTCTATCCAGTCCAGGCTTTACGACTGTTCTGCTTTGTTCCTCGGAACTATCAATGTCGACCTGAATATCTTAGTTTGAACTTTTCCAGATGAAAGGTTGATATACTTACTATTTCCTGAATCATTCTTCCAACCCTGTAAAGCTGAGCCGATTCAAGAATGTTGATTGCCTGGTTTCATGTTAGTAACTGAGAAGTGACTGCCTCCGATGTACTTGCCTTTTGGCAGAGAGCTAACGTGTTAACACCAGAGATCTCTCTCAGGGCATCATGAATATCAATTCCATAAAAGGCAAACTAATACCAGAAATAAGCAGTTACTCGCTATAGTAAAATTGCAATTTTGCCTCACAGCCAGCAGCGTTGCCCAGACAGTGGTTTTGAAGCCAGTTATCTTTGCACTTCCGGTACTGACACCTTTGCGAAGGTTGATCATGACAGGACGGAGGTTTTTTATATGCTTCAGACTCTTTGATATCTTCTCCAAAGAGTTATAATTATCAGGCCGTAAAAAAGTGCCAATGAAGTCGTGTCGCTCACAGATAATTCCTATATCCACACTAGGGCGAAGGAAATCTTGCCTAAGTCGATTCCTCCCTTGAGGAGTGCATGCGAACCTTTGAAATATACCGTAGACCGATAGCCCTTCTTTCGAGGATGACGATTTCTTCCCAGGCCCTTGGTTGAACATACTAGGGTGAGATTCGGACTGTATGATCTGAAGACATTTTAACGTGTTTCCGTTGATGTACCTGCTCCTTCGTAAGATCTCTTTTCTCGGCTATATGCCCTGGCCCCGACTCACATAGTGCTCTTCAAAGTGAGCATTTCAACAGAGCTAACTCTGAAGGTATCTGAAGATCTTGACCCAGAGTTTGGCTCTGCAGTTCTCCGCCTTTGTAGGTACGTGAGGATAGCACCAGCACAGCCTACTGTTATGATGTTTTCCATATCGATTGAACTGGACATGTGTAACAGCCTTCCTTCCTGGAGTGTAAAGCCCAAACTCTCAGCATCTAGCTGCTCGGAATCGAGTAACCCAGTATGAGGCACCAAGAACTGGATACGTTGCTCGTGTGTCGAGGATATCTCCAAAGCCACCAACTTGTTTTTGGCATTGGAGTAGCTGAATTCTTGGGACGGCCGGATATCGAGCTGGTATGGGAGGTAAGAAAGAGAATCTGCGAAGGAGAAGGTTAATCTTATGCCAATACTTTTGTGTGGATATGATTCTCACCGTCTTCTTGCCCAAAATTCTGGCTGCCTCGCGTGGTGAGATAGTCGACACGAGCAGAAGTCAGGAGTACGGTAGGCTTGGTCTGTAGTATCACTGAAAATCGTCAGTACTTTCCATAATAAGGAGAGGCAGGTATGGAATGAACAGCTATCTATCATCTCGTTTCCAGCAGACTTAATGTCTCCCAATAGATAAAGCTTTTCTTCCTGGGCCGAGTAATAGGAGCAGCCAACGGTGCCGGAATCTCTCATGTCGATAGCCACTATAACTTGCTCAAGGTCATCGTCAGTAGATTGCTCTGCCACTCCAATGTCTAGCACAGGTTCCAGAGTGCTGCTCGGTTGTATTTCCCTTGACCCAGAAGATTTTTGGGAAGCGAGAGAAGAGTGTGAGACACTGGGACCCGGTTTCGAGGATGGAGAACCATTGTTGTGGCTAGACCTGGGGTTGTAAGACCGAGGGGTAATGTATGGATGATAGCCTTTCTGTTTGCGGACCTTCATAGAGGATCCCATGATGCCCTGAAGGATAGGCCTGGGAAGGATGTAGGAGAAGCTTGTCAAGTACGTGTGTCGTGTTGAGGTGAGATCTCCGAGCAGTTGTTTACCCCAGACCGGACTAGGTACTACTACTCTAGCTACGCAATGACTGTAAATTACCAGAACCAAGTCAAGCAAAAACCTTGATATAGAACAATGTCATTAATATTTCGTCAAATAATCATTCATACACTTATGATACAGAGGAGAGAGATGCTATATATTACACCAAGAATTGGGAGTGTCACGCAGAATGGAGAACCAGCTTACCAAATGCACACAACTGGATATTTCACATAACATCAGAATATAACCAGGAGTCTTCGCTAAAAATTTATTTTTCTTTTTTCCTTTTTCCTTTTCTCTTCTTTATGCCTCTGCAGGAAGTGCAGTGACATCAAGCCCAGTCTTGTCGGCGTTGAATGAGACACGAGCAATTTGTCCAGAAACAACTTGACCGCGAATGATCTTGTCGGCCAGCCTGTTCCCAATTTCCTTGGAAATCAAGCGGTTAAGGGGACGAGCGCCGTATCTGGGATCATAGCCCTTCTCACAAAGCCAATCCTTGATCTCGTTGTCAACTTGAAGGATCATACGACGATCATCAAGCCTCGACTGAAGTTCCTTGAGTCTGATATCAACGATGTCCCTAAGAGCTTCTCGGGAAAGTCTCTTGAATATTATGAACTCGTCGATTCGGTTAAGGAATTCGGGCGGGTATGCAGCTTGCACCACATCCATGACAGCCGATTTACTTTCAGGCGAAAGTTCATCATCTCCATGATTCTTGTAAGAATGCAGGGGGTCGGCACCGACAAGGATTTCTGCCCCAAGGTTGGATGTCAGTACAATGAGAGTGTTTCTGAAATCGACTTTGTGTCCTTGAGCATCCGTGAGAAAACCCTCATCGAGGACTTGCAGTAGCAAGGCAGAGATATCACGATGGGATTTCTCGAACTCATCGAACAACAAGACTGCATATGGTTTGCGCCTTACGGCTTCAGTGAGTTGACCAGCATCGTCGTATCCAACGTAACCTGCAGGAGATCCAATCAAACGACTGATTGTGTGCTTCTCTTGGAATTCACTCATGTCGAATCTCACCACAGCAGACTCAGTAGAAAACAGGAATTCGGCCATTTTCTTGCAGAGTTCTGTTTTGCCCACACCGGTAGGTCCAAGGAACATGAAAGATGCCAGAGGTCGGTTTTGTCCACTAAGACCTGCTCTCTGCATTCGGACTGCGTTGGCAACCGCAGTGAGAGCCTCATCCTGTCCACGAACCGATTGGCGGAGCGTGTCTTCCATGCGGACCAGTTTTTCAACATCTCCGGCCATGAGCTTATTGACGGGTATCCCGGTGGTTCGTGAGACGACATTTCCGATATCGTCAGGGGTGACGGAGTCATGGATCAATGAGGATCGCCCGTCTGACTCTTTTTCTTCACCTTCCTTCGGGAGTTTGGCTTCCAGGCCCGGGAGTGTGGAGTATCTTAGCTCTCCTGCTTTCGCAAAGTTTCCTTCTCGCTGTGCTTGTTCAAGTTCGAACCGAGCGCGCTCCAATTCTTCCTTTGTTTGTTTAATCTCATCGATTTCCGACTTTTCTTTTTCCCAGACTTCAGTCAGCTTCGAGGCTTCATCTTGCTTGGTTTTCAATTCCTCCTGCAGCTTTTCGCGTCTTTCGCGACTGCTAACGTCTGTTTCCTTGCGAAGAGATTCGAGTTCAATCTGGATAGTCGTGATGTCGCGGTCCAACTCTCTGATTACATCGGGCTTCGACTCCTGTTGTAATCTTAGGGCCGAGGCTGCCTCATCTACCAAGTCGATGGCCTTGTCGGGCAAAAATCGGTCTGTAATGTAGCGGTTGCTGTAGGTTGCAGCGGCGACCAAGGCACCGTCGGTGATTCGCACACCGTGATGAACTTCATATTTGTTCTTGATACCACGGAGAATAGAAATTGTAGCAGCAACAGATGGTTCGCCGACTTGAATAGGCTGGAACCGCCGTGCTAAGGCAACATCTTTTTCGATCATCCGATACTCGTTCAAAGTGGTGGCGCCGCAGCACTGCAGCTCGCCTCTCGCTAGCGCTGGTTTCAGGAGGTTGCTGGCATCGATGCTGCCCTCAGCCTTACCCAGGCCAAGCAAGGTGTGAAGCTCATCGATGAAAAGGATCACGCCACCTTGCGCATCTTCAACTTCCTTGAGAACAGCTTTTAAACGTTCTTCGAAGTCACCTCGAAACTTTGCACCCGCGATGAGAGATCCAAGATCCAATGAAACAACGCGCTTGTCTTTGATGCTTTCCGGTACATCTCCTTGAACAATTCTTTGTGCCAGACCATCCATGACCGCAGTCTTGCCGGTACCTGCGGCTCCGATGAGGACAGGATTGTTCTTCGTGCGCCTCGATAAGATTTGGATTGTCCGATGTATTTCAGAGTCTCTCCCAATGACAGGATCGAGCTTCCCGTTCTTGGCTTTGGCAGTAAGATCAACGCCATATTGCTCCAGCGCCGGTTTCTCTGGCTCTCCTCCTAGGTTCATCCGGTGTGTGCCTCCAGGAGGATGGGGTCTTCCATTTGCATAATGACGGATGGATAAAGCCGGTTGAAGACCGGCAACCCTGGTAGTTTGAGTTGGTAATAGTCGGGTTTGCAGGGGGAATCGCAGTCTCGCGGAGGAAGGGAGGATTCGATTCGATGACGATATTGTGGGCGTTCGAAGAAGCCGGCTTCGAGCGAGTTGCAGCCTTGATGCCATGGCTGTTTTTAAGCCTTTCGAGGCAATATGTGAGTATTCTCTCGTGCGATATAAACTGGAGGTGTCCAGGTTGCAAGCTCGCCTCGCCGGGAGTCAATTACATGTCTATATAGCCAGTTGCTCGCCAACGTCGGGATGCTTCTCGAAGGATCCACACCCAAAACGGCTGTGAGTGGCGGAAGCTCCCCAGAACATCGACCAAGCTCCGTCACCTTCCAGATCACGTGCAGCCCCATCGAGGGGCTTTGGCGCTTCCGAAAAAAATTTACCAACCCAATTCCCAGGACCCTCTCCTTTAAAATCTTTTGGACACCTCACCCCCTCCTCAACCATTTCTTTTTCCTTTTCTACACCACACACACTCTTCTAATCATCTTTCACAATGGGTTTCACCGACTTTGTCTCGGAGGCTGGCCTCACCCGTATGTCCTTTATTCTTGTTGCTTTTTATCCTTTTCTTCTCCAGGCCAATAACTAATAGTGCCCCTCAGTTGCCAACAACTTCCTGTCCACTCGCAGCTACGTCGTTGGGTAAGTTCAAAATTTTTTCTTTGGCATCTTTTCACACTCGACCGTCCCTTGTATGATGAAAACAATTGGTCCGTGTTTAGGAGGCGGATTAAGACCCCGCTGCACGACTACAACACAAGCGATTATTCGCACTTCTGATCTCCAGGAGACACTTCTCATTTTGCCATTCTACAAAAGAAACTTGTGATCTTGAGAATATTTGACACTAACTAGTCAAAAGTGACGCTCCTTCTCAGGCCGATGTTGTGACCTTCAAGGCCTTCTCCGGCGCTCCTGACGCTGAGAAGTACCCCCACGTTGCCCGCTGGTACAAGCACATCGCCTCGTACGAGTCTGAGTTCGCCTCTCTCCCTGGTGACGCCTCCAAGGCCTACACCACCTATGGCCCTGAGGCTACTGAGCTGCCCACCAACCCCAAGGACAAGCCTGCTGAGGAGGACGACGACGATGTCGACCTCTTCGGCAGTGATGACGAGGACGAGGAGACCATCCGTGTCCGTGAGGCTCGTCTTCAGGAGTACAAGGAGAAGAAGGAGAAGAAGGGACCTAAGCCCGCTGCCAAGTCCCTCGTGACTTTGGAGGTTAAGCCTTGGGGTAAGTATTCTGATCGCATCTTCATATGTGCGCTTTACTAATGTTTTACTTTAGATGATGAGACCAACCTCGAGGAGCTCGAGGCTAACGTCCGTGCCATCGACCAGGACGGTCTTGTCTGGGGTGCCAGCAAGTTCGTCGCTGTTGGTTTCGGTATCAAGAAGCTCCAGATCAACTTGGTCGTTGAGGACGAGAAGGTCTCCACCGACGAGCTCCAGGCCCGCATTGAGGAGGACGAGGACCACGTTCAGTCCACCGATGTTGTAAGTCAAACCGATCCAACAGGAATCTGACTTTAATGCTGACCTTTATTTTCCCCAGGCCGCTATGCAGAAGCTGTAAATGAAATGCCTTTTATGAAGAACAATGGCGTGATGTTTTCCACGGGAATTATAGTATTATGAATTTAGAATTCGACATGGAGTAACTTCCAGTCGTTTTGATGAAAATCAAAATTAGCAAAAAACAAAGAATACCCACTATTTCCAAAGTTCATCGCTCTTCATGACTTTCACGTATTTTAACCTGCCTTGGTGGGATGGATTATTTAAGTCACCTATAAGTGGCTCAAGTATTGTGGATGCCCAATCTGCCAGGCATTTGGTGAGGGGTTGGTTTAGTGCATAATGTGGTCGTACCGTCTCCCGTAGTCACCGCCGACGGCGCCGAGCATGCAGCTAGCTGTGCTGATATCAAACGGCCAGGCCGGTAGGAGAGCGCGCTCCAACAGCTACAGCCATCAACACTTTTACCTTCTGATCTCATTGGAAGAAAATCGTGCTGTGAACTATACACCTCTTAATTGATAATCCTCTACCATCATGACATTCATATCCCGTCTGGTCACATTCTTCGGGCTTGTCCTGCTCGCTCATGCGTACGTTTTTGATCTCCCTCTCCTTCCTGGCTAGAATCTAGCCTTCCGGTCTACACAAAGATATACGCTAACTAGGAATCATTCACAGTGGCTATTCCGCACATGAGCACACAGTACTTTACAGCAACATCCGCCTATCCTCCTCCACCGCCCTCCCCCATGACATCGTCATCGAAGCCCTCGTCTCCCTTCTCGTCGTCTCAGCAGGCCTCGTCCTAGGCGCAGAAAAATTGAAGCCAATCAGCTGGAGCGAATGGGCCGGGCAGATTGAGAGAGAGGGCGGCACAAGAAACCCATACCGTCGACTTGAAGAACGTTATAGCTTTTGGGATATCAGGGTATGTTTTGATGCTACTGTGTTCCCGTCTTTGTTATTGGGATTTTTGACGACTAACTTCTTTCTTCTTTCGATGATCAGGCTAAGCGAAAGGAATTTGCCGACTGGGTTCGGGGCCAGGATGCCATTGCTATGGCGAAATAGGATACAACAAAAACGGGATTGAGGTGACTTTGTGATATAACTGTATATTTAGACATTAATGGATGAGTGATTCTGCTCTCTGGTGCGTCTATTGATTTTCTTGATGTGGGAGGCTTTACGGAAGCTTTGGTATGGAGTATCTCAGCAATAGATTCCGGAGACAGTACCCCGTACTGGCGTCATGTGAACATGCTTTGAGATTATTGATGGGCAGTGTACTCTCTACGTGGGCCACTCTGCAACCGAGCAGCAAAGAGGATTTTGGGCAGGTTGCTTATGGAATACTGACTGGCAACCCCTGAGACTCAGTGCAGGTACGGAGTATGGTCGATGTGACATGTTATTCAATATTTAATAATGTGAAGCATGGATGGCGGAAGATACTCCATAAGTAGTCCAAATATTAACTGCCCCCCTTGTGGATTCTAAAGCAACAATGGAGGATGAGTTGATAGCTCCAGCTCATCACTCAATCATACCAAATAAACGCACATATTGAAGTCACTCATGATCTGACGAGATACAGCCGAAGAGATTCTAGCCCAAAAACTGGGCCGTGTTGATTCAGCCACAGCCCGAACTAGGCTGATTTGTTTTACAATTCCACATTAAATACTGTGGTTCTAGACTGGAAGTTCGTGTTCCACAGCATGTTATAATTCCCGCTTTTTTGAAACAGAGGGACTTTTCTGTCTACTTACGGTCAGCCTCGATTTATGTATGTCAGTAGACACAATAGCATTTGAAATATGTGAAGTAGGTAGTGGCAAGGAATGAATCTACACGATACCAGACAGATTGTCGAAGATGTTTCACTTCCCCAGAAGACGGGATGTTGTTCAATACTATTTTTGTCGCCAAGTTTCATTGGCCTAGTTCCACCGCATTCTTTACATCTCAGGCGAAGAAAAATAAGAAAAGGAGGTGGGGGGAAGGCTTCGGTTGAGGGGAGGGGTAAGTTGCAGCCAGTCGTGATCCTATTCCGATGTGGCTCTCTTTTCCCTTGCATGATTTTCTGGATGGTTTATTAATTGCCTCGACTGGAGTAAAGTTTGGCTTTGAACTTTCGTCCTGGGACTGGTTTTCGAGTACGCAGTCTGTAGTACAAGCTTTCATTCAGTTTGATTCTGTCTATCTGTTACTGCCAGCTATTCTCATGTCTGAAAATATTCAGACTACCACGGCATGCTAACCACGTAAGTAGGCCAAGATGTAACAGAGAGACACAAGCTTCTAAATAGAGACCCTGTTGGATGTACTTACTGTCGGCACTCGAGAGCAGAATTTGCATGACTCGTGGGGTTAGACTATCCAACAAGAACAATGACTTGAAGGATTTACTGTATGCACCGAATCTAGCACATACATACTGTCTGGACGATCACGGCCATTTACCCCATTACCAGCCAACTTGGTTGGCCTGACATGTTAAAAGCATTGATCTGCAGCCCCAGTTGGTATTTAATTGATTTTGTATCTCGAGTGACTCACCACTACAGGCCTAGGTAAGCTCACGAGGCATTAAGATTTTTCGCATACAGGCGTGGGTACAGAAAGGGCAAAAGCTCTATATATATAGACCACATGAACGGGTACAAAGCCAATAAGCAGCCATTTGGAAGGCAGGAAGTGTAGTTAATATTGCCCATGCAGACACCTTAGAGGATGAACCGTGGCTGGCGTGGTCATCTGGTGGTTATCAATCAGCCTGTATTGCGTATGCTTCGTACGTGGACGGCCGAGGATTGAGCGGTGCCTGTCCTGTCTGTCTTGCTAGGTTTCTCCCTTGGCAGTCTGACAGATGGAAGTATTCTTCCGTCAATGCATCATATTCCTAGCCTCTTTTTATTGCTTTTTTCTATTGCTTCGTTCGTGGAATTTATTACTCATTTCCGGCTGGTTTATTGCTTCCTTCAGCCTTCCAGGGTCCAGGGCTTTCATGCTTGGTCCACTGTGGGGTGAAGGAAGAAGAAGATAATTTCTCTCTACCAGGATTAAAAAATAGAGGCAAAACTGAAGAAAAGAAGATGTTCTCTGCTGGTGGATGGGCTGACACATGCTGGCGAGTGGAGCAGCACAACAACAGCTGATGATGATGCCGACGATGCTGATGATGTGCTGTGGCCAAAGATAGCAATTCCGTTCTCTTCTACCCTGTCATCTCTCTCCCTGTCAGACAATCTCGTTAATTAGCTGTTTCTTTCTTGTCAGAAGAAAGGCTCTCTCCCTTGGCAGGTGGAACCTTTGTACGAATTTGCGATCTGTACAGCGGAACGGGCAGGACTGATGCATACACATCGGAGCGAGTCGAGGCTTTTATTTGGCCATTATTGATCTTTTATTTGCTCGCCTTGCCTATTTATATACCCCGTCGGTCCTAGGCTCCCGGTGCTGCTGTATTTATTGAATCCTCTCTCACCTTTCCCTTTGCTTTCCTTCCCTTTCTCTTTATCTCTCCCATTCACCTCTCCCCCATCTCAAAATAAACTTGACATTCTTCTGTCACCTTATCCTCCACATTCTTGCTATCTAATCGATAAGCAGTACCTATTCCCATACATCCCCGGAAAAATGCACTCTTCTCTCCTCCTCCTCGCCTTCTCGGCTTTGGCTGTTGCCCAGCAGTCTTCTGCTCCTGTGGTAAGAATACCCGTCTGAGCCTTGACCATCTCGCATTGAAGCATCCTGACCACTCACTTCATAGGAGAACCCTGCTGTTAGCTTCGCCTCGGAGACCAACACCTTGGGCGTTGTCACCGGCCAGCCTGACGCCGCTACCTCGCAGGATGCTGCTGCCACCTCGCAACCTGCTGTCGCAACTTCTGAGCAGCCCGCAGTCTCGACCCCAGCGGGCGAGACTGGCGAGTCCAGTACCCTCATTCCTGGATCTAGCTCTGGTGCCATTTCTTTCACCACTGTCCCATCTAGCAGTGCCTCGGTGACCGGATCTACCAGCGCCTCTGTCAGTGCGTCGTCTTCTGGCATTACCTCAACTTCCACTGCCACCTCCACCTCGACCACCTCTTCCTCAACAACTTCCGACTCCAGCACCTCGTCGTCCAGTGCCAGCAGCACGTCCGGCACTTCCACCTCTGAGGCTGCTGCCCCCATTGCCACTGCTGGCCCCGTTGGACTGACTGTCGGTCTTGCCGGTGCTGCTCTCGCTGCCTTCATGTAAAGGATGGCCAGTGATTCTGCATGCCAAACTGAATTGAGCGACTTCTGTCAAATACCCCCCTTCGATGGAGGCAGTTTTTTCCGTATCAATTCAAGTCTGGCAGCTAATTTCGTACTTATGAGATGAGAAATATGGTCACGCGGGTTTTCGATTCCTTGTTTATTAATGGGAAACATGTATCACTGCTGGGATGGTTTTCTTTTCCTCTTTTAAAAGAACTTGACCGACATGAGTGCGCATATGCATGATTGATGGCATTGCTTATTAGTATTAATGTAATATCTGGTAAATAGAGCATTGGACCATATCCACCAACGTTGCATTCTTCTCTGTAAATGCTAGAACAGCTCAACAGGGCCTTCCCGTTCCTAAACAAAGAAACATTCGACTGTCTCAATAGACACTCGACTCGATGATCGACGTAGTGGGGTCCTTTACCTCCCGTCCTTGGTCTCTGATTTTGACATTCGAGTGAGACATGGTTTCACTCCTGCCTGTCTGCTGTCAACCAAACCCCGTGACCACCATCTGACCAAAATGACCAAAGTACCTTACATAATCAATTTGCTTTCCTAAAACGCGACATATACGCGTCACAGTCACCTGACCCTTACACCGCGTTTGTTTGGAGGCCGCATCGGGCCTAGTGCGCGTTTTGCCAGCAATCACATCACCACAACAAAGAACAACGGGGCAACCGAATCTGGCCGGCACAGCGCTGCGATCGACGCCATTCTTCAGCTTCTTTGTGTGGTACGGGATTACGGATACTATTTTGAGGACATTGCGAGTGATAAGATTGTTTCATCTATTCGGACTCTAGAACAAGAAAAGTTATTTGTCTACTGGTTGATTGGGGGGTTTCATATTCACCACCACCTCACTGAATTGAAGCTTGCCAGTTTCTCTAGTTTCAAGTCTTCGGATTTCGCTTTCCCCAAATTTCAATTTGGACTATATCAGTCCCAGACATCATGGTAAGTTTGCCTTTCCTGTTTTCAAGTTTCAATTCCATGCAATTCAATGCTAACATCGTTTCTAATTATCAGCCTTCGGGTTTCAAACGTCTCGCAGCGGACCACGCCGCCTTATACGACTCCGAACTCCCTCCCAACTATCTCTTCCCCTCAGACGATGGAGCCGATGACCTCACGCAACTCACTACCTTGCTGGCCGGGCCGCAGGGGACACCGTACTCACAGGGCTTGTGGCGATTGCATCTTAAGATGCCCGAAGACTACCCCAAGAGTCCGCCGAAGGCCTCATTCAAGACTAGAATATGGCACCCGAATGTGGAAGAGTCAACGGGGGCAGTGTGTGTTGATACGCTGAAGCGGGATTGGAAGCCAACGCTGACGTTGAAAGACGTATTGATTGTGAGTTTCTCCGTGTTAGTGGGGGGTTGGTCTGGAGGGACAGAGGGCTAATGATGTGTTTCGATTTAACAGACAATTTCCTGCCTTCTTATCTATCCGAATCCTGACTCTGCTTTGAATTCGACGGCTGGTGCTATGCTACAGGAAGATTATGGGGCGTTTTCCCGTCAGGCTAAGTTGATGACGTCTATCCATGCCCTGGTCCCCGCGGAATTGAAGACAGCGGTGATGGAGGCAAAGCTTAGAGGGGAGGATGCAGGGACAGTCATTCAAGAACAGGAGGAGTCTCGCTCATTGCGATCACACAAGGGAAAACGAGTTCAATCAGTGACGATGAAGAAGAATACCCGGAATAATAAAAACCAACACGATGACGCAAGCACCCACCAACCACCGCAACCAGAAGACCAAATGGATGAACAACAAGAACAAGACATGGCATCATCAGATGACGAAAATGAAAACCCCGGAGGCGGTGCAAAAGAGAACGACCCTTCATTGTCTCCCCTGCCAGTCAAGCTTGCGCCTCCGAGTCCGAGGAAGAACGCCCACGGTAAACGGCCATTGTCTGTTCTTACAATGCCGGTGGACTCGGACTATACAACAATGGAGGTAGACGATAATGATGTAGACGGCATGACTGCCTCTGAGAAGAACATCGCCGCCAATTGCTCCCACGAGGATCGTGACCCCTCACCTCTTAGAAAGTCTCCGAAACTCTCCGTCCTCGATAAAGGCATCAATGCTCACCCCGGACGACCACGGGATGAAGTCAAGATATTCGAAGACATCCCCGACCTACACCGTCGAACCAGCGGAGACGGCAAGGAAAACCGCGGCGCTTTCACAGGCCCAAGAGACATGGCCATAGCCACCAAGAAGAGCAACCCCAACTATCCTCCCACAATCCTCGCCCCATCCACATCCGCTACCGCTCCATCAGGCTCCAAAATGGCTAAAAAGCCAGTTTTCGGTTCACGAAAGGTATCTTCCGGTTCTACAAAACCAAAAGCCCGAATCGGTATCCGCAGACTGTGAGCTACAGCTTCAGCTTGATCTTCTTGACTTCATGCATATCATTTCCCATTCATTATTGCTTCTAGCATCACCTTCACTTTTTTATACCTTCTTTTGCTTTATATTCCTGCATTTTTTGGCTTGGGGGTCGGCGTTCGCTTGGGACTGGGAAGGGGTCGATTGATCGACTTTCATGACTTTTCTTTTTGAAGCATTATTACAAGGGTAGGAGCTTTGGGCCGGCCTCTTGATTTGGGTGGAAAAATTCATTATGGTGTTATTCATGGTTTTCTCGGGCTGGGATCGATTTATTTTACTAGAATAGGTTAGGGAGACTGCCTAGTTATCAAGATCCAATTCAATGACCCTACTGTATATGCCTACATGGCTGGCTAGGAGATACAGATTACTTTTAGTAGAGACAATACTCATGAACATAACAACATTGATTCTTCTACGAGCTATCGCAGCAAAGAGAAGAATACAATCATCTGAAGCCGCCTGATAAAATAAGCTATGCAAATATCTAAGATTAATGGACAAATTTTCTGCCAAGGTACCATTCGTGATAAGCTTTCAATCCACGTAATCTGCAACACCATTCCTATCTCACCACATGATTCTCGTCATCTGTACAAGTGGCTCCTGTCACCAGCACGCATGGCGAGATCAGTGTACATAGGATCCTTGCCCATATGCTCGTCTTTGAACTGATATCGATGCAAGGCATACAGATAACCCATCCACCAAAGTGATCTTGTATAATAAAGTAAAACAACTCAGTATCACGATGGAACCCTAAAAGGGCTAAA
Source organism: Aspergillus wentii DTO 134E9 (assembly GCF_001890725.1). Taxonomy (NCBI): domain Eukaryota; kingdom Fungi; phylum Ascomycota; class Eurotiomycetes; order Eurotiales; family Aspergillaceae; genus Aspergillus; species Aspergillus wentii. The sequence goes on along the minus strand of NW_024467835.1, from coordinate 2,040,805 downwards.
ACAAAAACACGCTAGGCTGAATCAAGCAATATCGCCAGGCAAAAGAGGAGAGAGGGGTCCAAAACGACACACGTGAGGACCGATTAGGGTGAGGTGATATAATAATATGTCCGACTTGCATGGCAGCTGATGTATCCATGCCTGCACACTAACATTTAACCTGCCAAGCGAGAACAAAACTGTATTGTAAACAATGCAAACATATATCCGAAGAAGTGAATCAAAAGCTCCAGACCCTCTACAAAGCGTAGGGGTTCACAGACCGAATAGTGAGACACCTAGGAATTAATGGTTAGTATAGAGCATAGGATTTCAAGACATGAAAGGAACTTACGGTGGGCTCTTGCTCAAGTCGGTCTTGAGAATAATTGGAACTCGTGTCATTTCAGTGACATCTTGGATGTATTCGCCGCCATCCTCTCTAAGCTTGAACAAGCGCAAGTATTTCTCCTTGTTTGTCAATTTGGCTTCCGGAGCGTCGCCCATGCTGGTTGCAATCTTGGGGTCGGATCGAGTACGGTGAGGAGCCTGCTGAAGATGGCCGTTTCGTGTTGGCGAAGGTGGCATGCTTTGAGTAGAGCGGTCGGCAGCAGAGTTCAACGACACACCAGCGGCCATCTCAGTGGCCTCCGAGATGTCATCGTCATCATCGAAAAGAGCATCAACATCATCCGCGGACATGGTGCCAGTTTCAGTCTGCTTGCGCATCGCCTCATCCCTTTCCCGGGCACGCTCTCTGGCTGCCTCTGCTTCGCGCGCGGCAGCCGCTGCCTGAGCCGCACGAGAGTTTGCTGGCTTCGGACGCTCGTCCTCAGGAATGTAAGCGGACGAAGGCACACCCTTCTCCCAGTAGAGCTCCAGAACACGCGAGTCCTTGCGATACTCGGCCTTCTTCAAGGGCAGCTGGTCACAGTGGACACGCTTCTCGAAACCGTACTCGGGAATCAGGACATCGAAAGCCGACTCGTAGACGCAGAGAACGATACCCTCACTAATCAAGTCGCCACCAATGTCTTCCCTCTTCCTGTCCATGTTACGGCAAGCCTCGATATGAACACTCTGTTCCTGAGCGTTGTGTGCAGAATCCTTCTTAGTGTTGCAGAGATCTGCCGTCTTGTTGAGAGACTCCAAGTCGTCCGAAAATTCAATAGTGCCGTCCGAGAGAACTGCTTCAAGCTGACGGTGGACAAGAATATCGGCATAGCGGCGAGAGGGGTTGGTGAAGTGGGTGTACACGGGGAAATTGAGGGTGAAGTGCTGACGCTGCTCATCCTGGACAGTGCTCGACACGTAGTATTTCGCGCGCTGCATGGCTTTGACAAGAAGAGTTTCCATCCCCTGTGGCATGGTGTTAGATTGGGATAATACAATTCTTTAAAAAGGAGCATAACTAACCTTGCGCACATCAACATCTTGCACTTTGCAAAGACTGCTCTGCAAGCTCCCGCTGCTTGCAACGTCAATGTCATATCCAAGTCTGTTCATTCTATCATTGAACAATTGGAGACGACGGGAGTTTGGTGGTGTCTGGCGGCGAAGGAAGGCCTTGTCGGGCATGGCAGTGATCAACTTGCGAGCCACGAAGAAATTGGCCTTGTGGCTGAGTTCCTCCACGAGCTCATGGGCGGCAGAGGAGTCAAAGATGTTGTTTTCAACGGGTACATTCTCGTCGTCCAGCTGGTACATGAGACGCAAAGGTGGCACATCCGTAACGCGGTTGCCGAATCTTGCCTCCCGGAACTTCTTCGCGATAGCCTAGAATATCGATTTTAGTAAACGTAAACTTGGGGGTGTAGAAAGGGTGGAATGAAGGGTATACTCACGTTTAACGCCCGGATGTTGTCAGCAGTGACGCCTGCCACTGGAGAATCAGACTGTCCTTCGATGACAGAATCCACCTCATCATAGCTTAGTCTGCCCGAGCTCTTGACAACAGCCTTGCCGATCCACACATCATCGTCGACAGCGCCGGTCTGTGGGTTGGCCTTGAATACAACACTAACCGTCAGACGATCCTCTCCGGGGAGCAAAGAGCAGAGCTCAGTGGAAACACGCGTTGGCAACATATTGACAAGGCGGTCGACCAGGTAGACAGCAGTGCCACGCTTCTTGGCTTCCCGATCCACCAGAGAGTTGCCCTTAACAAAGTGAGCAATATCGGCAACGTGGATACCAATCTCAACATTTCCATCGGCAAGCTTTTTGATGTGGAAAGCATCATCGAGCTCCTTGGTTCCACTGGGATCAATGGTGAAGGTTGTTTCTTCACGGAAGTCCCGGCGCGAAGCCAGAGCCTCACCCTCACTTGAGACAGACCAGTCTTCCCAGCCAATGCTCTTAAGAACAGCGTCGGAAAACTCATCGGAGCCGAAATTGTTGTCTCTGAGGAGAGCATCAGTCTCCACTCTGAGGTCGCCCATTTCACCCAACTGCTCGACAAGAGTACCAAAGGGATGCAGAGAAGTGATTGGCCATCTCTTAATGCAGGCGACGAAGATGCGGTTGGCATAGTCTTGGTGTTTCTCGACAAAGTCGCGAGGCGCCTGCTCAGTGGGAATGGCGATAAGCGGAACGCGCTTGTCTGTGGGCTTAAACCAGACAATCTTGGGCTTATCCTGGTGACGTTCCGAGTGGTGACGGCCATGACCGCCATCTCTGGCCTGCCGTTCCGCCTCCTGCTTCTCCTTCGTCGCCTGGCTACTGGGGCGAAGGAGCCCGAGAGTTCCGGAGAACATCTGGCCTGCAATGCGTTCAATTACAGCCACGATGTGGCCGGCGTACAAGGGCTTCTGCTCATCGCTGATCTCATCTTCCTCAACCAGCAAAAGGCTCTGACCTTCGACTTCGACATCATCATTCTTCTTCTGCGTAGGTCGCTGACGGAGACTGCCACGGCGACGGATGCTGCCGTCGGGGCCAACCTCTTGACGATCTCCGTTGGCGCCCGAATCCGACCGGGATAGCTTGTCATTTCCAGCATTGCTTCCAGATCGAGCATCGGTGATGTCCTTGCGCTTCTTCTTTTCCTCCTTCTCCTTCTTCTGAGACCATACCTCATCAACATCCAGAAGCTCCACAGCAACAAAGTCACCTTCGAGGGCACGGTTGCGGTCTTTGCTACCACAAATGAAGATATCCGCATCCAGATCACCAGTAGTGACGTAGGCATCGGATCGGTTCTTCTTGTTAACCCTCAGGATACCGGCAACCAGTTGACCGTTGCTCAGAAGAGCCGGCAAGTTAGCTTGCGGAAGGTAAGGAGTGAACAACGTCTTCCGCTGCTGTTGCTGTTGCTGTTGCTGCTGCTGAACAGACAGCTGTGGGGGAGCATGCTGACTGGCTTGGAGGCCGCCAAGGCCCTGTCCGTTAAGCTGTCCATTCTGCTGGAGTGCTTGAAGCTGTGCAAGCTGTAGCGGGTTCAGCTGCTGGCCACCAAACATTTGCGGGGGAGCCATGACAACTTGTCCCTGGGGAAGCTGAATGAGTTGAGGCTGACCAGGGTACTGGAACTGGCCAATGGAGCCGACCGACTGGTTCATCGATCCGCGGGAACGGTGACCGGGTTGGAAGCCGCTACCTTGCTGTCCAAAGCCCTTCTGCTGATCCTGGCCCTGGTTCTGGTTGTTGGGCTGGCGCCAATTACTGTCAAAGTTCCTGGACGATGAGCGGCCATGGCCTGGCTGACTGCCACGTCTCTGGTTCTCCGACTGGCCACCGAGACCTCCATCATTCGATTGCGGAAATTGGAAGCCACCTGCTCCGCGGCCGGACATGGAGCCGCGGTTGTTTCCTACGGCCATAGATTGGCTACGACCGTGGCCACCACCAGCCCGAATGTTGCCGGCTCGGTGAAGGCCAAGTCCCTGAGGTGCAGGGCTGCTGGAGGTTGGTTTGTCGTCTGAGCCCGATGTGTTTTCCGAGTTGCCACCAGCACCGGGGCCAGGGAATTGAAAACCGGAAGCTGTCCTCTTCTGCTGAGCGAGCTCTGCAGCCTTCTTCGCTTCCGGCAGGGCGAGAGAATGGCGGCGCTGGTGACCGCCACCAGGAGGTCCTCCGCGGCCACGGCCATGGTTTCCATTCTCATTCTTTTGGTTACCCTGCTGTTGCTGGTTGTAATCATTATAACCCGAGGCTCCCGAGGATGGAGCTGGAGGAGGGCCCCCCATGCCAATGCCTGGGAGAGCAGATTGGTTACGTCGGTGGGAGTGTTGGTTCGGAGGGTTCATCGGCACGCCAAGCTGTTGCTGGGCCAGTTGGGGAAATTGAAAAGCGTTGATCTGAGGAGAAACACCACTCCCCATAGATGCACCGCCTTGGATCGAGGGAGGGAATGCCGAAACCTGGCCCAGCTGCTGCGGTTGTAAGAGACCCATGTTAACATACTGTTGGTGCGTCGCTGCGATTTGTTGTTGTTGCTGCTGAAGCAGTTCAATCTGTTGCTGTATTGCCAGTTGTTCCACTGTTGCCATCAACCGTCAGTAAGCCATATCTCGACAACCAGGGAAGGGGCATCATCATCCAGCACATACTCATTAGGGGAGTCAGCTCTGATGGACTTCTCCTGTGAGCTATATGGAGCTTGCGACCAGCGGGGCCGGGGGCCCCTGATTGGCCTTGTTGATCCATCTTCCCAAACGCGAATCAATTTGGCTATTTGTACCGAGTAAATCCTGTACAAGGAATATTGCTGACGATTTCAAAAGACGGGCGTCAACCGGGGGGGAAAAAAAGAGTAGTCGGATCACGCTTTTCTTGGGTTACTCGGAACGCAGACCGACCGAGGATTGCCCTGTTGTGAAACGTGTTGGAAAAAGAACAAAGACGGTTCGTACTATACTAGATAAGACACAAAGAAGGATCAGTACTGTGAGATGAAGGATTGAGATGAAGTAAATTGAAGATGAGAAGGAGAGTTGAAGCAGTTGAAGGGAAAAGAGCCAGAGAGAAAAGAGGGGAAACAATGGGCACGGAAGCTGCGATTGCCCCGTGCGAGTGACATCAACGAAGATCGATGGAATGGAAGGCACAAAGAAAAAAGGGGGAGGGGAATGTCCAACTATCGAACTGTCAAGACTTTGTTGAGAAGCCTGCAGTCCAGGACGAAGGGCTTACCTTTAATCAATGACAGTCAAGAAATGACGTTTTTTTGAGTACAGGCTGGGAATTTCCCCTTTTATACGAAGGAAGCGGTGACGGGACGTTCGTAAAAGAAGCGTCCGTTGTGGAGTAAAAGCGGACTATGCAAGTCACAAAAAAACAGGATTGAGTCCTGTTTGATTGCCTCTGGATGGAAAAAAAAAAGTCAGAGACCGAACGAGAGGATGCGTTGATTGAGGGCTGGATGGAGATGAGGTGAACGGAGGGAGAGGGGAAAGGCCGAGCAGGGCGGATGGGGGAAGCTGTCGACCAAACAGTGCATACAGGGTAAAACCACGAGCTTCAGGAAAGGACGACTGCGTTTCCGGATGGATAGGATTGCTCGACTTTTTTTGCTCCTTGGATGTTTTTTTTTCTTTGTTTTAAACGAAGAAACTATTTAATTCTAGATCGAACGCACGAGATGACGGTCTCACGAGTCGACAAGAATGGGGAAGAGGTAGGGTAAGGAGCTGTTGAGTTGGCCTCTTTTGGTTTTTTGGGATAGATTTCCCCCGGAGGGGATGGTGTTGTTTCAGTGGAATCACAAAAAAAACAAGATACGGAGGCTAAGAATAAGCAACGACGTATTATCTGACCACGAGGAGAGAATGACAGTAATAATGATAATATAAATAATTATCTGAAGGAATGATGGGGGGGAGAAGAGAGAAGAGAGAGGGAGATAAAAAGGTAAGTTGTGGTGATGATGAGGGGAGGAGGGGGGCGGGGGGAAGAAAGAAAGGCGGAGGAAAGACAAGGAGGCCGAAGAAAAGAGAGAAGAAGAGAAGAAAAGAAAGAGAGGGAGGGAAAAAAGAGGAAGCTAGAGATGGCGATTGAGAGGCAGAAAGATCTCCTAAGCAATAATAGTTGCAGCAGCAACAGAGGGTGTGGGGGAGAGAGTGATGTCTCTCTGCCTGTACGAATGGAAATATAATACGTCGGGCAGACGACAGGAAACCAGAGAGAGCCGGGGATTTTGCAGCAGGAAATCACAGCAGCGGTAATACAGAGTTGCTTCTAGTCCCAATTTAACTTGTGACTATGGATTGGTAGAGCCAAAGCTACCAGATCTGGTGCTTGGTCGCAGTCGGATACGCTGGTTCACCTTTTGTGGTTCTCCGGTTGACATTTATATATGACGAGAGGTGACGCTGAGATCCTTCATTCTTTAGCCGCGTACATCCAACTTGCTATAAGCAGCTATGGGCGAAGATGGATGACTCCATGATAGGATCCCAACAATAGCATATAAAATACAGAAATACCAATACAGCCCAATAACAGTGATGCGCCCGCGTGGTGGGCGGCGTCCGTCTAGGGCGCTTTAGGGGATTTTAGGCTGCCCGCAGTTGGTGTTTGGGCGAGCGACCGGCCCAATAGTCGCTGCTTTGTGGTCTCCACGGCCGTTGAGTAAACCTGTAAGGAACTGCTCAAATAGTGCTTCGTGTAGGGAGGAGAGAGAGGGATTAGAGTATAGAGTGTCAGCTAGATGATCTGATATTTTTTTTTGTCTTTTTCTCTGTTCTATTCCACTCTGATCCTCCTGGATAGCCCACTAGAATCTGCAGATTCATGATCTCCAGGATGATGTTCATCATGATGCAAAGCCCCAGAGCTTCCCCCGACCGATGAGCCGAACCCAACAAGGGCCGCCGCCTTTTAGTTGGCCGTGACTAAGGATCGGCCGCCAAGTCCCGTGCACAACAACAGACCAAAGGACGAGGAAAGCTTTGATCGCAGAGGCCTCGACTGTCAACCACCGTCGCTCAATTGACCTGCGTTTCTTTTTTTTTTCTTTCTTGGGGGGTGCCGTCGTTTCTTTCTTGTTCCTGGATACCTCTCTTTGCTTGTTTGGAAAAAAAGGTACGTGGCTTGGTTTCCAGTGTCCCCCGACTGTCTTTTTTTGGTCCCTTTGTTCCTCGTTCGACGGCGAGAATTAACCGCTGGCTTGGTGTTGACGGTCCACAATAGATGTGAAATGTCTTGAACACACTCCCTCCGTCCTACGCAATACCATTCCGACTTCCCCGTGGAAGAATATCCAGCCTTCTTTTGTCTCCTTTCTCTCTTTCCGGCAATCCCACCCCGTGTTTATGCGCTGTCACGTTCGAAGATCTACATCGACTCGTCTAGACGTTGACCGACTATTTACTTTTGAAACAGTCGTCAAACAGTTGAGGCTGGACCTACTGAGCTGGTGAGGCTCACTAGAGCTGAAACTGATCTCAGCAAACGCCGTCTCCGGAAACCAATCCGATACCCAGAAACCCATATCCTCCACTCGATCTTTTGCCGAATGGCCCATGAGATAAGCAGTTTCCGTAATTAGGAATCCTCACATCTCTACGGTTCCCCACACCTCCAACCGATCCTTTGTTCACCTCCCGTGCGCAAATTTCTCCTCCACCCGTTTTCGTCGAGAATTACACACGCCATGGGGAGACGATTGAGCTATCCCTCGCAGCTGGACAGCCCATCGAAGCAGCTGATCCTTGACCTCACCCGAGATCTCGAACAGCTCCGAGTCCACAACTCCGAATTGAAAAAAGTCAAAGCATACGAACGGAGATCATTCTACGAAAGTCTAGACCGAGTCGAACGGGAAAAAGAAGCCCAACACAATGCAGCGCTTGACCAAGTCGCTGCTCTGCATGGACAGGTACTGGAGGAAGCAGAGGAGACCTTGAAGGATCATTACAGAGCAGTGGAGGAAGAAGAGCGACGGGAACGACTGCGCAAAGAGGAGGAAGCGCGAAAAGAGAGGGAGCGGATTGAACGGGAAAAGGCAGAAAAATTGCGCCGCGAACAAGAAGAAGCTGTACGGCTTGAGGCAGAGCGCAAAGCCAAGGAGAGGGCCCAGGAAGAGGCCGAAAAGGCCCGAAAGGCAGCACAAGAGGAAAAGGAGCGCAAGGAGCGGGAGAAGCTTGAGGAGGAAAAGCGAAAACGCGAAGCAGAAGCACAAAAGGTTGAACAAGAAGCAGCAAAGCGCCAGGAGGAAGTTTCGCAAAAGGCTCAGGCCGAGCAACAGAAGCGGATTGGTGGTGGCCGGTTGACCGAACAAGAGATCAAAGTACAACAACGATACGTCGAGTTGCATCAACACCTCAAGAGGTTTAGACAATATCTCAAAACCGAGAGCAAAACCAACCCAATCGTCAAACAGAATATGGGAGACATGCGGCGGTCTATTACAAAGTGTGTGGGTCAGCTGCGTGAGGGCAAGGGAGCTAACAAGGCACAAGTGAGTATCGCCTCATGATTTGACAAAGTGTCCATGCTAATGCTTGATACAGTTACAACAAATCAAAACCACCCTCGAACAAGCCGCCTCAATCCCGGAGCCTTCGGTTGATATTCGCGAATTCTTAGCGTTCCCGCCTGAAAACATTGCCAATTCCGAGGATAATAAAGTGCCGGCGCTCCTGATATACGCTCTGAACATATTTTGCAAGTGCTTAATATCGTCTCTCCTCACCGAGGCATCGATCAACCTGGGCCATGCGGAGCCCATCGGCATTGTGGCTGCCCAAATATTCTCTTCCGACGCATTTATCTATAAGGGCTATCATATGGTTGATATTCTCTGGGCCAAATACCGCGTGGTCTGTCCTGCTTTGTGGGGATTCTATGGCAACGAAAAAACCGAATCTGGCAGGCGCGCTTTGGGTTGGTGGCGGGAAGGGCCAGATGGTCCTTTTATCAGTGAACAAGGCCATGCAGACCGCATGACGGCCCTGGGTGCTGGGTATGCCGCCCTTACCCTGAGAAATTTTGGCAAAACGCCGCGCAGGAATCCGTTCCCCAATACTATGTTTTGGTTTTCCATGCATAAGATCTTATCGTTACCCCCCAGCGAACTTCAAGAGACACATATCTCGTTGCTTGCTGCTATGCTACGGTCCTCTGCTGAGAGGATCGTGGGTTTTTTTGGACACATTGGTCTGGCCTTGATGAGGAAAGCAATTGTCGACGTACCAAACAACGCTCCCAAACAGAGCATGGGTGTTAACAAGCTAAAGCTCCTCAAGGACCTTTACAAACGAGAGAAGAACATTATCATATGAAGGGCGAATGCCCACCTCACTCTCAAGACACCGCATAGGGAACAAAGGCCCCTGTGTTCCGTCAAGGGCTGGTCTCTCCAAGAGCAATCGACATGGTACACCAATCGAGCTGTTGAGACGAGCCAATTTGCTTTCGATGTCCAACATGCATCACCTATTGAATGTGGACAGGTTCGATCTGTGTTGGAGGACAGACAACCTACGATATTTAAGATTTCTCAACGCCACATCTGGCACCTTGCATCAAATCAAGTTTCTCAGAATTGACTTTATGGTGCGTTTCTTTCTAGCTCAGGCGCTCGCACCTGGTAACCTTGCTTCTGTCGAGTCCATCTCCTATTTTTTTCGCCTCATCTAGAGTTTTGGGATCACACCCGAGGATTATGAGGGTGGTTCGGGACGCATACAGGACTAGAGATGATATACAGCCATTGGCAATGATTTGAATAAGAATTATGATTATGTAAAGCTATTTAACTAAAGCATCAATTCGCTGCTCAGTCTTCAAGTAGACTTGGACAAGCATTCCATTCCTTTCAAATTAGACCAATCCTACAGAACCCACTCACTGCACTGAAGGCGCCGTAATGTTTCCCGATTTTCGACCGAGAATAACCCATCTCCTCACGCCATCAATACGGAAGCTATTGTGGTTACTCTGTTTAAAAAAAAAGAACTTCTGATCTCTTGTATCTTTAAATTGAAATAGATTTCATTCGTAAATTCGTTGTTTGGACTCTGACCTGAAACTTTCAGAGTAAGCAGGAATGGAAGCCGCTTTGAGAATATATCTTCAGAAACGAGAATCATGTAATCAGAAGGCTGGATAATGTAGATCATAAGAGAAAGCCACATAATGTAGAAAAAAAAACTCGAGAAGACGACGTCTTGAATCTTAATCTGCCTTGCTAAGTTTAAAACAAGCATGGTGCGCGACAGTCTGATTGATATACACTACACCACACGTGACCTTATGTCCCTAACGGGCATCATTATCCAAAAGCACAACACCAACCCGGCAACACGACCAGCGATCATGACCTCATTCGAGAACCATTATGGTAAGTGAAGCGTTGAGTCTCTGTGCACTATGTGGAAATATGGTGTCTAAAATCAACAATATTGGCTATAGATGTCCTTTCCATTCCGAGTCTTGTTTTGCAGTTTGTGCAAGTAACACAGAGCATTCCAGCACGTTTGAAAAAGGACACACAGCCGTTATATTCAGCGAGGGGAATTGAGCAAAAGATATCCAGCGATACGTGAATGGATATAAGATACGCTTTGACAATCGATGCAAATCGACATCAAGATTTCGAGCCAGAGAATCCCATCACATCACACAATGCGCCGCTCCGCGTTTCCGCTCGGCACACTGGTGCCGAGAATGTTGCTCAAATTCGGGATCTGGATGCTGTCCCTTCACCCTTTTTTCCTTTTTTCTCACCATCGATAGGCATCAGAATCATACGGTGAAGCACTCATATATGTGGTGTTGTGTGCCGACCTCCGGGGTGCCGTGATGCCCGGGTATCTGTTTTTGGGTTTCCCGGACCGAGTAGATGCTTCCCTTTGCAGCGGACGATCCACTCCTACTACTGCTGTGCTATTTCTTTGACTACTACTTTTCTACGATTTTACTTCTATTGGAAGTAGATTTATCGATGGGTGAAATGGCGGCTTTACGTGTGGATTCAGTCACACGCAAGGGTAAGCAGAGCTGTTCTCAACATACTTCAACTGTCCATCTGGCATGGTGGCCTGAAGACCTCTTCTCATCTCAATTGGCTTCTGATATATGATACACTTGGGATTGGCAGCTTGTCCTACCCTCATGGTGACACAAACATACTAGTGAAATTTGATTCGCCCTCAGCACGACACACGACATCAATCCCTTTGTACCAGGGGAGAGGTTTTTTTTTTTTTTTTTTTTTTGGATCGTCATCATACACTATATAACCAATTGATATATCCCCGATATTCAGCGGAACTATTCAGACATCTGCTGCACCTTGGATAAAGAATTTCTCCCACATGGCAACGACACTTCCATCAGAGCTTGTTCAGTTAATCCTTCTCTTCACCGATGCGGAAACATACCACTCAGCACGGGTAGCATGTAGTCATTGGCGACACGCTGCCTCTGTTCCTTTCATGCTGAAGACAATCCTGGAACAAACACCGATGTCACTACCCCCAATCCACCTCGCTGAAGAAGAAGCATGGAATACATCTTTCAACCAGATCGCCAACCTCAACCTATTAGGGCAACGTAATCATATCACCAAAACAGTCTCAAACAGGGAAATACCCCAGGGATGCACCACCACCACAGCCCTAGAATTGTCGAGCGATGGCAAGAAGCTGGTGGCATTGAAAGGAGCCAGGGTGATGATTTTCGACTTTGGGAACGAAAGCCATCATTTCGAATTCGCCCTCGCCCAATCCTTATATCCCCTCTGGACGAGTGTGTGCCGGGCATTGACAACAGGCGGCATGGGCGGTTTCGCGGTCAACCAACGCTCTGCGAAGCACCAACTTGCAGTGTCGACAAATGGAAATCTAGTAGCTGTCGGACTGGGCAAGACGATTCAGATATACGACGTTAGCAGCAAGGAAAGCATCGCATCCCCGGCGGAATACATAATAGGTGAAAGCGAGGCAGTATTTCTCTCGACACCGGGTCCGAATTACCAGGAACCAGACGGCGTCATCGAATCCCTCGAGTTCGCGGACAACGACACATTACTTCGAGTTGTCACTGGCAAAGAAACTACGGCAAATAGACCCAACCGGGTACAATACCTAGGAAACCCCTCATCAATGACTAACAACCAGTCTGGTCTAAACTATTGGCAAACAAACATCAACCGCATATACCTCGATTCTTTCGCTCTAGCCCTCTCATTCCGAGAACACGACGACGAAAAAACAGCCTTCAAAGGACTCCGCCTGCTACCACAGACCTCCCACCAAGACTCACAACAACCAGCCCCAGACAGCAGATTCTTCATCTCAGCCCTCCAAACAACCGACACAAACGAATACTGCATTGCCCACGTCCCCATCTCCACAACTCCCCAAACAATCACCATCCACCACCGCCTCCTATCCAAAAGATCCTACATCGGCCCCCAAGCCTGGAATAACACTCACCCCCTCGACCAACTCAAACTCATGGAGACCATCACCTCAGACAAAGACATGATCTCGCATAACCTCCACATGGCCGAGGACCGATGGGACCATACCAACCTGCCCGCCGCGACAGTCTCGTGTCCCGTGATGGCCGCTTCGGACGATCAAAAGTTAATGGTTGTTTATGAGGCTGGTGCGGGTCATTCGTATCGGTTTTCGATGGGTGGTGCGTTGTACGTGTACAGTCTTGAGAGATATACACCGGTTTGGTGCGGTGGTGAAGAAACAATATCAGCATCGGCTTTAACGGATGATAAGAGTACCGACTCTCTCCAGTCTTGGTCTTATCTACTTGATATTATCGATGTGGATGTTGATAGTTTGCGGGTACAAAAGACTTCATCACTGGAAAGTTCACGGCAAGGAGGGAATGGTTACCTCAACTCATATACGGTTACAGCGGTGACTGAAAAACAGGTGTTGGAGTGGCGTTTGAATTAATCTTAGTCTTAATATCTTTAGCGCATATTTCTTTTTGTTTAATCGAGGCTTGGGACCAAATTAAAAGACTGAAGAGCTAACCCCCTCGCATATTCCCGAATCGATTTTAAAGAATGTATGTTCAATTAGAGAAGGTGTCTATAAGATACGCTACCTAGATAAAATCACATATGCTGATAATGACAAAATCAACGGGGGGTATGGCATGAAAAAGTCTTCACTTCAAATGCGTTCATGTGGTGCCGCAATGAAACACTACAGAAGCAAAAAGAAATACAAGAAATTATAAAAAAGATAAAACGTCAGCAAACGACAGAAAAGAAGGGAGAAGAATATATCAAAATATTAAAGTAAAGAGTGACCGTAAGTCGATTAATTAGTGAACACAGGGATGTAAGGGGAATTGTACAGAAGATTGCCACAAAATCAACAAGTGGTATCAGTATCGGCTGAAAGCACAGAAAATATGTATGTCAAGATCAAGGGGAAAAGATCGTAATCGCACTGCCATCAACGGTGAAAAGGGGGTGTTTGTTCAAGCAAAACAATCGAAATATGTAAAATGAAACCAAATCGAGAGGGGGAAGTTCAGATGCACCATAATATCAGATCAGAATGCTCATTCGTCAATAGATTTTACGACGAAATATCAAGAGCACTTAACGGAAATAAACAAAGGGAGAAGTTAAGATATTTGTGGCCCAAAAGGACCGTCTCCTGTATCTTTGGGAGACGCGGAGACTAAGTCACCTGCTGTGCTCTCGCCATCGTCCCCGAAAGTGTCTTGCTCATAGTTGGTAGGCTCAGCGTCATGGTCATAGCTAGACTTTCGGAGGAGCGGCGGAGTTGACGGGGGTTCGGGTATCGAGCTTCCTTGCCGCGCGGACAGCGGTCTGGGAGTTGAGTTGAATGACCTTAGCGGACGGCCTTCCGATGACCGTCGCCATGCTGGTCCCGCAGGAGACTTTCCATTTGACGGAGCCTGTCGAAGGTTGGAGGCCGGAGGAGTCAGAAGTCCTGACAAAAAGGCTCCTGCATTGCTTGCCTTGGAAGGGGTCTGCTCAGAATTGTCCTTTCCTTTGCGCCAGTTACCCCATGCGGCCGCTGCTGCGAGAGGAAGAGAACGTGGCGATGCGGTCATTTCAGAAATAGACGGGAAAGACGGGAAGCCTTGGCCAGAAAGAGACCTCTCCCTTTCTTGCTGTTGCATCTGCAGATTGGCCCTCAGGCGAATAGCAGCGTCGCGCACAGCATTGTGATCAAAGGATGGCTGTGACACAGTCTTGATGATGTCCTGAAGATCATCTATCCGGACACCAAGGAGTTCACGCAACCAGTTGATTTCTGTGTCTTTCTCATTGAGCTTGTTAGGAGCATCTTTATCAATGCTTGAGACTTCTTGCTCGAGCTCGTCGATGCGGGTCTCACGTTGCTGCAGCTGGTCTTGAAGAACAAGGATGGACTCGCGCAAAGCTTGAGGAGAGATCTTTTCGGGAACAGTAGATCCTTTGTCGAATGACATGGATGGCGAGCTTGCGTGTGCCAGAGCAGGTGCACTGGGGCCTGTCTTGGCATTCTGAGCTGCTTCAGCGGCTGCGCGAGCAGCAGACTTCGCAATCTCGAGTTTCTCTTCCAAATGGTTGACACGATCCTGTAGGTGCACCACCTTCTCATCCGACAGAGCCAACCGGTCCATCAGGTGAGCCTCACCACGTGCTCGGTCCTCAGAAGAGTTGTGAAGAGCACGGGCATGGCGCTCCCGAAGGTCATTGAGGACACGCTCATGCAGACTTCGGTGGTCCTCAATGGCAAGCTCCTTCGACCCAACAGCCGCAGCCACAGCAGTGGCCTTGGACTCCTTGGCCTCCTCTAGGAGCATTTCGTACCGCTCCTGGGATGTGTCGGCATCCAGTTTAACGCTGTCCAGTTGACTCTGTAGGCGGATGATTTGTGTTTCCAACTCGGCCCGGACGATGTTGACTTGGCTGTTGGCAGCCTCGAGATCAGCTTCGAACGAGGTTCGGGTGCGCTGGATCTCAACTCGGCTACTCTCACGGGCCTCGTTGAACTCACGCTCGAAGCGAGCAGCCTTAATTGTGAGATCATGGTTTTCAACTCTAAGGTTGGCAACCAGTTCCTCAAGCCGTGCATTCTCCTGCTGAGATTGACCGAAGATAAACTTCAGCTTGGCCGCCTCTCTTTCCTGCTGCTCAAGCTCGGCGATGTCGTTATCGAGTTTCTCACGCAGCTTGACCTCACGTGCGTAGGATGCTCGCAGCTCGTTAAACTTGGCAATGTGCTCCTCTTCTCGTCGTCGAGAAGCTGCCTGGTCACGAGCAATATCACGAGTTACATTCACCATCTCCTCTTGAAGACGGTCAAACTTCTCGGTGAGATTCTGTCGGGCGTTCATGCCGTCTTCAAGGCGCACCTTGAACTGCTCAATATTGCCACGAAGGTTCTTATTTTCCTCCTGCGATGCTTCGGCTACCTGTTTCCATTGCTCGCTTTCCCGCTTATAATGATCGCTACTAACACGGTGCTCATCAATGGTGCCCTGGAGAGAAATGTTCTTCGCAGAAAGTTCGGTGAGCGTAAGCTTGAGTGTCTCATTGTCCTGGTTCACTGAATCGGTTTGGGATTGAACTTTCTCGAAGTAAGGAAGCTTCTCCTCCTTGAGGTGGAGAAGACGAGTCTCGGCAGATTCAGCAGCTTCGCTGTGACGAGCAGCATCCTCCTGGGAAGCCTTCAACAATCCCTGGAGCTCAGCCATAGAATCCTGAGCTTCCCTGCGGAGCTTGTATTCTTGCTCGGCCCGCTCGTCAGCGAGTCTCAGCATGCTCTTCAAACCATCAATCTGAAGCATAAGACTGTCGGCACCAATTTCATCTGCTTCCGAGGGGCGTGCGTTCTGCTGGCTCAATTGAGTTGAGATAACCTCTTGGATGGTAGTTTTCAGATTCTCCGTGGGGTCTTGCGACAGCTTCTGTGTAGTAAGTGCTTGCAGCTCAGCAAAGCTTTCCCGAAGCTGCGCTAGTTCAGTGGCAGTTGGGTTTTCTGCCACCTGGTTGGAAGAATCACGGGTCTCTAGCGCTTCCAAGAGAACTTTCTTAAGCTTATCAAACTTTCGATCCCGAGGACGGATGGGAGATCTTGCTCTGTACGACTCGTTCTCGTCATACTCATCGTCCTCATCGTCTGCATCGCTGTCTTCAATCTCAGCGGAGGTACTTCTGTGGCGCCATCTGTTTGGAACACCTGAAGCAATAGATTCCACGGCCTGTTGAATAACGCCCAACGCACGTTCAAGGGGAGATAGACGCTCATCGACTGCAGAGCCAACAAGGTCGTTGACGCGACGGTCAAAGAACCTGCTTCGATTCGCCAGCTTTTCGTCCTCGCCAGAAGAGATCACATCATCCCAATCACTGATATGGTCATTCTCATTGATCAGTTGCCGGATAGGCGAATGCATGCCAGAAATAAAACCCTTTTGAGGGGAGGCAGAAGCCTGGGAATCAGCATCGAAATCTGTTGTAAGCTTTGGAACATTCAGCATGTGAGGGATTAGTCCCCTGCCTGGGCTGGGGCTAGGCGCTTCACTTCTTATCTCTGCTGGAGCATGTTTCTTTTCCTTAGATGGAGCAACAACGGAGTCCGGCACTCGTGTCTTGGGGTGGGGCGTGCTCAGTCTCTCAATTCCGACATCCGAGCCATCATTCAGCTGTTCCATGACAGCATTCAGTTCATCCTCATTAAGAGACTGCTGCACTTCGTCGCCCGACACGTGCTCTGACTGAGGCTCTGTAGCATCTGGCGCATGGTCCTTGATGTCGGTATTGTCAGACTGGGCAGGTGGAGGCGGCAACGGCTTATCCTTAGACAAAGTCGGGGGCGGGCTTGCAACAGCGTAGCGAGAAGCCATGAGGTCATTCTTCTTGATTGGCTCCTCAGGGGTGGGTTTGGAATCTTCGACTGTCGTAGGCACAAACTCGCGCACGGCAGGCTTGAACTGGAATGGCTGGGCTGTCGCGGAGAGCATTGGTTTCTTCTGAGAGTCTTTCGAAGCCTCTTCTTCGGTAGGCTTGTTCTCTGCAACAGTAGCCGGCACCTCATCTTGCGTAGGCTGTTTCTCAGACTCAGGTTCTTTTTCAACAGCCGCTTCGGACTCCGGCTGACCCTGCTCTGGTAAGTGTGGCTGGGCCGTTTCGCCCTCATCCTTGGTCTCAGCAGGCGCTGCCCATGTTGATGCCTCACTAACAGGTGTAGCCTTTCCATCTCTGTCATCGGGGACCGGAATTGGTTTCGCATCTGGTGTGTCAGTTTCTTTCTCAGGGGCTGCGTTTTCTTTGCCTGCCGCCGGAGGTTGGGACGGGTTCGAGGCGTGGGATGCTTGAATATTTTTGGTTTCCGCTAGAGCATTCGGAATGCTGACCTGAGTCTCTCCATCGGAACGCTCATCACCACGGCGAGCGCGCTTATGGCGATCCGTAGGAATAGGTCGGCCATTGTCATTCTCCACTTGTGGTTCATTCTCATCCTTGGTTTCCTCATTCTCATCGGGTCGCACGATGGGGATTGCTTTGGACTTTTTGGATGGTTTAGAGGCTTCGGAGTAATCAACATCCCCAAAGATCTTGGTCTTCCCACTCGGTGGTTGTTGGGAGCCATCCGAGGCGATGCTACTGGATGGATTGAATGCCGGAGCGGCAACGTTGAAGGAAGCGGAGGAAAACTTGAATTCACCGGACCCAGCATTGTTCTGGCCATTCATACCGCCAGGAGTAAAGGCGGGGGCTGTAACATTGAACGAATCCGTTTGAGGGAGCGCTGGTTTGAAGCCGGGCCCTGCAGCGAAGCCAAAGCCAGGCTGCTCCATTCCAGGAACCTGGAACGTGTTGTTTTGGAATGGAAAGTTCTGAGATGCAAACGAAGCCATTGGATCGAACTCCTTCGCTTCCACGTTGAAGCTTGATGACGAAAATTTTGAATGGTGTCCTGGAACAAAGGACCCATTACTTGGCTTCGGTTCATGCCAAGGGATATTGTTTGCAAGCGGTCCATGGTGAGGTGTTCCAGTAAGACTTGGGTTGGTATCAATGTCCGATCCCTCATGGCCATTATCACCTGCATAGTTCCCGCCGTAAAAGTGATGTGGGTCGTGAATCGGGTGATGATTGTTGTCTGGAATGGCCCACCTCGACTTCAACATCTCAGAGCCATGTAAGTGACGGTCATCCTCCTCGAGTTGTCGTTGAATTGATGCCTCCAAGTGATAGTCGGATTGAGCGATCTGGTCAAGACCTTTTTGAAGAGTCTCGCTTAGGTTGTGGCCACGGCTATGACCACGGGGCGTAGGATGAGCGATTTCGACATTAGATGAGTGGAAATTGTCAGGTGTCTCAGTAGGAGTGCGGATAGGGCGCAATGACTGGCCCGCAGCGATGTGGTCTTGCGTGTCATGATTAAACCTGCCATCAAAGCCGTCTTCGGAGGGGCCGGGGCCATCGTTCAATCCTGGATGGAAAACGCCGTGTTCATTCATTGGAGACACCGGTGACAACATAGAGGTCATGTTCGGCAAAGCACCAGAAAGTGCCGAAGCGGCACCGGATTGGCGTGCGTTGAAGAAGCTTTGAGGGGTGAGAGAGCCCTGTGCAGGAGGTGTAGGCTGAAATTGAACGGGATAGCCACCGAGAAGGTTCTGATCGACCCCAAAGAACGGTGGCTGGACGCCAAATTGGGAGGCAGGGGAAGCCAAAGAGCCAATGCCGTTACTGCCAGGGGCTGATTGGTTAAATTGCGGGGAGAAGGGATGATGAGGAACACCGAGCGGGTTGCTAGCGGCTGATGCTGTTGGGATCGGAGGGGATGATACAAGGCCGGGGAAAGGAGCCATTTGATTCATGGAAGCAGCAGGAGAAACGGAAGGTGGTGCCTCCTCGTCGCCCAACGACACTCCAAGAGCTCGTAGCTTCTCTTCTTGGAGGAAGTTGACATAAGCATCCCATTCTCCTTTATTTGGAAATCTGACGGTATAGTTTTCAATTTTCCCGTCCTGCAACTCGCTGGAATCAGGGAATAGCGGCCGACTTGCACCACCAAGGTTGATACCTGCAGGATCCTCAGTCGTGGAAACATTGAATCCGCGAATATCATAACCTTCATCCTCCCAGCTTTTTAACCGTTGTGCCATGTCTGCACGGGTCAGTAGACGGTATCCAGATTCCTCAGAACCTCTGTTATCCTCCATGGGGAGCGCGATAATGCACGCTTTCCCACGCCAAGCAATCTTCTTTCGGACCGGTCGAGATGGTTTGTCCATTGCTGGCTTCTTTATGGGTTTGGAGTTGGAAGCTTCGGAGGGTTGTGACGGCGAAGGGCCTGCATTTTCGTCCTCTACTGGCGGTGGGGGTAATGGCTTCTCTGTCGGCGAGGTCGTTTTATTAGCCCCCGGCTCAGGTGGGAGCGGTGTGTCTTTTGTTTCGGCCATGGTTATGGGCTGAGGATCCTTGTCGTAAGCAAATCCCCAAAAGTCCTCTTGCCGAAGCGTTTCCGTTCTCTTGTGCAGATAATCTTTGACTCTCTGAGTAGCGGCACTCTCGCCTTGACCAGCGACCTTCCTCCGATTCACAAAGTCGGCTAGAGTTGGCGTTCTCAAGATATCCTCTTCACGGTTATCGTCTTCCAGACCAAGCCAGTCGTCAGATGGGTCGTCGGCGAAATGGTTTTGCGCCGTGAAAAATGACGGGGCTTCACTGCCAGAGTCGTCACTCAGCCAATTGCTCTTCTCAGTCCTCGGCTGACCGGAAAGATACTGATTGATCCAATCCTGCGTGAAATCTTTTATAGACTTTCCTCCTTTTCTCCCCAATAAATCTCGTACGGGAGAACGATTGCGGCTAACACTGCGCAAATTCCTGAAAGAGGTGTCCGCAGCGGATGGCCTCAGAAACTCTGTTTGGTTTGTTTCCGACCCGTGATAAATACCACTGCGTATCGAGGTTGGAGAACTTGCTCCCGACTCACGATCGATACTGGCGTACTGACTCAGTGACCACGAAAGCCTTCGAGGACTGGGTGCAGCATACGGAGAACCCCAAGCCGTTGTGTAGTAAACACTGCTCTCCGCTCTTCTATTATCCGGGGACGACGCCAGCGATTCCCAGGCACCCTGGTATCTGGGCAGAGACGGGAGGGCGGCAGGCGGATTCGGGGTTACGCTGAGGTTGCGGGGAGGGTTCTGCGAGCCAAAGGACCCAGTGGCCGAGCGACTCGACGCTCCCGGGGACGTGGGACACGAAATCAATGGTGTGGCCAGATATGAATTATCACCTAGGTTGTGCGCGTCTGCGGGTTGAAGCGGCGGAGAACACGCCGAATTGGCGGAAGATGTGGACGGATCTAGATTTGGAAAAAACAGACATGGCAATTTAGCCAGAAGAACCATATAATCCCATAACAACAACGATGGCAATCACAGCAAACCGCGAACGAGAGGATTGAAACTCGAATTGCGGTGGAATTGAATAGAGTTATAAACCCACCTTCCGTATCGACACCTGCAGCAAGCACTTGCTTGCCGCTCCCCTTATCGTCCAGAATGTTGAAGCATGGAAATTTAACCAAGAAATATCAAAGACCACCTTGCAGACAACCTTATGATCGGCACACGGGGGAGGGGAGGCGATAACAAGGTGCAGGCTGACGGAACCGAGGCCGGTTACTGGAAGCGTAACGTGCTGCCCGGTCTTCTTTTCAGGGGAAAGAAGATGGCGAAAGAAGAGAAGTCGACGGCTCGAAAAACAAGAGAGAGAGGTCAAAAAAAAAGAGAGATCACAGACACCTAGGGTATGCGGAGACTTGGACCATGGCGCAATACACGAAGGACAGCTGGATCGAGTTTGGACGATGAGGAAAGAAATCGAGGCTAAGGGGAGCAAGACGGCGAAAAGATGTTATTTTTCCTATTATTTTTTTTTTTTTAATTTCATGTCATGACACGGATCAGCAACGAAGCAGTACACACCCTCGGACAGTCCAGTGTTGAAGCGCTGCTATCATAGGCGGACGAACTTGGACGGCGGCCGTTGGGGAACGGGGCATCGGTAATATTACGCAGGAGATACCAATAAATACGACCGCTCTCTACTAGCAGCAGTTAGTAGACCACCAAAGGAGCAGCTGAGGCCTTGACCGCCATCTACGTCAAAGGGAATTAATTATTAGTTGACCCCGTAGCAGGTACTATGTATGTATGATGTATGTACTAGAGGTGTACCGTACCACCAACATACGTCAGACCTTGCTTGCATGTGTCTTGTATATGCAATTGATTCTGGAGCAGATCCTGAATTTCATGCAATTGCCGTGTATCACGCACTCCGGAGTTGAACCAAGCATTTCACGGGGATTGCCGCAACCCCATACTGTAAACAAAGGCAGTCGACGCGCTCCTGGGTCGTGTCTTCATTCAGGGGTAAATGAGTCTGAGAACCACGGTTCTTCAGTGGCCATTACCATAATTTACCGTACCTGATTAGATAAGCAACTCTGTTTCGGAGTGAATTAATGATCTCAGATGTACGAAGGGGTCTATCTATCTATAGAAAGTTCTGTAACGGATTTACTGATAAGATCTGCGAGTTCGATATATAAAGGTGACAGAAGTACCCATCAAAGACACTATGTTCATGATTGATCTGCTGGTGTTATAGATACAAGAAGGACGAAGAAAAATGAAGTCAACGCCAACGGAGGTCTAACGTAATGGAAATTTGGGCTCGATGGAGAACACTCTAGCTGGATGGGCAAGTGGTGTCGAACTTGGGCACACGCTTGTCAGTGTAGAGACCCCAGTGCTTCTCGTTCATGACCTGACCGTTGTCACCCTTGCTGTCGGGCTTCCAGGTCTCGTCAAAGGCCTCAAAGTAGAAAACGTCAACGCCCCAGGTGAGCATGGCGCAAACGCCCTTCTTGTAGAACTCCTCGGCGTTGTCATTGCCGGCAATGGAGTCGCCGTAGTTGGAGCCGCCATCTATGTTCCCGTTAGTACGTCTGTTTTTCAAACCGATACAAAAGCGAATCCAATGTCTCACCTGTGGGCCAGCCAGTCTCGCCATTGCCAAAGCGGATGTTCTTGGCGTTCTCTTTGGCAACCTCTTCAATGTGGTTCTTGGCCTGCGACATGTCGTCGAAGTAGGTGTTGCTAGCATTGCTAATCTTCTGATCCTGCCAGTAGGCGAATCCGTTCGCAAGGCTGTATATATCGTTAGTCAAAGTTAAAACACAGCGAAAGCCGCGCAAAACATAGCAAAATATTACTCACAAGTAAGTAACGCCTCCCTGAATGATAGGGTCGGCCGATCCATCAGCAAACTTGTTCCAGCTGTCGACGGTACCAACAAGAGTGTTGGGGAACTCCTTCTTGACCTGATTGATGCGGTTCAACAGGTCCGGAGCCTTCATGTTACCACGGTAGAGGACCTCGGAGCCAACAGTGATAGCCTCGACAACATCCTCGTTTCCGGGGACAGACGACTTGAGTGCCTCGAAGTCGGCATTGAACGCATCGGTAGTGTCGGGCCTAAGTAGCGAACAAGTCAACACCAGGTACCAGACGAAACTCAGCATAAAGGTATTTACCAGACAGCCAACACAACCTTGAATCCCTTCGACTTCGCCGCGGGAATAATGTTCTTGGCTGTGTCACAGTTGCTTGCGGAGTAGGTGCGGACCAAAGTAGTCAGATCCTTTAGCGCATCGAAGTCGGCTTCGTAATCGCTGGTGCCTTTGCAGGAAGCATCGGTGTTCTGGTTGCCCAAGGCCAAACCGAAAGCACCCCGCTTGGAGCCTGCCGCAGCAGTGCCGGCCGCGGCCAGCATGAGAAGCGCATTGGTGAGACGCATTTTCAACGGGGGGTTAGAGTCGGAGATGAGTGAGAAAGAGGGGATGGTATGGAAAGTGATGAAAGAGTGATACTCCGGTCCTTATAAAAAAGAATGGCTTGACCAAAAGTACAAATTGATCGAAAGGGGGGGGGCCCGGTTTATAAAAAGAACGAAAACCTGAGGGCAATAAAAGGAAAGCAATACCAACGACCGTTTGTGTACGTCAGTCGGGAAAAGAGTGGGAGTGTTGTGGAGAAGGAAGAAGAGAAGAAAATCGCCTCCTGGAGATGGATGCTCGATTTCTGCAGTGAGACACCCTGTAGCATCCGTAGCCAACAGTACCAAACCAGCACACACACACACACAACAAGCGGGCAAGGGTCTTCCGTCAGCCTTGGAGAGCCAAATAATTTCCTCCGTAGTGGCTGCCCTAGCCAGTAAAGATAGCAATGGGATTCGCTCCGGACCCTCCGATGGTTCCACTTGGGGGGTCTGGGCTGGCGGGTTTAAGGGGGTGTGAGGGTCGGGGGGCAAAATTCCCAGTGGAAAAGGACCCGGCGATCCCTATTAGCCTACGGTTAGTGCGTTATTCGTAGGGGTCCTTAGGGCGCTGGGTGAAACAACCAAGGCCCATGCACCAGTCAGCGGGAAAGGGTCTGGACTGCAGTCCTTCCTGGCTCAGAAAGTCCAGAACAACAGATGGACATTTAGGGGCACCGACTCTACCTGCAAGGCTTCTATTGGGAACTAGTATGGAGATGATCGATCGATAATTGATCATCTTTCTATTTTAAAGTCATAATACATACATATTTCAACGCAGTGTGCCCCTGTCTAATGGCGTCGACTTCACGACCTCTCCCAATTCCACCTGATAATGCCAAATCACCAGGCAATTCTTACGTGGATAGCGGGTACACAGTCATTCGCAAGCAAGAACTCGATATCAAAAGTCAATGATGTCACAAACACCCGTTGACGAATCCTCGCTCTCGAACCTTGGGATCGGAACCAGTGGAAGGGTGAGTGAGAAAAGATGGAAACCACGCACAGCGCCCATTGTTCTTCCTTCCAACCGATCCATCCCATTTATTCTTCATGCCGCTTGATGATACATTCCTAATCCGGGCGATTAGAGAATGGTCTCGAATAAATCGAATAACGAACCTCTTAAGATCCCTCACTGTTGAAAAAAATTTTGACTTCTCTCGATCTTTCTAGATTGCTTAGTTATCGATAACCGATTTTGCCTGCTCGGGCGTGATGTTGCGGCCGGTCTTGTCATTGAACCGGGTACTGATGGCGAGCCAGCGGTCTCTTTCCCACTTGGCTGCTATATTGTGAAGGAGAACCACGTCTTCGAGCGTGAACTCCTCGTCGATGTAATACACTTTTTTTATTTTTGGCGGAGGGCCGTTGCCTTCATCATCGATCTACCGGAACCGGGCTGTCAGTGTTTCATGGACCAAGAACTCGAATACTCAATCGTATAACATGATCACTCACATCTCCTGCAGTGACCAATGGATTCGAAAAAGAAACATGTCGCTTTGGTTTCTCTTCAACCTTGGTGGTTTCCGCATCTCCTTCAGGACTTCGATACTCAACATGCCTGGTCGATTCTGACTCTTTAACCTTTCTCGACTTCCCATATAAATTTTCGCTCCAGTGCTCCTTGACATCTTCAATTGACCTATCCAACGTGACAGCGATCTGGTTCCATGGCAGCCTGTACGCCCTCAACTCCCGGAGGAGCTTGTCTTCTTCGGCCGACCACGCGGGAACAGCATCGCCGACTACGATAGAGTTAGCGTGGCTGGTTTCATCTTTGAATAAAGCCTCAAGATAACCTTTTTTATGGGATATTTTGACTTCTTCGCGATTGCCAGGAGAGCTTCCTGTTCCTGGGATCTGGGTAATGGTAGGTGGTTGTGGTGAGGATATACCGGATTTGGAGGCTTTGTTTGTCTGCTGGAAGAATCTTCTGTCAGCCCATGCCAAATAGTCTCATGTAGCAACCACCAAGAGGCCGTACCACCTTTGTAGCATCGCAATCAAGCCACTGTTCGCAGGGGGCTTTGTTGGCTTTGAAGAGGGAAGTCAAGGGAACTCTGTAAAACTTGCCATCCACAACAAAGACTGGCATATTGGTTGCCCTAGTCCTGTGAAATAGACTTCTGGGGTGGTATTTCAGTGTCTTTCTTGATAGTGTCACAAGAGTGTAGCATAGGAAGGATATGATGGTTGCTGTTTGCTATATGATCCAGTGCTGGTGGGTGACATTGGGTGGTTTCCCTAATTGGCAACAGGGAGGAGGCGCCCAGTAACTGGGCTGTTACCACAACAAAGCTGAATGCTTTATCGATCACATCAGTAGTCAAAGCAATCAATTCATCCTTTCATGATATCAAGGTACAAGGTAGGTAGCCTTGATATTATTAGAGCCAATTCTGGTTTGCTGCTAATGAGGATAGCAGCAGTAGAATGATTATGTTTATGTAAAGCTGAAAAAAAATATATAGAAACAGTCCACAAATATCCCAAGAACAAAAGACAGCAGAAATAAAGAGCCCTTCGCAGTTGTTCATGGTATTTCCTCTATCCCAACTCCTACTGGATTGTTTAGGAGGTGGTCCGAGCGTCTACAACCTCGAGAGTTGAACGGCGGCGAGTTGAACACCTTGCGCGTCGGAACCGGAGATCAAACCGTCTGGCCTCAACGCTCACCACCAACCGAAGCCCCCTTTCCTGCCCTGACCCATACATTTTTCGGTTGAGGATACGATTGCAATTAAAAAATTGCACCCCACCATGCGACTCTCCGCGACAACCTTGCTGATCACCGCGCTGGGATGGATCACAGCCGTGACAGCACACAACATCCAGCTCCGGGCGCACTCGAGAGAATGCTTCCACGAGTCGCTGCACAAGGATGACCGGATGACTGTTTCCTTCCAGGTCGGTGACCGGGAGTTTGGAGGCAGTGGAAACCTCGAGCTTGATTTCTGGGTATGATTCCCTTTTCCATCTCGGGCATTGATGCCCGGAGGGTGTCCAAGGTCAATGGGCCAGCGCCATAACAGACAAATTACTGACTACTTTCTCGCTCTTACAGGTCCAAGATCCCGGTAACAACCGCCAGTACTTCAAGCAAGCCATTTCCTCCGACGATTACTCCTTCACTGCCCACCAGGACGGCAAATACGTCTACTGTTTCAGCAACGAAGGCTGGACCTCGAACTCGAAAGAAGTCTCCTTCAACGTTCACGGAATCGTCTACGTGCCGGAATCCGAGATGTCGCAGGATCCTTTGGACGCAGAAGGTATGGTGGAACTTGTTTGTATGCCAGGGAGCGCCCGCAGCTGCTAACGTGTGCTTTTCTACCAGTCCGCCGACTTTCCGAAGCCTTGACCCAGGTTAAGGATGAGCAGAGCTACATTGTTGTGAGAGAGCGAGTACACCGGAACACTGCAGAGAGCACCAACGCCCGTGTCAAGTGGTGGAGTATCTTCCAGCTTGCCGTGGTTATCGGAGAAGGTGTCTTCCAGGTTTGGTGGTTGAAGCGATTTTTCGAGGTTTGTTTTATCACCTGATCAGCATCGAAGAGGATCTTACTAATGCCTTATCTTTTAGGTCAAGCGTGTTGTCTGATTTACGAGCTTTACCATGGAAAACGATACTGGTGCCTGATGCGGGAGGACTCGTCAGAATGACATAGCAGAAGGTTTTCCTCCTGTCATGGGGCCATACGATGCTTCTCTGGTGTAGTTTTAGAAGGATATTAATTATATGAATTCATGTACACAGTCACGAGGTTGCATTAGCAAGGTGGTTGATATCTCCAAAAGCTCTATAAAAGCATACAATGATAGACAGACACTGGATGGTCGCTTCCTTCCTAGGAATGAACCCGGGCCCTGAAACTAGGTACCAGGTACTTGCCCCGCATTGCCGGAACATCTGATCATCATCTCCAAATCGCATCATAACCACAAACAATCCTTATTGCAATCGAGTCTACAAACATTGTCCTATCCAGTCCGATGGCAACTAAGAACCTCGACTCCTTCAACACTACCTTCCACTCATTGGACGAAAACAATGATCCGCTATTCTACGTCTGCTGGCGGAGACAGTCATGCCAAGGTTGTTTAGCAGGCGATGCACCTTGTAGTTGGTGCGCTATCGTATGTCTCTCATCTCCAATCTCCATCGATACCCACCGTTTATCAAACCATCCAAATTAACTAAATAGTCATCCACCTGCGTTCCTAACCAACACCATCTCCCAATTTTCTCACCGTTCCACTCTTCCAGCATCTGTCCTCTACCAACAGAGCAGTGGGAAATTCGGGCCTTGCCCTTCGGATGCAATGTTAGCACCATCACCCTTCTTACGGCAATAGTATCTATCCTCGGAACCCTGGCTGCTATCGGAATAGGGTTTTTTATCAGCTGGTTCATCAAAAGGGTTGGGGGGTGGAAGAAGGCAAAAAAAAATAGAGCACGCAGGAATACAGCTTCTAGACGAGCGACGGATGGTAGCAGCGCTGGTGGTGATGAGGGTTATCTCCATATCGATGATCCCGAGAGAAGACCGTTGCTGGGATAGATTGATTTGGTCCGTGGGTGTTTGCTTATGAATAATGTTATTGACAGTCGATTCATCATATATATAGTATGGTTTTATGGCTATGAAAGAAATGATCCTTCCATTTAGCCCTTGATGGCCTGTCCAACGTGATACTCGACAACCATTGGCTTGCCCTTCTCTGTTCTGAATCGTCCTTGGCCGACAAAGACGCGGTTTTCGAATTCCTTGTAGCGTTCATCACCGGTCTAGAATTTGTTAGTGGGTGTCTGTATAGAGAGTAGTTGTATCTTACCTCGAATGTGAAGTGGGTGACTAGAAGAAACCAGGCCTTGATTAACAATTCAATTCAACCCAGATATCAGAAACCGATACTTACAAGAGTTGCCAAATGGAGTAGCGCCATCTGCGGCAGTGCCACCGAAAACAGCCTGCTCGGCAGGCCCCATGGTGACAACACCCGTGTAGTTCACATAGAGAAGCTGAGAATCGTCAGTCTTGCTATCATTGCAGTAGAATTGGAAGTATGGTGGAGATAACATACAGCGTCATCCTTGGTCCTATATTCAATAATCAGTTAGAAAAATGCCTAAACTACCCCTCAATCCAAACAGACGGTTCACCTACTTCACAACTCCATGAGCATTCAGACGGAGATGCTTTCCATCGGGGTCAGCGTGGATGTAATCATTTCCAACACCGACAAATTCAGCATCAATGGCGGGTTCAAACCCAGGAGCACTCTTCAGAGTGCCTCCTGTCATGGGCTGGGAGGGTTAGCGACTGATTTAGGTTCCATCCGTTAGTGGGGGGATGAGATGTCAAACTCACCACAACCTGCAGCGGTTGGGTCCGAGAAGCGCTGCCTTGATTCATTGCCGTGTTAGTTTTGAGGTCATTGGGATTTGAGATTATGAAGCATACCAACAGGCAGGGGAGCCTCAATGATGACCTATTATGGAGAGACGGTTATTACTCTGTGTGCGAAGTATTTATGGTTCTAGTGACTACTTACCGCGACCTTGAAGGCGGGCTGGAGAGAAGGGAAGTCAGACATGATTGTTCCTATGATAAGAGAAAGGTCCGTAGGTATGAAGTTGTTGGGCAAGTTGAGTCAATTGAGATGGTGAGTTATGGTGGTGATCACTATCAGCCCCGCACTATGAGGGGCAGTCCGTCTGTGATTTAGGTGCTGGCTCCCCTGCTGCAGAACTTGCCTATTGCCTAGCTATCTATATTGAGTAATTGAGAGATCATTCATGGATTATATGGTTAGATAAATATGATAATAATAAATATTACCTATTAGAGACTAAGTATGAGTACATATTTGTCGTACCTGAGTGGACTCATTTTAGAACAAAATCATCGTGCATCTCAATATCAGCCAGTTCATCCATAATAGTACTAACTACTTAATTTTAGTAGTTATTAAGAATATTCTTACATAATATCGAGTAGTAATTGTAAGCTGAATCCATATCATATGAGCACCGACGCCAAGCCCTTTAAAACTCCACCGCTAGATCCGAGGGTCCTCGCTCCTTGCCACTGAAAGCGACAAACCATTTCAGCCGAGGAGCCCACGTGGAGGCATTCTCGACTAGCTGTGGTTTCTTATATTGGCCTGCTTGATGCACGAGAGACGAAACGAATGTTAGGTTGGAACCTAAAGGGTCATCATTTGTCGATCCGGGGAGACTGTCATTCCTACAAAAGCCCACCATGCCACTTCTCCATTCCTCCATGGAATCCTTGAATATCCTTCTCCCAAACACTGCAAGTGTCTTCTGGCACTTTTCCTTATTGGGCGGAATCTAGTCGCCGATCAGCAGTGGAGCCTGACAATTGATTCTTGCTGGTCATTTGGTGACGTTTTGCTGAGCCGGGGTTCCTGATACTCCAAACACCGGTACATTTTGCTTTCTGACTTTTTCTTTCTTTCTCTCCGCCCATTCTCTGATCTTTTATGATCATTCTTGTCATTTAAAAATAAAGTCTGGTCTCCCGCGCGGTCGGGGGATCTCGTGCTTGAGACAGGAAAAAAAAAGCATCCATGACTTCAATTCTGCTGGCTTTGGCCCTTTGGACGGCCAATGCAGCCGGCGTTCCCGTCGCAGAACAACTGCCGTTAGGCGTCGGTTCAGGCAGTGTCGCACAACCCTCACGAGGGCTGACTGGGAGGTTCCTGCATATCACAGGTATGCAAAATGATCTTGACCCACCAGATGAAATATCGTATGCTAATCTCTGCACGCCTAGACCTCCACCCAGATCCTCACTATGTTCCCGGAACTTCTACAGATGATGCGTGCCACAGGGGACATGGCTCCACTGGATACTTTGGCGCAGAGGGATCGGAATGCGACGCACCGCTCTCTCTAATCAATGAGACATTTCGCTGGATTGAGAACAACCTGAAGGGCAAGGTGGACTTTGTCATCTGGACCGGTGATTCGGCGCGCCATGACAATGATGACGATATTCCTCGAACAGAAAAGGAAGTTATTCAACTGAATGAAGTTATCGCCCAACAATTCATCAATGTGTTCGCTGTGGATGGTGATGTGGTCGACAAGGTCCAACCGAATCTCGGCCTTTCCATCCCTATCATCCCTACCATCGGAAACAACGATGTCATGCCACACAACATCTTCGAAGAGGGCCCTAACCGATGGACAAAAGAACTCTCCGAGACTTGGAGCAAGTTTATCCCGGAAATACAGCGCCACACTTTTGTTGAAGGTGGCTGGTTCACCACCGAGGTGATCCCTGGCAAACTCGCCGTCATAAGCCTGAACACAATGTACTTTTTTCAATCCAACAGCGCGGTCGACGGATGTGAAGATAAGTCGGAGCCGGGCTATGAGCATATGGAATGGCTGCGTGTGCAGCTCAAGCTGTTACGGGGGCGCAATATGAAAGCCATACTCATGGGACACGTCCCGCCAGCTCGGACCGGTTCCAAGAAGAATTGGTATGAGACATGCTGGCAGAAGTACGCTCTCTGGAAGAATCAGTACCGGGATGTTGTGGTTGGGGATCTTTATGGACATATGAACACGGACCATTTCATGCTCCATGATAATCACGAAGTGGAAATTGCGGATATCGGTCAGAGTGACGCATCGAGAAGCTCGCAAGACAAATTGCCAAATAACATCTCCATACAGGGCACCAAGGAATATCTGGATAGTCTTCGAGACCAATGGGCTGATTTGCCATCACCACCATCGGAGATACTCTCTCTCGATTCTACAGATGACTGGTTCCGAGAGGATGTTGCTACATTTGGCGACGATGCTCTTGATGATCCAAAGGTGCAGGGAAAGAAGAAGAGAATGAGAAAATTCCTGAGAAAGATCGGTGGTCCATGGGCTGAACGCTACTGCGTGTCATTGACCATGTCCAGTTTGGTTCCGAACTATTTCCCAAGTCTCCGGGTGGTAGAGTACAACATCTCTGGTCTAGAAGATACGCCTACGTGGGCCGAAGTCGGTTCGAGCATGTCAATTTCTGATTCGTCCTACTCCGACGAGGATGCGGAGGAAGAATATTCTCACCAGGCAGATCAGCCTCTGGACGAAGAGGGAAAGAAGAAGAAAAAGAAGAAGCCGAAGTTCAAAGTCCCAGAGCCCCCCTCAGCCACATCTCCCCCAGGCCCTGCATATTCCAACCAGCCATTTACATTCTTGGGATACACACAATACTTCGCCAACTTAACGAGAATCAACCGTGAATACGAAGAATTGTCGGCAAGTACGTCGAACACAGATAAAAAGCACGACCTTTTATCTTTCGAAGTCGAATATGATACCAAGAATGACGATGTCTACAAGATGCAAGACCTCACTGTTCGCAGCTTCTTCAAACTCGCTAGTCAGATTGCAGCAGGGAGCTCGAATGCAGACGACATATCTGCCGATGGAAAGAAGAAGAAGAAGAAGAAGAACAAGTTCTGGAGAACGTTCCTAAGTCGAGCGTATGTTGGGTTTTACGATGACGACGAGCTTAATGACCTATAAAAGGGCTTTTTGATATGCTCCGTATACTGCGCTAGTCCCAGAAGGCTGGTCCTGACTTTAAATTGGTTATTTTGACTCACTTGTGACTGTTATGATGTTACGGAGCATTACCCTGTGTATATATATACCCGATCTATGGTTTAGACAATGACCCAAGAAAAGTATTGATAGAATCCCATTGCCATTATTCTTTCTATCTATTCTCTCATCAAACAATATCCATCCCTCCGTATGATCCCGTACCTTTTTTTTGCATGTCCAAGCACAGTGCGACATGATTCTGGCGGTGAAAAGCCGCGGTGCTTTCTACTCTGTGGGGGTTGGTACCCCGAAGCGCGATAATGGAGCTATTAACCACGAGTAGCAGGGGTATGAGAGGTTGGGCAAAAAGTAAAATGAAGCTACCACTTACGGTGTACTCCGTAGCAAATACATATTAATATGCAGAGTATCTCACATCAAACAGAATCTGATCTGTCAATAAATGCTTCCTGGTCGAAAATCCAAAATTGTCGAATGATGAAAGCGGCCTCATAAGCGGTCCGAAACTGCCGGCAGGATGGCCTTGTCGCGTCGACTGCGGGTTTGTTATCACCGACCGAACCCCTCTCTCTCTGTGCTACTACGGAGTGCAGAGTGCACTTGTTCCAAGTCCTGTTGATCATTTATTATCGCCATTATCGCCATTATTATCATCAACTATTAATTTCGAACCGGACTGCCCAGGCCTGCCTTGATTTCGTGGGATGGGTTCCCTAGCTTGCCACGCTGGCAAGCGGCTGCTAGCTGTCAATCGGGCCTCCGCCCGAGTTAATTCATGCCGCCATTTCCCCCCAGGCTAAATCGCTAAAGAACACCATGGGCGCTGGGGGGAGGGACCGTTCCGGGGGGCGGGTTGGGCCAGCCCTGACCCAGGCATTATAACACTCAATTGAACCATGGTCGTTGAAGCAATTATTGCTGCGATTATAGCTGCGATTGACAGGATGGCTGGATAATTGATCCCCTATCGCCATCGCTTCCAATTCAGTTTGGATCGCAAGCTGCAAGGCAGGAAAATTCACCCGTTCGGGCCCTGAGCCTCTCGGTCTGACACGTATGAACGAGACTAAATCAATTGATGCGCGGGGCTCTCCTGCAGCAAGCACAGCACAGATTCCAAGTCATTTTTTAGGACTCTTTTTTTTTTTTTTTTTTTTCTTGGGAGTCGGCGACACTTGCCACCTATTTTAATTGTGATGTCCCGTCTGGTCTTCCCACCCCGCCCTCGAGGGAAAAAAGAATTGAATGATCTGATGGCTCGGACTACTGATGTGAGCAGAGAATCATTTCATCATCCGTAGTGAGGGGAGATTCGTCGGATTATTATTATCTTCGTTTCTTTTGCAGGTTGCTTTTATTAGCACTACTGACCGCCGAGTTTTGGCCTTGTTTCTTTTTCTTCTCTGCATTATTCTTGAATCATCAGGGGCCGCCATTGTGCAGATTAGTTTTTTTCCCTTGCATCATTGCTGCTATTGTTTCCTCAGTGCACCGACTGCAATTGAACTGTCAACTCTACCCATCAATTGTGATCTGTGCTGCCTTCTTGACTTTCGCCTTTAGCTTATCCTAGGGCTTGGGTTTTGCTATCATCCGCCATTGTCAGCGGGTGCGCTGGCAAGAAGCACAGACAGACGCCTTGCCGCTCCCAATTGCACACGATGTATCGAGACTGCCGACTGCTGCCCGGCCACGAGCTCCTCGTTCTTCGTTTTCCCGTCGACTGCTCCCTTCTCCGTGCCTTGCGTCGCTAGCCTTCCTGCTGACATTTTGGCCTACCTCTGGATTGAATTGTTTCGACGACCTGGGGTTCGAACTGCAAGCGCATGACCGAATCCGCAATTGCTGCAGGACATCGCATTGCTTAACAATTGCTCAACATAAACGAAACTAACGACCGTTTATCTTATATTTTCTATTTTTTTCATTCTAGCTTGGCAGAACTGTGTTTTCGAGGTCGCATTTCCTTATTGAGACTGTACAACACAAACCCACCAGCCTTGTGGTATACCGAGGTACCCAGCCCGGCGAGACTTTTGTAATATACCACCCGATATTGGGGAGGCTTTGTGAATTCCGATCAGTTCGGCGACGATATACGGAGTACTCCCAAAACTATCAGAAACAAAAAAGGAAATCAAGGCTGAACGGGGACGGGCTTTTCCAAATTGAGTCTGGACCTATTAGACGCCGACATCGAACATACATTCGATTGCATTGCAGAGCCCGAATTAGCGCTTGGCCTGGGAGCATGAGAACGTACTCCGTACAGCGTTTGAAATAGCTTGGCTGGAGGAATTGCAAATTTTTGTTATTCGTTTGCGCGCGCTAGCAAGGTAAGCTCATGGGCCTTTAACGCTTGTCTTGTTTCACCTCATTCCCGTCGGCGTCGATATTTATTGAAGTGCAATCGAAGCATGGTCACCATGTCCCTGCTTATAAAAATCAGATTCCGATTGTCTTGCGGAATGATCTTTTACACTTTTTGTTTCGGGGTCGTTCAATTAGCTTTCATACATCTGTTTTTGTCCAATGGACGTAATCAACATGGCTGACTTTCAGGATTTTTGGCCCATAATAGACCCTGAATCACTGGCTGTGTGGATGGCCTCCTCCGAGGTGGACCAGAAGGCCCTTGGCAACTTCGCTGCCATGACCAACATCAACAACCCTTTCCTGTCGGCGATGTTATACAAGGTCTTGGGGTTATCTGTTATGCTGTCGAAGAAACTTCTCCGTGCTCGTCGATTACGTCGTCTGGATCCTACTCGGGAGACGAAATCACTTCAGTTGTACCATCATATTATATGGCTTTCACGCGAGGGTCTCTTGCTTTTAGAGGGGTTTGTCCTCCCCATGGTCGACACCTATGTGGAACTGAAGGTTCTTGCATACAAATTACGAGCGTCATTTTACCACATATTCGTTCTATTCCATAACCAGCCTGCTGTTCACAGTCCAGGGATTGTCAATCTTCCGAGCAATACTGTATCGAATGGTGACTCAGATCAAGTGTCACCTAAAGGGTCGAGGTTTTCTTTCAAGCCAAGGCCCGACATAATCATTCCTACGCAGGACCAAGATGTGTCTGCAGCAGGTAACACTACTCAGCGCCCACCGGGACTTGCACCTGTTCAATCATCGAAACCAGCGTCGTCTTTCCTTCTACCCGCACTCGACTACACGCCAACTGCAACTGCATGTTTCATTCATGCCGCCGTGCTGGCCGAAAAGCTTCTTCCTGGCTCCCACCCTCTCCGGCTGTCCGTCAAGCTTGAATACGCCGCATATCTCTACGACTGTCTCCACGACCCAACAGCATGTCGACGACTGGCCAAACAGGCCATCGCAGATGTATACAATGCGCGGGAGGGCATGGATGACGAGAGCTTCGAGGATGCAGCAGAGATTGTTGGAGTTTTAGGGAAAATGGTCAAACGTAAAGGGAAGACGAATAGCAGTGGGGGAAACACTACATCTTCGGGCACAACACGCGGCGAAAGCTCCAGAAGCGAAAACAGTCGAACACCACCGCCAAAACAGACAACCCACGAGGTGCCAGCGAAGACGCGGCCTAAAGCTGGTGGTGAGGTGCCTCCTGCTGTGCCAAGTCCGACCATGATGAATCCTATATGATATTGATCCATGTCCCGATAATGAGAAATGATGGGAGATGTTGTATATGCCGATGGTGATTGTCAATTGGCCTTGGTGACTTTTGCATTCTTGTATCTTTTTTGTCTATGGTTTTTAGGTTGTGAAAAGAGCAACAGGCTTACAGGGACTGGGATGCTCATACCGTGTATCTATATACTGATTGGATTTGATATATATCAATCATGATGTGCTTATCACTCCATCTTGGTCCACTGCTTTTAATTAGGCAAGATGTCAGGCAATAAGGCACAGCATAAGGCATAAGGCATAAGGCATAAGGCATAAGGCATAAGGCATAAGGCATAAGGCAACAAGGCAGCGATGACCCCTTTTCGGTATGGATGACCGTTTTCCGCCTAGTGGCTGACGCCCATACGGTACCGTACGGTAAAGACAGGAACGTGCGACCGTCGATCGACAAAAATTTCCAGGAGCACAAAACAAAAACCGCCCGTCGAAGCTGTCGGTCGGATATCCCAAACAGGTGCAGGTCGAGGATGGTCTGATCCTGATCCTCTGGAGGTTATTTGGTTTTTTTTCACCCTCGAGGTCTTCCATCTCTCTTTCTCCTCCTCCACCGGATATCGACTTGGCAACCAAGACCAATTGCAACGTTGCGTCTTCCCTGGTCTTTTACGTCATCCAGCGCTTGCTGTTCCCTGCAGCTCCGGTCGCGTCAAGCAACGCCCAGAGAGCCTCTTCGGTCATTATTGCCTGCGCCTGCTTTTCCGCCCCTCCTTCTCCTCTATACTCGGCCTGCATTATCTCCTCGTCAACCCCGCCATCCCGTGGACAGAAGACACGAGCTTGTTTTATATATTTATTAATTTTCTAGATTTTCCTGTTTTTTCTTGTTTGCGTGTGCTGCAGATACTACTCTCTCGCCTGACCGACTGACGATCGCGCTGAAGTTCCTTCTTTCTCTATACAAAAAAAGTCTTGACTTTTGCGCCTGCATATCTCCATCTACTTAATACCGGCCAACCCACCTTATCTTCCTTCCTTTTTGCTCCTTCGGTCCATGGCAATGAAGTTGTCTGTACTCAGCGCCTACAAATTACGCCAGAGTCCTCGCCGACTGTCATAATTTGTGTTGTCCAGAATAACGATTTTTCGGCGCCGAGATCTATGAGCGTGGGACGATGCGGTCCGGTCTCCAAAAACCCGGTGCTATCCCGTTTCTCGCTCTGCTTGTCTTTTCGCTCCTTAGTCTGGTACCGTCGTTGTCGAGTCAATGGGAATTCAATAATGTGAAAGCTGGGTATATCGACTATCGTCCTAATGAGGTTCGACGTATGTGCATTCGCCTTCTTTCTTGTGATGGCTTGATGGGCTTACAATTCTCAGACCTCCCCCGTATAAAAGATGAACCTGTCACGGCCCGGTCGAGTGTACGGGCAATAGGCCAGTGCCAGCCGTGGCTGGAAGGCTCTTATCAACCATGTTCCGATCGGATACCGCGATCACAACAACCTGCGATAGACACACCTCCCCGGAGCTCTTTTGAAATTGCTCCTATCTTCGATCATACACCGCCGACATCCACCTTCAAACAACCTTCTTCTCTCACCAAGGGCGTTCGCGCTTTCAAAACCTTTTTCATTCAGCAGCTGGATGACTATCGATTTCTCCGGCCCTTCTCTACTCGAAATGTCTCATCCGTGAAGACGGGAATACCTCGTCCCGCTTCGAAACCGACCGATTCGTCAGCGGCACCCGTGTCTTCTAGTAATGACGAATCCCAACATAGATCATATAACAAGAATTACGCGACGATATCGTCAACAATGCAGGGAGACCAAGACTATGGGCTGCAGACTTTATTCCGTGATACTTGGCAGCAGGTCTGCCATGCGGGCATTGACCTCTATGGTCATATACATACACCCATACGCCACTTCGGATATTTTACATCACAATGCTCTCGCTACCTGGGATCGACTGTTGGTCGCGATTCGCTTCCCATGACTCCCACTCAGCGATATGAGTCGGCTTCATCAAAGGAACTGGCAGTGAACGGCAGTCGCCTCCAGCCGAATTTGCAGCCTACCGCTACACCGGGAGATTCCATGTCCACGCAGACCCCCAATGCAGCGGCGACACCTGCAGAGCAGTCCAAAGTTGCTGGCGTTGGCGGAAACACGGAACAGATGCGCAGTAGCTGCATGGCCATCGTGATCGGCCTGGTGGTTGGGATTATGTGGTTCTAATTCGATGCTTCTACCGGAGATCTGCACATGCCTTTTTTGTATCTTTCTTATTTTAAATCGCTCCATGGTTGGCGTTGATTATGCACATACGGCGATAGGCGCGAGTGGTCTGGGATCTTCCACGAATATCGCATCACTGGCTCGGGTTGTTTCT
This sequence comes from Aspergillus wentii DTO 134E9, assembly GCF_001890725.1. NCBI lineage: Eukaryota > Fungi > Ascomycota > Eurotiomycetes > Eurotiales > Aspergillaceae > Aspergillus > Aspergillus wentii. Next base: position 2,003,390 of record NW_024467835.1, on the reverse strand, counting down.
TACCTGGGAGGGTCTTTGTTTTTTACATAATTGCTTTTTGTTGCATTCTTGATTCTTGTTTATTTCCCGGTTGCATGCAACGTATCGGGCGGGTTTTACATATGCTTCCTCATTCCTGTGGACAGGCTGGCGTTTGATTCTCTGTGCGGCGATATTGAAACTTTGCATGTAACATTCTTGAGACCCTTGATGCCTGTTACGAGTTGATTATTGAATCGGTATTTTGGGGGGGGATGTAAGTATATTGTATGGAAGGCTCTGGCTCAGCCTCCAGCGGACTATAATACTGCCTCGAGAGGTGAACCAGCACGGTCAGAGAGGCAGCCACAATACTCATAATGTCTGTTTATTATGTCTGCATCTGACAGGTACAGTCGCCATCCGAGACATGGTATAAATAGAATGAATTTGATTTGATTGAAGTCTCAACTGTCCACGCAACACATGTGCTGATCTGCTTGGCTGCGTCGTGGTTGTTGTCGGACGAGGCGATCTACATTATCTACACAAAACATGAGCAATGTTGCTGACCGCTTGTACAATTCGTATGTACATACATGTACAAAAAAAGTGTTCGTATGATCGAATAAAACTGTCTATCTATCCAAATCCAATCCCCCAGATAGAACATGTAAGATGTTGAATCAAGTGCAGCACAGCTACATCCACCTACACTGCAGCCAGTTCAATTCGACGCCCAGGCCACGTGATCACAGCGCCGACGCGTGACAGCAACACCACCTCCCAACAGAAAGCCGGCGTCTGACTGTTGCTCTTCACGAATCACCGTCCAGGATACGAAGCTTATCTTTTTGATTATTGTTTGTTTATTTATTCAGTTTTGACTAATTGGGTTTATTGTAATTTTTGGCCTCTTCTTTGTATGTTTGCCGACGGGTGTACTCCGTAGCCCGTGAGTGGAACCATCCCTGCCTGAGGCGGATTTGGCAAGTGTGGATGGAATGATGAGATGTGGTGATCAGGTGAGTTTGAATTGAGAGTGAGATGAGATGGAATAACATATCTGTTGATGAGCATGTTGTTATATTGGTGTATTCACCGCTAATTCGGACGCAGTTGATCATTTACTTCATTTCAACTCAATTCATTCATCACTTTCTTCTTAGTATGGTCGTCGACCAAAGACCAGCCTGCACTTCTTGCAGAGCGAAAAAGAAGAAGTGTGATCGAGGTCAACCGTGTATGAACACTAATACATCAATGTATACCATTGTTAGTCGACAATACTAACAAGATGTAGCATGCGGGCGATGCAAATCGCTAAACCTAGAAGGCGAGTGTTTTTACAAACCCGGAACTGGGGCTACAAACACGCCTGCACCATCGTAAGAAAACCACTCAACCATCTTCATCTTTCGTTTGGAATTGGGACAAATTCTAAGACAGGATGAACAGGGCCCGGAAACGGCAAAAGATCAGCCATCCACGTTCACTGTCTCATTCTCATTCTTATCCTTCCCAGCGTCCTTATCCGACGCCGGCGGTGGTGATTGCTACGCCTTCTCGGGGGTTGCATAGTGAGGCTGTTGATTGGAGGAGGGGGAGTATTGAGTTGGGGGATTCGCCTGTTTTTCGGCTTGCGCCTGTTCCTGCTCGCGCGCCTGCTTCTGAGCCTAGGTCTGGTTCGGAGGTTGGGGAAGATGGTGCTGAAGATGTCGAAAATGCCGAAAACGTTGAAGATGCTGACGATGCTGGAGACGTTGGAGACGCTGACGATGATGACGTCGAAAACGGTGAAGATGTCGAAGATGTCTATAATGCTGTCTCGCAAGAAACAGCGGGGGATGTAGAAGACGCAGAAGATGCAGAAGATCTTCAGTATGATGAAAACGCCGAAGGCGCTGAAGATGTCGATGAAGTCGAGGGAAGCGAAGAAGAAGAGGAAGGGGAGGACGACGAGGAAGCCGACAATACCGACTCACAAGAAACAGCAGAAGAGGCTGCTAACAGTCAAGCAATTTCAGAGTTGATGAACGTTGCAGGATCAGTTGGAGATGTTGACGTGAATGGCCAAGACCATGACCAAGATGAGCCTGAGGAGTCGGAATTGACAAACCAGACATTTGACACAGCTGTGGTTTCTCAGCGGACACCCTCTCCAACAAGGGATGGCCGTATGTCGCATCTGAAAAAGTTGCAGACAGAGGTGGACCGGGGAACAGGCAATGTTCAAGAAGAAGAGGCACGGGCAAAGACCCCCCAAGCTGATTCCGAGGAAGTCCTCTTGCCATCTACTGGCGATCGGGTTGGCCTGGCTCAACCGGTGCATTTACCAAAAGAGCTTGCAGATCATTTGGTTGCTATCTACATCACGCGGCAACACGTGGATCTACCAATTTTGAATCTAACCGAGTTCAAATCGGCGTATGAAGCGGCCAGAGCCGATGACAGCCTGACCACAGGGTCAACTGCCTTCCATGGGATACTTTGTATCATATTTGCGCTTTCGAGTCTAACTATAGACACGATCAGTGACCAGAAGAGGCAATCCCTTTTCAACCGAGGTCAAAAGCTCACCAATGTCTTTGGTAGTCGGGGAACCCAATGGGTGATGATGCAATCTTACATCTTGCAGAGCCAATATGTCAACGCGACAGGAAACCCCAGATTAGCGTGGGCATTTATCGGTTATACAATCAGCATGGCGCAGTCGCTTGGACTGTTTTCTAAGACAATAGGACATGGTGTACGTGAGAGACGAGACAGAGAACTCGCACGGAAGATTTGGCATAGCGCTGTAATTATGGAGCGTATTCTGGCATTGCAGCTAGGTATATTACCTCGAACCTCGAATGCGTTTCAAATTCCTCTGCCATCTCACCTTGACGAGGACTATGTTGATGCAATTTCCGGTGAATTGTCTAAGACGAAAGATGACCGGCCGTCGGTAGTTGAGTTCATGACTGCTTCTGCTAGGTTGTATAACCACGTGGAAGAGATTATGGGCTTGGAGGAAGAATTCCGACTTCGCGCCAATGGTTGCTCAGCGAAGAAGCTGTTAGCATTTGACATGCAGCCATTCCTAAAAGTGGACGGCCTCTTATACGACTGGAAGGTATCGTTGCCGTCATTCCTACGGGTGGATGGGACTGGAGAAGATCCGGACGATCCGATTGTGCTTCGACAGCGAAATGTTCTTAGGATACGATATCTGTATATCCGCCTACGGTTGTACCGACCATTTTTGATTCTCGGACTTGCTCTTTCGACTCAATGCAACTGCCGATCTAAAACACCCCATCTTACCGGCGAGGACTTTACCTCCCCAGACTCACCAATAGCACTGGGCTTGGTCCGCGACGCTTCGATCAAGTGCGTGGTGGCTGCTATTGAGTTGGTGAATTTGCTCAACCGATACGAGTTTGGCCTCTCCAACGAAGACCGCCCCAGCCCTGTCGCGGAATACTGGGAGAATGTCGATTATCTATATGCCTGTGGGACGGTTCTCATCGCGGCACGATCATGTCCTTTCCTGTCGGGGGATAAACCAAATTCGATTAGCAGGAAGAGACTTGACTGGGTTTGGACCAAGATCAAACATCTCCTTAAGCATTACGAAAAGAAACGCCGAAACAGTCGACTGAGAAACGTTGCGCAGTCATGTCTCCGCATTTTGGTGATTCTCTCAGAGACAGAATCCCTCTCGCAGCTGCTGGACGAGCAGATGGGGAATCGACTCTTCCAGCGAAGCGAACCAGACACACCACGGAGAAGCAGCCACGCCAGGAAGAGAGTATCCGATGCATCTTGTTTCATACTCGATGACGACGTGATCCTGACATCTCAGCTCCCCCAGCCCGGGATCCAAACCAAGGGGACATTTTTCGGCTGGATCGAGAGTTTACCTGTTGATTTGAGCGATGAGCTATAGTTATACCCACTGTATTGATAATGAATCTACTCCTTTCTGATGACCCTAATACATCGCCCACCCCCCCGTAGCCGCAACAACCTGCCCCGTAATCCACCGACTCTCCTCACTCCCCAACCAACCCACCACCTGCGCAACATCATCCACCCTCCCAATCCGCCTCTCCACCGGCGTCTGCGCCTTTTGCATATCCACTATCTCCCCCGGAATATTCTCCAACATCTCCGTCGCCGTCGGCCCAGGATTCACCTGATTCACCGTATGCCCGGCCATCCCCAACTCCGCCGCCCAAGACCTCGTCAACCCCTCAAGCGCAGCCTTAGACGCACAGTACACCGACATGCGCGCAAACCCGCACCTCGCAGCCACAGAACCAATATTGATGATCCGACCCGGCGCGCGGAGATACGGCAGCACAGCCTGCACCATAAGCGCGGGCGCGCGAACGTTCAGCTCAAAGACGTAGTCGAAATCGGAGCCTTCGATGTCGGGGATAGGCTTTACCAGTTCGACAGCGGCGTTGTTAACGAGGATGTCAATGTGAGGACCGAATGCGTGGGTTGTTTCGTGGACGATTTGCGTGGCGGATGAGGGGTTGCGTAGGTCGGCTTTTATGGCTATTGCAGATGTAGAAAGGGATTGGATTTGTTGGATGAGGTGGTGTGCTTGTTTTGTGCTGTTGGAGGTGGTGTATGTAATTGCTACCTAGGTATATTTTGTTAGCTGGTTGATTATTTGTATAGAGGAAGGATGGATACCTTTGCCCCCCGTCGGGCGAGTTCATAGGCTATACCGGCACCAATACCACGGGAGCTACCCGTGACGATGGCGACTTTGTCTTGGAGAGAGTGGAACTGGGCGGTCATTATGGAGCCTCAATTGATGATGTGATTGTTAAGAATAGTTAGGATAGGACAGGTGAGGAGCTATATATCAAGTACGGGCTACATCCGACGGAGATAACAGTAAATAGTGGTACACGTATCGGATATTGAAGTCCACTTTTTTATATACCATGTAGACGGTTGAAGTGTAGTTTAGCTAGGAACTAGACTTGTTATCCTGATTTCCAGTTAAAAGGAATGCATTCCCTGCTAGATAAGTCGATGGATTGATGTCATAACGGAGTTTGGCTCTAAACTCCACCATTGATGCCTACATGAAAGTTACATCCGTGATTCGTATATAATATGAATCTTAGAATCTCCATACACCAAGACCAAATTGCCAGACGATCATTGATGCCTCAATAATACGATCAATTATAGGGTTTATTGGATACTGAGTCCCTAATTTCTGGCTTTTTGACACAGCATGTCGATGATAATTCAACACTCTCTAGACAGGTGTTATATAACCTTATCTTCCCTTTTCTTCACCAGTAGATGCTACGTCAATGGATAGTCACCAATTGGTGGATCATAAAATGATAATAACTACAAGCATAGTATATAACCCCCAGCTGGTAAGAGAATAGTACATACGACCACAGGGTGTGGAGAACAGGGCTTCCCGTCCGCTCAGCCATACTTAAGCCACACGCCGGCAGGTTAGTAGTTGGGTGGGTGACCACCAGCGAATCCCTGCTGTTGTATGTTTTTTCTTTTTCTTGACATAGTATTTTGGTGTTTTTGGTGTTTCTGCAATGAGGCGTGACTTTTAACTCACGGTACTTACCTAGGGTCCAACAGCCTCAACCAAAGAACATATACAGCATTATGATCAAAGAAAAAAACAGGTATATAATTGATGCTATAGACAAGATAAACCGACTATCTCGACATAAACCACTCCTGAGCAAGATGATGCAACTTCCTTCGATCAGTCTTATTCGATTTCGTGCGCGGAATCTTATTCACGAGAATAATCATCTGCGGAATCATATGCACGGGGAGATTATCCCTGATTTCGTCCTTCATCGCCTCGGCCATCTCATTCACCCGGAGGACATCAGTGACAGGGAGGAAGGTGATGGCGTCATCCGACGTAGACGGGACAAGGTTGGTCGGGTTATCAGCTAGATAGAGGAAAGCCACGAGCTGGGGATGATGAGCCCCGTTGAAAGCGCCGAGGACGTCGATGATGGCAAAGTCGCCCGGCGCGAGGGATTTGCGGAGGACGTATTCCACCTCTGTGGATTCGACACGACAGCCGTTGAGCTTGAGGAGGGTATCCTTGCGGCCCATGTGCTCAACTGTGCCGTCGTGTTTGTAGCGGCCTAGATCGCCGGAGCGGTAGATGCGGGTGGTGGCGGCGCGGGAGGGATGCAGATTCGCAATCCACTGTGGGATGGGGTCGACGAAGCCGACGTGAGGGTTTTGGCAGAGGTTATCTAGGTAGCCGCGGGCGAGATGGGGGCCTTCGATGAGGATTTCCCCGATGGCGCCGACGGGGAGGGGCAGTTCGGGCGAGATGGGGTTTGTGATCCAGATTGCGCCGCTTCTGGGACGGCCGACAATGGCGTTTTGGCCTGGTTTGGGGCTGTCGTTGAAGGCACAGAAGGTGGCTGCTTCGCCCATGCCGTATTGGTTGAAGAGGTGGACGTGGGGGCCCCATCTGGTGAGGAGGTCGTTGGACATGGGCTCGCCGCCGATGTGGACGGTTTTGAGGGTCGGAGTGTCGTCGGGGGTGAATTGGATGGCGAGGGTGGGTGTGAGGAAGGTGGTGTTGGCTTGGAGGGCGTTGACGCTGGCCACGAGGCTGGCGATGGTTCGTTCGGGGGTTGGGACGCAGCAGCAACCGCCGGCGTAGAGTGCGGTTAGGTAGTCATTGTTGCTAATGTCGAAAGCGTAGTCGTCGACCTGAAAGACTCGACTGTGGGGATCGAGCCCTAGGACTTTGTTGTAGTCCCGGATAGCAGTGGCATATGATCTGTGCTCTTGGATGATGCCCTTGGGTTGACCGGTGCTTCCTGAGGTGAAGAGAAGCAGACAGGCATTGTTAGGCTGGACAGTCCTGCAAACCGTATCCGGAGCTGCAGGCAGATTGTTCAACATCGTAGCCGAGATGGCGATCACAGTCGCAATCATGGGGACGTATTTACTCTGGAACTTGGGCGAGCTGAGCATGATCTTTGCATTGACACGACGAATGACGGACTCGAGGAAGATGGGTGGCTCAGTGGCATCGATCGAGATGTAAGCACCGCCAGCTTTTAGGATAGCCAGACGGGCGACAATCGCCCAGGTGGACTTTTCAAAGCAACTGATAACAAATGTCTCTGGAACTACACCAATGCGAACGAGGAACAGAGCGAGTTTGGAGCTCAACTCATCCAGCTCACGATAGGTGAGATCACCGTCCCATGAGCAGACGGCGGGAGCATCTGGGGTTGACTGCGCATGTCGTAGCACCACATCATGGAGCAGGACCTCATACGACTCGGAAATCTTATGAGTGTAGCCCTGGATAAGCTTGAGATCGTGTGCAGAACAGAGATCCAACTCTTCCAGCGATTGTAGAGCGGCCGAGTATATCGAGACCAGTGCCTTATCGAAGGTATACAGTAGACTGGCGGCAAAATCTTTGGTGATATCAGGAACGGAAAAAGCCAGCTTTGCGTGTAGTTGGTCAGTTTGCTTTGTGATATCGAGCATGAGCTTTGTCTCGGAGAGCTATTTCGTTAGCCTTATCAACCAGATGGAGATGAGAGGCAGTACCTTTGAATTGACGAGATTCACGTCCAAGTCGACCGGGGAATCACCAGAATAGCGAAGGGCAGACGTGAGGAAGCGTTTCTGCGTTTCCGGCGCCTTTCCCTCTGCAGTAGAGCGAGAACCCGACAGGATGAGACAGACATCCCGGATGAGGTCTTTCAAGGGGGTCTCAGGGTATAGCTCGAGGGGAACGACGCCCGTACCCGGCTCAAAGGTATCGCTGATGTGACAGAGATGGGAGTGGGAGTCGAGATAGATGACTCGGGCAGGGGAGAAGCAGCGGATGGTGAGAAGCCAGGCGATGGACAGGATGGAGGAGGGATTTAGATGGGTTGCAACAGAGCCCAAGTAATCCTGGTACCGCGAACGGATGGCATTGAGATGGTCCAGACCAGAGGAGAGGAGCAGGTCAACAGAGTCGCTGGGGGAATAGTAAGGATCCGTCTTGAGAGACCGGGAGATGGGAAAGTCGGGATAGATGTCAGTCTCGATAGCGGGGGCCATTGTGATTGATGGATAATGTAATTGTACTCTTTGTATTGCCTATATTATCTCAACTGTGATAGCTACGAGGGTATTTAAGCAACATCTCAGTGAATTGCTGGTGACAATCCGCAGTCACTGTCTGCCACACCATCCAGGCAAAAGTAAGCGACTTTCCTGGTCTATCCTAGCTGTCAGTAAGTCTCTTTGGGCCTGGTGCTCTCCCATCCATGGTTCCAGCTCGCCATACAAATAGAGCAGCCAATCATATTACAGATAATTCTGGACCCACCTGACAGACAGGGCCCACCCAGCGGGGCGGAACTAGCTGAAGCTGACCAATCAGCCAGCCACAGCCAGCGTAGACCGCTCCCTTGCATGGGGTGGATGTTCTGATTGGTTAGCCAAGACAAACAGGGAATCGCGTGGGGCGAATCGACTCGATCTTCAGATAGACAGATAGAGAGACAGATACAGCGGCATTGTTGATGTTGTGATAGTGAGGAGAATATAGGATAGGATACTTGGGAGAGGAGACTAAGGTAGACGGAGTAAAAGTGCCTATCAGAGAGAGACGGAGAATAACGAGACAGGAGTAGGCATGTCATAATCACACTGCATGACGAACAGACTACAGGCCAAATTCAGCTGGAGAATATTTCAATCCTGGCTGAAATGAGGAGACAAGATAGACAGTTTAGTCTATATCAGAGACCATATAGCAATGCGGAGGAAATGCAGTCAGCGCGAACCGGATCGCCAAAACAAGCGAGGGCGCTGATTGGCCCGTGCCGCCATAGCAACCTGTCTAGTCAGCTTGACAGCTGTACGCCTCTCCACCGTGTTTTTCAGACTTCATCTGTCTCCCTCGATGTTTTTCTTGCTGAACATTCTCAACATCCACATGAATCGCTCGTAGAATGGGCGTGGTATATAATGTGAGGTCCTCGGACACTTTTACGCTGCTGGCCATGTGCCTGGCCTTGTTCACGGTATGTGTGCGACTGGTGACTAGTGGCTGACATCCCTGCTAATCGTGCGGATAGGATACTTTTGTCTATGGAGTTGTAGGTGTCGCAATCCGCCCGACCTGCTTTGGCTGACATGATAGATCATTCCTATTCTGCCTTCGTTACTACCCGATCGGGGTGTTACAACGGATCAGGGTACGAGACTCGCCCACTGTGGGTGATACATGCTAACCGAGTGTAGTATCGAAATGGACTTCAATTCTGCTGGCCAGCTATGGTGGTGCTCTTCTTGTTAGCTCTCGTACGTCATGTGTGCTTGCTTACTGTGGGTGTACTAACAACACCAGCAATCGTCAGTCTGTGCCACAAATCCCGATCGCGCAGATTCCCATTAATCCTCGGCCTGCTGGTGATTGCCCTTGCAACAGTCCTGTTTCTGTTCGCGTATAACCCCCTCCTCCTGGTCGTGGCCAGAGTGTGTCAGGGATTATCCGGAGCTGTCGTGGGGGTGCTCGGACTTACGTTGATCGCGGAATCGGCCAGCCAGGAACATCTAGGGATCTACATGGCATATGGGTCCATGGCCCTAACAGGTGGGATGATATGCGGGCCCGTCATGGGTGGGATATTGTAAGTAATGCACAACTAATTTTTAAAATGCATGCTAATCGACAGATTTACCAAATTCGGGAACTGGGGCACGTTTGGCACCCCCATCGTGCTGTTGATGATCGGTATTATCTTGCCGATGCTGATCGTCGAGGATGGCGTAGAGTATCCGGCTGATAAGGGGAAACGGCGTGTTTCGAGTGTATATTCTGAATCCACAGATCCCACGGAAGAGTCGCCGTTGCTGAATGGGATTGAGGAAGTGACACGGTTGAGTGCCTATCATTATATCCACCCCGTTTTGCTGGCGGTGGTGTTTGCCGTTATCACTGCGTCGTGTGTGCTGTCTGCGTTTGAAACGGTATGCTTTCATACTCTATATATGAAATGATGCTAATTGATTTAATTGATAGACTCTCCCGCTGTATGTCATGGAGACATACGGCTGGAATAGCATCGGAGCAGGATTGATCTTCCTCCCTCTCAGTCTGCCCAGTATCCTGACTCTCCCCGTTGGCCAAATTGCCAGCCAACTGGGACCTCGCAATGTCATCACGATCAGCTTTCTCCTGGTTACTGGTCCAATGATTGCACTACGATGGACAGAGAATATCGTAAACCACACCATCCTGCTGGTCATTCTGCTCTTCATCATCGGATTCTGCATGACAGCGGTCCAAGCACTCACCATGGCCGAAGTGTCCTACACCACGCGGATGATAGAAGCGGCTCACGGACTAGATGAAGAAGAAAGTAATCGACTGGGCCGTGGATATGCGCTGTGCAACATTGCCTTTGCTGAGGGGCAATTCCTTGGACCCATTCTAGGCGGGGTGGCTCGCAGTCAGTTGGGGTGGGGAGGAATGACGATGATACTTGGGATGATGTGTTTTGTAGCGGGAATACCGACATTTTTCTTTCGACTAGAGGAATTCGATGAGGACGAAGAGGAGGAGGAAGAAGAAGAGGAAGAGGAGGAGGTGTGAGTGAGAATGAATGTGGGCTGACTCGGATGGCGTTTCTCCACTGTTTCGGGTAATCTTAGTCGATCTGTTTTATCTTTCTGATACATCTACGGGGTATTATTCTGCAGTAATCTATATGATCATCATTATTAATAAACGAGATTTAGCAAATGACGAGCACTGTTCTGCTGACTGCATATTCTATTCCCAACTGCCGTTGTTCCAGACTGCGCCCACACCAGTTGGTCGATCACCACACTACTCAGCTTAGTATATAACCCACCGTGATCCTTTCATCTAAACCATCATCACAAACACAGAACAACAATATAAATACAACAATCAATCACCATGAAGTGCCAACCAGCCATCACCACAGTCTCTCTCGGTCTTTCCAATCGCTTCAACATCCTCGACAAACTCACCCAAGCTGCCCTTCACGGCTTTTCTGCAATCGAACTCTTCTACGATGATCTCGAAGCTCTCGCCTCTTCACTATCTCCACCACCACATTCCTCTCCCCCCCTCCGCCATTCCCTCCTCCAAGCCGCGCACCAAATCCGCCTCCACTGCGACGCCCTCAGCCTCACCATCCTCAACCTCCAGCCCTTCCGTTTCTTCGAAGGCCTCGTCGACCGCGTCCAGCTCGACTACATCCTCTCCCACACCATCCCTCTCTGGATAGACATCTGCCATATCCTCGGTGCAGACACCATCCTCGTCCCCTCCAACTTCCTCCCCTCTGACCCCTCCACCAACGCCCCCCGCACGGTCGGCGATCGAGATATCCTCATCCACGACCTCCGCCAACTCGCTCTCCTCGGCGCCCAATCCTCTCCCCCCATCAAGTTCGCCTACGAAGCCCTCGCCTGGGGCACCCACATCAGCACATGGGAGCAATCCTACGACCTCGTCACCGCAGTCAACCACCCCAATCTCGGCCTCGCCCTCGATACCTTCAACATCGCCGGCGCCATCTACGCTGATCCCACCGCTGAAGACGGCCGGACCGTCAACGCAGAGGAAGCCCTATCCGCTTCTCTCCACCGAATGAAAACAACACTCGACCTGTCGAAGCTCTTCATCGTGCAAATCGCAGACGCAGAGCGTCTCACTACCCCGCTTCGTCCCGGCCATGCGTTCTACGTAGAAGGGCAACCAAGCCGCATGAGCTGGTCCAGAAATACGCGCCTCTTCCTGTGTGAGCCGGAGCGGTGCGGATATCTGCCTGTTTTGGAGATTGTGCGCACTCTGCTGGACATGGGCTGGACGGGGTATTTGGCGTATGAGATCTTTTCGCGGACGCTGGCTGGACCAGATCCGTCGACGCCTGCGGTGCATGCTGAGCGTGCGCAACGATCGTGGGCGAGATTATGTGATGCTATGAATTTTACTGATACCAAGGAAAAGGAGGATAATATCGTATATGAACTCCCCGGTAAAGCAATGGATCAGATCTACGGGGGTGGAACTCCCAAAGTGACTGCTTTCCGGGCTGACTTTTAGACATTTATATGGCGTTGGAGTTTGAATTCATCTACTACTATTTATTTATCAAGATATCTACTTGAACAATTTAACAGTCTCATTCACACTCTCCACCTCCAACCCCAAAAGCCCATTCCCCAACTTCTCCTCCTGGACATAATTCGACCTCAAACCAGGCGTATTCCCAAAAACAGTCGCTTTGACCAATGCAAACGCACCGCTAAAGTCGCCTTCTCCCAGCTTCTTCAACCCCCCACTAACCTCCGCTTCGCTGGTTGTTTCGATCACAGTCCATTTGGCGTTGGTGGTGTTCACCAGGGACGATAGGATTTCCTTCTGCGTCGTTTCAACAGAGGCAATGTATAGGTACTGGTTGGCAGTTCGCTCAGGATGAAGCAGGACAGAAACAACAGCCTGACCGAGTTGCTTCTCATTGGTGAGAGTAAAGCTCTTCTCGCCTCCATCCCAGATGACAGCTGTGCGATTGGGGATATCGAAGCCGAGGAATCCATTTCCCAGACCCTATCTCATAATCAGCTCTGCAAATCATCACAATAACGGGCACAGAAAAGGTATACAAACCCAATCAAACAACCCCGAACACGCAATCCCCGTCCAACTCAACCCCTCCCCCTCCTTGAGCCTCAAATACTCAACCACCTCCCTCTTCTGCCCAAACAGCGGCAACAACCCCAGCACCGCTTCATTCTGCGAACTCACCGAAAACTCGCTCGGGATGAACCGTTTCACGCCGGCATGCACGGCAGCGTCGATGTATTTCTGCTGCTCGGTGAATGCCGTCGCGCCGACGGCTGAGATGATGGTGTCTTTGCCGGTGAAGGCGGCGATGAGGGAGGACGAGAAGTCGGTTTGCTGGATTGTGAGGGTGATGTTGGGGGGTAAGGTTGGGGTGGGTGGGGGTTCGTGACGGGTGAGGAGGGTGATGGTGAGAGGCAGGTTGGAGGTTATGAGAGCGTTGAGGATGATTTTGCCGATGTTGCCGGTGGCCTGGTTGAAGTTAGATTTGAGGTATATATATTGGTGAGGACTTACGCCGATGATAGCAATGTTTGTGAGAGACATGTTGGTAGAAGATTGATTGTTCTGTCCGATCTGATCTGATGATTCTACTCTGAACTCTGAACAAGCTTATTTATACCCATCTCTCTGTATCAAATTTCATCATCACATCTATAAACCACCGCTTAGAAATGCGGACCTCCCTCCGTCCTCCGCTCCAGCCAATCAGCGCCCTCCGCCCCAAATCGCATCATTCTCACTCCGTCATCTTATCACCAACATACTACATGTATTAACAATCAAAAATGCCTCGCATCACACCCGGCCGTTCGTGTCTCGAATGTCAACGGAGAAAAATCAAATGTAACCGAGCTGCTCCGTGTGGGTATTGCGTCAAAACGCGGATTCGGTGCGTTTATCCACCAGGGAGACCGGGGATTGTGCCGACGAATGGGGATGGGGATAGAAGTGTGATTTCGCGGATTGAGGCGATTGAGAAGAGACTAGTTGGGTTTGAGAGGGGGTTGGAGGGGATAAGGCGGTTGGTTTGTTTATCTTTCTTGACTAGTTATGGATGGTTGTTGATGTTGATGGGATAGATTGAGGATGGACGGTCGGATGGAGTGAGGTTTGATGAGCCCGTATCTGTATCCCTGCATCCGTCTCCTGTTGTGATGTCGTTTCTATGGCAGACGTATCTTGAGACAGTTGATCCTGTTTTGAAGATATTCCATGTCCCGACTGTGCAGAGGCAGATTACGGGTGTTATGCGAGGGAAGAGTGTGGATGGGCGGATGGAATGTTTGGTTTTTGCTATCTATTATTCTGCTGTCGTTAGTCTATCTGCAAAGGGGTGTCTAGATGAATTGGAAGAGGAAAGGTCGGTATTGTTGAAAAGGTATGTATTCACTCACAGGGAATGAAATATAACCTGACAGTCTAGATATCGAACTGGATTCGAAAATGCTTTATCCAAAGTCGATCTTGCAGACATGACAGTCTTACAGGCATTCGTTCTCTACTTGGTATGTCATCTACCATGGGTTGAACGACACTGACAGTGTAGATCTGCGGCAGACGAGACGAACATGGCCCTGATGTTTCTGCTCGACTCAAAACTGCCATCGACGCAGCATTTAAAATCAATCTCCACCATGAAGCGTCAAGAGTATCCCCATTTGAAGTTGAGATGCGCCGTCGACTCTGGTGGCACATTTATATTCTCGATGTGCGTACAGCGGAAGATACTGGATCTGAGCCGTCGATACTGGAATCGTCATTCGATACTCTACTTCCTCTGAACATCGACGACGGTAGCCTCCACCACGACATGGGTGAGCCAGTAGGCAGAGTTGGAAAGACAGAAATGCTGTTCACTCTGGCCAGGTTCAAAGTCAGCAGTTTTGCCCGTCAGGTGGTCTTTTCCGACCAATTCTGTCGTGACAATGGGTATATGGTTCTATCTCCAGGGCAGAAGTGCAATTCCATCGATGAGTTTCGACAACAGATGGAAGACGGGTATCTCCGTCACTGCGACAAAAAGATCCCATTCGACTTTATCACCGTCGCTGCTACTCGTCTCATTCTGGTGAAGTTGAAACTGACCGTCACCAAACAACGCACATCCCAGAACAGTCTCTCTCAAGGAAACTTCCAGAAAGTCTGCGTGGAAGTACTGCAACACGCCCGGAAGCTGCGATTATACGAGAAAGGTCAGCGATGGTTATGGCTCTTCCAGACATATGTCGAATGGGACGCATTGGGGTATCTGCTTATCGATCTCTGTGCTTTTCAAAATGAAGCAGCATGGTCTGTTGCCGACGAGGTATATCAGTACTGGAAGAATCACGACATTCGCGATCAAAGATGGGGGCAGATTGAGGAGTTGTACTCACAGGCTGATGGATTCCGGGGGCTACGGCTGGATAACAGTGCAGGCGTGAGTCCGTCCAGTCATGACAATTTTGATCCCTCTGAGTCTATGGGAGAAGCACCAGCCTCTGGAACTGCGTGTGAATGGAGTGTTGGCATGTTTGAGAGATATTTTCAAGTTTTGGACACGCAGACGACGTGGCTGTAATATAGACCGTCTGGGGTTTAGGATGGCTACTTTGGGTCAGACCAGATAGACCGATAAGCGATAAGCGATAAGCCGATAAGGATATACAAACACTCTTCATTCACTTTCTGTCCCCAGTGTTCCTCTCTTCTCTTTTCTCTTTTTCTCTTGCGTTTTTGTCCAGCTTCAAATTCTTCTGCATCTCTGGCAACTGCTAAAGCTACTGCCCACAATGCCCTACTGCGAGATCTGCCATTACCAGTGTCAGGGCTCAGCCGATCTCAGAAGCCACCTTAGAGACTACAACCACTGGATTTCTTGCGAGAGTTGCTCCCGTCGGTTTTATACCCAGCGCTCATGTGACCAACACATGAACGATACAGACCACTGGGCATCTGAAGAGGAATGCGAATATGAATGCGAGACATGTGACTTTGAGTTTTACTCTCAAGACGAAGCATGCCAACACATGGATGCGTTGGGACACTGGGCAGAACGGTATGAATGCGAGACCTGTGAGCGCGAGTTTTTCACCCAGTATGCTGCAGACCAACACATGGACGCTCTGGACCACTGGGCGCCACCTGAGTATAGATGTGAGACTTGTGACCGGGATTTTTACTCTCAAGAATCAGCGAATCAGCATATGGCAGCTCTGGGGCACTGGGCACCAAAAATCCCCTGCCAGACATGCTCAGAGAAGTTCCACACCCAGGATGCTGCGAATAGCCATATGAAGAGCTGTGCCCACTACCGCCACTTTTGCAAGGCTTGTAACTGCCACTTTCAGAGCCAGAAAGATGTCCAAGCTGTAAGGCTTTGTGCTCCTTTGAATGAATTGATGCTGATATGCAATTTCCATAGCACCTCGATTCGGAAACTCATCGTCCAGCAAACATCTCCTGTCCTTTCTGCAATAATAACTTCAAAACCGCTAGTGACATAGTCCAGCATCTCAAAACTGGCTCCTGCCCTGATGTCCCCAAATCGAACCCCGAGACCACCCAGCCTACGACCTCTGAGCCCAAGTTCGAAGAAGTTACCACCAAAAAAGAGATCGAACAGAGAGAAAAAAAAAAGAACGCTGAAAGCCCTGCGACAAATGAGGCGGACAAAAGTCGCTGTTGGGAATGCTCTCTACGTTGTGGGCAGTCCCGGCCCACAGAAGATGCTGGTAAACACCCAGAATCGCCTGTACAGAAAGAAAAGGAACATAAATGCATCAAGGGCTTCTGTGAAGAAGATTCTGCGGTGCTAGCTAAGGTTTCGAATCATCTCGAGATTATCGTATAAACAATGCTGCAACACGTGGGAATTCGCAGACGGAAGCTAATTCTGTCTCATGATATTTGGTAGTGTGAATGAATGATGTGAGTTCTGAAATACTTCGTGTCAAGAAATTGTCTAACCCATCCGCTAGCTACTTTATTTTTTGATCCGATGTGACCGGCTTTACGTTAGGATGTCTCAAATTCAGGACGCATGAAGAAAAAAGACAACCGAAATACATTTAACATTGTACCCTATCAATTGCTAATCTCGCCAATAAGAGTTGATAATAGCAGACTGATTCTGTCTGACCACCGGAATATTATCCTGATTAGTGTCTACTCCATCTCCATTTCATGCAGCCAAGTCACACTATCACACTCGGCTGAAGAGATAGCGGAGTCCCGACGAATGTATACTCAGCACGTTTCTCCAATAACGCCTTTATCTCCGCACTTTAGCTCGCTATTTTCAGCAAGTAAAACTATGTCCCTACCAATCAAGCGAGTGCTTTGAAATCATATAAGAGTCTGTCCCTTGTTAGTGTAAGTAGACACCAACATGGATTTCTCAACCTCCAACCTGTTTGTCTTGAAAGACAATCCATTCCTCACTCTCTGTGTTATCCTCGTCTTGACCATCCTCTACAGAACCATCAACCAACGAAAGCTCCCTCCCGGCCCTAGACCCCTCCCCCTCATCGGCAACCTACACCAACTCGGCGACAACCTCCCCGACACCCTTCTCGCGTGGCACAGGCAATATGGCCCGATCATCAGCTACAAACTCGGTCAGCAGCGCGCGATCAGCATCAGCTCGCACAAAATCTCAGTCGATCTCCTGAGCAAACGCAGCGCCATCTACAGCAGTCGTCCGGATTTTGTAAACGCGCGACACTCGACCCACGGACTCAACATGGCACTGATGCCGTACACGAAGCAATGGGAGACGCATCGTCGGCTAATCACCCCGTTGGTGAATACGCAGAAATCAAACGAGTACCGGGTGCTGCAAGATGTGGAGAGTAAGCAGCTGCTGAGCGATTTGATGACCAACAACGACTTTAGTTATCACTTTATGCGGTATACAGCGAGTTTGGGATACACTTTGCAATACGGAAAACGGTTAGAGGGAGAGGAAAATAATTTTGAGATCATGGAGACCAGCGCCATCGTTAAGGAACTCGTGGAAGCGTTGACGCAGATCGGCTTTGGGATTGTTGAGCTATTCCCAGTTCTCGATTGTCTGCCCTCGTTTCTGGCGCCGTGGAAGAAGTTCGGAGAGAAGTCGTATACCCGGGCTGCTACATTTTACCAGGCGAATCTACAAAAAGGACAATCGAGCTCGAATTGGAACTGGACGCAGCAGATCTCGCAACTTCCGGTCGCGCAGAGAGTGTCATCGACTGATCTTTCATTCCTGCTGGGACTTACGCTACAGGCAGGCGTGGAAACGACGGTGAGTGCGCTACGCGTGTTCATCAAAGCAAGTCTCCTGCACCCGGAGTGCGTGAAAAAAGCACAGAAAGAGCTAGACGAAGTGGTTGGCCCAGACCGTCTGCCTAGTTTCGAAGACTCTTCCCGTCTTCCTTATATCCACGCCATGGTGGAGGAGGTTCTGCGCTGGCAACAAGTCGGACCGATTGGCATCCCACACGCCACCACCGCAGATGATGAATACATGGGCTATCACATTCCCAAAAATACAGCCGTGATTCCCAACAACTGGGCCATCGCATTCGATGAGACGACATACCCGGATCCGTATGCATTCAAACCCGAACGATGGTTCGACGAGTCGACACCCTCAATGAGCGGGTTCGGATATGGGCGACGTATCTGTCCTGGGAAGCAGATCGCCCTGAATACCATGTACATAAACGCTGCGAGGATTTTGTGGGGATACAATATTCACCATGTGTATCGGGGTGGAAAGAAGGTAGAGGTTGGTGCGTGGGATATCGACCATGGTTTTGTTTCTGGACCGAAGAAGTTTGAAGTCGATTTTCAGGTTCGGAGTGAGCGGCACCGCGAGGTTATTGAGAAGGAGTGGATGAGCGTGGAGAAGGATACGGATGTTCTTCTTCAGGGGTTGAGAGGTAGATAATCGTACTGCCGTACTTGAGATAGTACTGAATACCTTGACGATGGAGATGTCAACAGTCAATTGACTTTCCTCAAGTTAATATCCCTTCCAGAATCTAGTAACCATCCCGTCGATCAGTCTGATGTCAGCAATAAGCACTAAGGCGATAATTAAAGTTGCATTGGCACGAAACAGTCAGCTTCATAACTAAATGAACTGCTGCATTTACATGCATAAAGATGTCAGATTAATGAGCTTGTTTATCAGCCAGATTCTATTCCACATCCATGTCAATCAGCATGAGTTTTTCAAAACACTCGACCAATCCTCCTTCTTCATCCATTCTTCAAGAGTAGTCATCGGACATTCAATTCCAGTCTATACAGTCAGTCTATATCATAATAGTAGCTCATCACTCACCTTTTGTATATCCTCCGCCATCAACAACCTCTCTCCCCCATCATACCCCGGATCACTCGAATACAAACACATATCGCCAAATTCACGACCAAACTCCTTATCTAGTGTGTTGTTAATCACTTCCTGCAATGATACCTGCCGATAACGTCCTGTAACACCAGTAACCGCACTCCACAGCCTCATATACTCAGTCCAGCTGCACGTACTCCCAGCAGCCATGTATGTCTGCCCAGGTGGCATTTGCGACACGGCATAGACGAAGCTTCCAAGATCTGCATTAACATCGAGATGAGGGACTGCTGCGTCGGGTGTAGTTGGGAATGTCATTTCAAAGCCATCGCCCATCCTCTGTATCCATCAGTACGATCCACCAAAATGCAAAGAAAACTACCGTAAAATAAGCCTCGGGAGCAAGTTTATAGCTCGACATGAAGAAGCCAGTCTGAACGCAGGACATTTTCCCCGCTAGATCTGGATATTTAAGGCGCACGTAATCTGGGAAGACTTCTGCTTTTGCGTCAAAGTGATACAGCTCGTTATACACTCCCTGACTGCATTTTCTGGCGTGGCTTAGTGTCGATACGATGAACCCGTTGTCGTCGAGAGTGTCGAGTGTAGCAGCTGCATCTGCGATATTCTTTCCCTGCTGGAGCTCGACATCATACGCGTATTGTCGACAACTGATCCCCCTTTCAGCTGCGCGTTCCCGACAATCAGGTCTGACGAATGGTTCCCAGTAGTTTGTGACGCTGAAGATGATATTAGCTCCGTTAAATGCAGCGGTCAGGGTTGATGGATCGTTGAGATCAGCATAGATGACTTCCACCCCCTGCGCAGACAGTCGTTGTGCAGCTGGTGAAGAGGGGTTTCGCGTTAAACCTCGAACATGGAATTTATCATCTTGGAGAAAGCGAGAGGCGACAGAGCTGCCTTGGTTTCCTGTGATGCCGATGATGCCGATGATTTTGGGCATTTTGAGATATTTGAAGGGGGAGAAAGTGTGTTACCCCGCGTCAGCAAGGCATATTCGGCCCATCAATTTATAATCACCATCCAAATAGAATATAAATAATAGAATATCATATAAGATGATCGGCTCTGAATAAGATTCGAAATTGAATGGATTCATAAATAATCATCGCCCCAATCCTGCACCACAAGGCAATCCGGCTTATCCTGGGGCCGAAAATAGCACAGCCTCAGCCAGCTTTTAAAACATCATCGTTCCCATTCATTTATTTAAGGCCCTTACTATAGTTTTATTCCATTACTTATTATAACTATATCAAAATGAGGTGGCTACTCGCATCCATCCTCACCTTCACCCTCACATCCGCCCAACAATGCTACTTTCCCGACGGCACCAAATCCAACGACGTCCCCTGCAGCTCTGATAAATACACGCATTGCTGTTCGGCAAACGACATCTGCCTGACCAACGGACTCTGCTATAGCGTCAGCCACCAGCCATTCGTGCTCTCCCGGGCCAGCTGCACCGATCAGAATTGGGGGTCGAGTTGTCCGCAGTATTGCTATGGCTGTACGTCCTCACCCACTCTATACAACTATACAGTAATTAACGATGAACAGCACAAGATAACACCGACGGCGGCTGCACCATCACCAACCTGCGCTTCCTGCACGGCATCTCAACCTACTGCTGCGGCAACCCCGTGGTCGACCCGAAATACGGCAACGTCAGCTGTCTGAACGGCGAGGAGCCCTTCACCATCGGTCCAGCAGAGATCATCCCGGGACGGGCAGGACTGTCCAATCTAACAGCGAAGTCAACTTCATCGACGAATTCATCGCATGCAAACACGACATCGTCATTCCCCATCCCGTCTGGCGTCTGCGACAGCGAGAAAAAGAAGAACGTCGCCATTGGAGCAGGCGTGGGTGTCCCGTTGGGCGTGATTGCACTGTCTGCGCTGCTATGGGGATTCTGGGAGCGAAAGCAACGGGCAAAGGAGAGGCAGATTGAGCCTGCCTTTGCGCAGAAAGGAGCGATTCCGTTTACTGGCGTCAACAGGAGCAATGAGTATGGGATTAACCGGGGCGGTGGGTCTGTTGCGTCCAGCAGGTCAAATGCAGTCCCAGTGAATACATTCGAGGGATTCAATGGCTTCCACGCCGTCACTGCACCCAAGGAAATTGGCGTTGCGGTTGGAGGAATTGCACCGCAGAGTGTCTTTATGCCGCCTCCTCCAGTCGAACTGAGTCAACCATCGCCAAAGGCAGAGCTGGATGGCGGAGTGAGATATATTTAATTGTATATACCAATTGTATAGTGTATTATATTAATCAAAAACAGCCTGGAAGATCTTATAATTTAACTCTCCCCTCGTATCCAACACGGCAAAGACAATCTCCTCAAACACTCCCCTCCACTCGTCTTCGTCCAGCACTTCCTTGTATATCCTGGCGACTTCAGCTGGAGGATTCCTAAACGCACCACAGCCCAGTGCACCAAGCACACAATGCGATATCTTATTCTCCGCCAGCACGCGCAGGATCTGGCGTATCTTATTCTTCACTATCTCAACATCACTCGCATTCGCTACCCCATCATCATTAGCATCGATTATATTCAAGAAAGAAAGCAAAACATACCATACTTCCCACCACCGGTAACCAACGGCCTCCTCAACGCAGCCATACTAAGAACATCCACGCTGAACCCCTCATTCTCCCCATAAACCGGACACCCGGCATCCACCTCACCCCGAAACACATACACCCCCGACCAAACAGCCCCATACACCGGCAGCGGATAGTAGCGCTTATACAGCGTCGCGGCGAGTGTGCTCCGCAAACACAGCGCTTCTTCCTGGGCCAGTGCGCCGTTCAGCCAGCCGCCGCCGGGGTTCTTTTCGCTGGCCATGTTGAGGACGGCGGTGCGGGCGGAGGCATTGTTTTTGAGGATGGTTTCTGCTGCGGTGAAGGTGTCTTGGTTTCGGACTGTTATGTGTGGTTTGGCTTGGCTGGTGGATGGTTGGAGAGGAGGGAGGAGGGAGGGATAGAGCTTTGAGTGGGGTGGGTGGGTGGTGAGGATGGTGGGGGTTAGGGAGAGGGTGTCGTTGGCGATTTGCTGTCGTTGGGCTTTGTTGGGCATTTTGATATTGATTGAATAGTTGAATTGAATGATATGATGGAGAGAAGTGGTATTTATATTGATATGTGACTCAGAGGTGTGTAGTGAAGTTTAAATACGAGTGAGTCAATACACAGCCTCGTTGACATTATTATTATTGAATACTAGAACTAGTGTTGAATGATCTAATCTAATCAATCTATCTGTAGAATATTGCGTAGTTTATACGTTATGTATCATCATGACTACATCTACTACACATACATATATATAACTACTTCCTCTTCCATCATCATCTCCTACACAACATCACCTACTATACATAAACTACAAACCGTCAAAGTGGCCAACAACTGGTGCGGCACCACCCTCCCACCCCCCAACATGTCCCACCCACCCACCATAAAACCAGACACCGACACCAAAATCGAACGCATCACGAAATGGAAATCCGCCGTTGGGCCATCCTCCCTCGCAACCCTCCCAGCAGGCCACACCAACCCCCGCGTCTCCGCCATGATCACCCACCACTCCTCCAACAACGTCTCCATCGCCGCGTCGGAATACCACTGCATCACTGAATCCAAGCCAGCGGCGAACCTGCCCCGGGCAAACATACCCAGTTTGCAGGTGGGATTGAACAAGATCGTGAATCGGTGGAAAGTGCCAAACACGGTGAACTTTGCCGCGTACGCAAAGGGGTATCCAACCGACGACGCGAGGGTATACGCAGCGCAGATGCTGAACGACGCATGCAAGGACTGGAACGCACTCCAGCTAGGCGTGAGTTTCAAGTGGGTGACGAAGATTGAAGACGCAGCGTTTGTGCTCGCGTATGGAGGGGACCAGGGCAGTACGCTTGCGCGATCATTCTTCCCCAACGACGACGATCTGAGTACGGTGTATGTGTATAAGCGGGCGTTTGAGCCGGGATATGTCAACTATATGAAGAATGTGTTTCTGCATGAACTGGGCCATGTGCTTGGTTTGCGGCATGAGTTTGCGCCAGAGCAGGAAGGGGATACGGTGCAGCTGGGCGTGAGGAATGAGGATTCCGTCATGAGTTATTCGTTTCCGCCGGAGATGCAGAAAAGCGATGAGAGTAGTACAAAGGAGTTTTATACGCTGAAGAAGAATCAGATTGGGGGGTGGCCGATTCGAGATTGGATTCCGAATAATTGATAGATCGATCCAAAGTGGTTGGTTGGAGGGGATTAGATTGGGTGTGTTACTGGTCCACTTCATCCATTCAACTGAAGAATTGTCTACACTAGCCTGACAGCTTTAATTAATCTTATAATTTTTTAAATATAAAATGCTGCCATTGATATTCTCTACAGATAACATAAACAATAACAAGGAGAGGCGATGGACCCACCGACCATGCGACATCATGACATCACGACAATTGCTGTCAGAAATATCTTCACATCCATCTCCACTCTCATTGGCCTATGCCATGGAATATGGAGATACAGAGAACAGGGAATCTTCCAAGTCAACACGGTCTCCCAAGCAAGCTTGCAGTCTTGCTATTAGCTCATAGTTTAATCGAGTGAAAATTCAGATTGCCCCGGATAGAACATAAATTGCTTCGTTTCATCTAGATGAAGCATACGTTTCCCATCCATCCATTGTATCATTGTATAGACTCAAGTGACAATGGCAGGTCTAACCAGCGACGACAGCCATCCTCACTCCCGAGACTACGGCCTCCAACCCTCCTCCCACCAACAACAAAAAGAAGATCAACAAGACCAACAAAATACAATCCACCACCATCCCACCGACCGAGCAAGCACCTACAACCTCGAACCCCGGCCCTCGCACCAACGCTCCCACGCCCCCTCCCACTCCATCGCCGGCCCCCCCGACCCATCCGCCAACGATGTCTACATCGACCCAGAGTACCACAAACATAACCCGCGGTACATGAAGAACCAGGAAGAGCCGATATGGGGACTCGCGAAACCGCTGCCTCGCGTTGTGCGGTCTGGGACGAAGCGCGACGGCTCGCAGGACCATGAGATGTATCAGCCGGAGAGCAAGGGGGAGTCGGAGGCGGTTCCGGCGATGGACCAGACGCCGCATCTAGGGGATGACCATTGGATGGATGAGGGGGAGGAGCATAAGGTACGGCATACGGAGGATAAGGGGGATGAGGGGGAGAATCTGAATCGGTGGTCGAAGGTGAGGATGATGGTCAGAGCGCCGTTGGCGGAGTGGTTGGCTGTGAGTTCTCATATATATGAAGATAAAGATATATGCTAATGGAAGACCACGGTTGCCATGTTGATCGGCCTATGCGGCACATTATCCGTCGGCACAGGAGGAACAGCAGCAGGCGGCCGGATCTGCTTGTACTGGTCCTGGGGCTTTGGCATCATGGTCGGCATCTATCTGGCCGGTGGTGTCAGCGGTGCTCATCTCAATCCTGCTATCTCCATTGCATTATGGATCTTCCGCGGATTCCCGAGTAAGCAGTGCGCATACTACATCGTGGCACAGCTGCTGGGCGCACTCACAGCCGGAGGACTCGCGTACTGCATCTACCGTGACTCGATCATCAATCTCGCGCCGGGCGTGTCTCTCGGCGCGACGGGATTGGGGTTTTATACAGAGCCGTTGGCTTTTGTGCGTAATGTGACGGCGTTCTTTAATGAGTTTGTTTCGGCTGCGATCCTCCTCTGCACGATCTTTGCAATGGGAGATAATAGCAATGCGCCTCCTGGAGCGGGTATGCATTCGTTTATCATCGGGTTGATCATCTTTGTTTTGGACATTGGTTTTGGCTATAACACTGGAGGGTAAGCCATCCTCCCTTCTACTATCTATATATACTAACCAGACAGCTGCTTCAATCCCGCCCGCGATCTCGGCCCCAGACTAGTAGCTTTAATGGCCGGTTACGGAGGCGAAATCTTCAAAGAACGCAACGGCTGGTGGTTCTGGGGCTCCTGGCTGGCGACGATATCCGGTGCTCTGGCGGGGGCAGCGATGTACGATATCTGCATCTTTATTGGGGGCGAGTCGCCGGTGAATTTTCCGCGGCATAAGAAGAAGAGCAAGAAGGGAGATCTGGAAAGTGGGAAGAATGTGCAGAGTTGATTGGTTGGTTTTGCGTTCAAGTGTATATACGGTAGACGGGTATATCCATGATGAATTAATTAGATTTTACTGCTATTCTCCACTGGATATTAACCTAATACCAGTCCAGTTGGGGAATGTAACCCTAACTCCTATTGGCTGACCCAATAGTCGGCATTCCGCATGCAACAGGCCGAGACGAAGGATGATGGCCGTTGAACCTAATTCAGCCAAGTATGAGTCTATTGGTCTTCCCGTCGTCCGAGCATATAGACTCTGACGGTGGGTGTGATTGTGATCATCAAAATGAAACTCTTATTTCTACTTGCTGCTGTGGCTGTCTTTCGTCCTGTTTATGCGGATTCTGCTGCGATTGCGGCTTTGCCTCCGTGCAGTGTATGTCCTAATATACAGTGACTACCATGTATACTAATCATATAGGCAAAATGCCTCCTCGACGCGATCCCCGCCGCAGGATGTTCGCCATCGGATATCGCCTGCCAATGCAACAGCCAGAATGTGTCTGCGATAGTCACTAGCTGTATACTTGACAACTGCCAATTATCAGGGATACTCGGTACGTCCCAAAGATATATCAAGAGCATTCTAATAGATGTAGAGGTATCTCGCCTCGACGCTGTGCAATGCAACCGCCCCCACGACAGTCGACATACCGCAGTCAAGGTATTAGCGATCGTTGCAGCGGTGGTTACATTCGGGCTGATCATCCTGCGCATCATCGCGAGACTCTGCACGGCAGGGAGGCTGTGGTGGGATGATTATTTCCATCTGATTGCGATTGTGTTTTCGGTGCCTTTGACTATTTCGATTAATCTATGTATGTCCCTCTATATTATAAGGTATAGTTGCTCATGATGAAGGCGCTCGACTGAATCTGGGATATCACATCTACGACCCTCATATACAATCGACATCCCAACTCGCCACTCTCTTCATGTGGTGTACGCCCCTCCTCCCATCTATCCCCGCCAGCGGCTAATAGACAGTCTATCTCTGCCAAATCTTCTGGGCCATCGCCATCTACTTTGTCAAAATGTCCCTCCTAGCCCTGTATCTGCGCATCTTCCCCAACCGCTCCCTCCGCCTCGCCGTCTTCATCTGCATGGCCATCCTCACCCTGTCCGTCCTAATCACCGTCCCCATGGCAATCTGGCAATGCAACCCGATCAGCGCAACATGGCGCGTCACGGAACGCCGCCACGCACACTGTCTCAGTCTCCGACAGGTGGCGTACGCAAACGCCGGCGTGAATATCGCGACCGAACTGGCCGTCTTTATCATCCCGATTCCGGTTTTGAGGAAACTGCAGACTACGCCCGGAAAGAAAATTGCGTTATATGTGTTGCTTGGGATGGGGGTTTTGTATGTTCCCTTACTCTATCTATGAATGATATGCTAATGGTTACCTCAAGTGTGATTGGAATCGCGTCCGCCCGAATCCCCAGTCTCGTGTATATAGACAGCTTCGACGATCCGACGTACAACGACGCACCGGCTGCGCTGTGGACGACGGCGGAATCGGCTATTGTGCACATCTGCGCGACAGCACCGGCACTACATTCGCTGTACTCCCATGTAAAACGCAAATATATTGACAGTTCAACGGAGCAAATGCCGTCGGGTAAAACGTCCAGGCAATCAGAGTCGAGGAAGGAATCTGCGGGGATTGAAAGAAAGTCGGGGTTTGATTGGAAAAATGAGCCGACTGTATCTTTGCCAGATCGGGTGCAGCGGCGTGAGGATGTGGAGAGGGGATTGTATAGAGAGGCGTTTGGGGAGGTGGCGGAGGGGCAGAAGCGGATATCGTGGGGACTTCATATATAGTTATACTTCACAGTATCAATATATCAATATATCAAGATGAATATAAGTCAACGACGGTGAACGAGTCTGACCAAAGTACTGTGCAGAATATTGGAAGTATGCAGCAGATCATGCTATGAAGCACGTTCTCATGCGGGGTTTGGATAGTCAGCATGTGATAGCATATGATATAACCTATTAATAATTATATCCTGATTCTATCCGGTTAAACTGTATGAACAGTATAATAATAGTAAAATAAGATGCCATAATACATTACCAATCCGGTAGTGTACCAAACTTTATATACGAACATCACCCTCTCCGCCAATCACAACGCCCACATCGCCTGCCGCAGCGGCAAGACAAAGGCATTGTGTGAATGAATGGCTCCTGTTGTCCATCGCCAGATCATCATGCGCTGCGCTCGATCTGGAAATATGGGTCCGCCAGCGTGTCGGCGGTTACACAATGCTCACCTCGTGCTCTTATTTATACACAACCCTGTCGGAGGGGATTGAGTTGAACTGATCAATTCACTTTATTACAATGGCGCAATTTCTGACTGGGTTGTCCGTGTGGACAGCGGCTCTTTATCTTATTCTGAGGGTTTATAGTACTCCATCGGTGGCAGTGTATTCTGCTGTTTATCTTATCACCTCGTCTTTATATACTGTCCTATTTATCTCGTGGAGGACTATTGCTAGAAAACGTGCGAGTGTGTTTAAACATCTTCCAAAACCAAAGGTACCATCTATACCATGGCTATATCTTAGTATACTAACAGAACAGAATGGCGACATCCTCTTCCAACACGCACGCGCCGTCTTCGACGAACCCATCGGCGTCCAACTGACAGAATGGCTCAACTCCATTCCCAACAACGGCCTCATCCACTTCTACGGCCTGATGGCCTCTGAGTACCTCCTCCCCACCAGCCCAGAGGCCATCGCCGATATCCATCTCAAGCATGTGGCCGATTTTGAAAAAACAGCGACCTTCCGCCACTGGACGGTGGAATTCCTCGGGCACAGTCTGCTGACCCAAGAACGAGACGTGCATAAACACCGTCGACCGATCTTCCTGTCCATGATGCATCCGACCCGTGTGGAGGGGATGAAGCCGATGATGTCATCCAAGGTGAAGCAGGCTATCGGGCATCTGCAGTATAAAGATACGTCTGGGGTTGCTGTCCGCGACTGGACAGGCCTGGTAGTCATCGATATCACGTGCTACTTTGCAATGGGCATTGATTTGAATATGGTTAATGGGGAGAATATGGATATTCATGATGTGGTCTCGCCTATCCTCGAGGGAAACCCGCGCCAGAAAGCAAACTTTCGATGGCACATGGGGATGCCGAGAATAGTGCGCAGGTGGGTTCCGAGGAAGATGGACGGTGAGATGAAAGACGCATACGCTGCCTACTACGCCGTCATGAGCAGAGTCATCTCACAGAGAAGGGAAAAGAGTGATGGAAAGGATTTTCTCTCTGAATTCCTCCGTTCGGGCCAATATACCCACGAGGAAGCCGTTTCGCAGCTGTTTGTCATTCTGGCTGGAGCGTATGTTTCACCTCGCTCTCCCCCTCACTCCATACACATTACTAACTAACTCAGACTGGAAAACATCGCCAGCGTCGTCTCCTGGACTCTCTATCTCCTCGCCACCCACCCTCACATCCAACACACCCTCCGGCAAGACCTGCTCTCCAACCCCGGCGAACAAACCTACGACACCCTCCCCCTCCTCCACGGCGTCGTCAACGAAGCCCTTCGCCTATACACCCCCCTCCCCATGACCGTCCGCAAAGCCATCCGCGACACCACCGTCTGCAACCAGTTCGTCCCCCAGGGCACCTACGTGACCACCTGCGCCCGCGCCATCAACCGCGCCCACCACCTCTGGGGCCTTGACGCCGAATCCTTCAACCCAGAACGCTGGATCGACCGGTCCACCCCGGAGAAGCCAAAGATCGACACGCTCGGCGGGGCCACATCGAGTATCGCCATGCTGTCATTCCTGTACGGGACGAGAAGCTGTCCCGCCCGTCCGTTTTCCGTACCGGTCGCGAGACGGCTGGTCGCCGGTGTCGTGGAAAAGTTTCACATCGAGTATCTCGGGGACAAGACACCGCAACCAGTCGGGTTCGTTACGTCTCGACCGCCGGTGGATTTGAAGTTGCGGCTGTCGTGTATTTCTCCTGTTTGATGGTGGACTAGCGGTGTTGGGTGGCTATTTCTGCATTGGGAGGGTTGCATTATGTTTACCTTGCGTATGCATGGTGATGTTGCATTTCATTTCTTGTTTTCTACAGTGTTTTTCTTTTTTTGTATACTTTCTGTTCGTGTATGCTGTGAATAGTACAAATAGTCAATAAATGCATTGTTGTGAAACTGTCTGTGTTACCGGTCAGCTGGTTATTGGCTTGGACTCGGTCAGTCTCGTGCAGTCTTATGCCCTGTTCCTCGGGAATCAATTTTGAGCCATTAATCCGGCATTTTCAACGCACTGATATTCCTGTGTAGAGATGTGGATAACCCTCCTCACTGCATGTTCCATATACATTTTATATTGTGAATAACTCATCCCACCCTTCGTCGTAGAACCTGCATCTGAAATACCTCCTTACTCAAGCGTCACAGTGACAAACTCGACAGAAAGGCTGCCAAATCCCCGCTGCCTCCCCCCTTGCAGCAGAGTAGACAAACCAGTATTGTGCAGGTGACAAAGGATGAATGTCGAAACGAACATCCCGGTTGCCTGCTTTTAGTATGCCCTTTAAGAAAACAAATAAGAAACAAGGACGAACAATCAAGGCCGGCTGGCCCAATGGCAAGGCGTTTGACTACGAATCAAAAGATTGCAGGTTCGATCCCTGCGTCGGTCAATTCTTTTTTGTTTTTTGTTTTGTCGGAGGGCTTCCGGCTGCCCATACTTTTAGAGTCGCCTTCTATGGGCGCACAATTTTTACATCATTTTATAGATTGGTGCGTTGCTATACCCTTTTGAGGACAGGATGCGGGTAGACCCTCTCTCCGCCGGACGGTAAAATACAACAAGAGGAAAGCGTAAGTTATTCACTATGAGTATGGTTCTATTTCTAGAGACAGAAAATGGTAGACGAGGGCATTTTGAACGGGTTGACATTTGATTTAATCATTGGATATGTGTTAGTAGGTAGGAAAATAGGCAAATAGACATACAGAAGGTGTTGTTGCTTTAAAAAGCCGATCATATCAATTGAATGTAGGAGTCCAATGTTGTAATTAAATTGGCCAATCATACTGCATTGTCTGATATACATAAACACGTACAAGGATGTTCCATGTTACTTATCACTTTAAAAATAATCGGACAGGGATGTTGATTGGTCGGTTGAACAACAGTCATTAAGGAGAGTATAAACACAAAGACATACCTACTCAATTAATCTAAGATGATGTTCATTCTTCTGCACATGGAATCATGTTTAAATATTCCACTAGGCCAATCCAAGACCACCACTGTGAAACCGCCGTCTCCAATGCAGTGGCACCCCGCCCCCAACACCCACTCTCCCAACAGCCAGAGCAGGATCCCGACCCAGACAGACAATCAAGAAGATCTCGATCATCCTTCCCGCTCTGTAAAGATGGATGCTTGACAGCCAGCAAAATGTCGAATTTCAGCATCGTACGGGCATCAAGAGTGTCCGTCCAGGCGATGGTGAAGTATGAAGACTGAAATACCTGCATAAGAGATGTGACAGCCAGCAGCGTTAAGTCCTGATCATGGAGTTATTCTCCGGGAATGTCATCATTGAACAAAAGGCTCTATAAAGTTCTGCCAGAAGTACTTCCAGCAACAGGATTTCCTTGACCTTCTGACCTATGCCTACCTACGATTCAACAGTCTCGAGTTCGATGGCTGGTCAGCTGGTGCCTCGCACCATTGGCCATTTCATTGGTATGTGGAAGTGGGCTGCGTTCTACACTCTTCTCTGGGAAACCTGAACGACGGCATTCTATGCGTGGCCGACATTCCGGCACTGGTCTTCCAAGAATCTGATGGTAACTGGCGTCACCTTCTTGGTGATGAAGGTGTTGAACACGGCTGTCTATTCATTTGAACCAAGGCGCATGGGTGCAACGCCTGAGCTACTTATCTGTGTCTGGGCCATGACCACAGTCCAGCTCCAAGACTTTCTCGATATCGAGGGAGATCGCAACACACACGCAATGACACTCGCGATGTTTTCTCCAACGGGTCGAATCAGACTCGGGTGGGCAACTGCCTGCATCTTGGTCGTGGGCATTGTGATGAGAATGGCCTGGATTGGGGTCAACGCCTTGCCTACTGCCTTTGGACAGGAATACCATTCCAACTGAGCTCTGGCATCTTGGCATTTGTCACCACCAATTTATCATCGAAGAGGACCGATCAGGTCCTGTATGAGTTGTGGGCTTAACTGGCTTCTTCACTGTTAATCATGTTTTCCACCTATGAAGATCTTTTCTAATCCTACGAGATAATGTACTTAATCTGCTGTTCCATTCGCCAAAACCCCTCTATACCTCATCCCACCCCGTCGAAGTGTCTCCATCGCATCCTCAATTCCCTCCCTACTCATCGCAAAAGACATAATAGCAGGCTTGATGGAATGACGCGCCGCAAACTGCAACATCTCCCTCTGTCGCGCCCCCGCAGCAGGTAAACTACCCTGGATACGAAGCCCTTTCATCACCAGCGGGAGATATGGGAGGTGCATTTTGCCCATGTCGACTGTGAGTGCGTAGACCGTACCCCCCGGGGCCATCATCTCAAAGACCGTGTTCCAATTAGGTTGACTTGCGGACGTAACGAGGAGATGGTCGAGTGGTTGGATCGTTGATGAATCGAGGGTATAAAACTCGCTTGCGCCAAATGCCAACGCCTCTT
This sequence comes from Aspergillus wentii DTO 134E9, assembly GCF_001890725.1. Classification (NCBI taxonomy): domain Eukaryota; kingdom Fungi; phylum Ascomycota; class Eurotiomycetes; order Eurotiales; family Aspergillaceae; genus Aspergillus; species Aspergillus wentii. The sequence goes on along the minus strand of NW_024467835.1, from coordinate 1,971,548 downwards.
CTTTCTTAGACTGGCTCGACGATAAAACAACAACCTCACACCCCATCTTCGCTGCGAATTGGATAGCAAGATGGCCCAGCCCTCCGACTCCAAGCACGCCCACCCTGTCTGTCGGGGAAATGTTAAACTTCCGCAGCGGCGAAAAGACAGCACTACCGGCACACATCAACGGCGCTGCCTCTGCATTCGAGATGTCGTCTGGGATTTTGTACAGAAAATCTTCATTCCAGAGTCCCCCCGAAGCAAACGATCCTTGGTGCGTGTTTGATTCGCCGTAGATACGACGGTGGGTGCAGTACAGGTCGTCGCCGGAATGGCAGTATTTGCATGTCTGGCAGCTGCCGTGGAGGTAGCTCCAGCCGATGCGATCGCCTCTTCAATGTTAGTATCGTGGTGAATAGATGGTGGATGGGGGGCGTACATCTGCAGCGATGTAACCTTTGATCCCATTGATTGTACAACCCCTGCCCCCTCGTGTCCGAGAACGATACCGCTGTTCTTGTAATGTTAGTCTGTCCCACAGAGACCGGAATGAGTGATTCTGATGAGGACTTGGTGGTCTGTCGGATCGGGGAGGTGGGTTTGGGATTGAACGATGGATCCATCTTTGGAGCCGTGGAAGACTGAATGTGGGCATTTCAATAGATTGAGCTGAGTTTGATGATTGAAGGTGATATGGAAGAAGAGAACTCAATGATAAAATGCTAGTATCTAGTAAGCGAGGCAAATAAGTATTGGATTTGTCTTGTTAGTTGCCCACAAACTGGCCAATCATATCGCTCCGAGGTAAATTCCGAGATTATCCCGGAATTGGCCAATAACAGTACACCATCTGATGACAGGCTCTCTCATTCGTTACTTTAATACCAATCTGACGGGGTATTGATTGGTCGCTTTGGAAACAATTCTTCTACTGACACTCTATATAAGCAGAGATATCTATCTACTTCAATCTGCCATCCATCATCTTCATCAATCCACCTCAACTGATATCTTGAACAATCCAAAACCCCCAAAATGTCACTCCAAGAAACCAACAAAACTATCATCCAAAAATACTTCACCGAATACTGGGGCAAAGGCAACGTCTCCGTCGTCGACGAGCTCTGCACCGAAAACTTCACCATCGACTACCCCATGCACGGACCCAGACGAGGAAAAGAAGCAGCCAAGAAGATGCTCCTCGAATTTCGCGAGGTACCCACAATCTCTCTATTAGATATTCATAAATCTAACGACAGTCAGGCCTTCCCCAACATCTCATTCCAGTCATATAAATTCCCCCTCATCGCGGAAGGAGACTACGTCGTCGGACGCTGGATCGGGGGTGGGAAGCATACTGGTGTTGCGTTTGATGATTTGGCTGTGGGGAAGTTGGATAGGCCGAATACTGGCAGGGAGGTGTACTTTTCCGGTACGACCATCTTCACCCTCAAGGACGGAAAGATTGTGGACGAGATTGGGGAGGAGCAGGCTCTCACGGCGTTGCAGCAGTTAGGGTTGGTGGCGGCCCCTAATGCTGGGAAGGAGGTGAGGTATGATGAGGGGAATCATGTTTGAGGTGTAGAACTACCTTCTTTTATCTGTACATTTGGAGTAGGTCACCTCATGTTCAAGGCTATGGCATAAGGTTGACCTTCTCTTTGTCTTCTTGTTGTATGGCCTATCGCAAATTGTTAGACATAGCTGATTGGATACATGGAACAAGTTCTGTGTCTTGGATTGATCATTCTTTAAAGTCTCTCCTTCAGATTCGAATGGCAATATCGTCGATGCTTAGTACGGTGTGAGTATTCCTTCTGAAAAGAAATACTAACGACGTCAGGATACGGTTAATTAGTTATTCTCAACCCATCGCAATTTTATTCTCACTGAGATATGAAGACAAACATAATATACATCAGATCATATTGCAGATATATAATGTGATACATAGATTGATAACGCTTCGCATCATAGCATCATAAAACCCGAGTATCTTTCTACTAAAAGCATTATCAGCATAATATCTTGAAATATGTCTCAACCGTGGTTCGCCAAACCTTAACCCCACTAGACCATTCTGGACAATAAACGTATCCTGGCAGCCAACCAGAATCGACCACTGACGTCAATGACACGACTTTATTTTGCCCCTCCATATCTATCCAGACCTCTCCCTAGAATTCCTCTTCCTTTCAACTCTCCTCACCAAAACAGCAACGTTGGAAATGGCCTCACCGATGAGATGTCTCCGGACAATTAGCAAGACATCCAGTCTCCTCCAATACCCATCCAGACAGCTCATCATCCCTGCCCGTAAACCAACCGAAGACTCCAATCTAGACAGACAGTCGCTGCACCCCGAGCGCGCGGAGACCGCTCTATCCGGCACAGACAACGAAGTAGGAGACCACCAATCCTCCTACGACCCATCCATAACCACCCCAGAAGGCGAATTCAAGCTGCTGGAAGATGAATGCCGCCTGGACGGGAGTATAGATCCGCTGTTCGTCAGTCCGGCGAACAGGGAGTATAGTCGGCTCAGTCCGATGATGGAGATGATTCACTACGTGGAGAAACGCGATCCGAGTGCGAAGGGGTGGACGAGGAAGCATAAGGAGGTTCGGATAAGGGGCTTGGGGGATAGTGAGTTTGATCCGTATGTGAGGCTTTTACGTGGGTTGAGGGAGATTCAGAAAAGGTTTGTTTGTCTGAGTGATAGGACTGAGCTGACATTGGCAGATCGAATGGGAAGAGTAGTTCTAGTCCGGCTCCGTTTTGATGGTTAAAAGACTGTATTGCATGGCATGTTGTATTAAAAAAAATTATCATATTGATCTAAATTCATCTTTATAACATATCTGAATATGCTAGTAGCTTGATTCTATACAATACGCTTGTAATCAATGACTCGCACTATAAATATCATATTACTCTGCAACATCAATCGTTAAATCAACCACCATACATGTATAGGGAATATAAGTGAATGAACTGATTCTTATGCTTGATCTGTCTATACTCTATATACAATCTTCTTTCCTCTCACACCCACATTCTTCAACTCATCTAGTCCATCCAGGATCCCCTCTAGCCCTCCCTCACGCACATCAACCGGGTGAGTTTGTATCTTCCCGTCCATGACTAAATCTTCCAAAATAAGCATACCCTTCTTCGCAAACTCTCCCAACTCCTCATCAGCCGGAAATATCGTCCCATCCACAAACTTGAACGTCTCTCCCAGCATTGCATACGCCACAGCTGTTGTACCAATAACACCATCCTCCGGTCTGAGTGCTTTGAACGTCTCCGGAAACGGCGCTTTGACGGAGTGATAATGTCCACCAGAAGGGGAGAGTGCTTTACTGCAAAAGTGGACTGCATTTTCATCTCCGATGCAGTCGATTATATGCGTAATGGACGCGTCTGCTTGTAGGAGCTGAGTGATGCAGCCTGGTTTGGTATAGTCGAATACAGCATCTGCACCGCGGGATTTGACCAGGTCGAGGTTATTCGTAGAACAGGTTGCGTAGACACGGCAGCCGGAGCTATCAAATCAGTACCTATTATAAGTAAGGATATAGGACATACAGTTTAGCAGCTTGGATGGCAATTGTCCCTGTGGCGGAACTTCCACCATAAACCAGCACAGTCGGGCCGGATGTACCATGAAGAGAAGGTAATGGCAGTTTCATCACCGAGTACAACACCTGGACGACGGTAATCAGTCCAGCCCCAAGAGAGGCAGCTTCTTCAAAGCTGAGATGATTTGGTTTGTGCATGGTGGTGTGTTCTTTGCTGGTGATGATTTCGGCAAATGCCCCGTCTTCGGGTTCGAGCGCATTGCCTATTATATTAGCGGGATACATAGATAAGGAAGCTAGTTGAATACCTCCATGGCAGACACCGTACACCTCATCGCCAGGTTTAAATCGCGTAACATCTTTCCCAACATCCTTGACAACACCAGACCAGTCGCACCCGATGACAGGTCCGGCAGTATCAAGAAGGTCAATATGGTGGTAATCAGCGGCATTCAGTGCAAATGCCTTTGTCTCAGCGATGATGTAGTCATCCCGGACTCGAGGGAGAGGAACATTATCTTGGAGCTCTGCTTTTCCAGGGGCGGTTTCTTTGATGGCTTTTCGGGTTTGGATCATTTTGTGATTGTACATATGATTCAGTCCGTCTGGTGTGGTTTATATATTGACGTCCAGGGTAGACATTATTAATGATCAGACTGTGCTTACTATACAATAGCGTTGTCTGTAATGTCTGATTACTGATGTAGGCATCAACAATGATTATCAATCAATGCTGACAGCCTTGTCTGACATGTGTCGTGATGCACATATTTAGTCAGATTTATGCAGATAAGGATACCTCTTATACTGGAACCTCAACTTATAGCAAGAAAATAATATACAAGAATGTAAATCAACAGTCAAGCTGTTTAAACCGGTCTCATTTTCTTCGGTGCTCCCCCCTCAAGATGCCAGTTAATCACGCAGCCTGCTTGATCACCACGCTTCCCACAGCATTCGTATATGAATTTCTCTGGGAAATCGTCAAAGAAGTCTTCCATTGGACCATGGCAGTCCTCATCATGGTCTTCAAATGAGTCTTCGTCTGGGTATGCTGTATCTATGCCTAGTTAGTTTATTAATTGGTATACAGATGCCAAGACCAACCAGAATGATAACAGCAGCTGGTCTTGGTATTAGTTGTAGTATCGAATTCCACATGGCAGTTCTGGCAGTATTCATATCGACTTCTTAATCTCTTTGATCCGGTTACTTCTGCGGGTTGTTTGACGCGTTCCTCATCCTCATCCTCGCTCTCGCTGTCATTTTCATCTTCATCACTCTCTGAAGCCCGCTTTGCAGGAATTTTATCTTCAGTCACAAGAAGCTTGTCTGCCATGAATTCACTAGCAAAAGGGTCGATATAGAGGAGTTCGTCAAGAAGAGCTTGCAGACGTTCTTTGGACGCGTTGGCGATGGCGTTTTTGGTGAGCATGCGCCGGTCGAGCTCGTCGGTTATATCAGATGGAATTGGCATTTTCGTATATGTATTTCAATTGGGTATAGAATTGATAGTGAAGTTGATATTGAATTGTTTAGAAAAATAAAATGATGATACTGATTAAATCTTGACGCGTGACTTCATTTTTAGCGTGCCAGACAGTCTTGGCGGCTGGAAGGGGAAATATTTGAGTTGTGCAGACTATGAAGATAGCTTTCAAACATTTTATTGCTCTGTCTATTTTGATGAGTAACATTCGAAAGAGCGTAGTTTCAAAGATTCAACTATAACACAGCAATAATCCTACAAAATGGAATCTATCACATGGAATGAACTAGATAGCAAAGACACTGCCATAAATCAGGATATGGAAGATGCTCTATCTTTGACCAGCGTGAATATGATCAGTTGAACAGGCCATTTTTACTGTTGCATAGCTTCAAGTTGATTATACTGTTTTCATTGTTATTCTGTTGATATATGCATAGCCCCAATATTGACAGGGATTCCTCGTATTCAACAGCATAGCGTATTCTGATTATAAATAGATATTTCCACTACTTAAAACCCCTCATCCAACCCAATAATCTACAAAGCATCACGATCACCATCACAATGCCCGCTATCAAACTGTACTACTCCCCCACCGCCTGCTCTCTGGTACCACATATCCTCCTGCGCAAAGCAGGCCTCGAATTTACTCTCATCAAAGAACAAATCGGGCACTTCTCCCCTGAATTCCTTGCCCTCAACCCTAAAAAGCAAATCCCAGTTCTCATCATCGATGATGAAGTCATCACAGAAGTCCCTGCCATTGTCACAGTCATCGCCAATCTAGTTCCCGAACAGCAATTCCTCGGCACTACGCCAATCGAAATCGCCCGCTCATACGAGTGGATGATGTGGTTATCGGCCATATTGCACACGAAAGGATTTGGGCTTAGTCTGCGCCCGCAGCGGTTCTCGGATGATGAGAGCCATTTTGAGGGATTAAAGAAGAAAGGGCTCGAGATTGTCAGGGAATGTTATAGTACAATTGACGAGAAATTGAAGGGAGTCCATGCGGTTGGGGATACAATTACGGCTGTTGATCTGTATCTGTATACGTTTTATCTGTGGGCGCCGATGATTGGATTGAGTATGGACAGTTATCCCAAGTATACGGCGTTGGTGGAGTATATAGGAGCACAGGAGTCTACTATTGCGGCACGTGCTGCTGAGGCTGATGTATAGAATATATTACTATCATATTTGGCTATAGGAGATATTCGGGCTCATTTTATATCAGGCATCTTGACAATTCCATCTCCATTCGACATGATCATAACACTCTTGACTGTCTTCCTATCTCCATACACCAGGCAGACCATTTCTCCCAGCGAGACACCATCAATACTGATATATGGTATTTTCTCCTCAAAGTCGACGACAGTTGCCGTCTCGATATTCCCATTTCCATTTTCCGTGCATTCTACTATCTTCTCCTCATTGAAGAGAAACACCCTTGGTGAAGCCCTGGGTCTACTGACGGTATGGATCATGAAGTTCTCGTAGAAGAAGCGTCGCCCCCATACATCTCCTATAGAATAGTCAGTAATGATAATGTATGAACAAATTTATACCCACGGTACATCCCAAAGCCCTTAATAGACCATATCTGGAGTAAAATCTCACTTCCCCCAATTTCTTTGTGATAAATGATATAGCCATCAGGACCAGCACATGCTGAATAGACCTCTTCTTCCTTCTGGAATTCGCCTAGACCAAAACCTTCAATACCGAGTTTGGTGAAGGGGGCGTCTCGACTGAGTCTGTAGATCCTGTCGTCATGCTCTCTTGATTTGTCAGATGCAGTCCATATCAGATAGATAGTGATAATACCTGGTTAAGTATGCCACATCCTTATCATCTGGCCCTGATATAATGACTGCCTTTCTGACATCCACGTTCCTGAAAAATGCCAGCTTATAATCCACCCACTTGCCGTCCTCCAGATCATATCCCCACTGATGCACCTTTCCATTGGCGACATACAGTAGATTGATCTGTCGGTGTTAGTTATTCTTCAATGAATGACACAGGTAGCTCACCTCTCCATCTCCAGCACACGTGGCATCTAAACTGCGAATGGGACCATGCGATTCAATGTCCTCCACCTTCTTGGTACCTGCCCAGTTCCCCGAGCCAGGATGCAGGGTTGATTCCGATATCCTATTTTCTTCATCGACAAAGTAGCACACTGTCTTCCACGAGCCCTGAGCGATCCATGATACTAGTGCCACATGTTTCTCCGGACTGATGTCCCTTGGCTCTGCCATCGTAGTTAAAGATTAGGTTGGATTGTGGGAGTTGAAGGTGAATTTATAGACATTTCGGTGGGCTGTTCCATAAGATTATATATCTTATGTATGTTGCGCTGTCCCCTTCGTCTCGTGAAGTTAATTTGGAATACCTGCATAGTTTGTGTAGCCAACGGTGACTCGGTAATTCGATCTGCAGGCAGTTCATAGCTGCATATGGGTCCGATGCGGTGGATATGTTGCATATAACCTAGCAAACCGTGTAGCATATTATGTAAACTCCATTTTATATCGATCTAGAACTGGTGAATCTCAAGTTATGACTTTTATCAGTATACCATCTTGCATATTTGTACAATATAACATGAACATTAAATGATAAGTGGATAGAGGTGGACTGGACAATCTGCATCTGCAGCCTCATGCACGATAACCAGTTTATCTAACAGCTGTGTGTGCTACGTGCCACAACAGCTGCTGTTCAACAAGAGGTTCAATCGATTTGTACACTTCATGCAGATGATGCAATATCATCGGGCTTCATTGGCTTAGAGGTAATCGCCTTCATTTATCATCCATCTATCATTTGACAAGAATAATATCTTATCTTATATTGTGTATTCCTCTTTCCATTACGAATCATCTACCAAAGTACGGCTTTTAATAAGATGATGCTGATATAATAATTCTGCCACATCTCCTAGACTCCACTTATCTTCTAGAAATTCGATTCGAAATCCGAACCCCTCAGAATGGGAGGTGGAAGGCTGCCTGTTTGTATAATACTGACATTAATCATAATAAACCCACAAGTATTGAATAAACATTGTTAACAATGCTATTTCTATTATTGATCTTTAGTCTGAAATAGTATATCAATTGTGGGTATACAATTGTGCGGCTATTTTTAATCGGAATCGGCTGGTTGTATTCTTACCCGACTCCATGAGGTTATACGGAAGATGGTCAGCCATCTCTAGAGACACAAAAAGATATAAATACCCTCTCATCCTCCTTTCTTCTGTCAGTATCATCAACACATACATCCCATCTATCTACTCTTCAATCAATCCAATCAATCCAACCAACAATCACAATGCAATTCAACTTTATCGCTGCTCTTGCCCTCGTCGGCGCTACTCTGGCTGCTGCCCAGAACTCGGTATGCTACGATTCTATCCGACTGTTCAAGCATCTAAGCTAATTCTTTTAGATTGCCATTGGCCAGCCATGCAAGAAGGACGGCAGCATGGGAGTATGCGAGGGTGGTTTCTGCTTGGTATGTGACTTCTTTTAAAGTGAGGAACATGACTAACCGATATAGCAACTCGCCAATGAGAGCCAGGGAGTTTGCAAGGCCCAGTAGATACTCCAGCTGGGCGACTTGGATAAGGGGGTGATGTTGTTTTTGTTGTGTTTACTTTCTGCCTATGGTATCTGTCTTGTATAGATATTTTGAACTTTTGTTCTAGCCGATCCTTACCAATAAAATATTATAAAACTTTGACAGCGCATTCATTCATAGTATATTGATAAACGGTAGTTTGATGCTATCGAAGCTACCGAAGGTGCTATGTAGGTATACGGTATACGTATGTAGGTACTTGGCAGGTCTTGTCCCGAGTAGTCCGGCCAATAGTTTGAGTGATTACTTATAGGCATCCTACTAAAAAATATTCCCTTCCAATAGATTAAGGTAACATGAAGAGTCGTGAAATAATATGGTGTTGCCAGGATCGATATGAGTGGATCCCCGACTAAAAATATCCGGCAGCCAAGCTTGCATGTCTCACTCACCTTCCAGCAGTAATATCCAAATGTATATAAGTCTGAAGGAAACCTTCTCGAATAAGTGCAATTCACATCATTTCCCCTTCCATCAATCCACACTATCCATCATGTCATCCACAACCACCACCGCCGCAGCATCAACAACCAGCTGCGGCACATCCGCACAATACGAACTCCCCGTCAACGATGCCGCCTGTGGCGTCCCCAACACCGGCAACTACAGCACTCTAATCGGCGAGTGTGCCAAACCCGCCGGCTTCCTCTCCTACAACCATGACTGCGCTCTGTACAGTCTCGCCATCGACCAGTCCGTCCAGGATCTCACGGACTGTCTTTATAAAGCCGGTGTTGCCTGGGAGGATGTCTGGTGTCATGGGGATACGAATAGTACCGCTACGGCGACTTCGTATCCGACTGCGACTGCCACTGCTACGAAGACAACGGAGTCGACTGCTTCGGCTTCATCCTCGTCGTCGAGTGATGATGAGACATCTGGTGCGGGTGTGATGGTGTCGCAGAGCCAGCTTACAGTGAAGTCGGTTCTTGCGCTTTCGGCTGTGCTTGCGTTTGGTGCTTTTTCTGCGATGTGAGTTGATCTTTGAATACTATGATTATGGATTCTAATTAATGGTCTAGTTAGATGAGGAATTGCCTACTGTGCATTATTTGGGGTGTACCGAGATCAGGGAGGGTGTAAATGTATAATATATTGATAACGTGTTCTTGCTTCTATACTATTTCCATTAGCAGATAGACTATTTCATCGAGTCCAAAATACCATCATAGCCTTTCTGGTAATATGACAATATCTATTATTAATGTTATTCAGTCGTAAAGGACATCTATATACATGCTTTGGTAATGCTTAGAAACTAACAACAAAGTCCAAATAGGCATATTTATATACTATTACTGCAGTGGATTTGAGATATAATTGTGCCCAACGCCTTTGAACGAATTGCATTTTAGTATAATTAAAACTATCACTTAAAGTCAATCAAATCAATCGACGGTTCCCTCTCATATGACTCAAAACCCGTCGAATTCGGAGCCATAACGTAGACCGGAAAATGAAAGTCTCGAACAAGCGTTTGATACTGAGACAGTTAGTCCATGAAATCAAGATAGACCAGGTAAATCTCACCCTAACCAACCCCAACCTCAACCCCAGCCGAATCTGCAATTTATAACTCCGCTTGATATTACAAATCTCAAAACTCGGCGTCAACATGGCCGGCAGAGGCTGTGACGCCCACAACCCATCCGGGAGCGTTATAATCGACCCACTCGGTGCATTATCCATATCAATCCCGATATTCATATTAGCCGTGCTCTGCACAACCCAGAAACGGGTGAATGATTCCGTCACGCCCTGTGTTTGGACGTGTGTGGTTTCGACAAGCATGGTTTGAAAATCATTCAGACAGATGAGGCAGTTTGGTTCTCCGATTTTGGTGATTGTGATGGTTAGTGGGATGGGTTGGTGCAGGATGAGGCATGGGCCGTTGAGGAGGTGGATGTCGATTTGGTAGGATAGTGGTGTTGGGCATTCGAGTGCGCGAGGGCTAACGGGCATGGACTGTTGTTCTTTGAGGGGTTCTTGGTAAGGCATTGGTTCTGATAGTGGGTAGAAGAATATATCCCGTGTCTGTTGCAGTTAGTATATTTTTGCAAGAGAGGTTGGGTACGAACTGATGATTTCCACTCATTCGGGATATTCCTTCCTGATATAGTTACGTCTACAAAGTAGTTGATTTCTGCAGCATCTCCACGCTGTCCAGTCGAGGGAGGAAGTTTCCTTAGTAGATGGACTGTCGGTCTCCGCCAGGTTCGCGCTTTGGATCGGTTTTTAGACATATCAGGTTTGTAGCATTCTGAAACCTGGGGGAACTATATCCAATTAGATATGATAATGTCGATCATGATGGCACATACTGGAATGGAAAATGGAAAAGCATGTCTCCCGCAGCCAACGGTTAGGCTGGAATAGTTGACATTCTGGATAAATTCTTGTGGTGGAAAGACTTGTTGGGCCCTATCAAATAGCTGGAGAAAGTTAACAGTGGACTCATGATACTAAAATATAAGGATCATACATGATGAACTTCTGTTGCTTTTCCTGAGTTCAACCTGGACGTTGCTGTGCCTGATAACGTTGCGTTGATCGTCGAGACACTGATTGCCGATTCTGTATAGAGTATGACTTCGCCAGACACTGCATCCTGGTTTGTATAGATAGGTATCTCCCGATCCAGTCTGATTTGTAGTTCCATTTCCGATTGTCCGGTCCAAGAACCGCAGCATGAATCCATAATGTTCGATACTAATGAGTAGAGTTCTACAGTTCTTTAAGTACTTATATCTATCTACGATTTATAAATATGCGGCAACGATAGAAAAATTCTTCTAGATGAAAGCATTGTCTCAGTTCATACCATCCATCAACAATATCTACTTCTTGGTAACTTCCATGTTGGGTCGGCATAAGATGGCCTGATGTGGGTCTGCCGGCTTAAAATAGTCGGCTTATCGGCTTTTGCGGGGGTATATTCCGATCAAGACATTGAACATCTAACGTCCAAATTTGGCATGAAACGCTCTATTCATGAATCAAATAGTTTTATATGCTCAATATTATAAGGCTTGGCTTGAGTGGTGTGTTTCCAACATTGTGATGATGCTGTGCATTCATGTTTCATCAAACAGTCGTAGATTGTCCTAATAGTCTGACCAGGACGATGGTCAAACAATAGTTCTATGAAGCCTCCTACCAAGTCCTAGTCTCTACTTTAGACTTAAACTTTCATTGGAACACGTTTTTGAAGCATCATCTTGGAAACTACTTTGTCTCGTTGAATATCGGATTTCCCATATGTACCCCAGCATTCATACCAAACCATCGACCCACATACATCAATCAAACCAGTCATCATCCATAATCAGAATAGATATTAGGCAGCTAATCCTCAACTCTAACCAACTTCAATGCAACCTAAAAGTCCCTGACTGCCAGACTGTGGCGGAGTAAAGGCAGCCCCACTTATCTTCTTCAATGCAAGCAATCAAACACGCGATTCGTTCAGAGTTTGCGGGGCCAGCCCTATTTAGATTAGGCTATCGGGGCACTAGGCCGGAATAAGACATGCTTTCTATTTTTATTCCGTTTAAAACTTTGTCGTTGTTATATCTTCTCCTCTCTGGGGTCAGTTTTCATGTTGTCGTTTCTGTTGATACTGTTGATATTATGATAGTGAATATGTCAGATAGTTCGGCTGAACAGCTGCATCCAGTGGTAAGTGGCTTTCAGGAAACATAACAGTAATTACTAATGAACCCAGTGCGATCTCTGCCATTCTCGAAAGGTACGATTAAACGTCCAACCTACATAATGATATTAACAATGCAGGTCCGCTGCGACCGAGGCAACCCATGTGGCAACTGCCAGGATACAAAGTCAACCTGCAGTCGCGACAGAACAGTCCGACGCATCCGAAAATGCGTGTCTCGACAGCAAAGGGAACGCAGTCGCAGTTTACGCCTGCAATCCGTTCCTGAGACGGGGGTAGATGAAGCAGAAGCCTCACTGGTTGAGAGAGTTGTATCAAGCAATTCACCAAAGAGCAATGTAGACGAGGTCTACGGAGCTATCTCTCGAGGTCCTCTATACGATGCGCAGTTTACCATCCAGCATCAATTGAAACGTCTACAAGGTCTTACTTTGGATCGACGGCAAGTGTTAGAGTCAGCGCTTTGTGTACCAAGGCAGCTTTTGGATGATTTTGGAGACTCGGCACATCCAAATGGAACTAGCTATCAGATTGAAGAGCAGCCCAGGGTTCCTTCAGCTGAGTTGTTAGCCTGGATGCTGAAAGGTATCATCTTTTCTCTGTATACCTACAACAAAGCTAATATTCCCAGACATTGAAAGCGACAGATTTGGACCATATGTTGCCGACTACTTCCGACATATATCAAAAGCAACGTTAAAGCATATGGGACTGTCACTTCTTCGAAAAGAAGCATCACCGCATGACTCTACGCTTTATACTGTCTGCTTCAATGCTATGGCTTTCAAATTCCATACCACGACTATGAACATGGACAACGATAGTGATTTACTTCCCGAACTACAGCAGAGTGCGCTACAGTATCGAGAAACAGCACAGGCGGCATTGCAAAAGATTCCTATGTTGATACCACCGTCTCTTGCGCTTTTACAGGCACTCTTATGTGGTGTATGTATCCTGTCTTCTGTCTCTACCTTTACTAATGGATTAGATATTTCTCCATCAAGGATCAGGAAATGCCAGCTTATGCTGGGAGCTCACCAAATCTGCCTGTCGAACCTGCATTGATATTGGTCTTGACACAATTGTTCTCCAAGGAAAAGCTACAGAGGAAGAATACTACTGCTTCATGTGGTGTTACATGCTCGATCGAAATTATGTCTTCAAGCTAGGGCGAACCCGTTGCTTTCTCGATATTCAACTACCATCTGATACGTCTGTCAATCACCGACCCATGGGAGAGCTTTTGCAAATATACGTGGATCTAGCAAGGGTACAGGCTGCTGTAATCCCATATCTACAGAGTCAGTCGGGAAGTGAAGATGCATCGCTGCACGCTTTTAAGGGATCTTTATTACAGCAGATGCAACGCATCCACGAAAGGATAGACCATGTATGACCATACGCCCATTCACTTATCTTTACTAACTGAATAGATTGCCTCTCTTCCCTCTCCCTGGAAGGGACTGGATATCCAGACAGAGGTCGCAGCATTGAAATTCGCATATCATTCCGTCATGACTGCTATTTTCTATCTATTCGAAACACACGATGCACCACGAAAGCCTTATCTCCAGTCTGCACGACAAGAACTATCAGCTCTGGTGGCGATGTGTCTTTCTGCTGAGAAGCAGAGCGTTGTTGCGTTCCTACATTGGTAAGTCTTTTGTCTACTTATTAAATAATGCTAATAATTGAAGGACCATCCTCTTCTACCCCCTAACCGCATACTTTGTCCTCTTCTGCAACGTCGTCGCCACCTCCGACACAGCCGACTTTAACCTCATGAAAGCCATCGCGGACTGTCTCAACCACGGCGGAACAGTCAGTCGGCCCATTGCCCAGTTGCGAGTGTTATTCCAGAAATTTCTCTCCCTTTCGTCGGGGTTCTTCGAGAGAGAGTCGGGTGGAGATCAGACTGTTCAAGTCCAGGTGCAGCATCCGTCTTATCCGGTGGAAAGTCCATTTCTCTTACCCTGGGGGGAGAATGGTACTGCTTTCAACCAGAGCATGCTGGGGGTGGATGGGTATGAAGGGTTTAATGTGCAAGAGACATGGCCGTTTTTGGCGTTTAATGATTCGGTGTCATTTTTGGATGGTGATGTTAATTGAATGTATAGTTATTAGTGGTCGGCAGCGTAAAGGAATTTCCAGCGTAAAGGAAAATAATCAACTTTTTATATTTTTGAAGCTATACAAACCACTGAAAATGCCTAAATCTTCTGAAAATTGCAATGAATATGTCAATAAGGTATATAAAACCACTCATGTTAAAAAAAATTTATAAAAATTATATAAGAATATAGCATTCCCTATCGCACATCATATGGCTGGCTACCTTAATAATGTCTAATAGCATTAGTCGATCGACTAGAGATGGTTATCTCCACTTGAGAATATGAATATGTTCTTGGTTATCCATGAATGTTGTAGGACTGGGGAGATATGTATGCATGTTTAGACTCCTAGTAGAAATATTTAATAATTTCCAATATAGACGTGGCGGGCTAGATATGAACTAGGATAGGAAATCTATTCCGGACCTAGATCGTAGTATATTTCGCTTGGGTCTTGGGCGGGTTGCTTCTACCTTTTAAGTTCCACAATGCATGGCTGCACGTGGCTAGAGTTGGTAAGAGAGTCGAGAGCGGTCAGTATTTGTTAAACTCAAGTGATATTAATATATTCCAATGTGAGCAGCGTGGTATGCGAATCGAGTTTATCTTCGCAATGTCGCATCCCGCCTGTATCACAGCGCGTTCCCAAGAACTTTGCTATTTTCCATCTCAAACTTAGAATACAAGAATGAGTGATCGAGAACGATCCTCAGATGATACTCACGCAGAATTCCCTTTTGAATGGTATTATTATAGAGGGACATACCATGGGAGTGTTAATGGCATGAATCATAGAAGCATTTTCGGATAGTTTGCCACTAGCTTGGAGAGCCACAGCTTATACAGTTTCAGATGATGACCTAGCAAGTTTACTTTCTGGACTAGATCCTATTTGGTTCGCGTAGATTTCACATACAGCTAATATAGAGCGGCAACGCCTGCTATATAGACTGACCTAGACCCGAAGCTCTTGCTATGCGTTGGAAGTAGTTTTGTGGAGATTGATATCCTTAAATAATCAAAGCCAGAAAGTATATTGGATAAGCTTATTGAATCTATGCGGGAAGCTAACAATCAGTAAAGCACAGATGACTTGGAAATAGGTAATTAGGTTATGGAACCCGTATTCTATCCAGTGTCCAAACTCTACTGGAGCTGTCATCCAACTTTATTTAAGACTTGGTTGACCTTCTCACAGCTGGCTGGGC
The DNA here is from genome assembly GCF_001890725.1 of Aspergillus wentii DTO 134E9. Classification (NCBI taxonomy): domain Eukaryota; kingdom Fungi; phylum Ascomycota; class Eurotiomycetes; order Eurotiales; family Aspergillaceae; genus Aspergillus; species Aspergillus wentii. Next base: position 1,955,838 of record NW_024467835.1, on the reverse strand, counting down.
GAATGCATTTCTTAATAGGGGTTGTGGTTTCTGGCTATTTCCGGTTGCGGTCAGTTTTTTATAGCGCATTATTACAGCTATATGAAGCCTTTTTCAATCTTCTTTGTCATTGTTTCTCCATGGAACCATTCATGGCCGTCGGATCAGCATTTGAATATAAAAACCTGCTGGACTCCTCAGCAAAAAACACTTTTTTAAGCATCTCTATCTCTCGTTCGTTCAAGTTGTGACTTCAGTTCAACATTTACTATTAAATTTGGTAATTATAATATTAATCATCATGTCTGGGCTTTTACAAGTCAGCATCGAATCTAAACAATTCCCTGGATCATACCTCCGAATTGATGGATCTGGGGTTACCTCATGGAGCGATTCTGGTGGAGGAAAAGTCAACGCCCAGAACTATGTTGGCTCTTATGAAAAACAAATAATTGTGAATGACCCTACTAATAACACATTCGCTATTTTCTCTTCTGTGTTCCCAAATGCTGCTTTACGCATGGATGCCACAGATGTCACGGCTGGGAAACAGTACCCAAGTGGTGCAGGAAAAGTAAATTGCCAGTGAGCTTTCCCTTCTCTTATCGGGTTGGTGAAGGAGCTTTTGGCCTGCCAGAACTCACCTTTGAGTCATATCACTAACCTTGAGAAATATTAGGTTCGGTGTTGGTGGGTGGGAGCAATTTCGCTTTGAACCACAGCCTGATGGATCAAAGGCCATTGCTTCCGTACAGTTTCCTGGTGTCTACCTTCGTTTGGACAATTCCGGAGGTGGCGGTGGAAATTCTGGGGCTGGGACCGTTAATTGTCAGGGCTATGTTGGTACCTATGAGAAGTTCTTGATTCATGTGATCTAGGAGGGGGGACCGAACCAACAGTCAGTCAGACAGTCTACCCTGAGCAGGCCGTCAGTTGTATAGGCCTTGGTATAGGTTTTTGCCTAATTTTTGAGGTTTTTCCTATACTGTGATGCAAATGCAGAGGCCCCTGTTATTTATTTGGTAGTTAATGGCGCAACGGTGGGTGATATTTCTACATATTAGGTCAGGATCCAATTAATATAATTATTTATACGGTACTATCATGTTCAAATTCCCTTTTAGTGGTTAAAGTGGACCATACAACTTTAAGGATGAGGGCTCAGTATACAAAGATTATGATTATATTGGAATAGATTATGTAGTTATTCTGTAATATACCCGGCCTTTGCATTCGCATCACAGTATAGGAAAACCTGATCATTGTAGGGAAAAACCTATACCAAGGCACCTGGCAAAAAGATAAATAGAACCCCGAAACTCCAGGAATGTAATTGCGTACTTTGAACACCCAGCCTATCTTTAACCAGTAGCTATGTGTCAGCCATGAAACTAATGGGTGGTTAATTAATGCATTGACCTTACCTAAAGTATACCCGGATACGATCCACAACTCCCTTGGCACCTCGAAGACCGCCAAAATCATCACCTCCATCAGCTCCAAGCCAATGACCAGATCCAACATTAATTGGATGTACTTCACCTCCATTTCCACCAACTTCAAATTTGTGGCCTTGGTTTGTTTCAAATGTGATATTATCAACATAACCTTGCTCGTGTCCTGCATGGATAGTCATGTTTTTGATCCGTTCATCATGGTTAAACCTAATGGACTTGTAGTGATTGTCATCTGGTGTACCGACAATCCTGCCAGGTTTACCATCCCAGAAAAATTGTATCGCACTGACGACAAAGAAGCCATCGCGACTTGTTCCCCATGCATGGAATTCTGTTAGGTTCTCGCCCCGTTCAGAGTAATGCTCCCCTCCAGGCCCACCAAATGGCCCAGATACAATATCTTGTCCTGTGAAAGAACGGCTTTCTGTTTGGGTCGCCATTATTTATATGAGAGATGACTTAGTGAGGTAATAATTAGAGATTATTAATCGAAATTCAAGATTGCTTTGAATATTTAGAGAGATTTGATAGTTCAGGAAGAAGCTTTTATGATCGATAGGGAAGATTCTACTACTTTATATAGACATTCTGCTTCCACGTACCCCTAATTAAAACAAAACTAATCTATGAATCTATGATGAAGCATGTCGTCAATAGAAATGATGACATGTATTAATCATGGGCACAAAACTGTCATATGCATCGGTTCAAGAAGTCTCAAAGGCCTATGATTGCCCTCTATATCTGAATACTGATATCACTTGTGCCAAGTTCGCCACGAATTCTTCATAGGACATGTCAACAATGTCATATTTACCGGAAACTCCGATGTCCTTGCTAAGAGTAATGTATTACACCTCTAATTATACAAAGTTCCGTGCATGTTTGCAGTTTAAAACTTGATAGCATGACAAGTACCATGGCCGAAGCCGAAACGGCATGAGGCGCCTTTCCATGATTTGGTAGTGCAGTTTGACTTGACCGTCAGCTGAAGATTTAGACTTCGCTGTACATTAAAATAACCATTTGAATATAACTAGAACAATGCAGTGTAACCAACAAGCTTTAAATGATGATTCAATATTTGGGGTATATTGGGATTTGAATTTCTCGTTCCAAGGAAAGCACCGTCATGACATGTTGATCATCCGCGACCCAACCTCTGTCCGCATGTCATCTCCGAACGCGGCGCTGCCATCCAAGGTTTCACATCTTCATATGTGGGGATGTGGTTTGGGTGACAGGTATGGTGGATGCTGTCATCTGTAAATGCTTTTGATCCTTGCCTGAAATACTTAAGTATTGTCATGAGGAACTATGTTACATTACAGTGGACCCGACTTCGCTTTCTTGTATCTAGATGCGGGCCCGGCCTTTCAAGTCTTTCATTATATTACCACGGCTCTAAGATATGACACGTTATTCTCCAGTTTCATTCATCACTAACAAGTCCGTTTTCAGTAAACATGAAGACATGACGTCAAGCTATTTAATGTAATCCAACAACGAGCTGCGCGGAACAATGAGCGACAAAACAATTAATCAGATTAAAGTATCGAAGAAACATAATCACCCAATCATAGTGTAACATGTCGGTTGAACGATGTTGTAGTCACACAACCTTGGCCATGTTTCATGTTGAATCAAACAGGCGGTCATAAAAAGCGAACGGGCCTTTACCTGCAGCTACGGGGATTTCACTGTGCAGGTACCGCAGGTACCACAGCATCCTTGGAAAGCTCCTGCTCTTCACAGAGCTCCTTTGCATGCTGCATGAAAGACAGCAGTCGCTGGCGCCGGTAGTAAATGTTGGCGAAGTCGATATGGGCGCTTGCCTCTGCGTCATTCTGGCCAGTGATGAGAATGAGCATAAAGAATGTCTCGACGATGCTGGGAGGCACGTTTGAAATCAACTGTCCAGTGAGACTCCACTTCATCGCGCTTGAAGCGACAAGGCAACCAATGGTGAGGAAGAAGCCAGCAATAACCATGAAGAGATGGGAGCTGACGGCATCCATCCAGCGGGAGACGCGCTGGCTCAGAGACGGGCGCTTGGTGCTGCTAGTTGAAGGGATGGCCATTGACAGTCCTGCGAAGAGGCCCAAGTCTCCCTTCTCCACAATACGAATCTGGCGGTTGATGTACTGGTGCACCTTGCCTTGGATGTTGCGGAGGACGAAACTGTCGAACAGACCAACCAGCCCTGCATACGTGCCGATGAGCAGCCACCAGTTACTGTTGAAGTGAAAGACAGGTCCGACGGCTGCCCAGGTGATGATCACCAGCACAAGGAAGATCATGCCGACCAGGGTGCCGACGATGTCGGCGTAGTAAAAGATCACCACCTGCAGGAGGTTCTCCTTGGGAGGCAACATGACCTCCATCTCGTTCGGCAGGTCATCCTCGCTGAGGCGACGAAGCTCCTTCTCGAGGGTCGAATCGAGTCTGAAGATGGCGTCCAGGCAGGTGTTCGTATAGTCGGCATAGCATTCCCGCAGGCAGGCCAGGAACGCAAAGACCAGTACCATCAGCGCCGATGTCGCATCATTGATATAGAGTTGCCACCGGTTCGACCAGCTGCAATGCGGGCCAAAGCCCAGCCAGATGAAGATACAGACCCAGTAGAGACCGCCGCTGACAACATGTCCAAACGTCTTGGCCGAAACGATGATGCACCGGGCAAACAGACCCTGCGTGCGTAGTCCATGGTCTAGCGGTTTGAGAGACTCATTATTACACTTCTCGGCGACACGACGAATCCCTTCCGCTCCCAGCCTCTTCTTGACACTGGCGATCATGCGTTGATTGCTGTTGCACCGGGACTGAATTTCGACTATGGCCGCGCGCTGCTCGGAGTACTCGCGGAGCAGCTGGCGCATGAGGAACGAATCGAACACATAACATAAAATAGCTTGAACGTCGGAGATAGCAGCAACCCAGACGTCCGAGTTGCCGAAACGAATGCCCATCAAGGCCCACGTCAACAGGCCAGCGATGATGAACAGAAAGACCGGGGCCGACCCGGCCACCCGGACTGTCACATCGAGCCAGCGGTCCACCAGCCTTGGGCTCGCCTTGATCCTGTACCCGGAGACATCCTCAGGAGTCGTCACGATAGCGGCATCAACCTTGACATCCTTCCCACTAGCCACCCACTGTGTCTCCGCCGCCCCCTCAATCTCGCATCGAAAGACAGGCCTGAAGTATTTCATTGTAGTCGACCAAACAATCGCCGCTGGATGTTGGATCCAATACTGTGCAATTGCTCAAGGGTTCAGGCTCATTGACCCACAGGGTAATTAAGGTGGATGAGTTGCGTTTGCAGACTCGCGAGAGGATTGCAGCCCAGCCAACGTGCCTGGGATTGAGGAGACAACGGAGGCAAGAGAGTTCATAGAGCGAGTATCAGCCATTCAGAGTAAAAGACTAGACAGTTTGTGTCTTGGGATATTGCAGTTAGTAGGTGAGTGAAAGGGAGAGGAAGATGGGAGAGGAAGGGAAAAATAAATAAAATAAAAAAAGGCAGAGGAGAAAAAAAATATTCAATAAGCAGTGGTGCCATTAAATGCCGCATACTATAAGAGGAAGACTGACCAGGCACTGCAGCGGCATGACAGGCAGCGCCATTCTTTCCCCCCCACCATCACGTCTTGGTCTTGATACGCTTCGCTTCCTTCCTTGTGGGCCTTCTCTTTTTGGGGGGATTGACCAATGAAATGGAAGGAGGGGGAACTTTCACTGCTTGAAAAAGCTTGTGGGCGTGACCAGACCTCGCCAGAACCGCCCGCCAGAAACCCAACCCGTGCGTGAGTTTCCAATGTAAAAGACTTAAGGTGACAAAGAAGAGCACGACTTAAATAGGGCTCCCGTCCTCCTTGCCTTGGAAGTTAATTTCCTTCAGTTATCCTATAGGCTGAAATACTAATATCTTCAAGGAGAATTGTGGTTGAAACACTGGGACCGGAGCCTTGTTCAGCGGGAGGTTGATTAGCTTTGGACTCCGTGGCCAGGGTTTTCCGGCCTCTAGGAGAGCGAAGGAAAGATATTTCATTGGATTAAATATGGATAAGCATTTTCATCACTACCTTTAAAAAGGCGATCTTCTCCAAGTCCGTGATAGAACTCATCACTCTGGAATGCCTTCTTATCTGAGGTAAACTCACTTTGCAGTTTTGCCTAGGTATAGCTGTGAAGCCAGACTTTGTTATTAGGGATTTTTAAGAATACTATCCTAGTTACCTGTAATATATTAAAAATCAGCACTAGTTTACTAAATTTATTAATGTGCTTTTTTATAAGTCCCTCCGGATCATATATTCTATAGATCATGGCTGCATAGTAAACCTAGGTGCTCTATCTAAACTCCTATAGTATATTATATGTACCAGAGTCTGCAGTGGAGTTGAGAGTTTCATATGCTGATTTGTATAAGAAATGAACAAAGGTAGGGTAAAGAGAGTCTGTTCGCAACTTTGGGTAATCGCTCAGGTAACCCGCTGGGATAGAATAGTCTTTGCGTCCTATCTGAAGAACAACAACTGGACATTCGTACAGGCTACCATTACTAAAGAATCAGTGGGCCATTCAGTGATATGTGAAGCTTGACTGTGTCATTAGAACTTGGTGTTTGGGTTTCTTTTCCAAAAATCCTGATTGTAGACTGATAGTAGTAATAAAATAGCTCCAAGCAACAGTGATAGAAGAAAAGATTTATGGACATGGAGGGAAAATGCCTTGATTATTTATCTTTCTCCCAGCCCTGGGAAAGAGGGAGAATGCAAGAAGATTTACAAGTATGACTTATCCAACTCATAGCACAAGTCATGCTAATACCCAGCATGTAAGGATACCACTAATATATAGAAGGTTATATACGCCATATATAATTAATTATTTAGTTAAATTGTTATTATGAACAAAGTAAGTAAAAATGATTCTGTTAGTGAATTTTAGACAGCATGGTGGCAATGGTGTGCTGGCTGACATGATCAGGCTGCCAAGGAAGGCTTATTTTGACTCTAGAGATCACTGTGGTTCAATAGCCTGTCTTGCTGGTAAGTCTGTGGTACTAGTGCTATTTAGCGCCCGAGGGATATCTATTGGGCGAGGAATCCTGGCATGGCTGTGGAAGCTGATGAAAGCTTAGCACTGCAGTTACTCTTACTCTTCCTGCAGTGAATGATAGAACTTCATTAGCCTGTTATTCTAAAGGAAGTGGGACCGCTGCGGCAGCAGGGCAAGGATACATGTGTATTGGCAGCGCGGCTGTGCCTGATGTGAAAAGCTTCATTCTATTCCTTTATACTGGAAATTCCTTTATACTGCTGACCACCCACTAGCCGAGGCAGTGAGTAGCCAGGCCGCCACTAATATATCCAAACTACTGTATAATCTTCAATACTATACGTAAAATATCTGATTATAATCAACCTCGGCTATGACATCACCATACTGAAGCGGAAAGATTCATGACCCATCATGTCTTGGCATGGACAGATTGTTGCCCCGGCTTGCGAGCTCGATATGTTTTTTCTTACTTATATTCTTCGTTCTGTCGACTCAACTAATAGAATCAATCAATCAAGATGCTGTCCCTCAACACCCCTACCTATTCTCCCCCGTCAGGATACCAGATCACCGATCTCCCGAAACCCAAACTCAATTCCCCCGACGATGTCATCATCAAAGTCCACGCCGCCAGCATCAATCCCGTCGATGTGAAAAAGGCGGGTGGAATGCTTAAAATGGCGTTTAAAGATGAGTACGTACTGTCCTTTTACCCCTGAATTGATATAAATGGCTAATGGCCAGATTTCCGTATAAAATCGGATATGACTGCGCGGGTATCGTCTCGGAGATAGGGAGTGGTGTTACTCGGTTCAAGGTTGGAGATCAGGTTTATACGCGGCTACCTGAGGCTTCTAGAGGTATTTATACTTATATTCATTGTGTATGGGTTGCTAACTTGGATAGGATCGTGTAGCGAGTATGCTATGTGTCCTGAGCGGTTCATCGGGCTAAAACCGGCATCTCTATCTTTTGAAGACTCAGCGTCCATCCCACTCGCTGCCATGACTGCTCTTCAGGCATTGAGGAGATACGAGGGTGATTTGTCTGGGAAGTCGGTGTTTGTTCCTGCTGGGTGTATGTTCCTACTCTTTTATAGTGACTTTGCTAATTGTATACAGTAAGTGGAACGGGTCTCTTTGCCTGCCAACTCGCAAAGCACGTCTTCCACGCCGGCAAGGTCATTACCACCGTCTCTACAACTAAAGTACCTAAAATCAAAGAGCTTTTGGGCGATGGAACTGTCGATGAAAGTAAGTCATCCCTACTCATCAACTATCAATTCCGTCACTTACAGACCATCCAGTCATTGACTACACAAAAGCCGACCCAAAAGACAGCATCGAGAAAGGCTCTATCGACTTCCTCTTCGACACTGTCGGCGTCTCAATGGACTATCTGTGCCTGATGCGCCAGACAGGCTACATAATCTCCGTCTCGACAATGCCATCCGGCGACCAACTCCAGTCTTCCTCCTTGATGGATCTACCCAGTAAACCCACCCTTCCAATCGGAGCAAAATTCGGGCTGAATACGATGGATTGCGTGCGGAAACTCCGTGCGCGACGGTACGGCGTGACCTATTCGTATATGTTTCTCGAATCGAGTGGTGAGGATTTGGATAAGTTGAGGGGGTATGTTGAGGAGGGGAAGCTGAGGACTGTTGTTGGGACGGTTGCGAAATTTGGGGATGTTGAGGCTGTTAAGGATGCTTGTCAGGTTGTTTATAGTGGCAAGGGAGGGTTGGGGAAGACTGTTATCCAGGTTGTTGCTTAGTTTGGTGAATGAGGCTATTTGTAAGATTATTTTACTTAGTTATTAATTACATTGGACAAAAAGATCTGAACACAAACAGTTGAATATCCACTTGTATCATATTACAAAGCCCCAACCCTCCTCAGCTCACTCTCACTCCATTCCCACAGCCTCCTCCCCCACTCCTCACTATGCGCATATTTATTCCCAGCCTTATGATTACCAACAGGCACATAATACGCCCCATTCACCAAATCCCCCTTTTTCGCCCCAGCAGCAGCCCATAATTGATTGTGCGTACCCGCAGGGACACCCGTTCCGACTACACCCAGCGTCTTGGACATGACTCCTCCGAGGACAGAGGAACTGATGGAGTTGTAGAGATCCGTAAGGATAATACCCGGATGCACGGAGACGGAAGTGAGAGATGGATACCGACGAGCGAGTTCCGAGGCGAAGAGGATGTTCGCTGCCTTGGACGCGCCGTAGCGGGTGTTTGTGTTCACTTTTTTCAACTTGTTCTGATCGATGATCGTCTCAAAGGACGGGGCGAGATTATGTCCCACCGAGGACAAAGATACAACACGAACATCCGACTCCGGCTCTGCGGCCGTCTTTTCCAGAATCGGGAGAAGGAGCTTCGTGAGCAGAAAGTGGCCGGTATGGTTTGTTCCGAGCTGGATTTCGTGCCCGATCTCTGTTTCACCTGGCGGGAGGGCCATCACGCCTGCGTTGAGCATGAGAATGTCGAGACGGGAGGATTCGGCGGTGAATTTGGCGGCTGCATCTTGGATGGATTTGATGGATGTCAGGTCGAGGGGGAGCCAGGTTATGGGGACTTCATTTGATAATTTCGCCTTGAGACAGGTGATGGCCTTGTCTGCTTTTTCGGCGGAGCGGGCAGCGAGATAGATGTGCTTTGGGTTGTGTTTGCCGAGTTGGAGGATGGATTCTTCTCCGAGGCCGGCGTTTCCTGCGATGATTAGGACTGAGCAATACGATATTCTCCATGCGAACTCACCTCCGGTTACCAGAATGACCTTTCCGGATAGATCTGGTATATCCCGACTAGGCTCAAAACTCACTCCTCCAATATAATTACACGGATTCAAGTTTGCTGCGACGAAGGCGGCCATTTTTACTAGTCTGCTGTTCGATAGATCGTCCAATCTGGGAATTGACTTCATTTAAATAGCGTGCCAAACCCCGATCCCCATTTTTATCTGCCTAGTTACAGCATGATTGGCCGAGTCAACCTCGGAAGCAGATGATCGTCCATCGGCCCGAATGCATATGAAATCGGATGGATTGTTGGCCCGATGTGGATCAGTAGGCAATTATGGTTGGCGCTAATGCACCCCACGGAGGCTAAATATGCCGAGGTTGAGCCGGGGTATATATGGGTGTTGGATACTACATCCCAGTATTGTACAACAAAGGTATATTCATTTACTCATAGTGTGGTTGTACGGGTTTACCGCTGACCGTCCTGTGAAACTCGGCTTGTTATCCTCGGTGGCATGTGCTGGTGGCTGTTTTTTATTCTATTCATTCTAGAGTATTTCAATGATGATATGAAATCGTAGTATAACAGAGTGAAGGAAAATTATGTCATATTGATTCGTGCACTTGCACCATGTATAAAATATCTACAAGACAAACCCAAGGCATCACCGAGATAATCAACAGCAAAATGCCATACATGGGAGCCTTCGGTTGCTGCATATGCGGCAACATCCTAGAGTACGAGCACGAGATCATGTTTACACTCCGGGAAAGAGAAGAATGGGAGAACAAGACACCCCCAATTACATGCAGCACGACTGAGCTGGAGGGCATGTATTTCAACGTTCCTTGGGTATGGGCTACGTTGGTTCGAATGAGTAGGTCTTCTGACGAATTAGGGGGGCGTGGCTGACTGACTTGCTAGTCATCCCGACTGATAAGCACTACATGTACACTGCAGAGAATCAGCCAGCGCAAAACAGCTTCTTCCTATCAGGAGTCGGCCAGATGGGGTTCTGGAATAACGTCCGAGGGTCGCTAGAGCCACTGCCCATCACGGTCCCTCTAAGCCAGAATACAGTCATGATAGGCGGATATGATGGAGCATCTGATGGGGTAGCCTCGGCGTACTGGACTCGCATGTTATTCACCGAGGACGATGACCAGGATTTGCACTATACACCCCGCGGATACGTCCTCCACGAACGTTGCTGGTGGCTAGCCAAGAGACTCATAGGAGCGTCAGTTCTGGAGAGGAACCTGAATCTGTTTGCTGCTGTTCTGCATGATAGACGGGACGATATCCTGGCAAGTGGCTCCTTTGGGCCGTCGGAAGGATCGTTCTATGTACGGGAGATTATGACTGTGGGAGCCAAAAGATTTCTCAGGAACCCGCAAAGATATATGCGGAAGCACATGAATATACTCGAGGATCCCAGGTATTTCCATGGTCGTGATCCAGTGAATATTACGGAAATACGAGATCTGGTGGATGAAGCTAGGCGCCGGTTAATGATGCTACCAAAGGCAGCGCTAATCAGCGCTCCTATTGATGTGCAGTGTCTGATTGCAGACTGCATAGACAGCCAGCGTGATCTGAACAACATGCTAGTTGCGTTTCGATGGCAGCTACCGGATGCATATTGGCGTGGGCGGTTTCCAGAGGACATCATCTTTGAGTATGATGGTTTCAAAAATGAGCAGATAGATTGGCAGTATCTCAGTCGAGGGGTGGAGCAGCTGCTCAAGACTTGTCAGGGGCTGAGGAATCGACGGCGGATATTGAGATTGTTAGATGGTATTAAAAAGGCGTTTCTCAACTGGATACATACTAAAGTATAGAGCATGTATATATCGATAATACTGCTAAATATACCTATCAAGACAACGTCACCCGCGCAGCAAAAGGAGCCATCGCAGCTCTACTCTTCTCCCTCTCATCCATCCTCTGCCAATACGCCTCAACATTCAACCGTCCCGGCGACAGCACCCACGGCGCAACTTGATCAACCATCATCTTCATCAACCCATAAAAGTGAATATCAGCCGCAGAGAACCTCTCCCCACACAGAAAAGTCTTCCCCTCAAGCTGATCATCCAGCAGATTCAAGAACTGGTTAATGGCGACTTTCTGGCCAACGCGCGCCTCGGGGACGGGAGTCCGATTTCCCTTGTAGAAATCTATCGTGGTTGGATCGTTGCGGAACCATGCGATTAACGGCTGTGCGATTTCCAGATCCATTCGTCGGAGCCACATGCGTGTCTCTGCGCGTTCGAGAGGAGTGTTGCCAAAGAGTGACGTGCCGCCTTGGGCTATCTCGTCGAGATATTCGCAGATGGCGGTGATTTCGGTGAGAATGAAGTCATCGCCTATACGGAGGGCTGGGACTTCACCTCTGGGGTTGATTTTGCGGTATGCGAGGCGGCGGTTCTCGAGTTTCATGATGTCGATTTGCTGGACGTCGATGTCGAGGCCGCCTCGTTCGAGGATGAAGAGGCGGACCACGTAGGGGTTGGGGGCTGGGGCGTCGTAGAGCTTGAGGGCCATATTATCAGATTCACGATTCAGAGTTATGAATGGAACGAATTGCTAGATATATTAGATACATTCAAGTGGAAGTCAAGCTACTTATACTCAATCAAAGCAGAGTCGGGAATAGTGAATATCTCCGTTATGCATTGTATATTTAAGCATAATTACGGTGCTGACAGCTTGTGCCACAAATCGATGCATAAAGTCTAAAAACGGGGCATTATGTTCTTCAGGCCGGGTTTAAGACGGAGTTAGGCGGAGTCTCCTTGGATTGTGTAGCTGTACTATACCATCGCCGTATTCTTTTAATCTCTGTTACTGTATGTCGGTTATCATACATGATTTTATGTATAGTATTACTGGTCATTGGCAGTGGGTTTGATATATAAGGTTATTTATAACTAACGTCCATGACACCTAGGTTAGAACCTATAAACTAAAGTAGTGCTTAAAATATGATGCGTTTGAAATACAAGGTTACAACTATATAAGACCAAAAAAGTCAATACATGGTAGTGATATATTGTCCTGGCTGTCATCCGCAAGGCTGACTCCGCCTACAACAACCCCATCTCCTCCATCCACCCACCACACCACCAACAATCACCATGGAACAACCCTCCTCCTCTTCCTCTCCCCCTCCCTCCCCATCTTCATCCTCCCCCGAAACAGCCTTCATCTCAGGCCCCCTCGAAACTGGCTCCGACGCCTCCTACTTCCACACCCACTACGTCCCCCGCATCAACGAAGCCATCTCCCGCGGCGACCATTTTGTCATCGGCCCAACCCCCCACGGCGTCGACGCCAACGCCCTCGGCTACCTCCTCGCCTACCCCATTTCCCCATCCCGAATAACGATCTTCGTCACCCCCCTCGAGGACGAAATGTGGGGGGACCGATTCCGGAAACTAAACGTCAACCTGCACGTGCTGCAGGGTGATACGAATCCCACTGCGCGGGACCGCGACGCGGCCATGACGGCTGCTAGCTCGTATGATATTCTCCGGTGGAGGACGAGGAATGAGGCAAGGGCGTTCTATGGGGCGAGGTTTACGGAGGGGTTTGTTACGAATACGGAGCGGAATTGGAGGCGGAGGACGGGGATTAGTGAGGCGGTTGTTGTTCAGGGTGCGGAGGGGGAGATGGAGGTTGTTGGAGAGCAGAAGGCGAAGGCGCCGTGTTTGAGCTGATTCAGTTTGGCTTGGGTTTGTGTTACAGTGGATTGGCGTTTGGGGTTATCTACAGGATATCTGGGATATGCCTGTATGTCTTGGAAATGCTATTATGAGGTCATTATTTCCGTCATAATATCTTTATCAATAATATATCACGGACACAGTTCTGTCCTCTGTGTTCTCTGTTCATGTTCAAGACTATACTAAGTATGCCTGTACTTCATAGATACAATCCATCTATACAATCAGATCTAGACACCCAACCCCAACCCCCTATACACCCCCGCCTCAACATCCTGCCACAAATCAAACAACTGGTTATCGCCAAACGGCAACACCTGCACACATATCATCCCCGCAACTCCCTTCTCCCGATCACACCACCATCGCGGGTTAGGCAGACCAGACCACTGCCCTGTTCCCAGCGATCGACCTGTAGGACCGCCAGTGATGTTGAAAGTGAGACCCCATCCTTGGCGGTCTCCCGCGACAGTGGGATGGACACCCACGGCATTGGTTACCAACTCGGGGACTGCGTCTGGAAAATGCTTTTCGGCCAGTGGGGGGAGGTTGGAGATTTGGTCGCGGAACATTTCGTCGACGGTTTCTTTCTTCAGGAGTTGGGTGCCAGTCTTGGGGGATGTGCCGTTGTTGAGGAGGACGGTGAGGATTTCTGCATGTGATTAGTAGGTATAAAGTAGGAGTATTGATGGGCATACGGCAGTAATCCTGTGGTGTAGAGAAACATCCAGCACCACCGCTGTAAAAGTATGATTTGTCGCTCTTTGTCTCCTCTTGCAGGGCGCGCTTGAGCACATGTTCTCGGGCAGAGAGCTGGCCATCCGCAGCACGTTGATTCATGAATGTGAGATTGTTCTTCATTTCTGTAGTCGGAAGCATGGAGATATGCTTGAGGCCGAGGGGCTCGAAGATGTGTTGGTGGAAGTAATCATTCAATGATAGTCCAGTTACACGTTCAAGCAGGGCACCTGCCCAGTCGATGCCAATCTACACAGGTTAGACATGCATATGCATATACCAGGAGCGTATACTTACACCATACTCCCACGCCTCTCCCGGCTGGTGGATAAGTGGCTGCAGAAAGTCCTCGATAGACCCCGTAAACTCATCATAGCCAGGCTTCTTGTAATCCCGCAAAGCGTCACTGAAAAACGTGTACCCCAAACCAGCTACACTCGTCAGCTCATCCTCCCATTATAATTATGGATACCCACAGGTATGAGTAAGTAGCATCCTCAACGTAATCTCCCTCTTTTTCTCCACCAAGCTCCCATCCTTCTGCAACACCTTGGCATCCCTCAACTCGGGACAAAACTGATACACCTGCTCTGCATCATCCAGCGAAAGTCTCCCCTGCTCAACCAACTGCATACACGCAATGCCTGTAATCATCTTCGTGCATGACGCGATCCAAAACACCGAGTCCGTTTTCATCGCTTCAGAGCTGCCGTAGCCCCGCTGCCCCGCTGCATGGCTGACGAGTTCATTGCCATCTTTGCCGACTGCGACGAATGAGACTCCCGGGAGACCCTTTTCGGGATCGCTGCAGGCGGAAGCGATGCGGTTTTGGATGACTTCGATGGTTTCGGTGGGTAGGGTGGTCATTGTGTATGTTGTTACAGTGGGTTGGTGAATGGATGGACTGAGATGGGAATTGTGGTTTGTTTTTATTCCCCTCAGCTCAGCCGAGAACCCCGCAATTCCGATTCGGGTCAATGTAAGTTCCGTGCGGGGTTACTCCAAACATTCAACAGGCACAGGGGAATATATTTCTACAATTGGAATGTATATCACCAGAAAGGAACTGATTTGAATAATGATCATCACTGACTATTCAATTCACTTTAAACAAAGATTCGGTGGGTCACGTGATTTCCATTCCATCACTGGACAACAAAGGATTGCATATATATCAATGAGTATATGCAGTGACTAAGGTCAGAAATATTGTTAAGGGTGTTTAAATGGGTCTTATCTTACTACCTGTTTAATTGTTACGTCATGTTGGATTCTGTTGATAATATATAATCTACTAAAAAGGTTGACATAACCTGAATCCCAGCACGATTTCCCTACCAGGTAGTGGTGATAAAGGTGCAAATTTGTATTCTAGTAACCGGGCAGTGATCTAAAGTTATTTTAATTATATTCATATTGTATCCAACCATTCACTAGACAGATATGGCATCACCGACTAATAATCCAACCCGGCTGGGTATTCCTGACTAGGGTATTATAGACGCTTGGCAGGGCTTAGATTAAATCTCTATTCTATCGGACCCAGTGTAACATTGTCAGAAACAAACCAAATAGCATCATCTGTAATAATCTCCGCCAGTAAGCGATTAGGACCAAAGATAGCCGTAAGTGGTTGGAAGAAATCAGTTGTATTAAATAGAACGGTGTTCATTTGGACTGAAAGAAAAGATATCAGATCCTGGTCAGAAAGCAGTAGGGATTAACCCATTAGGGAAAGCTTATTGGCCTAGTGGATGTCGTGATATCGACTATGGTGACTGTCCAATCAGATATTGGCCTGGTTAATATAGGGAAAATGCAGATAAGACAGTGATCATCAGGGTTACATTGCACATCATTCTGGGTGAATATGGGCCATTCTATCTAATATATAACCTCTTACCTTTGGCATATCATGGATACCCAGGCAACTGTCATACACCATGTGTACGTATACCCAACCTCATACTTTCCAGACTAACATCCATCTCCAGCTTCCACAGAAAAGAATATCGTCGAAGATGTCATCACCAGCAATGATGAAACCCCATTCGACACCGAAGGGCAAGGCCAGAAAGTGACAGATGAAGAATATCCAGAGCCCAGCGAAGAAGAAACAGACACCCTCCGCAAAGTCGCCGGCACCCTTCCTCTCGTTTCCTTCTCGTTGTGTCTAGTCGAATTTGCCGAGAGAGCTTCATACTTTGGTGCTCAGACTGTGTTTTCGAATTTCATCGAGTTTGGTCTTCCCAAGGGTATATCTCTATCTCTATCTATCTGTATATGATAGTAACAACTGTATAGGCGGCAATGGCTCTGGTGCTCCTCCCCGCGGAACACAACAAACAGCTGGAGCGCTGGGAATGGGTCTGCAGGCTAGCTCTGGTCTGGTGCTGCTATTCGCATTCTTGGCCTATATTATCCCTCTTTTTGGTGGATGGTGAGTCTATCTTACGTGTTTACAGTATGCATATTAATCTGCTAGGTGGGCTGACGTGCATGTTGGTCGATACAAAGCCATCTGCATTGGCGTGTTGATCTGTGGCATTGCCCATATCATCCAAGTCGTCGGGGCCATTCCATCTGTTCTCAAACGAGGGACGTCGAATTCTGCTCCTCCATTTATCATCGGATTGTTGCTGTTGGCTTTGGGAGCTGGTATCTTCAAGCCGAATATCGCCCCGACTATTTTGGACCAGCATCGCTGCAAGAAGCCGTATACGAAAGTGCTCAAGACCGGGGAAAAGGTCATTATTGACCCTGAATTGACGTCGAGTCGGACAATGCTGATTTATTATGGGTTTATCAATGTCGGTGCGTTTTATATGCTGGCCACGACGTATGCGGAAAAGTATGTCGGATACTGGCTTTCGTTCTTGCTGGCTGGTGCAATTTACTTTCTCCTTCCTGTTCTGTTGGCGTTGGTTTATAAGAAGACGTACAAAGTGCCGCCTAGTGGGACATCAGACCTGAGCAAGGCAGTCAAGATTATCTCGATGGCGCTGAAGCGGAATAAGTTTCGTGTTTGGAAAAAGGGGTTCTTTGATGCTGCCAGGCCGAGTGTGTTGGCTGCTGAGGGTATCCAAGTCGAATGGACTGACAGGATGGTTGACGATGTTCGTCGGACTCTAGGTATGTCTCTTCTTCCCCTTCATCATCATCATCTAATATAGATAGTGGCCACCGAGCTCTTCTTCTACTTCCCCATCTACAACATCAACGATGGCGGCATCGGCTCCGTCCTCACCAACCAAGGCGCCTCGATGACCACCAACGGCGCCCCCAACGACCTCTTGAACAACTTCAACGCCCTCACCATCATCGTCGCCACCCCCCTCCTCAGCCACGTCCTGTACCCCCTCCTTCTCCGCTTCAACATCAAATTCGGCCGCATCTCCCGCATCACCTTTGGCTTCTTCCTCGCCACCATCTCCAGCATCGTCGGCGCTATCGTCCAATGGCGCGTCTACAAAACCTCCCCATGCGGGTACTACGCCTCCGACTGCGCGGCCGGCGTCAGCCCCATCACGATCTGGTGGCAGCTCCCGAACGTGATTCTAGGTGCGCTATCGGAGCTGTTCTGTAACGTGACGGTGTATGAGATGGCGTATGCGCGATCGCCGCCGACGATGCGTGGGTTCGTCATGGCTGTCTTTCTCTTCACCACGGCGTTGTCGAGTGCGCTAGGTGAGATTTTGATTCCGGTTACTAAGGATCCGTATTTGATTTGGATTTGGGGGGCGCCGGCTGTTGCGTTGGCAGTGCAGTCGGTGTTGTTTTGGTGGAGGTTCCGGGCGTTGAATCATGATGAGTTTATGGTGTAGCTGGTTATTACTGGGGTCAGTGCTCTCGCGCTGAGGTCAGAGGTGGATGAGATTGTGATCGAGAAAGGTGGAATACTGCTATTGGTACACAGAACATGACGGCTTTTATACACAATTAGTTGTTTTCTGAGGTGATAAGAGTGAGCAGCCATTTCCAATTAAATGGCTTTATTATCTGGTTAATTCTTTTATCTGCGCTTCTACCTTTTCCTTCTCATTTTCCTTCCCACTCTCAGTTTTAATATACTACTCTAATACCAATCATGTGGTGGATGGCAAAGTTGAGCAAAAACTTGAGCAAAAACACAGTAATAAGGACGATAAAAAGCATTAATCTTATGGGCAGTATTCATATCGTTGGTAGCGATACAAAACTCTACGAATTGAAGCAATTCATGGTTAAGAATCGCTGTAAACCGTGGAATGGTTGAATATTGATGAACCCAGCGGATATTCGATATTCCAACCTGATAATAGCAATCATCAACACTAACTGAGTGCAACTTTCAACTGGGATCTCCTATGGACCTCACAGAAGATCTGCTCCACACATTTGAACTCAGACATGGTATCTGCGGAATTATCTTGATGTCCAAAAACATCACTGCCTTTGTTCTAGCAGCCTCATCAGATTCAAATTACAGAATTCCATGGAAACATCGGGCGGATAAACGAACTGGCAGAACAGCAGGATCCATTGATGTAAAAGCTCCATGTCACCACTGTCTGTGCAAGGGTTTTGGCCAATCAGGGCCGCGAGATAGAATGCCATTGGAAGTCTCCATGCGAAGTTGAACATGTTTACTATTTCACCTACAGCTGCCGTATGATCATGTGTTGCCCTGGATGTCATTTGAAAGGCGTTTTCATTTAGCCAAATGAACTCTCAAAGGTCCTGCGCTTTCTTAGCCCAAGGTGGGTGATTCTCATCTGTACAGGGACGGAGTATACCTCCAAACTGAGGCCGAAGCTGGGGCAGATGATTTGCGTTAAAAGTAGATTTGCTGAAATGACTTGGCATTTATTGTCAATTTACAACGATCCCTGGGGGAGGTATTCCCCAAAGTAGCAGCCTCATGTCGTGCACACTGCACAGGGTCTGGTGCACCCTCTTTCACTTCACTATTTTAGACATGAGGATGGTGGCAGGATTATAAACAAATTAATAAGCAAATTAATCAAGAAAGCAATACCCCCCTGGACAATGGTGTGCACATCCAAACACAGCATGAAATACAGATCGATCATGTGTCTTTTGCAAGATCTCTTTATTATCCCCAGCATGCCGGAAGTTCTGTTTGTAGAACATACAAAGTTGGTGCTCTTCTTGGCAGCGTGCCCATCTTGCGCATGGTATACACCCATCTGCGTAGCAACTCCTGAGGAACTCCACTAATTTCTCACTCAGCCTGAGGATAAACGGCCGCGGCTGGGATTTTGTTTGTTGTTGGTGCTTCCACAGTGTTTCCAGGCGGTTGAGCGATTCGATACATGCGGAAAAGTCAGATGCAGCCTCTGCTGCAAAGAGCGACTCATTAAGTAGCGCGGCTTGACAACGTTCCCTGATAATGTCTAATTGCTGGCGCCCGAAAGATGTTTCTTCATCCAAAGAAGCAAAGTACTCCAGCCCCTTATCGCAAACCTCAAGGCCTTTCTGCCATTGCATGTTGTTCAACAACTGTTCGAGCAGCCACTCTAGGTTTTCGGTAATCGCATCTTCCACTTCACTGATGTTCATAGGTTTATATCTTTTCCAGCTGCTCGTAAATTCAGCGTGCAGCTCCCTTACCCTCTCAATGTCATAGTGACTCCTTGCGTCAGCTATCTCTTCCATGAGTTGCTCGAGTTTGGTGGCAGCCTGGAGCCTCACAAGATGGTCGGGGGCCCACGCTTCAGGTAGTTCACTCAAGCTGAGGTTCGAAATCTCGTCTATGACAGACTGGGCACGATCATACTCTCCATCAAGCACAGCAGAACTCCAAGTATATAGCCGATCATAGAAAGACATATCTCGTCTGCATGCCTCCCGAATCGTCTCCACAGCATTGAGTTCCTTGAAAATATCACGCAGCCAATCATTCTTCTCTATCAATTCCTCTAGGCTATCCACATGTGCCAGGCAAGTGCTGAATTCTTTCTGTTTCATAGCTTGCTTGGCTAGCATCAAAGTTTCGAGAAAGTTCTCCTGGATTACCGTCATGGATTTCACAGAGTCAGGGTTACCAAGGAACCCTGTGTGATTTCTCATAATTTGCCGCATCTTTTCCCTGGACACAGCTGAAAGATACCCACTGCCGCCTTGCTTGGCTGCCATTTTATCGCACCAGCTAGAGGCAAGAAAGCAATGCAAGGGGGCTATGTCAGCCATTAAAGATAGATACTCTTTCTGCACTTGTATTGCGTCTCCTCTCCATCCCCCTTCAACGGACGGGAACAGGCTAAGTGCAAATTCAAACCTAAGCCGTCTTTGGTTGACTTCTTTCTTCAGGTTGTCCAAATGAGGACCAAGTATATCAAGACCGGCCATCATTCGACATAGCTTCCGGAGACTCTCGATATGTTGATCAGCTTCACCAAATAAGGTTTTATCAAGTGCATCACATAGCAGCTTCACATGCTGCAGAAATGCTTCTGCACAGTCGCCTGTATCGGTAGCGTCTTCGAGATCCTGCAGAATTGGCGAGAGAACGTGATTTCTCTTAGGAAATTCAACTCTTATTTTCCAGGGTGAGCAGCGAGAGGCTTCAGCAAGCTCGGCTCGCGCAGCGCCTTGTGTGTGTTTATGTATCAATCGTTGAAATGGATCCTGCCAATTGGGCATGTCTGGAATTTTTGATGCGGACTTGATATCATTTTGCATACTCGATTCCGAGAATTCATGTCCGTCAAGACCTCTAATGAGCATGTCAAGTTCGTGTTTCAGAGATCCCAAAAGTTCTGGTTTCAAGAAAAGCTCTGCCGGTAATGAGGTAACTCTGTTATTAGTGCAGAGTTCCTGAAATATTTCTCTTAGATCCTTGCTTGTCTTGTCTTTCAGTACCCCGATGCCTTGAATCCCATGAAGAGTGCTCATATGGGCGTCGAATATGCCCCTGTGATGAAAAAGCGGCAAAAGCAGCAATGCCTTGTATATTGTGTTCTTGGGTAGCGGGTTTGCCCAGTGATATTGATCCAGGATCTGCACCATATCAATGCATAGGTGCATCAGTTTTTGGCCTCGATCACGACACCAAAGGAATAGCCTCTTATTCTCGAGAATTCCGGCTATTGACATGACACAAAAGCCCAGCGGTGTCGAATCAAGAGCATCATCCCCTCTAGATCGCTCCACACACAAGCTCAAGAAATCAAGAAAGCTATCACCCATATGAATCGATATTGAGTTATCTTCAAGGTAGCTCTGAAGCAGATGTATTGGTAACTGGGTCGTAGGTATTTGGGATGCAAGCTCAAGACCCAGCTTGATGCAAGTTAGCACGTTTGCATCGCCACCACATTTGGTAAATCTAATGCACGGCTCACTGGCGCCGTCATAACCACCAGTAGGTGAACCTTTAGTCCCTTGCCATCGAAATGGGATCAACTGGATTGACTTTAAGATGAGCTCTTGCATCCATGGATGCCGAAGATGAGGGGTGAACTGAGGCACAAAAGCACGAGCGTAGATGGTAAACAACGGATGTACCCAGGCAATATTGGAGCCTAGCTCACAACGTATGTATCCTCTGTCGATAGCAAGCCCCAAAATATTAGAGTACCATTCCACAAGGGACTCTTGTTCTGACCCTATTTGCGTGCTAGGGCCGTTCTCTTCCCTTGAAACGGTTAAAAATAGTCTCTCAAAAACTTCCAGAGGGGGGGTTTCTCCCCAATAGCAGCTGAATAGTAATAGAAGAACAAAGCAATCACGCGGAAGCGCTGCAGAGAGGTAGAAAAGCTCTTCAAGAATGGGGTATGGCCCTCGGCCTTTTAAGTCCGGTAACGAATTGAACAAACCACCATGTAAGCGGTTGTAAAACTCCCGCCACGGTATACGGAATTCTCGCTGAAGGGGAAGGATCTCCATGAGGGCGAGCGGGATTCCGTGTAATAAGTCAATTATTGCCTCCAGCCAATCGAAATCCCGAGAGCCCCATTTCGCCACGTCTTCGCCTGCGTTACTGAGGATATTTTGAGACAATTCTATACTGTCTGACAGTTCCAGACTCTGAAGCTCAAAGCTTTGGACTGTGCTCGCCTGGTTGAAAATAGCCCCAAGCCATTGGTGATCAATACGGCGAGCTATTAAAACCACCCGACTCCTTCCTCCGAGCTCTGGTGATGTAGAAGACATGACAATGGATTTGATAATTTCAAAGATCTCCAGCCTTGCAGACCCTGCATGGGGCGAGTTGGAAGCAACATGCGCACGAAAAGGGGAAAACAACATATCAAGGCCATCGATTATTAAAATAGCGTCACAGGTGGAGAGTACGTTTGTTATAATGTCCTGGATCGCGTCAAGGCTGTGAGATTGCTTTCGTAGAGATGGGATGGTCCAGAGTTGTGGCCTCTCGGATTGGGCCTGTGTTTGCAGAAGCTGGTTCAAGACGGCGTTGGCAAAGTCAGGCCCGGATAATATCCTCTCCATGGCAAAATCAATCACAACTACTGCATTTGCAAAGCACGTCTTTAGCCATAGCTCAGCAGCATATCTGAGGAGTGAAGACTTCCCCACTCCAGCAGGTCCGTGGAGGTAGACAATGGGACTCTCGAAAAGCACCTTTTCTAATCGCATCAAGTCAAGATCTCGACCGACGGGCTTCAAATATGGAAGGGACGAGACCGTAGGAATTGTTGTAGAAGTAGACGAGAAGAGAGCACTGTTTTCTACAGAATCATTCTGGCTTGCATCATCCTCCACGAGCGGACAGTCATCGCCACACCCGTAGAGCACAGGAACGAAGGCATCAAGAAGTTCTCGTTCCAACCCGAACCTCGCTGGACGGAGCATATTCGCTCGCAGCGCCTCTCGTGCTTTACTTGATGAAGCAACAAATGTCAATCGATCAATGAGAAGTGACTGATAAAAGCTCGCGAAGAAAAGGTCCACAGCTGCGCTGGATACCTTGAATGACATGGCCAGGACATTTCCTACCCCCCCTCGCCTTTGGAGGACGCTCGCAATGTTGGCGTCGTCGCCACTGCTCGCCCTCGCTGAATTGCAGGCATTCAATACCACAGATGGGATTTCATATTCTCTGAGTAGGTTGGCGACATTCAACGCGGGGACTGCATGTAGGCCGTCTGATCGTTTGCGGCCAAAGTAAAGTAGTCCAACCTTGACGCGATTTATAGTCTTTACCGTTCCATGCATATCAAAGTGGACAATCTGGAAATATCCAGGTCCGTTTACTTGCTTTGCGCGTCGCAGATGTTCTTTGAGTGATGCAAAGGTGCCCGGACGAGCAATTTCCACATGGAAACGAAGGCGACCTCCACCACCATTTAACTTTTGTTGAACTTTGCTCAGAGCCTCGAAAGCCAGGAATGGGCAAACGTCATTGTATGTTTCCGGGTTTCTAGATGTATCCCTCGCAATAACCAAGAGTATGTTAACCGTGGTCACATCCTCCCGCCGTACATCCCATGATCGCACCCGTTTCGTAGGGGAAAATCCAGCGCCCCCAGCTGGAGAAAGATGTCGCTCAATTATTACTTGCCATCCAAATGTCGTGGTTTTATCTAGATACTCAAGCGTTTCCCAGAAGAGCTGATGAATGGTGCTGTTAGAGTCCTCCAACGGACGCCCATATTCACTTGGTCGAATTATCAGGCGCTGCGGCTTTCCCCAGCCCGCGTTTTCAAGGGAAGAGACAACCTCTGCCAGTCGCAGCTCTCGCCACAGCCTTTTCGGGTACTCTTCCAAGAGTGCTCTGGCATCTTCCCCAGGCTCAACTGAGTAAGGTGTCTTTTGTGTGTACTCCTCGAGATACCAACTGCAAAGACGACGTTGCTCGGTGGAGAGAGGGTCCTTCAGTGCGACGTCGCGTAAGGACTTTTTCCCTGATACGCAAATATCAACTGTCCATTCTGGGCACGGGGACTTTGCGGCATATTGTGATCCAGTCGGCTGTGATGGCGGCTTGGGCCGAGCTTGAAGCTCTATCACCACAACTGCGTCCATTGTGTGAAAAATGTGAAGTCGAATTGCAACGAGAGGAAGGAACGGTTGGTTAGAGGTCACTCTGATGACCGCAGAACGCCGACCGCAAAAGGGGGTTGAGGTTTTGACGGGGTTTCCCCTTGTCGATGTGGCGCAGAACCCTGCAATGCATATGGTTGCCAGCTCTAGAACAGCCGCAGTCAAGGCAGTGTTGTGTTCGGAGAAAGGGGCTTAGATTGTAAGCAGCGCTGTATTTTGACGGTGCACATATAAAGTGTCTTGGCCTTTCCTAACCTCTGTGAGGCCCTAAGCGTTACATGCCCTAAGTCCTCCATCTCCGGTCCTATTGCAATTTTCAAGCCCACGACACCCCGCCCAAAAGACCGGAAAAAAAAAAAAAAAAGAAAAGAAAAGAAAAGAAAGAACTAAAGGAAACAGAATGTGCAAGCGGCGATACTTCATACTCGATGAGACACTCCCTGCAACTGAAATTGATAGCTTTATGTGTCGGGTAGTCAAGACTGTGTCACGGCCACTCGACGGATATGCGCCTTGTTGTCCTCCCGCACATGGACAACCGTCGCACAACACAAATGAGATCATCCGTGATATTCTCCCACAGCCCTCTTTGTCAGCAAATAGGAAAGAGCTTGTCCAAGTCTTCCGCGAGAAGGGCATCAGCGCTCAATTATCTGCACTATTGGGATTGGAACTAAGCCGAGGCTCATCGGAGACCAGAAAGCTCGAAAGCGAACTCGTGAAACAGTACAGTCTTTCCAACCCCCAGCAATATTTCGACATCCTTATGCAAAATCAAGACTATTCGCGGGACGTTCGAGTACTCTTGGAAAATGCCAAATCCCATCGCGCGTACTTGGTGACTGGCTTTCTTACAGCTGTCAGCACCACCTGGACGATCGAGACCACGACCAATACTGCGAACAGCTTGAATGTGAATGTCCCATTATCGGCGCTGGCCAACGTCCCTGTGCCAGGGGCGTTGGACTTTGGCCTCCAGCCACGAATCAATTCTGGCACGCAACGCAGTCGCGAGTTTTCCACTGCGGCTGAGGAGATCTTTGCGGTGTCGTACTCGGTGGTTGAGTTGAAATCTCAGAGCAGGCTGTTGCCCGGATTTGGCCACAAATCTCCGACTTTGAGGCATCCGAAAAGGGCAAAGGCCTATCATTTAGCTTTGGGGGATGATGATGACAGTAGTGAAGAGATCGATCTTGATTCCGATGGAGACATCGAATACGGCAAGAATAAAGCAACATCTGCTGAAGCTTCGGTCAATCTCATCGGCGATAGTGGAGACATGGAAGCAGTATATTCTTGCCAGAAGTACCATCGTATTTCGACCTTTGAATGTTGACAGAATGGAATCCCAGATTTCCTAGTCTAATATATGAGGATATTGGACAGCTTGAATTCTTTCCAGGTTTAAAGAAGGAGGGTATATCATTATACAATTGGACTACTAGTTGCATGGTATTAGATTGCTTGGTGAACTGTATCCTGGGACACACATACGTGAGCCCTATACAAACAGCATTCCTCAACGCGCTCATGGTTAATACGTAGTAGGTACCAGTGTTCCTCCTACACATCCCTGACAACTTTGCCATTCATAATTTTAGTTCTTTTCGTGTTGAAGATGGATAAGTACCTTGCATGGCTGAAATGGATGTAAGATTAACTTGTAAATCTCATTAACCTACATAGCTCTGTAAATATGCTAGAATAGGCAATTAACTATATATTAAAACCAGTAAGATATATGTAAAGGGCCAAGGCCCAGGTGATTGACTCGAACCGGAAACCGCTTCTCATTGAAACTATTCATATCTACCCTGTGGGAACTCTGAACAGGCAGTATAATACACAAAGTTCTCTTACATCAACATACTATTATGAAAGTGGTAAATTAGTAATTTAATAAACTACCTGTTAACTCAACCGCAATAATTAAAGGGAATCTAATATCTAGGTAGCTTAAAACACACTGTGATCTATTCTAATGCAATTTCTGCTGCCTGCAGCAAGAAAATCATTTCTGCTTATAGAGTGGCTATGTGCAGATGCCAAGTAATTCTATATTTCAGATAAGACCATTAATCATCTTTAGTTTGGTCCCGCCAATTGCCAACACACGATTACCCCGCTTTCAGATCTCTCTACCAAGATATACCTCACATTCCATTGCCTGCCCACATAGTACGCCAGTGTGTTTTTTCGCCCCTACAGTCAATAATCAATGTTGCCTTCATCGATCCTACGCGTTTAAATTGAACTATTGCATTACAGCCCAAGTGCAGCTCAACTCAATGCACGATCGAAGATCCTGTCACATCCGCCCACGCAACCTACCCAACAAGCACGGCTTCAGAAGACCATAATGATCAGGGAATAAGTCTATGCGATTTCCTAGGGTGTGGAGAGTCTTGTAAAGATCTTCATGCTCACCAGGTCACACCCCAAGTTGATAGACCTGAAAAATGCCCAGTTATGGACTGTCCCTGGCACCTTAGGGGATTCGCTCGTCCTTATGATAAAGATAAACATACCCTTACCCATTACACGGGGGTCCTGATTTGTGGATTCTGTCCCGGATCTGGATCTCAGAGCTTCAGTCGGGTGGGTTTTTTCAAGAGACATCTCACGGATGAACATAATGCGAATGGTCATGATCACAAAGGCCTTGGTACCACTAGCAGTGAAGTGAGCGGCAAGTGCTCGACTTGCTCACTTGTCTTCAACAACGTTCAAGTCTTCTACAACCACCTGGAAAAATGTATCTGCCACGCGGTTATCAATGGATGAAAGGTCAATGTCCCAGAGACAATAGGATAAAGTTATATCATCATGCACAAGAAATATATATCTCATGATAATAATTTAATTCTTAAAGGAAGGATTAATATATTCCTTAATCACCCTTAAGAAGAAAGATAGGATGATTACATCATTAAAATACTATTAAAATAGTAGGTAAACATAATATAAGGAGAGCCATCTTAGTAATATGCAACCATCCATTATGGATTACTATCTTAATATTCCTATTTCTATTTCCTATATATTCTACTATCTTCTCCTTATTAAAGAGAAACACCCTTAATGATTCCCTGGGTCTAGTAATAGTATAGATTATAAAGTTTTTATAGAAGTACCACCCCTATATATCTCCTATAAAATAGTTAGTAAGGGTAATACTAAGTAGTGTGTCACACGAGTCGAGTTTGAGTAGAGATTTAGGACTCAACTCGCGAGTCGAGTGAGAAGGTAGGACTGAAACTCATGAGTTGAACTCATGCCAAGAAGAGTAAGAGTAGAATAAGAGTCACTATTTTTACTGTATTTTACAATATTTTAAGCCTCCCCCATATAAAATAGCTGTACTTTTGGTATTACGAGTAGAGTTGTAAAATATTTAGAGCTCGAACTTATAGTATGAGTCCTAAATCTTAACTTGACTCATATTACGAGTCCTAAATCTCAACTCAAACTCGCCTCATTACTCGAACTCTACTCGTTACTCATGAGTAAACTCGACTCGTGTGACACACTAATACTAAGTCTAATGTATACATACAGTATATCCTAAGACCTTAAGTAGACCATATCTAGAGGAAAATCTCACTTCCCCCAATCTCTTTGTGATAGATGATATAGCCACCAGGACCAGGACATGCTGAATAGAACTCTCCTTCCTTGGTGAGTTCGCCTAGACTAAAGTTTTCAATGCCAAGCTTGGTGAAGGTAATCTAAGCATTATCATTTCCTTACCTAGCTAATGGGTTTTCTATCCTGACAAATAGATATATCTTACACTTAACTAGAATTATAATTAGCTGGACGTAAATAAAGTGCAATATGACCAAGATCTATCATAATAGTGTATAATTGGATGAATAGTGGTGGGAGGTGGTTTGGTCTCCCCCCCCGCAACCCATTTTTTTCTTAGGGATTCCCGCCATTGCAGTGGAACTTAGATAGTAGGGGTTTAAAATCTGTTGATACTTAGCAGATGGCCCCGTTGACCGTAGTTCAAAATTCTCGCCCTGTAGGGTCGCCACAGACAAGAAGTATTGTATCCACTCACTTTTAAACCGATCAACAAGCTATTACTAGACGACCTGTGAGCATAATGCTTTGCTAGATACAGAAGCAAAACTTTGCAAATCCCAAAATACATTCCGTCCAGTACAATTTGTTTCCACGATAAATAACCCAATTCACAACTATTCAAATCCACCTAAAGAATATCAATCTCCCTTTCTGCTATCATGTCATCAGCATTTGGAAAAATTGACAAGAATGGAATACATCAATCGTTGAAAATATTAGACAATCGCATAGGAGTCCCAGGAAAAAAGAGAACGTTAGATTATCCGGATTCAAGTGTTGTTGTTAAGTTTGTATATTCCAAAACCATAACGATTCAAAATTTTTGCCGATTTTTTGGAAGCTTTCCAGTCACGAAACGTTCGTGCTCACGCTTTGCTAAAACTCCAATATTTTTCTTTCCAATCCCACCAACTTAATGTCCAGCTTGCGCATCCACAATTCCAAAAAAAAAAAAAAAAAAATTATCTTCCCTGGAGCAGAGATTATGCGCTACAAATGCCAAGTGGTTGCAACACCATCCCGTCAAATCTATCCAAGAGCTGGCGGCCGTGAGGATCAGCTTGGGTAATGTTGAACTGACTACTCAGACAAATATGAACGGCATCTGAGTATATCTGGCCCATGCTCAACGGTAGTTCTGCACTGGCTTTTTGCTGTAGATAGATAGAGAATTCTTGATTAGCAAATCTCCTCCGTCTACTTTCATTAAGAGATGCTGCAGTTCTCCACATCCCAATCTCAGCAAGAACAACTCCAAGACTATAAAGATCATACAGCTTTTGATAACCGCGTTCTTGGTACTCTTGGGTATTCCACGCTCTGCTCACACAGTTGGAGTGTCGATATAGATCCAATGAACTGTCATTTTCCTTAATGGAAGCTTCTCCACGTCGGTCAGGGCGCGAAAAGCCGAAACCCAAAAGAGCGAAATCCGGGTTCTTGAGGATGGAATCGGGAGATTGTGCTTCATTTTCGTTTTCATTTTTGTTGAACAAGACAATATTGCTGCTGCGGATCGCTTTGTGCATCCATCCGGTGCTGAGGATGTAGTACACCGACGTTGCGATTTCTCTTGCGAGCCGAAATCTTAGGCCAAGCTCTGGTGGATGTTCATTTGTTGAAATTGCCTCATATAAGGACGTTAGCGGACTTTGCTGAGGTATCTGTCGATGATGGAGTGGAGACTCGAACACAAGGCCATAGCGACATCCAAGATGGAATTTTTCATCCTGGAAGTAACCAATAAACTTTGGAATATGGTAATTGAGACGGCCATGGACAGCATTCAGAAGTGTGGCAAGCTGCACGACATCTATCCTCAGTTGCATTTCTGCATTTGGACCTTGATATGAACTGGAACATCTCCACTCAACAATCACACTGCGTGTCCCAAAATCAATCTGATTGCTCTGAATGCACCCTTGCCATCGCGCCAGATCAACAGGTAATGCCTGATGAGGAAATCTCGCATCCCGAAGGAAATGTGTTTCAATCAGAGCATCTCCCTCGACTTCTTCATTAGTCTTCCAAATGGGTAATGCTTCTCGTACAGTAACTGCACTTTCAATGGCACTCATTATTTCAAAATCAGAAGCACTTCTTTGACCCATCTGTGCCGCAGCCAGTTTAAGATTTTCCATAATCCCTGGTGTGGACACAGTGACTTTGTCGCGCAGCATCTGCCTTTCGACCAAGTGAATATCCTCTGGAAGCAACTCGCACAGCGCTCTCCGTAGAGAAGAGACTCGGCCAACAAGCTTTTCGAGCCTCGAACCATCTCGAATTGCCCATCGGAAGGCACGCGGCCGCGGTACATCTCTTTCCTTCACGCTTCTGATGATCTTTCGGCAGATATTGTCCTCTTCATCTGCCACATTTATTATTGGAACGGACTTGAACTTTTCTTCATAACGCGAAACAAGATGACTCGATTCATGAAACAGACCTATTATCCTTTCAAGCGTTCTTCCAATAAGCTGGCAGTAGGAAAATGGGAAGGCCTTGGTTTTTCCCAGCTCGCGATTGAAAATACCGACATTTTCTGCCCAGTGCCCGATAAAGATTTGTTCAAACTGCAGTTGTATGCTTAAATCTTCAAAGTCTTCTTTACGATCTGCTGCTTTGAAACCAAACTCAATGACCTCGAGGCACGTTCCTGTAAGCCCGAGGATGCCAAGAACGATGCCAACAGGCTCTGTCATATTGTCAAAGTGATGTGATTGTTTGAGCTTTGGATGTCCGTTAGTTATTCACATGGAAGGGGTTTTGTGATAATATATAGATATGAATAAACAATTCTGAGAGGACAGGGCCATGACTGACACTATAGCCTCATATATTCCAGCCTGTTCAATGGTATGTAGTTGTGTAGAGAATACTAAAATCAACTGCTTCTAGGTATCATTATGATCTAAAGGGCCACCAAAACTTACTATAACTTGTGAGCACATTAGGTATAGGGAGGGGAATCTTCTTATCAAAAGTATTTTTCACTGGAGTGAATCACTTTGATATGCTACAAAGTTAAACTTAAAACACATTAGGAAGTTTTTGAAAAAAAAAAAAAAAAATATAAGAAATGTTTAAGCAATGTTTAAGGGAGGCCTGATAAGCGGAAATCTAGACTCCACATTCTCTATAGGAGCCACCTGGTTTAAGATTTAAAATCTGATGTAAAGTTTACTAGTTCTAGACCGCAGATTCTAAGGTTATAATTTATATTGAGAATAATAAAATTAACTCCTTCTAGGAATCACTATGATCTAAAGACCTGCCAAAACTTACAAGCATAGTAGGTTTGGGTAGTAGTATCTACTAATTAAAAGCATGTATTCTAGAACGACTATGTTTACTATTGAGTTAAACTTAAATTATACTAGGAAATTTTTCAAAATATAAGGAACATTCAGGAGCAGTCAGCAGTCTAACAAGTGGAAATCTAGATTCCTCTATTCTTTTATCATATGAGCCATCTATTTCAAGGTTTAAGATCTAATGTCAGGTCTATCAGTTCTAGATCCCACATATAGCAAAAGGATTGGTTATTGGAAAGAATGTTATTCTAGGTTTCAGCAGAAACCATGTGGTGCGATGAGGCAGTATGAGACAAGTCACCCGCCACTGAATATTAGCAAATTCAGTTCAAATGCACACGTCAGTGCTGATTACTAGCCGAGGGAAAACGAAATAGGAAGTACTCAAAGAAGAGCATAATCTTTGGATGGCTTTGCCAGTATGTAGCGTGTCACAAGACCCACATAGACGTTACTGAGATGCTCTGGAACGGGAGTGTTCAAAGTAAACAAAAATAGTAATTAGTACCTAATATATATTCCTCTCGTCGTCATACCGTGCGTTTGGAACTGTTAAATCCTCATCTCCTGACCATATTGGGGTCTAATTCTCTACTGAGCTTCAAAACATTGACAAGATACAGCTTTGATTATGGCCTACTTATCTAGAAGGAGGTTCTCTACTGACAACGATGCACCTCGCAGTACACAGCGCTATCCTAACCCTATCGGTGACTTTGCATCGTTCATGATGTTCTTCAATGAGATCTTTCTCAATGACGAATATATGATTGACTTTGGTATGACCAACGACGTACAGACGAGCAATGTTATCGGAGAAGGGAATCAATTCGAAGTCAAAAGATTGGCCCTCCAAGGATCCATGTCTGTTAGGACCTCCCTTGACCCCCACAGCCGACTAAGCAAAGGAGACAACGTAGTCATCAAGCGACCACGTCTGGATGTTGACGAGTCTGGCCATCTCATCGAGCCCGAAATAATCACGAATATTGTCCAAGAGCTTCGCGTTGTGTCCCATCATCGTCTCCGTAAGCATCCTAACATCCTTGACGTCTATGGATTCGCATGGGAAGACGAGTATGTATCACCCCGCATCAAAGTTTGGCCGATTATCATGGTTGAATACGCGGCCGGTGGTACGCTGGATGACTATTTTTCGGCGTCCTCAGGCTCCTTGACCTTGGACCAGAAGCTCGGGTTAGCCGGCGACGTCGCTCAGGGCATTGATGCACTACATAGGTGTCGCATCTTACATTCAGACATTAAGCCTCCCAATGTCTTAGTCTGTGTTGACAAGGGTGGTGGTGTAATCGCAAAGCTCTCGGACTTTGCACTTTCAATTTTCCTTGATGAGAGACAACCGAATGAGGCATGGAAAAGAGGAACAGAAATGTGGATGGCTCCGGAATGGGGGTCAGTGATACCTAATGATGAGCTACTCAAAGCGGACTGTTAGTTAAAAGCCAGTGCAAAAAAAAAAAAAAAAAAAAAAAAAAAACCCCTATGGACCAATTGAACTGATTGTTGGGCAGATTACAGCTGCGGCCTTCTACTCTGGTCTATATTGGTTGATGGCGAGGAATTATGGGATAACGACACCTTCGGTAATACACCCGAGCACTGTTATTCATCGTTTATGCGTGCCAAAGATCGAGGCGACGAGTTACTCGTGATTGTAATCGCAATAATTGAAGGCCGTGGGATACCGAATGATGAAATTGAAGAGATAGCGGACTTATTGGGATCGCTACTACGTCAGGACCCTTGCCAAAGGACATTAGATTTGCTGTTAAGGGCACATGGAGTAATTCAAAGGTATTGCTTATCTAGCGAGACGCTTTTATTGGTTATTCATCGGTTCTGACGAGTCTTTAGAGAACCTGCTGTCTATATGGACAATCCTTCTCTCTTGATAAGTGAAACTGAAGGCGGGGTATCCAATCGTTCTCATGGACTTATTCCAGTAAGAATACACTCTTGGTAAAACAAGAAAAGAAATAGAAAAAAGGCGGGAAACTGTTAACACTTGTCCAGAAACTGCGCAACTTTTCCGAGATATCTCGCCGATATGCTCCAATGCAAGTCCAACAGCAGCTTCTCGATTCACTTCAAGAAGTTGCAAGAAGCCCGGATCAGTCTGCAGAAAAGAAAGCCGACGCAAGCTATGCGGTAGCAATTCTATACCTGCTTCGCTTTGGAACAGTTCGGCAATCTGAGTCTCCACCGACCGGCTATACTGGATATGAAATCGACTACAACCAAGTGCTTAAGTGGCTTAGAGAAGCGGCTGATTTTGGGTCTACCATTGCGCAGTCTTTATATTTCCAGTTCTTCGAGGCTTCTGGCCTAAGCCCTGAGAACGATCCAGTTTCAAACGAAAAGAGAGCCGAATGGTTGTGGAATGGCACCATAGCCGGGTCGCATCTCGCGTCAGCAATATTTCACCACTGCAATCCAGAGCGCTGGGAGGAGGCGGACCGTTTGTTCAGAACAAGCCTCTGTGGTGTCGGAAAGGCGCTTTTTGAGGAAGATCTCACCAGTAGCTTGAATGAAGAGAAGTTGAGATATTTAACAAATCGCACGGGCGGATCGGACCTAAATGCTCGCGGTGACACCGTTTTACACTGGGCTGCAATGACAGGGGCGGAAACAGAGCTACGGATAATTCTTGACGGATCCGCAGAGCTTGATATCAATCAGACGAACTATGAGACCGAGACTCCACTTTTCCAGGCTGCCAGATCGGGACATATCAACATAGTCCAACTACTTCTGTCTCTGGGAGCCAACCCATCCATCTGTTCAGGTAACGGAGAGAATGTCCTCCATTGGCTTTCTTCGTTTGATGTGGACGAGATGAACTTGTTGCTTGTTGCGGCAAGTTTTATTGAAGGCGGCTCCAGTTTAGAACAGATGTGCTCTCAAAATTCCATATTTAGCCTGGATTCTTGTGTGACGTTATCGTCTGGTTCACCGTTGCGAAGGGCAGTCGCGCGAAACCATACATCGGCAGTGAGAGTCCTCCTTCAGCTTGGAGCAAGTCCATACAATGGCGGAAATAATTCCCCAATAGCTTTGGCAAGCTCAGCACATAATATTGAGATATTGGATCTTTTCCTGCCCCCTAACTACTCAATCAAGCATCCTCCTTGGAAGGAAATGTCGCGTTGGAAAAATTGGCAATTCCTAATGGAAATCCTGTCTGGATTGTCAGCAAAAAGCTTCCAACTTGGAGCCCCAGCTGCTTTCCAGTCCATGCAAGACCAAGGAGATGAGCAGTCGCTTCTCGGATACGCCCTAGACCCCTTGCCGCTAAATGAGCGGATAGCCCTACACGGTTCTCGTTTTAAAGAGCAAATGCAGGCCACAATTCGAAGGCTACGAGAAGTAGGGGAAGAAGACTATTCCAAGGTAACACCGAACGGGAACTCAGCAATGATGCAAGCTGTCACGAGCCGAGATATAAATATTGTCTCATTTTTACTCGATTCAGATTTCCCAGAAATGGCGCCGCTTTTAGTCCGTGTTTGCCCTTCTGCCTCTGGCTCCAACACGCCCCTTGGACTCGCGATACTTATGAATGATAAACCGATATTCGATAAACTGCTTGAGTTTATAGGTCCAAACACTCCTTTAAACCTCTCAGCTTCCATGGAAATGTTTGTCCCAGATATCATAAAGTCTATATTGCCCAAGGAGAGCATGGCGGCACCCGATGGCTCTATCTGGACAGTCGCGTCTTTTCCGCCATCTTCCGAGTTCGTCAACCTTGTCCATCTTTGCGTGGCATCTACGCCTGACCCTTCCTTTGTACGTTCAATTCTGCAATCCACGGCGGACCCTCACAAGTTGGTCAACGAACATGGTTTCTTTGATGAGCTACCTTTCACCATGGCCTTGGTGAGACACGCATTCGAGGTGGCGGAAACTCTGTTGAATTATGGAGCTAGGCCGGACGAGGAAGCTCATCAGCCGACTGCTGGAATAAATGGCTTAACACCTCTTGGTGCTCTCATTGGGTTTAATAACCACGGCACTACAAGAGCAATTGATTGGCTCTTGGCACATGGAGGTGGTTTTATCGTCAATCAACAACTCGGGCTGACCGCACACCACATGGCCGTCCGAGCCGGCGGATTCTACGAAACGGAAGGAAGAGCAAGTCAAATGCTTCCCATCGAGCTCTACAAGTTTGATCCCGCCAATCTCAATATAATCTTGCATTATTTCAATCAGCCTGAGCAGATAAACTACCGTGATCACTACGTTGGATTTACAGCTCTTCATTACGGAGTTCTTCGACTGAATCCTGAGGCAATCGGGCTTCTTCTCAACGCTGGGGCTGATCCGGATATTGAGGGCGAGAACGGCATTCCTACCGCGCGACAGATTGCAATGTCACTAAGCAGAGAGAGCATTCCAGAGCGCGTGAGTTTAAGAGGCGAAAAAATGGTAGCAAGATATCTGAATCGGATTAACAGAGTGAGGGAGTCCATGCAGAGAGGTGCGTTGAATTTATCGGATTCGGCAGCTAATATATTAACTGAATTGCTAAAAGGGGAGTCATAATACTGAATGAGAGCTCTGTATCGGCCTTGTAGTATTTAGTATCACATTCCCATGACTACACGGGATGTCTCTGACATTTTCTGTGCTCCGCGTTCAATTCTCAGTCATTTTTCGCAACTTTGCATTCTTAAAAAATATTAATTCTTTTATGCTATTACAAGAAAACCGAAGATATACCATATCAAACTTTTCAATTCGCAGTTGCTGTCATGGGACATATCCGTTGTATCTAGAAACTAAATTTGGCACAAGAGAACTTGATAAAGAAATGATATCTGGCCCATTGGATAAAAGACATGACTATTAT
Organism: Aspergillus wentii DTO 134E9; assembly: GCF_001890725.1. NCBI lineage: Eukaryota > Fungi > Ascomycota > Eurotiomycetes > Eurotiales > Aspergillaceae > Aspergillus > Aspergillus wentii. The sequence continues at coordinate 1,920,319 of NW_024467835.1, read as the reverse complement.
AGTGTGCAGGACACCTCTACTCCTTGGGATGATTCTTATTATAGGTCTGAAGCCAGTACTCTGACTTTTGAGAGGGGCCTGTTTAACCGACTGCTTTTGACAAACACCCTCATTAGATTGATGTTGATAGTATCTATCGTGGTATTCACTATCAAGTTGATCAAATTATATATTAGACATATAGAATACACCATGTTGGAGTAAGTGACTGTTTAAGAAGGCTTGTGCATCGTGAAAACCACGGACTACTCTGCCCAACGGCTGGCTGCGGAGTTGAGACGTCCAACGGAGCTGCCACCGTTGTAGTCATTGTCTCCGGTGCAATCCAGGCTGGATCCATTGACGCGGCCAGGTTTTTCGTTGGCCGGACTCTTTGTGGCATAGGCTTGGGGATGATTTTCGCCAACACCCCAGTCTACATGAGTGAGGTATCACCGCCTCATATTCGAGATCTTCTGATGGGCTAGCATGGCATTAGGGTTGTGTCGGCCTACATCCTAGCTGCATTGTGTACGCTGGCTTTTCCTTTGTGAAGATAGAAGCGCACTGGCGGTTGATCTTTGTGACACTGACTGGCGTGTCATTGATCTACCTGGCGTCTCTTTTTCATCTCCAAGTCTTCGCAATGGCTGATGGAGAAGGGCGGTGAGGAAGAGGCAAAATAGGTGCTAGTTCACCTACATAGCACCAGGACAGACACGCGTCTGCATTCACTCACACAGAACTGAAGCAGATCAAGGAACAGGTGGAAGTGGAGTGAATACCCCTAAGTGGGTTTCTCTATATTGCTTGCACTCTGAGCCACTGCAAGAGAGCACTGTGTTCAATTCTCCTCTAGGTAATGGGCCAGGGAATGAGAATCACTACTATTAGGAACTTGATTCTCACATTGATAGGATTGCTGTGGCTTAGCACTATAATACAGGCTGGGTCCAGGATTTGTTTAGACCGTTTGTGCGGTTAGCAGCTGCGGCATTAATTTTATTCTCTTAGATCGCGTGGGTCGGGTGAAACTTCTAGGTTTGTCATTCATTTGCTTATCCGTATAGCTAAGACATGCCAGTGGCCGGTGGATTCGGCAGCGCCCTGATAATTGGTGTCATGGTCGGCCTGGAGAAATACTACCTCAACACAACCTACATATCCAGCATCAACGCAGCCGTAGCACTATACTTTCTCTTTGGTGCTTTTTTTACCTTGACAATCTAATGTACCACATAGTCTACGGGTCTGAGATCTGGCCTACGCATCTCCGCAGCTAGGGCGCGACAATCGTCTGCGCGAGATTTTTCGCCAATGCCGTTGCGTATGCGGCTCCTGTAGTCGTGACGTTGAAAACATTGGATGGAAGTATTATATGATTTTTGTGGCTGCTATGGTGTGGCTACTGTTGTTTTGATGTTTTATTTTCCAGAGGTGAGTCTTTTCTAGGTTGATTGATATGGTATCAGCTAATGGTTATAAACCATGGGTTGTTGAGTCTGGGGGAGATTAGTGTCAATTTCGATACGGTGGAGGTGAATCTTCAGGATGCACTGGCAGAGGGCAGATTAATTGACGAAGCTTGAGTCGTATGATTATGCCATGGAATGACTTGGTAGACGAATACCATCCATGGTAGCTGAGTCATATCTGGAGACCCCGCGGATATGGTTGCGATTTGTTCAACGCGGGGTAATTGTGGGGCTACCCCAGCCAATCGGCGCAATAATGGGTAAGAGTTACCTAATTAGTGTACCATGCAATAGGCTATACTACCCTATGGCATAATGCAATTATCCGCAGTCTGCTGGCCAACAGGGCTAGGGTGCTTAGCTCTTAATTTCATGCTTGGAACTTCCTATCCAGGCGGATTTCCGCACATTTGAAGCACTAGTGATGCTTGGCTACTGTATTTTAGTCTACACACATTAATATATAAAGCAATTCATGCCCCGGAAATTTCTCTTTCAACCATCATCAACCCACAATTGAATTATGGAGTCTACAGCAGAGGATCGGGCAAGACTAGCCCATAAAAACCGATGGCGCACAGTAGCCAACAACCCCAAGCTGATCGTGATCGCTCTTTTTGCATCGTACGTACCTCACTGAATATCTCATATCTGCATTCTTATCTAAATACAACCAGTTTCGGTGGCTTCGAGTACGGCTACCAGCAAGGTGTCCTCGGCCAATCCCTGGTGATGACTCGATTCAAGGATAACTTTCCCTCGGTTGTGCAGTCAACCGGTGCAACAGGCTGGTTAACCTCGATTCTTCAGCTGGGGGGCGTGCTTGGTTCTCTGACGGCTGGTGTGTTGGGAGAAGTCATCTCGAGAAAGTATACCATGTTTTCTGCTTGCTGCTGGGTTATTCTCGGGAGTTATCTGTATTGCGGTGCGACGCATCATCAGCCTGCATTGCTTTATGTGGCCAGGTTCTTCACAGGAATTGGGGTCGGGACGTTCAGCGGTGTTGGGTAAGCTATTCTCAGGTTTGCTATCATCGGTCTACTAATATGATTGATAGCCCGTTGTACAACGCCGAACTATCAGCCCCAGAGCTCCGCGGATTCCTCGTCTCATTCTACCAATTCTGTACGATATTGGGCATCATGCTTTCGTTCTGGATCGGCTATGGCAGCAATTACATCGGTGGTCCCGGCGAGAACCAGAGTAATCTAGCCTGGATGCTACCGTCCATCATTCAAGGCATCCCAGCTGTCCTTCTTGCATTGGGGATCTGGTGGCTCCCATTTTCGCCCCGGTGGCTAGCCAGCCAAGGCCGTGACGAGGAAGCCCTGAAGACGCTTTCCTATCTGCGGAATCTCCCCGAGCAGCATGATCTCATCCAGCTGGAGTTCAAAGAAATCAAAGCCGAATGCTTGTTCGAGCAGCGCGTCTTCGAGAAGAACTTCCCCAATCTAGCGACGCAAGGAAAACGGAGTGTTTGGACTCGGGAATTGGTGCAGTATTACAACATTGTCAGGACAAGAGATAACCTGAAGCGGGTCGCAACGGCCTGGCTCATCATGTTCTGGCAGCAATGGTCGGGTGTTGATGCGATTATCTACTATGCAAGCAATGTGTTTGAAAGTCTGGGCTTGACAGGTGGTACGCAGGCATTGCTGGCTACCGGCGTGACGGGCGTGGTGTTCTTTGTTAGCACCATTCCTGCAATGCCGATTATCGACAAGGTAGGACGCAAGACGATGCTGTATGCCGGGTCGACGGTCATGCTGGCCTCCATGGTCATCGCGGCTGCGATTGTCGCCGTCTACCAGCATGACTGGGAATCTCATGTCGCGGCGGGATGGGTCGCCGTGGCCTTCATCTGGGTCTACATCGGTGCCTTTGGGGCGACCTGGGGCCCGACAAGCTGGGTACTAGTAGCAGAGATATTCCCATTGTCTATACGATCCAAAGGCGCTTCGATCGGCGCCTCTAGCAACTGGGTAAGTTTGTTGAGTTGTGGCGGAGACATACGCTGACGGAAGCATTATAGCTGAATAACTTTGCGGTTGCGTTTTACGTCCCGTCGATGTTTAAGACACTCGAGTGGGGAACTTATATTTTCTTCGCGGGTTTCCTAGCTGCCAGTATTGTCTGGATCTATTTCTTTCTGCCGGAAACAAAAGGCGTGAGTCTGGAGGAGATGGATCGTGTGTTTGGGAGTCATTCGGGTGCGGAGGATATGCAGATGCTCGAACAGGCGCGACAGGACGTTGGTTTATACCCGGAGCTTGTGCATGGTGCACTCAAGGGCAAGGGGTCTATATATGAAGTTGACCTGGAAGACAAATCACAGCTTTAACGTGGTTTGGCAAGGCCATGCATGTCTGATGTGCGTGATGGTACTATAAGTACTCACAGCTATACTTTGCTGCCTGTATTTATGTATAGAGATATACTATACCTAAATGGCTACCATACGGCAATCATCATGACGAGATCATGATAATTTAGGCAGATGGTGCCTGAACCATTATAGTTTAGATTTCTTTCTCGCATCTCCATCTATCTTGCAACTCTTTCCCATCTATATTGAATTTTCACATTTATACTTATTTATATTCGACACCATGCCTTTTAATCGTCCCTTTACTTCCCCACCAAGTAAACCAGAAGACCACCATCCTCTGCCCTGGTACAATCCCCGCGGATGGTCTAATCGCAAAAAGATCATCTGTCTTGGAATCACCATCCTGATCTTCGTTGCCATAATCAGCATTGGTATTATTGTTGGTGCTATCGTGGGGACAAGACCTCGCTATCCAGACTACGTCCCACTCGAGTATAAGCTGGTTGATACCTATGCCGGCACTTCCTTTTTCGACCAGTTTGATTACTTTTCGGCCGAGGATCCGACACATGGATTTGTGCAGTATGTATTGGTTATATCTTGCAGCTATTAGAGCTTTATCTAACAGGGATATGTAGTTATGTCGATAGATCGGTAGCAGAGAACCTCAACCTGACCTATGCCACCGACGAGTCTGTCATTCTCAAAGTTGATACTTCTGAAAAGAAAGCATTAACAGGCAGACGCTCTGTCCGGATCGAGTCCAAGAACCACTATGATACAGGTCTTTTTATATTCGACATCCTCCACACCCCCTATGGTTGCGGCACGTGGCCCGCTCTATGGCTGACAGATGGATATAACTGGCCTGCAAACGGCGAGATTGATATCCTGGAAACCACTAATAAGGCGAATGAGGGCAATACAGTGACTTTACACTCTACAGCAGGCTGTCATGTGGAAGGAAAACGGAAGCAGACTGGGTCTGCTGAGTTTCTCAGCTGCGAGGACACCAACGGTAATGCAGGCTGTGGCGTACAAGGCACACCGGATACTTATGGTGAGGAACTGAATGATAATGGAGGAGGGGTAAGTATCTATCTATAATGATAGCAGAATTTCTAACTCTCTAACTTCTAGGTCTACGCCTTGGAACTGCGCAACGCCGGTATTCGGGCCTGGTTCTTCCCGCGCCATCTCATTCCAAACGATATCGCGAATTCCACTCCAGACCCATCAACTTGGGGAACTGCACTGGCTGACTTTCCGAATACTCACTGTGATATCTCATCGCATTTCTCAAACCAAAGTATCATTGCTAATATTGATCTATGCGGCGAACTTGGCGCACAGCCGCAGCTGTATACTGAGCTATATAACTGTCCCGGGAAATGCGAGGATGTGGTTGCAAATAATCCGCAGAGATTTCTAGAGGCGTATTGGGAGTTTAGCAGCTTCAAGGTTTATCAGTCTGTTTGATTTGTACTCTTTACGATGTTGTCTTGCTTTCTATATATGGGGTTTTAACTCGTCACCCTGGGGATATATTACGAAACTGCTCGTGTGGGGTTTGTATAATTTACTGCATTCTTGTACTGGGAATATCTGGCTAGAAGTGTTGTATTATTGTCAAGTGTACCAATTTAATATAACTAATAAAAACTATATCAATGTTTCAAAGCTTTGATAGTATACCGAGTTTCCCGAGAGATGGACGCTATCATGCCGTGGTAGAAATAAAGTAATATACAAAAGATGACGAAGAGTGTTAGGCATTCATCAAAACTATGCATCTGTAATGCTATTGGAGGCTCTTACTGGCCTCCATAAGAATTCTAGAAGGTTTTATCACAGATCAGCCTGGAGTATCGTGATCAACCGTGGGTGACTATCAATTACACTGATCGATGTCATACCTGGCATCAAAACCCCTCTTCAACAACATTTCAGTCTTTCTCTCCACCATTCCTCATTATACAGCCAACATGAAAGGGCATCTCCACTGGATCGAGAAGATCCTGGATCATCAAAAACACCCGGTTGCTTGCAGTAATCGCACATTACCCACCACGCAATTCCTAGAAGCCATACTGTCCAATATTTTCGACCTTCTTCCAGTCCTAGATCAAGTTTGTTTTGCACTCACCTGCAAGCATTTTTATGCCTACTTTCGTGCATACCTCAATAATCGGAAACTCTTTCTACCTGATCTGTTTCGGGAGACACGTCTGATTCTATGCCGCAACGTCGATATTGAGAGTCGTGCTCGAACACAACTCCTCCGTCGCCTGGAGGATGCCAACTGGAAATACTGCTTTCAATGCTGGACTCTTCATCCGCACTCTGCATGGCAACATCCAAAGGGGAAGAGCTGTCTAGACTGTCAACAGCTGAATGGACGGCGCTGCATGCCGTATGCTGGCATCGTCGACCTCTGTCCGTGTCTGAGCATCACAAAGTGCGATCAGGTTTACCTGATAAAAAGACAATCCGATAGGAAGCGAAGTGCGCAACGAGCGTACAGAATACTTTGACGGGCTGTTCTATCATGATACTCGCTTCGGCCGCAAAGACCGGAATATCCGGCATGAGTGCACAGTCGACGTCCACCCGCAAGTCAAACTCCAGATTAGAACCGCACTGGGTATGTGTCTGTGGAATAACGGTGTCTGTCTAAGTGTGCACAATACATACAAATTCCACTCCATCTCGGGCATACTTCCGTGGCGGGGAATATGTCCGCACAAAGAGCCCTTGAAATGGCTGGAACGCTTCTTCAATGATATCGGGTCGAGTTTTGTCGGGTGGAACAAGGATAACTATGATGTTCTTGTGCCCCGTTACTTCTCATGCCATCTGGTTTGGCGGAAAGTTGCAGAGGCTGGGGTTTTTGAGGTCACTGTTATCAGGCGGTTGGGGAATATGAAATGGCCCGATAGATACTGGGATCGCAATGCTCATTTTTAGCGTTAATCTTGTACTGGCTTTAGCATTTCTTTTCTCTTGTATTCTATCCACCTTTTGCTGGTTTGGCTTTATCTCACTCTTTTCATAGCACTTTGGAAAATGTGGTTGTTCACATCATCAAACGAAACACCGTTGTTCTCTGCAATGATTGGCAGCTGGGACCATCCTGGACGCAAGCCCGCAAGTGGATTGATCTAGAAATGATTACATTCATATCGAAATAGTATAGGATATCTCACCTCCATAACATTCGCCACTTGCTTCCCAGACGAAGAATCAAGTCGAATGTCAATTTGACCACCATCGCGACAGCCCAGGACAGTCCACTCTTTTAATGCAACCTGAAAAGCAAGTTCTGCATCTGGATCCATTCAGTCAAGGTTCACGTCATCGGCCAACCATCCCAGACATCCGTCGCTTTTGACTCCGCAGTTGTGAATTGAATAGACACTTGGGAGCTGCCTGTGGACGTCTACACTAGTTCAGTCACACCGACAACCCACGCATCATCTCCAGTCCCTAAAATGCCGACGGTAAAACCTCTTCCTAGGAGGAATGTCTCCAACAAGACCAGGGCACGATGGACAGCTTGCTTTCAGAGTTGACGACACGGCACATATCATACAAATGGCTGATCTTATTACTCGCCACGATGCCTTTGGATGAGTCTTCTGCGAGAGGTTTGGCGAAGCGGGGATAGTTGGAAAATGCCGCTGTCAATAAAACACCAAAGTTGCACAAAGCTAAACCTAGGATGTTGCATGACATTGGTGCTTTACAGTGCCATCAAATCCATCTCGTGGGCAAAGGTATATGTTCCAACCATCGTCTTCATCGTCATCACCATCCTCCATAACACCAATTTCATCTTCAATGGCTCCAATGGATCGCAGTAGAGCTCGCAGCGCCCCATAATCTTCCTCGTCACGACGTAACCACTCATTCTGACACGTATCCTCATAGTCGGTGTAACCATGGGGCCAATTCTCATCTGAGATCGATTTATATCTGTTCACAGCCAAACCAAGCTTAGAACCTTGCTTTGTTTTGTATAAACATCGTTTCCACCCAATGCCGTAGCCGATACGAAAAAGTCGAAGGTTCGGAAGTCCCTCACGAAAAGTGTCAAAATATTGATGTCAGGTTTTGGTATAAATAGCTTCCCCGTCACCGCCATCTCGTTGAACCATTCTCCCATTTATGAAGACGCAATGGGAGCTTCGTGAAGCAGCCAAAACCTAGAAGGTGATTGAACAGTTATAAAGATATATTTCCTGCAGAGTCGCACCATGTTCAAGAATCCAATTCAGTTGACTGTCGTGCCCAAATTGGTAGCTTCCCAGGGCCAGGCTTTGAGGATGAGGGGAATGCACGCCGCGCAAGTCCAGTCTAAGAAGCGCGCCAAATGGAAACTCCGAGGAAAGCTCGAGGCGTCCGGGAGTGTACATTGTCGGCTTGAGCCAAAGGTCTGGAATCCTTCGGAAGAAGTGAACCTGTGCACACCCTGCAAATAGTCACCTTGTCAGCTAAGCCTCCTCATATGCGACTTGGAACTTACATAGAGCTGGTGGATACCGTATCCCTGGATTTCCATACCAAGTCGAAGCTCATGCAGCCATGTAAGCTATGATTCAATAAATCCGATCGTCCCGCTGTCGGTAGTATTGATTTCCTGGATTCCGTGAACCACGAGCTGCTGAATAGGCGTGGGAAGCGTAGCCAACACCAAGAAGATCAATTTGATAATCTGGACTTTCAAAATCCTGGTCTCGTGAACGGGCCCACTGCCCCAAGGCATATAACTTTCGTCGTGGCCAAAGTAGCTCAGTTGTAATACCGCAATCTTCAATTGGGAGATATCTCCGAGACGTGTGATCAATTTGTTAAACTAATATAAAAACCTAAGTGCATATTCAAGCTATATTGGAGTTAGAAATACCCATGCTAGTAGGAGCTGAACCTACGAAATACAGTCTCTCTAGCCCTTGGTTGTCCCATATGCGGATCAGAATGGTTCTGATCGTTCCAGCAAGCCCTGTCCCAATGATCTTTTCCAGCTTCCCACAGCTGCTTAAATTATGATACAGAATGGCGGTTTTGAATAGCTCCTGGGTTGCGACTACCTCGAGACTGTGACAAGAAAGCCTAAGAGCTTCCAGGGTCGATGTGTCATTGACAAACCGAACTATTTGTGTTTGGATCTCGACTGGGAGGCTAGTCAAAGGCATTTCGGCGGATGCAGATGAGGGAAGGAAATCGATGCTCTGTGATAGAAGGTCAAGCTGGACGCGTTTGAAAGAAGTTGAAGTTTGTTGTGGTCAGCGCTGAGGGGGGTTTTAATCTCCTGGGGAATTTTGCTCTGCCTCAGGCAGAGAAAACATTCACTCCTGCCAGGGATGAGATGGAGAGTGGCGAAGATCATGTCGAGTTCACGGTTGTTCTATCATAATCTGTCTTATCCTTGATGGATGACCAAGGCACAGCGCCTTTAACTGGCGCTTGGCGTATAGCATGTGGACATTTTATTCGATGATATCTTGATGAACAGATATAACTGCCATTACGACTTCTGATAGCAGCTGTATTCCACCCTCCCGTTGCTTGCATTTTGGTTGGTCCCAGACCCCGTGACGTCAGGTCCGAGTCCAACGACAAACAGCCTCTTCTTCTCTCTTCCAGCTTTTCTTCCTCAACCTCCCGTCTGCGAGAATTTTGCAAAGTCACAATCCCTATTCCAGCATGAGAACGCCATCCGATCCAGCTTCCAGGATTGGATTCCTTTTCAAATCCCCCAAGAAGTGGACACCACAGCATATACAAGCCGTGAACCTGAGGGAAATCGGTCCTGTTCCCGCGTCAGACATTGTTGGAGCGACAAACCTTCCAGACGATTCAGACTCAAGTATGCTATATAAAAATGATCCCTTTTCGATATTCTTTGATTGAGGTCGAACAGCCTATTCGCGCTTGGCTCGTGACTTTACAAAACCCACAAAGGAAGAGATTATCCACTATTCATCCAGAATTTACCGCTTCGATGATAGTCGACTTGATGCGATTTTTAACACCATCTCGATAAGTTCTATTCCAAGGGGTGACGGTGTTCCACAATCCGGTTTCTTTGCTCGCTCGATTATGAAGGATCTGAGATGGGTCTGCGACTTTCCTAGTAAAGGCCTGTGAGGATGCGATATCTTCTTTTTGTTTATGCTGACGGACCTATCTAACCGAAACACCAGGTGGCTGTCAACTTATTTCATTCCATTCCAGCTCGCAAACTGTCATATCCGAGGGAAATTGCATTGTGATGGTGCCATTACTAGGGAAGGGCCTGATGGAAACCAAACCCCGTTGGCAATCTATAACGTATGTTTTGTTTGTCATTCCAACCTCGTATCTGACTTATTTTCCCATAGACTGCCATTGAAGACGACGAGGAAAACAAAATGAAATGCGAAATCCCATTTGCTTTATTTCTGCTGGCGATAGCGTTCGACGAGAATCCCAACCGCGAATCATATACGTCTTTTGTCATTACAGTCAACGATACATCTCTACGATTCACAAAGGCGGTTGCCTCCAAGTCCTATCTCGAAAGTCTCTTCCAAGGCAGGCATTTGACCGAGTGTCTAGAGATCTCTCGATCGCGAGGTTACGATATCTTGGAGGTGGAAGGACGGAGGGATTTCCTACGGATTTTTTTAGGTCTACTCCAGTGTATGAGATCTTGAACAGTGGAGCCAGCATTTAGACGCCATGTGTTGGAATAAAATCATTGTTTCCTGCTCTCAGAGAGGTAGAACTAGTTATATTGTTCTTTTCTTTTATTCACTCCCTTTATTCACCCAGATGGCTCCCCGCAGGACTAGCCACTGACATTCACATATGGACTCCATTCACATTCAGATGATATCTGATGGATTTCTGCCAGCTCGCATTTGTCAAGCTGTAATTATTCTCCTCCTCCTTTTAGATACCCAGTGAGGATCATCAGCAACGACATGAAGTTTCGCCCCAATAGTTCGGAGCTCATAATCACAAGGGCCACTGGCCTACCGCGAGGTCCCACACCACTAAGAGAACTGGCCAACGTTCTCAAGTTCTCCGGCTCTGCATGGGGGGGAGACGCATCTTAAGGCACTGAGGATCGTTCCGCTCGATAATGTCGATGTAGACCGAATCTTACCGACCAGATTTCTCCCAAAGAACAACAGTCCAGGCAAGTCCATCTTTGTGTTTAGCAATCTGGTGTTTCATAATCTGACAGTGCCTGCAGTCTTCGCCAGCCTCTGCAACGATTTGTTGGAGCCAACGGAAGAACAGCTCAAGCAATGGGCTACTTGCAGCAATGGCTTCCGACACAACAAATTCATCTCGCTCTTTGATGGGCTGGCTACCTCTATGGCAACTGCAACATTATCGCTGGAGGGGAGTACCAGTGACCCCAGCCCTGGTCGATCCGAATCCTCTTCTGGTGAGGAAAACAGCCCAGAAAACTCTTCCCGTGATGCCCTGCGTGAGTTCGGGCAAGCAATTCTGCGTGATTTGGAAACAGAGAGACAAGAGCAAACCTTGGGGGCTCAATTCCACAGTATTAAGGTGTATGTGCCAATGTGGAATTTCATTATGTTCCCCATTTTGCTGACAGCTGTAGAAAAACGAACGACATCCACCTGAAAATTTCTCTCGGCCCTCCCGATCTTCTTGTTCGACCCATCAATACCCGCACGGACGGTGGTTTGATAATGATGGGTCCTGCGTCTGGAACAGGGTCAGATCGACCATCCGGAATTGCGCTGGTTTCTTTCGAGGTTAGTATTCCACGTTATAGATTGCGTGCATTTCAATTAACTCGTCCAGTCAAAAAGACGCCACGCCGGAGGACACCACCGTGCAGCCGGTCAATCTGAGACTATGAACCCAAATACTTTAGGGCAAGAGGTCGCGCACCTTCTGGGTGCTGCGATGGAACAAGATGAGAAGCTTAAAGACGATCGTCTTGATCAAGAATCCTTCTTGATAACTATTCATGGAACTCAGCTACGAATAATCGCAGCGTTCTTTTCCAGCGAATACATATCATATGTCAAGGGTGAAATCTTGCCAACCCACCAACATGTCTGGGCTCGCAGATCGAGAATCTTTGACCTGAAACACCCCTCAGATCGTAAAATGGCTCTGCGGGTGACAATAGGCATGGTCAAGTACCTCTACAGCGGACTTGCGGAGATGAATGAGCTGAGACTTGTTGCTCAGGAATTCCGGAACGTCAGCTTGTCGTCTTGAAGGTTTGTCCTTCCAGTCTGGGGTGTGGCTCTCTAGATATGTTCGGAAAGGCAACTTTCGGCCATCTCTGATGATAGGCGATGTATTCCAAGGATGGGATGAAGGGCAGAGAGCCAAAGGTCGGTAGATTATCTGGAATTTAGGATACTAGAGAGAGATACGAGATAGGTGTTCTACTTCATAGTTATCCGGACAGGATAAGGCTCACAATGACAACGTTCAATTCGGGGCTTATTGGTTTATTTCTTTATCTTTTTTTATAATTTTTTTTATCAATAATGTGCAGGCTTTTGTAACGGGACGGTGCTCGATATCCAAAACACAATCCTTCTAGACCTTTTAGATACTGAAGTTGCTAACTACTATTTTGAGCTATGCCAATCGGTTGATTGGAGATACAAAGACTTCTCGCTCCCTCCTTCCCATCTTCCCTTGCGGTTGGGAGATGAATGAGAACGAATTGGGTTGTCAGCATAGTCATCCTCTATAGCCCTATTTCTTCATTGATCCACGGTTTTACAGAATCGGGGGGTTGGCTAAATCGAAACTTGTTTATATAAGCGATAATAATTCAGTGTAAAACAGAGGCGTGATGTGGTAATAAGCAGGATAGCTTAGTCTACTCCTGTACGGTGCTATTCAAATAAATTGGGAGCGACTGGACAACATAAAATAAAGATACACAAAATAGGCATGATTCGTGGTGCTGAATTAGGCAGTAGTTGATGTCATCTGACTTGGACTTCTACCACCAAAAGATGTTATCAATTAATCCTCCACCTTCAACCCAAGACCAGCAAAATGGCCCGGCCTACTCGAACATATATCCCATTTGACAGACATTATTCGCCTTGTACCCCAGAAGTATTCTTCAATGCGAACGATTTTACAAACCAGACTGAATCCCATGATCACGCACTGGATACCATCCTCTCCACAACAGATCATCAAGAGATCATCTACACCAATGTCCCTACGCCCTGGGGTGAAAGTGTGGTATCATTCCTAGACGAGCAAGCAGAAAGCAGCTGCGGCAGGTACGATATTTCCCGCTGTCAAGAACACGCTGACTGTCCAAGGAAACATTACAACTCCGTAACCCAGATCTTCTGGATTCGTGTCTTTACTACTACTGAAATACACAGCTGCCACCAGGAATGGGTTTCTCATGAGCAGTTTCGGTGGATGGATTCTGGTCTTTGTACTCTTGAAGAGGTTCTTCATTTGAATCATCGAACTGGGACAAGTAAGCCCTTCTCTCTTTACAAGGATTTAGCTAACGGTTGGATCATCACAGCAATCTATTCTTTTCACTCTCCTTATACTGGCTCTCGGAAAGAGCCTGATCTGTTTATTCGACCAGGTAATCAGCGACTACCCAGTGTCGTGATTGAGTCTGGATGGGGCGAGTCTATGCCCAGGTTACACGATGATATGAGGCTGTGGTTGGTAGGGGGTAATGGAGTCGTTAAAGCTGTTATCATAATTGAATGGCATAGAGTTGCTGCCGATAAGGTTGGAGGGAAGGTCGAAGTATACACTCTGGACGGCGATGACGCCCCTATCCTACGGCAGGAGGAGATTATATTTCCGCCTCCACTGCAGCGGGAACATATACAGCGTATAGCTCTTACGAGGGGAATGCTTTTTGGAGATACCATACCACAGGGAAGAAAACCAGATGACGTCTTATCTCTCAGTTTGGATGATCTCAGAAGGGAGGCACGTGATGCTTTGGATCTTATGCGACTTTGTCCTGCAGAGTAGTCCTTTATCTATGATTTATCTTGTATTATCAAAAGAGTGAACTTTCTATTGCAACCACTATATAATATCAAGAGAAATCACAGTCTATATAAAACAGCACAACCACCAACTCTAACACCCACTACTTCCTCTCATCTAAAGATACTTGGCACATCTGTCAACGCCCAACTGGCCCACCAAAAACTCATTCACAAACTGACACTTGGGATCCTGGCGTTCCTGGATCGCCAAAAACTCCGGCAACTTGGGGTACTGCTCGCGCGCAAACGTAGCATTGGCAGGGGACATCTTATTCCAGTGCGAGCGGACGTTATACGTCTCACCAAAGTGCGGGAGGAACTCAAATGCCAGGTCCTGGTTCTGCCAGAGGGTAGTCCAGTTGTTGTATGTTTGCATCCAGTCAATCTCGAGCACAGCGAAGACGCCACTCTGCTCAGGTTTGAGGTTGTACGTGTTGACTGGGGAGAGGTAAGAGTCGTCGCCCTTGAGGGTACGGTACTGGAAGATCATCTGGTTGTTATACGGGGCGCGCATACGGGGGGTCTGGGCCTGCTGGAAGAGGGTGTAGTTTGTTGCTGCTTCGGCGAGGTACTCGATAGGGAAGAAGTGTTCGATTTCGGCGTAGAACTCACGCGTGCAGACACCCTGAGGAGGGCAGGACATGGCGTCGGTGACTTCGTCGTAGCAGATGTAGTTCTTGATGCAGTCGCCACATCCGTTTGCGCAGTAGTTGAGGGTGCAGTTGCGCTCGCCAGTGTAGTTGGTTGGTTCCCACCAGGAGGCGAAGAACTGGGGCTCAATGGCCCATTGCTGAGCTTCGTCGTTCCAGTCGAAGTGGGGGCCCCAGACGGTCATGCGGTCGTGTTCTTTGTACAGCTGGGCGATTTCGTTATACATTTGGTTGTAGTTGGTGGTGGCGTTGAGGACTTTGGTGGTCTTCTTGAGCAGGTAGGTGGGCTGGACCTTGATGGTCATTTCAGTGATGAGGCCGAGTGCACCCAGGGAGATGCGGAATGCCTTGAGTTCTTCTGCGTTGGTGGTTTCATTGACGATGCGCACGTTGCCTTGCGCGTCGAGGACACGCAAACCAGTAACCTGAGTGCCAATGTTACCAACGAGAGAGCCAGAACCGTGAGTGCCCGTCGATGTCGCACCGACAAAGTTTTGGACACGTTCAGCACCAAGGTTATTGAAAGATAGGTCGTTGGCCTTGAGCTCATTGGCGAGATCGTGCACATCCCAGCCAGCACCAAAGGTGACAGTGAGGTTCTTCTTGTCGATTTTAAGACTCTTCAAGTTGACCAGGGAGACAATGTAAGACGGCTTGTTAGTGAGAGTAGTGTCGACGCAGGTGGACAAGTTGCCGAATCCGTGGCCATTGCCAACGACCTTGATCAACGAGCCTCTAGGATACTGGGCCTTGAGAAACGCAGCAGTGGCAGCTTCATCTTCGGGAGTGATGTAGGCATCCGATTCGCAGGTGACTTCATACTGCCAGTTGAACCAGCGGTAGGCAGAGCCAAAGACAGCGTGCAGCAGCACGAGAAGAAGAGGTAGCTTTAGGCTGACCATGTCGAGAGGAAGATGGCTGATGACGGTTGCGAATGACCATTGTTGACGATAGATCAGGCTATATATACCACTGCCAAGCACCGGAAATGAGAAATGCCTCATCTTCAACCTTCTATTGCTCCATCTTGTGAGCAGATCAATCATGTAGGGGTGCCTCAAACTGACACTTGCCCATCAGCAACCAGAAATTGAATAATGACCGCATACTCGCTCTGCGCCAAGGTTCGCCTACCGCTATCCTGCAGATCTCACTAATATTGGCATCGTGGTCAATCGGCCATGAAACCTCATTATATGCAATATTGATGCGGATCCTCTCATTTTATTACACCGCTATATTGTTCATATTACTATATTTAGTGTAGTGAATAGCTTCAATCTTAACATAAATACGGCCTGTTTTCTTAAGATTTTGAGAGCAGCAGACCTTTTTCAATCTTCTTGACAGTTCCAACACGCCTGAAGGCCGTGCTCCACCGCAAGAAAATCTCATATTGGCAGTGAGCATCGTCAAAGCAAAGACGGCGGCATGCCTTACGTAAAGCATTTATTTTCCTGCCCCGCCCGTCCGAAATACAGTTTCAACATCGGCATCCCGGTGAGCAACAGGGCCCATAACGGGATAAATGGAGAAATGCCATGCAACTGTGGCTGATGAAGCGCAATTTTAATCTCCGCCTCGCAGCGGGATCGAAGCTTATTCTGCGGCACAAGAGATTGATACGGCGCTGCCATGCTGTCATTGGCCAGGCGAGATTGTGAAACCCTGGGCCACGTGTGGATCTTCCCAGAAGGGAATTTACGGTTACGCACTGGCAATGATTTCAAAGACGGCCCGGGCAGATTATCTTATCTCCAGTGTGAATACGAGGTGATTGTCCGCCGATAGAGGAGAAATTTGTGGTAATCTTATCTGATTTGACAGTCAGTAGCACAGATACTTACCAATGTTACCAAGGAAAACTCTTATGCGGCTGTAGAAGGTATGCCAAGAGGTCGTAAAACCAGTAGGCACTTCACCTTCACCATGAGGCTTAGTTGACCAAGTGTTAGAAACTCCCATACCAGACATCACACCCACTCGTCTGTGTATCCGAGTATCTGCAGATCAATCCCTGGGCCACAATTTCCGCATTCTGTCTCTGGAATATCTCATTCAAGCCCGGCCTCACAGGCAATCTGGCCAATGTCGATCCAGACGATATATCCACCGTCACATCCTTTACCGACACCCAAGACGAAGAATGGTTCTTTGTCATACCAGCTGCAATTGAATCTCAAGGCGGAAAGTCAATCCCCATCATGCTCAAGGCCATCGACGCGGCACGTGCAGGCGACGATGAAAAGGTGCAGGTATTCCTGAGCGCAATGGGTGCTTGTATAAGCCATATCACCGAACCGCTGGCGAGAATGTACGATTACTGCACACCTTCTGCGCTTTACCATATGCTACGCCCGTTTCTTTCAGGAAGTCGCAATATGGCTGCTGCTGGTCTTCCGGATGGGGTCTTTTATCCGTCTGATGAGAGTGGCATGTTTACTGTGGTGGAAGTAATGCGCAAAGCGCACTGCTACAGCTGTTTGATATCTTCCTCGGGATTGAGCATTCTGTCACTGGTTCAAAGGGTTCTGATATAGCATATACCAAGGTGACACAAATACCAAACCAGCAGAATAGAGTTAACAAAGACAGGAAATGCGAAAGTACGTGCCCGGTCCACATCGAGCCTTTCTCGAACTCATGACGGACATATCCAACATCCGAGAATACGCCATGAGGCGAACCGCCAGTCCGGAAGTCAAATTCTCTTATAATCGAGCTGTTTCGAAACTCTCGACTCTGCGGGATAGGCATCTAGCCATGGTATCGCGGTACATCATTATCCCAGCCTCGAATAAATGCCACATGCATCGAACAGATGTCAACGAATGGCTCAAAGGGACTGGGGGGACTAATATGATGCAATTTCTAAGTAGGACACGCAATACTACCAAGAAGGGGATGCTGTTGTTATAGAGATGTTCCAATGAGGTTTGTATGGGTGAGACATACGAGGATTCAACACTGCATCGAAGATTCCTACTCCAAGTAAAACTGGCTTTCTTCTGTTTACTATATTAGACCATCAGTATGCCGTATATCATGCTAATATCACTCTATAAGGAGGGCTGCAGGCAATATCGAATCCTCACATTGGAAAATCCGCACAAGAGTCATCATGACGCATTCCAAAGATCAGATCGATCAGAATGTGTATCCAGTGGGCTGTGCTAGACTCCTTCCATGATGGGCAATGTTCGTGTAACATGATATTGTTGAATACAATTCCTTTTTACCATCAGACATTCAAGAAAAAAAGTCAATTATATCCCACGACGATCTGATGCCATACTAGAGCATTGTTCCTCTAGATTACAGAGCAGTCATCCTGATTGCCCTGACATTTTTATTCTACTAATAGGTGACAGCATATATAGACACAGCATAAAACCCAAAGAGTTCAATGGCCACTGTTGATCATCAACTAATCCATCTATAATGTCACCTGGCTTCATGCCACATTCCCTTTGCAATCATGTTACACGCAATTTCCAAATCACGAAGATGACAAAAATAAGGTTTGCAGTGTTCCTGACAATCTGCCCCCTTGCACCATCGAAGGTTCTTATCAGTAACTATAAATATCACCTATTCCCCTTTGCTACCATTCGACAAGGTCTGGACCACTGATAGAATTATCAAAATGCTGATTTATTACTTGTCCAAAATGCGGTTTTTGTCGGTAGACCAGTGGTATACGGTCTTGCCCTTAGAGGAAAGATGGGGGCAAAAGCTGTGCTGCAAGGGCTATGAGCAGATATGTAGTAGACGATGGGTTTGATGGGCATCAGCACCATTGATGAACGCACTCCGGATAAGATGAAGAGAATTAGTTATCCTGGTAATTTGAAGAGCTTTCTCTAGTCAGGAATGTAGCCATAGCTATTATCTGCCGGCGAATCCTTCAATCATCTTGGATGACACTAGGCGAGATTAATAGTCTCGAGTCTTGGAGTTGCGTCCTCCCAAGCCTTAGGGTGCATATACCCGATAGCAACACGCTCTGCTACTTCTCCATGAGATTTAATCAGCATGATGTTTAGAAGGCATTTGCATCCGACTGATGCTTTGCGATATGCACCGTGAATGTAGTGGGTCATATAAAGCATCCCCTTTTTGCAAAAGCTCACTGCGATAATGCGCAGACGATGAATTTGATCGGAGGTAAATGTTGAAGTTGCAGGATTATAGAAGGCGCCACACGTTTGACCCTTCCTATCGTAAATTGGTAGAAGTGATATCTGCTTTTCTGTCGCGCTGACAAAATCAATGCTCTTTACAAGACCAATCCTTCCAAGCCGGAACTCGCTGGTCATTACTGTAGATGCGCTAAATTGGAGGATGGAAAGGTGAACAGTCTTATCTGGACTGTTGTTTGTGTTTGATCGGCCGGTATCATCTGTGCTATGCCATCGGGATATAAAGCACTCATTCGATCCACAGTGTAGGAGCTTCGATTGCCCAATGTTCCCTATCCTGTTGAATTCAATTTGGCCGGAATCCCTCATTTTGATCGAATCCGGTGGCAAGAGCCCGTGTACGGTACAGCGTCCCATGAATCCAAATACTGGGTAGATAACTGGTCCCTTCCAGCCAATCCATGACCAACTAGGGTAATTTACGCCTGGGCTTTGTTCGTTCACCAAGGAGCGCCTTGAAGGAGCGGATGCTGTTGTGCACCAGAGCAAAGCACGGAATATATTGTCCCAAATAGGCATTGCTGCGTAGAACCTTACTCCGTGCGTAGCCGATAGGCCCTGAAGAATCCCTGTAAAGGCATTTATGATATCCGAATCGTAGGTCAGGTTTCGTTTTGTATATGCCTCCACGTATCGCTCATAGTGGGATATGAAATCTTCATTGGAGCCTTCTCTGATCAAGCATGTTGATGAGTCAGACTCGTGAGAAGTTGCTGCATCAAAGTCTTCAGCCCGCACTGCTCGGTTGCATCGGAAGTAAACCTGGTAGGACGAGACGAAGAGACATCGGCGAGAAAGCATCATTTCTTGGTAGGTCCAGCCACGAGTAAAATAGCGCGAGGTATGCATCTCATCGTGTAAATCTGGCAAGCGAGCCAGGAATGTGCAATTGTCAATGATCTCGACTGGCTGCCCAAGTCGAGTCCTTGGGACGACGCCTGGAAGGCCGGAATCGGCATCCGCACCAGCCATCGCAACGATCGTCAATCTCGCTCTCATATATATTAGATCCATAATTTGTAGCTGTTCATTCTTGGTCGGGTCATCCTGAACGATACAAAAAGCATCTACCCAAAGGTATCGATCCCCGATAGCCTCGACTAACGCCATCGCATCACTCACGACACGTGGTACCAGCGATCCAAGAGCACCCGGTGACTGAAATTCAGCCAGGTTGGAACGGACGGTCTGTAGCATCTGACTCTGGCCCCATACATAACTCAATGCGATGTACGGTGTCTCCGGGTCTCCGGGCACAGAGCGTCGGACGAGACGCTTCTCTTGAACATCGATAAACCAACCCTCTATTTGCAGCTTATCTCTAGGGGTCTTCGACCGACCCTCCTGGCAGTAGTGCCCGTGGAGTCCTATACAATTATCGACCCATGAACGGACAAGAGACGCATCGATTTGGTCCTGCCGAACAGCGCGGACCGTTCCTTCTTCGACTTCATCTCCAGTTTCCATATCATCCCAGCTGCCAGTCCATCCCGGACTCCCTCCCTCCAGGTCATGAGCTTGCTGGATCCTAAATGCGTCTTCCCGCTGAAGATGCACGGTTCCTGTCCTACCCGTGACATCGACGACCTGAAAAATCGGGTATTGATACTCAAAACTGTATATTGGGAAGCACGTAATTCCTTTGTGGGACCGAAGGCCTCCCATGTCCCTATTCCTCTCTAGATTGTAAAATCCCAAAGATTTTAAAAATAATCGACAAAGAGGGCAGTTCGTCTTTTTCTGCAATTCTTCCATGGTTCCAAGTTTCATCGGCTCTGAACCATGTAATATGCCCGATAATGTGTTGATGGGGTCGAGGCGTTTGCATTTGTTGCACAATGAACCACCGTCACCATGTTTGCGATTATTCGACCTCGACGCCATTTTTTCATGTGGATGATAATTCAGGATGGCAATTTCGTTCGGCAGTGATAGCAAGGGTAAAGTCGACAATGAAGCTGTCAATATCAGAAAGTGCGAAATTCAGGTGGATGCTTTTACTGACCAGTAATGTAACAGACAAGGAATGCACGGCTGCCTGAGGCCCCGAGAGACTAGCTGCCCTTTGCATTTGGCAATCACAATTTCCACGAAGTTTTATCAGGAAATCTCTCAGTTTCCTCCGACAAGCGATATCCTCGAGGCTTTTCAGCCAGCCCCCACATGATCCAAAAAATATCCCACCATACATCAATTGGTTCTGCGAGGCACCATGATTGAAAAGCAGTAAAATAGCTATTCGGATTAGATGTTAGCTTCAGGGGTCTTTAATGATATACACTATTTGACTTACACTTTCTGATGACCCCGATCCCATAAAGGATGCTCAAGACCTACGCTCTCGTTGATGATACCTGCACGAACAGATTCCCTGCATAGTGATTAATTTTAGATCGTGATAATTTGATAGTAAAGTAACTCACTCCCAAGCAGTCCGAAACGCACTGCGAATTGCATCACGTTCAGACCGATCGTAGTCCCAAAAACAAGTGTCAAGTCGAACACCAGGAAGGCGCTCAATCAGTAGAAATACAAGGAAGCCACCTGGGATTAGGCCGGTTTGATCTTGCTTCAGGATACTGCTGCTGAGGAGGGCTGGGAGCATTGAGAATTATTGGCTGTCAACTGCATCAGGGCATCGATTTCCATTCGAGCAAGTCTTGCGATTCTGTCGACGGCTTGGTCGGCTCTTTCTTCGGGTGTCATGAATGAAGATCCAGCATGTGGAACCCTTTTTGACGTTAGGAAGATATGACAAAGAGTCGGGAATCATACTGTAGAAAAGCCCTTATGAGTGCAGTCTCTGTGCTGCTGTCATGGGTTTTTGTGGCAAGGAATGTTCCATAAGCTGCTCCAAGACCACCAGCGTCCTTGAAAATCTCATAGTCCTCTTCACTCAGCTGGGTATTTTCCTCGTCGAGCTTTTCTGTCAATGTCCAGATTCCAGCGTCGCTGAAGTGGACAGGTTTGCCTATGGACCCGCGGAAGAAGCTGAAAGGCATGTTGTCCCAAGGATGCAGGTTGGCTGGATGGGTTTTCGCTGATGATAGCTTGAAGGGGAGAATGTAAACAGCAACGAGCAAAACAGAAGAAAATGTTAAGAAGATGAGAAGAGGCCTGGAAAGTCACATGTGATCCAGTGACCTCATAGGGTTGGTCAGGTCATGTGCTATCAAACGTCTGGACAACGACACGGCATCAACCATGGAAACCCATGGATGTTAGGCTTTGGCTAAATAGAATATTGTTACAGACATCCAAGCCATGTATTAGATATGACCGATTTTTTCCCTTCTATCTTCAAAATGATGCTCAAAAATAGCTTCATCGGCAATAATCACCCAAAAGCCCAAAAAGGCCTAGATGGCATGTTCTAGAACGACCAACAACGCCACAGAACGAAACGAAGAAATGCCCCTTTTTTCAGCTTCACAATTTCCTGAAATGACAGGACATGGGTATTAAAAACGCTCTCTTCATAATATCTTGTCAAAATGCCTCGTCGCAACCATGTCATGCTGGAGCTTCCTCTTGACCGACAGACTCCGTCAGCGCAGCGATATCGACGGTCTCTTTATTATGCCGCTCAAGCAGCGGTTTGGATGTCGTGTTTTTATTTCAGTGCTCGATTCCTGTTGATACTGTCTGCTCCTAGAGAAGCATGGCACGTCTGGATGATGTTCCTCGTCGAAGCCATCTTCGCTTGTAAGTCAGCACCTACGGTGAATATACTATTTACTGATTCTATTCGCAGTCATGTCTCTTAAAAACCAACTCCTCACTGTGAAAGCATACAAAGCGCCAAATCACCCCCCAAAAAGACTGCGATTGCAAGGTAGCGACAACCTTCCCCGCGTGGACGTCCTTATAACATGCTGTGGTGAACCTCTGGATATAATCCTCGACACTGTCCGAGCTGCCTGCGTACTCGACTATCCCCACTCCTCATACAGAGTCCTTGTCCTGGATGACGGCGCATCAGTAGCACTCCACGATGCCATCTGCTCGTTGCACACCCAATGGAGCCATCTGTCATACCATACACGCGGAAAGCAATCAGGCCAGACATTCGCCAAGTCAGGTAATCTCAACAACGCTTTGTTCACTCTGCAAAATGAATTTCAACCAGAATTCTGTGTCGTCGTCGATGCAGACTCAATCCTCATGCCTGACTTTCTCAGAGCGACTTTGCCTCATTTATTGCAGGATCCTCGGGTTGTGCTGATCTCTACACGGCAGTACTTTTACAATCTCCCTCATAAAGACCCTCTCGCCCAATCCCGCGCTCACTTTTACACACGCCGCAACGCCGAACTTGACCTTCTGGGCCGTGCAATCGACGCAGGATCAGGCGCAGTATTCCGCCGCAAAGCCATCGTGAATGCAGGGGGATATCCGACCTTTTCCTTCTCTGAGGATTGGCAGCTATCCCTTATCCTACACGGGCTGGGTCACCGGATTAGACAGATACAAGAGGTTCTCCAATTCGGGCTCGTTCCCACCACTCTCAGGGGTCATATCAAACAGCAGAACCGGTGGCATATTGGTCACTCGCAGCAGATTCTGGCCATGCGACCGCCAGCGAATAGATCTATTCCACGACATCTTCAGTGGAAGATTGCATGTGGGGGTCTGTCTATTCTGCTTGGACTGGTTAGTTGCGTTCTTGGCTTTACCGCTGTTCCACTTCTTCTGGTGTCTGGGACTCTCATTCCGGCTTCATCGCCGGTGCTGGTTTACGTGCAGCTGGTTCTGGGTGTGTTCTATATTGCCTTGATGTGGGTGTATGAATGGCTACAAGCTGCGCATGCGGGTGTTTCATTCACACCGTTTTCGCATTTGGAGAATAGCTGGTTAGCGAGTAGTAAGTACTCTGGGTATCGTAATTATCTGATGCTGAACTAATTTATCAGGCCATTTATACGCGACCATCCAGTTCCACTTCTTCTCCAGCAAGCCAAAAGGATCATTTGTTACAGGAAGCACCGATAATTCAAAGAATATCTCAAAGTCAGCGTCCTCTGACTCCTGGCATAATGTTATGTTGTTCAATATTTGCATTTTTATCGCGACAATTGTGTCGATGGTTTCTGTCATATGGTCAGCTACAGCTACAGCAATGCCTTTTATCAAAATCGCCACTACAATAGCATGGCCGCCAATGCTGCATCTTTGCTATCTCACTATCACCAATACCTGGGTACCGATTGCATATTTGTTGAACCGTCCATCCTATCCTGATCGAAATGTCCTATTGGGCCGGGACCAAAGTGGTATATTCTACCCTACAGTTGTATAGATACTGAGCAGAACTTCCAAGTTCCAACATATAATCCATTCAATTTTTTTCATTTATATGCATCGCTTTATAAGCCACTTTTCATCATTTCCCATTATAATCACGACTAAACCTCAATCAAACACCTACTTCCCTTTAGCGACAGAAGAAAGAACACTTCGGCCTCCATATCCTCATCCCTCATATCTTCTTTACACGATACCCTTGAATCGGGAAAGGCCAGGAAGAATCGCGCTGCTGCTAGGCAGATTTCCATTCGTGCTAGGTTAAGACCCACGCAGACTGGCATTTATATTAGTGCTATTTCTTGTGGATGGAAAGATAGTGTCATACTTCGAGAACCGGCCCCGAATGGCATCATGGCGTCTTGCATTTCTTTGCTGGGGTTTTCCCATCGTGACGGAATCCATCTGTTACTGTTAATATGCTGAATATACGTACCCTTGGGGAGAACATACTGTTGGGGGTTTGGAAAGACAACCGGATCACGATGTAAACTCCACGCCTGGGACGACACCGTCGTACCACCCGGGATGCGATAATTCGCCAACTCCGCCCCTTCCGGCGGCACAACACGAGGCAGCGAAGACGGAGAGGGTGCGTATAGCCGTAGCGTCTCGGTGATGACACAGTCAAGATACGGCACTTTGCGCAGGTCTTCATACCCGAATCCATCGGGCAGCGAACGCAGCTCGTGCAGCAGTCTCGCTTTCACTTTGTCATTCCGCGAAACGGACCATACGATATAGGTGAGTGTGTTTGCGGTCGTGTCGCTGCCTGCGATGATGAAGCTTTGCGCTTCGTTTTGGATTTCGATATCGCTGAGGCCGTCGGCCTTTGCGTTGAATAGTTTCGTGAAGAAGGTCGTCTTGGGGTTGGTGGGATTCGATTCTATCATGCTTTTGTATCGCTGGATGGAGTCTTTGGCGTACATGCCTAGACGGCCGAATGCTTCGTATCCTTGCTTCAGCATGGGAAGTTGGAGATATCCGAGTAGCTTGAATGATGCGGGAAATTGGGTCTGGAGAGCTCCGAATCTGATGCCTTGTTGGAGATCGTGGATGTATTGGTTTTTCTGACAATATTAGCATTTCCTTCTTTCCTTTATATGATCCAACTCACCCTCCCCAATTCCAGCATCCTGAATGACTCTCCAAAAGTGAGTTCCCCGACGATATCACTCGCCATAAACAGCCACCACTTGAACACATCGACCACCCCCCGCGACGCCATTTCCCTTTGCATCTTCTCAATCGCAAGCTTCACGCTCCCATCCACCAACGGCTCCGTCTGCTTCATTGATGTTTCCGAAAGTGGTCCAGCCAGTAGTCGCTTCCGATTACTGTGGAATGCAGTATCGCATGTACTGAATAAATCCGCCGTGCCGTTTGCGCTGAAACTTTCATACCACGGTGACTTTCTATATCCGCCTTTGACGCGGTATATTTGCTTGACTGATTCGGGGTCGCTGAAGGAGACTTCATCTGGTGTTATACGGACGATGGGACCTTGTCATATCAGTAGATAGTCTGGGATAGAGAGTAGTCGGTATACCATATTTGAGATGAAGGGCGTGGACATAACGTGTTCGATTGCCCTTTAGCCAATGATAGTCGAAGACAATCTGTGTATAATTCGTATGCCATGGTCCAGGGAGAGAAAATAATGGATTGGTGAATAGTTGATGCAGGAACTGTCCATCAGTATGATGTTATCAAATGCAATGCTGCACATACCTTGACGAGTGCGACCCCCACCAAGAGGATAAAAACATGTGAGATGTCCATTTTCAGCTGACGATTCAATTCTGGGCGGCGGTGGCCTTTATATGTTGCATAGACCACGCACGATGACGATCAATGGTGTCCTCCTTGCAGATTCGCACCTTCAGCTCTGCTTATCAGGAATGATGTCTGTGCCTATTGGATGCAATCCATGGCGTGGCGTCCCAAAAGGTGGGTGGTGTCTGGCGTGTCAAAAACGCGATTCGACGTTCAGCTCATGCCGTGTAACAGAGCAATATAATTAGTGCAGACTAACGCATAAAGTTATTTATATTCCGCTAATTAATAAAACGAACGCCATTTGCAGGCCTTGATTGGCGAGCACCTCATTGGGTTGAGTCTACACGCCACTGTACTGCATCTAGACTTGCCGTGTTGGGTTAGCCTCAGCCTAAAGCCCCTGAAGATCACCGCTAGTGGCGCGTATCTTTGCCCAGAAGAACCCCAATGAACCCTCACCCTTATCGGTGAATATTAATATCATTACCTTGTATGGAGCATGGAGTATATAAAATAATAATCTAAGAGCTTACTATCTTGGCTTATTCTTGGCTGCAAGGTTACTTCGGACACGCCGTCCCAATGCATGCCTGGTAGTTATGCGGTTGCAAAAAGTCGGTCTGGGCTTTCAGCTTTTGTCGAAACATGAAACGAGCTGCCCTACTCTACCGAGTCTTGGTGGGACACAATATCTCCGATCACGGGAATTACCATGTGGGATGAGTTGAGCCCTATCTGCGTCGAAATAGACGTAGAATTGAGGGGCACTTGGGATGTGCAATCGTGCCGTGCTTTGGGGGTTCCTTATCTTATGGGGTCTGTGGGTATTGTGGGGTATGCTTTGGGGGGTGTTTTGGGGGGTGTTTTGGGGGTGCGTTGGGATGCTTCAAGGGTCCTTAATAAAGATGAGATTATTCCAGACCATGTGATGGTATAAAGCGGTCCAGACTCATGTGTGCAACGGGTGTACTATATCTGAAACAAATTCTTGTTGGATCGTTGATCAAATGCTTGGGTTGCTTGGTTTGCTTGGTCAAATGCTTGATTAATATTCAACCCACATGAGTCTTGAGGTTTCAGATCTGACCAATCAGGACAGAGCTTAGAATCCTAATGATCTACATGCTCTACAGATACGAATTCAAGATGTCAAGCTGCATCTACTCTCCAAAGTGCAGTCTTCATAGCAATTACTAGTGTGTACGATGTCAGGAGATGCGTGCTATGTACTATACACCAATCAGCTCCTACTCGGAGATTGTTCGGCCTGGATTACCAGATATAGTAACTGCCTGGCGCCCCGTCCGCTTATCTGATTATCTCCGATTCTCTTATACATAAATCAGCAGCGCCCGACATCTCATCCCACATCATCCCACCATGTTGTCCCGATATTTCCTCACTTTCCTTGCCTTGATTGGTCTATCATTCGGCCTGAACGGCCACTCAGACATCCCCAATGCAAACCACATCTTCAACGCCATACATTCCTCCATGCGCCACTGTGGCTCCTCCGTCTACCCCAACGGCATGTCATTCTATCTAGCCACCGTGCCCCGCGGAATGCACTTCTATCATGGGACAGGCACAGCAGAACCAATCACCGGACTCGAGTGGCTGGCTTTCGAACCAACTCATGCTATCGGCTTTGCGCATCGAGCTGAACGTCCTCCCTCCCATCACCATAAACGAGAACAGCAGGTGCTGAGCAATGAAGACCCTCCCGAACATGGCTATCTCCATACCTATTCCACGGCAAAAGATCTCCGTCTGCTCTATCTAGACGGTATGTCTGGAATCAAAGGGTCCGGGGGGACAATGGACGCCCAGGACCGGATTCTCTTTAACGATAGTATCGATGGGGAGTTGGTGTCGAGGTATAAGAAGATCGGGGGACCGGTAGATGATCAGCAGCGTGCGATTTTCGGGTGCCAAATGGCTAAAACTGATTGGGGTGGTCGGGTTGATGGGTTCATTCGTACTGAGGCGGGATTTGAGATTATCCTTTGCAATTTCGAGCGCGATCTTGAAGTTGTTCGGATCGCACGCACGAAGCCGCAGACTGATGTGCAGGTATTTGGCCGGAAAAGCCAGCCTCCAGGTGGAGATCGACATATGTTTCTATCGCCATTTGATGATCTCGCTGCGCAGAGGGCGAGGGTCGATTTCGATCATCTCGTCACGGCGTATACATACCATCTGGATTTGTTTGCTGGGGGCAGTGAGCTTCCACGGTTAAGTCATGTCCCTACCCATCAGCTGGACTCTATCAAGCGAGATATTCATGACTTGATCATGACTCGAGAACCGTCGCTAAATCCATTCGACTGGCAAGCTATCGCTGATCGAATCGTTGTGCGATACTCAGATAAACTGCAGGCTTTGTATAGAACCTCCTTGTCGCTGGAAACGCTGCGTGGTCAGGTTGAAACAATTCTAGAGCCTTTTATCGACTACGATAATATTGATGGTGAGGAGATCGTTCAGCGCTGTCGGGATGAGTTTATTCCCAGATATGGGACGCCAACTGGCACCCTTGCTGGGGATGTTGTACACTATGTCTCGGGGAGGATCTGCTCCACGCTGACATCTGTCTTGCTGCAGGATGTTGACCTAAATAGGGCAGTGGAGAACCTTCGAGATTTGGTTTCGTATCTGGCGTGGACGACTTGGTCGGGTTGTTGACTGAATAGATCAATGTATCTCAACTTCTAAAGTAATATCCTTTCCTTCGTACTGTCGATATATAGCCCTGAAGAAAAATATTTATTCAAGAGTCACAGTAGCCAAATATTGTTTAATCTCGGGCAGTGGATCATCAGGCATTTCTTCCTCTGGTTCCTCCTTTAAACCTCTGTCCGGCACAAACAGCTGTGGTGTGAGGAAGGATATGGGAGATCTCGCCTTAGGGGTCGAGAACCTTTCCAAGAGACGGATCAGTCTCTCCAGAATGCGAATAACAAACCTCCATATCCCTCCGGTATCCTGTATCAGCACTGGAGAGTCGATTATACCCACTCGCTGGTAGACGTTGTCCGTATCGGTGGGTGTAACCAACAGACCGAATCGATGTTCTATAAAAGGAGAGAATCCGCTGTTCCCATCTGGTAGACGAGCGAGAAAAACGACCGATAGTGGCTGCAGTTGTGTTAATGTAGGTATCTGATCAAATCCTGCCTGCAGATAAATGCATTTATTCTCGATTGCTACCTCGACCACATAATCAAGAACCGGGTTCTTGAGGGGTGTCATCAATACATCAGACGATGGCAGGTTCTTGTCTGCAGGATAGATGTTCTTGACGGGCAGCAGCGGTGCACGGAGACGAAGACGTCCTCCCTCGACAACCTTTCCATATGGATCTGGCCCATCTGTCTCCAGATGACAAGCGACAAATGTCGCGAGTGACTCATAATCAGCAATACCACGCTTCCATCGACACCGCTCGAAAAAGCTATACACGATGAACTGGACTGGCCCTTCGACTGAAGCCCATGACCACGATGGGGCATGAGTTGGACTTGCTCTCTGGAGTGGCTTTTCATGGCTTGTCCCAGACCACAGTAGTCCTTCGACTAGTCCTTTCTTCCATAAGCCAGCCATGTATGTATCCTTGGATATCTGAGCCATTGCATTGGCCAGACCAGATAATGCGGGAAGTCGATCGGACTGAACAGTGATATTGCGACGCATGTACTCCTCCACCATTTCGTACCAACCACGGTAATTCACCTTTGCATCACCAAGTGGTCGCGGTCCGAATATGCTTCGCTCAATTGCTGCTGTTTCGCAAAGACGGTCAAGATGGTGAGGGTTATGGGCCACGGCGTCACCGTCTTCGGCCTGGCTGACTGTCCGACATTCCCAGAAGAGCTGATCTGCACCGTATAGCAGCATCCGTCGGGCCAGGTATCGTTCTTGTAGACACCAAGCTCTGCTCTGTAGTGGCTCGTGAGACACGGGGTCTCCCCCAGACGTCCATCTTTCTCCATCCGGGGGAAGGAGTTGTAAATCCAGATCAGCCAAACGAATTGAATCTCGACTTCTTCGACAACCAAGGAACCCATGATCGTCTGAACTGGAATTCGATGCTCCAATGACAAGAAATGCGTCTTGATAGACATTTACCATCCTTCCAGCCTCGATTTGCCAGTCCTTTATATCATCCTGTACGATGCACAACGTATCTATCCAAATGTATTGCACACCCAGACGACGGGTGATGTGTATTGCGTCTTGCAAGGCCTGGGGCATTTCACCAAAATTAATCCCAGCCTTACGATCTTTGAGATTCGTGGTTGTTGTTATGAACGGTATGCCTTTGCCCCAGCAGTGACTCAATGCTATATAAGGTGCGGCAGGCTCGGTTTTGCTTTCCTCGTCTCGTAGACAGACCATGCCTGAATTCGACTCGGACGGGCTAACATCAATCACACGAGTTGGTAGCAGCGGTAGTTTAGCTGGTTCTGAGCAATATTCATGGCCATCTAGACACGATCTTATCCAGTTATCAACCACAGAAAACGCTTCTTTGCCGTCAGGAACTTTGGCGACAGTTCGGCCTAGGATTTTTTGTGTCCACGGGTTGTCTATTCAGCGTCAGACCTGAAGAAATGAATGCCTATTCCATATACCTTACCATAACCAGTTGCTATTCGAAAGTCTGCATTGAGAGTCAAGCCCCATGATATTCCTGATGAGACACTCACCGTGAGTATGAAATTGGCACGCTTCCTCGCTTTATCCAGAGTGGATGAAGATATTTGCAAGGACATGGCCATAGGAAAGTCCAGGTATCCGTTTATATTTTGCAGTAGATCCTCCTCCACTCTTCCTACTGAAATATCGCCATTTGCTTCTTGCCGTGCCGCTTCAAAGACCAGAGAAGCCTCTAAGCTTTGACGAACCAGTCTGCAGAGTTCACACTCAAAAGTCAGCACCCTCAGCGATGGGTACCAAGGGACATCCAAAGATAGGTCCGCTTCTTCCGATTCTGTCCATCGTTGATAACCGTTCCGGATGAATTCATCAAGTGCAATTTCCTTGCAACGAGGACAGTGCATCTTTGGTCGCTGCTAAGGTCACAGACTGTTGGGAAAATGCAGAATCATGTTCATTCTGCCTCGTTCTCTAGACCTTTCGTGGACTAGCGGATCTTGGCAATCCGAGGTTGTACATGTAGGCACAACAGAGTGAGGATTCATGCTATGCTACCTTCCATCCAGTGATCTACCATGACTTCACAGGTACTCAAATTGAGGACTTATCCTATAAGGCTAATAACACCAAACTACTAGCCAAGAAAAGCATACCACAGCAGGAATTCGCTGGTCATACTCATCTGTGTCTTATGCACAGGCAATACCCCGCACCTAGAGAGCTGACCCAAATTCGAGCCCTTGGAGAAACTAGCACCGGCCCTGGAGCAACATGGACAACGTTTGAATGGCGAGATTCACATCAAACAAGAGTCTCTCCAAAGCAAACCGCAAGCCTATCGTTCTGTCTTTGCCAAGGCGTCTGGGTCGCTGCAGATTCCGTCCGCTGGGCTTCACTTTTCCAAAGAACTGCTGGGCCAGGCCACCGCAGAGGGAGGGGAAATCGCCCATATTACACTGCACGTCGGGCGACGGAGATCTTCCTGGCTCGTCACATCAACCAGGGAGACGTGGCGAACCACAAAGTCCAATCTGAATACTTTGATTTTGGAGAAAAGGCTGCGGCGCAGATCAACCAGGCCCGCGCAGAGGGACGCCTCGTGATCGCCATTGGCACGACTGTCATTCGCATTCTTGAGCCTGTTGGCAGAAATGATAACCCCGGAGGTGCTGTGACCCCCCAGGAGGGATGGACGGGTCTCTATATCTATCCTGGGTTTGAGTTCAAGGTTGCAGACATGCTGCTCACCAATCTTCATGCGCCGCGCTCCACACATCTTGTGCTTGCAGCGGCCTTTGCGAGCAAAGATCTGCTGAAGCGCAGCTACGACGAGATTGTTGAAAATGGTGGATATGAGTTTAATATGTTCGGTGATAAGATGCTGATTTTCTAGCTCAATTGACACCTGGGACGCTTGCATATATTAACTGTCTGCAAGAGAATAGCTAGAATCACCTGGCAGGGAGCCAAGTACCAGTTAAATAAAATATACTCATGATTAGGTCTATGTGGCCGTTCTGTCTACTTTTCCCAAGCGAGCGTCGTGTTCCTGAACAGTTACACTTGGACAATCTCAGATAATAGAAAACAATCTGACAAATATAAATGAAGTCATCCGCATCCAGGTGTACATACAGGACTAGGGTGTTAAGTAAACAGCTAGCTGATTCTATATCAGAACAATGACATTATATTGATCAGATAAACCATGTCACTGTCCCATCCCGGTTAAATAGTCTCCTAGCTGTTTGGTCACACTTGCAGCCGCCTCATGTGCCACCCCCTCAGGACTATGCGCCAGTATAAGAGCCTGATTCGTTTTGAACACATACACGCCCTCATGGTCCTAAACCAATATATTTCCAGTAGATTATATCAGTATATAGATTTTGGGCACCTACCTTCTTAGCTTGAAGAGACTTTCTGTCTGCCGAGGTCACCAGATACTTCTGCCCATTGAGATAAAGCCCATTATCATGTAGAGGACCCGCATCGCTAAGCCCCTCTATAATGCTCTGCAACTCCTGAGGCGTAGCCTTTAGATTGGTTTCAACATAGATCAGTTACTGAAACCATCGTTGTAAAAAGATAATAAGCGTGCCGTACGCTGAAACCAGTACTGGTCCCCCATACACTGTCACCCACTCCTGAAAATATAGCGGCTTTGTCGATATTGCCAGTCGCGATAAGACTAGAGTCAACATACCCTGGAAAATGGAAGAGATTAGCAATCGTGTAGTATAGCCATAGTTAGATAATCTCGTACCTTGAAAACTCATTTTGAGTGTGTACCTATATGGGACGCAAGTATACAGGGACAAGAAGTTTGTGTAGGTTCGGTTGATAGACAGAGGGGTACGGCTCCTTTATAACATAGTATATTGGCTTCCTGCTTTGCCAAGATTCAGGGCGGCTATTAGCGTAGATACGTATTTCTTCAGCTGAACTCTGGCCCCATTTGTGCCTCAGCTGAAGCTGACTAGTGTCAGCTACTATTACCGTACGAGCTACTAATCATATCAAGAGAATAAGGTCTGATTTTCTATCTATATGAGAACGCGGGCGTATATGTAGCCAATCTGAAGCCCTAACACTCGTCTGAATGCAGTAAATTAAGCAGTACTTTTATGAGCGATATTCATATCGCTGGTAGCGAGACAATTCTCTGAATATTGAAGCTATTCGGGATTGAGAATCGCTATGTACCATGGATCGATTAAATACCGAAGGAATGGATATAAGGAGTAAAACTTCAATCTCTTGAGAATTTCACTCCGTGTTAGGGATATTACTCGGAGTAAAGCATGTAATATATGGTTATTATAATAAATATATTTCTTGGCTTAATGTAGTTCATCTTTATACAAGAATTCATGGCTAATCCCACATCCCACCCCACTGCTTGTTCTCCTTGGAATCCCATCCTTCCAAATTCTTCTTCTTGAGTCCCATGTCACGATAAGCAGCCCTGATCTGCTTCACAATCTGTTCTTCTTCGCTTTCTGATTCCGACTCTGTGTCATCATGTGATACTGCACAACCACCGCTCAGCATGATATCAGCAAGCCTGACATTTCCCAGGTCATGCAAGGTCTCTTGCCATCCCCAGTGACTCGCCCGTGGGATCCATGGCCACCAAACAACCTGATCCCGAAAGCAGTATTCAAAATCAATGCCTCCATCTAACAATACCAAATCAAACAGAAGATCCATTCGGATCCCTTCTTGCGCCTTCTCAGGGTCCTTCCTTTGCTAGATCTGAATTAGAAATTTGACGCACGGCTCGATGCTAATGGATGGGAGGAATTCTACCAGAAATGTATAGCTACCCGAGTAGCCTTGACAGGAGACTGAAGTTTGATAAACGGCCAAAGTAGTTGCTGGGGGCTGTTGAACTAGCATCCGTCGCCAACTTGCTTCTGGTCGGAGATATGCCTCTTTCTTCTCCGGTCTCTTGACCATATCCAGGGTCGTGAGGGGCAATTCATATGCTTCCCCTTCAGGGGTCTCAGGATCATGATATTGGAATAGTGGGGGGAAAGCATCGACCAAGAGTGGGTTGAGCTGTTTTTCACTGTTGGGATGTTTTCTGAGAGGCTTCATAAATAGTGCTTCTTGGATTAATGATGACTCTTTTACTAGAGCTGCCCAGGCACGGCAGACCTGTGGAGTGGAGGCGATGAGGGTGCGCAAGTCAAGCTGCAGCAATATCAACTCGAGGAGCTCCGGTGTGGAAAGGGCTTGATGTGTATATGTCTTTGGGGCATCCATTGCTTGAAGATAGACAGAGGTTGTTTGTTTGATGAATGTCTGGATGACAGGTTGTTGATACAAGTTCACAGCCCACACAGCCCTGCCCCCCACGTGATATCATCTGCGCTTTAGCATTATAGGTTAGTGCCTTTATAGTAATATCAAGAACTAACTGGTACACTAGGCTAGTCTATAATCAATATTTTTGGTAAAAGATTGAAATTGGGTATAGTACTGATACCTTTTGTTGATGCCTGCAGATTATTAACTGTAGATTTTAGTCACAATCTCGACACCATGAACCTATTTAAACACCGTCAGTCTTGAAGCTCTTATGGACAATAACCCCAACGCTCAAATCAATACTTAACAGTAAAATGGATCTCAAGCGTCTCCTGTCACACCCAGATTATGACTGTTTTGATTTTCACGACCTGCAGTCCCTCCCGCAGCATCAGACTCAGTCGCCAAAACGTCTCTTGAAATCCTGCATTGGTTCCTCGATGCCCTCCCACACCACAATTCTGTCGCACCTTTAAATGAAGCAGAATGAGCCGAGAGAAATGTAGTCCCCAAGGCAGACCACTGTCGTGCCGTCTTCCAGAGGGCTGTGGCCTGAATCACCAATGTTACAGCGCATCTCTCGACAAAGGGAACGATAAAAAGGTATAGGAATGTAGTGGTAGTAGTCGTAGGCAGAGTAATAATAATAATAATATATGTATAATATTAAAAAAAGGGGGTTCCACGAACGAACTCTACGAGGGTCAGTATAGCAACTATGCTAACGCCACACACATACCCTAACAGCTTAAGCCAGTATTATCGGGACTGCCCTGGGCGCGGTTCGAACAGGGAACGTTGGCCACTGCAGCGCAGAGGTTGCCCTCTACTCCACAGAGTGGTCGGATTATCTAGTAAGGGGAGACCTAAAATATAAGGGAAGATTTGGACTGCTGCCTGGTGGGCAGGTATACCTTGTGTCATGATGATTGAATCTACTTTGTTAGAATAAAATCGACCAGCTATACGGCTCAGATTCCCCAAAATAGCAGCCGGTGGCCATTATTCGAGCAGGTCATCGAAGATCTCACCGTTGATTGGAAACTGGGTGTTGAATTCCATTCATGCCGGGTCAATGCCACGGTGTTGGAGCATCGAGTGTTACACGATACCCCCGTCCATTTTCAGGGACTTGTCCCACGGTGATATTCTCCCAAGCACTGCGACAGAAGCATTTCCCCCCTACATGCGCAGCCTGGCAGTCAACCCTCTGGTATACACTGCCCCGGCGTTCATCGTGTTCCCCGAGGTCCAGGACCCTCTGCTGTATTGGATATCGGTGGCCCCGCAGATTGGCCAGTATGTAGCCTTCATCAACGACTTGTTATCCTTCCCCAAAGAGATCCGCGCAGGTGAGGAATGGAATTATCTCTCCATGACAAGCAGAGCCCGTCGGCAGGCCGGGGAACCGTCTCGCTTTAGTCAAAGGGTGCTGCTGCTGGTGATTCTCTGTGGACCTTCCGGGATACGCTGCACGAGGCAATCGAGGACGCATTGAAAGTGACGGCTGGAGTTGATCAGGGGTTCGCTCATTTCGATAAGCCCGGTGAGAAAAATCGGCACAGGATAGATGAGCATGGAAAATTGGCTCATGGTGTCTGGAAGGCCTTTAGGCATGGATATGTGGCGTTTCATTTGAACTCGGCTCGATACGGGCTGTCAAGCTTGAGGGATCGAGGGGAACTCGCGAAGAAGGCGGATAAGACTAGCTGTTCTTGCCAGTTGGTGTTCTTTCCTGGGAGTTCTGGCATGATGTGATGGAGATGGGCGTTTAGATCTTTGTTGAAAAGATATGGTTTATATATTTAATTATGTTTGTTTGTGTGATGTGTTGCTTTTGAAATTCGGTTTGAAGGTATTGTCTGCAATATTTTTGTGAACATGAAGCTACATCTGCAATTCAACTCAACTCCCAATATATTCAGAGCATCCAATCTATTCAACTGTACTCCAGGCTGCAAAATAGTATTTCCATAAACAGAGATATATCGGACAACTTTCCGGCCTATCATCGGTCCACCACCGAAACAGAACCCCGCAGAATTCCCGCTTCTCGGGCAATTCTTACAGCGAGAGAAGTGGGGGATGTTTGTCTGAGTAGAATGTCCTGAAAGCTGATTTCTCTTCTTCAATCACTTTCCTTTTCTCTTTCAATTATACCCATTGAAGTATTTTTTACATCAAAATGCAAGCTGCCAACCGTCTACAAAATGCCCTGCGCACTGAGCGCGGTCTAACCTTTGGAGCATGGCAGATGCTCCCCGGGGCCAACCATGCGCGCTTCATGGCCAGATCGGGATATGACTGGATTTGTGTTGATACAGAGCATGGAAATATTGCTGGTACGATTATATTGCAAGCAATTGTTTATATGGCTGCTAATGTAACAAGACGCACAAATGCACGAGGCTGTTGGTGCCATTGCTGCCACCGGTGTCAGCCCAATTGTTCGGATTGCGGCCAATGAAGGTTGGATGGTGAAGAGTAAGCTCTATTCCTTTTTTTATTTGATTTTATGTCTAACCCCAAAAAGGAGCGCTGGATTCAGGAGCCCACGGAATTGTCGTGCCGCTTCTCTACACTGCGGATGACGCCCGGAGACTGGTAGAGTCAGCTAAATTCCCTCCTGTTGGCCGAAGAGGGTTTGGGAGTCCTTTTGCCATGGGCTCAACAGGAGGTGTCACGGGGCCGGAATACCTGCAACAGGCCAATGACTCTCTTCTCACGATTGTTCAAATTGAGACTAAGGAGGCATTAGAGAATGTGCGTTGGCAACCCCCTAATCTCTCGAATACTGAAACTAATCCCATTGGTAGGTCGAGGAGATCGCAAAGGTTCCCGGTATTGATGTCTTATTCATTGGACCTTGGGATCTGGGCAACAACATCGGCCGTCCGGTCCTCGGTGCTTTCCACGATGATCTCAGCGCTGCCATTGAGCGTATCCACAAGGCGGCTGTCGACAATGGCAAGCGATCAGGTATTTACTGCGTGGGCGGTGCAGCTGCAAAGAAGTACGCAGACCAGGGTTTCCACATGGTATGTAACGTGTTGAAGAAGTCTGCCTTGAAAACTGCTAATATTCGGTTGCTTGTAGATCTCTGTTGTTGCTGACGCTGTCGCTCTTCCCACATTCCTCTCCGAGGCACTAGAAACCGCCAAGGGGTCCAAGACAGACGCCGCGGTCCCAACCTACTAACCATCCAGTGTAAATATAGCTTTATAGCGTTTGAAATGAATAATACGATTATCCATGTATAGCTTCTTATTTCTGCTGCTTCTCAGCTTCGTCGACCAAGTTCTCGACTTCTTGTTCGGTCCATCGGTGGAAAAGCTTCTTCGGATCGGAAAGTGCCTGCTTGGCCTGGTCTTGGATGGATTGAACATGAAGAACCGGAACATCGAACTCGTAGACATCTCTCCAGGGCTTGTTGTCAGGAACCATAATGTCCAGCTCGGAGTAGTCGAATGGTTTGCGCTTATGCACTTGGGTCACGGCGTGTTTTGCGGTGTCGCACAGCCCGCAACCGGCACGGGTGAAGAGAGTTACTCGAACTGCTTGAGAGAAGAGAGCTCTTGTGGGAAACATGGTCACTGATATAAGATTGAGCGATTCGATCTTGGACTGGAGCAATTGTGTAGATCTGATCCGATGAAGGAGAAGTCGGAGAACAACAACAGCTACGATGGAACCTTCGAGCTCTTAGGCTAAGCCCGTTTGGGACTGAGTCGTATGGCGGTCCGACGAGCAGCAGAAGAGTGGGATTTCTGCGACCGTTGGCTTCCACGACTTTCTGCCAAAAACTCCGACATCTGTGGTATATTTTCTTTCGTTGTCTCTCTCTTGCTATTATTGAGAACATAGACGGACAAGATGGCATCCAAGTGCGTCCACAAGGGATGCGGTAAAGAATTCACCGACTCCGAGGAGCAGTGCGTGTATCACCCTGGACCGCCAGTATTCCACGAGGGACAAAAGGGTAAGTGAGAGGACCTTGGTGTCACTTTATAATCCGGTTGCATTTATGCGATCGATAGTTTGGTGGATTAGTTATAGCT
This sequence comes from Aspergillus wentii DTO 134E9, assembly GCF_001890725.1. Classification (NCBI taxonomy): domain Eukaryota; kingdom Fungi; phylum Ascomycota; class Eurotiomycetes; order Eurotiales; family Aspergillaceae; genus Aspergillus; species Aspergillus wentii. The sequence continues at coordinate 1,882,028 of NW_024467835.1, read as the reverse complement.
AACTGGCTGTCGTTGATTTCTACAGGTTGGAAATGTTGCAAACCCCGCGTTCTCACTTTTGAGGAATTCCTGGGGATCCCACCTTGCACTACAGGCAAGCACTCGACAGTCGACGACACCCCCGTCGAGCCCGCAAAGAAACCTGCAAACGATGAAGCTATCACTTCCCTTTCTGCACAGCTGGCAGCAACTGAAACTGCCCCGCCGCGACCTGTTGCTTCGCCCGCCATTGCCCCTCCTTCGAATGCGCCCTCGCCGGCTCCCGAAGAACCAGACTCCGACGACCCATCTCTGGAGATCCCAACGAATGCGACTTGCCGGCGGAGAGGGTGCGGTTCAGGATATGATGCATCTAAATCGCGGGAGGAGGAGAAGTGCGTGCATCATCCGGGACAACCAGTTTTCCATGAGGGGAGCAAAGGATGGTCCTGCTGCAAGAGGAAAGTGTTGGAGTTTGATGAGTTCCTGAAGATCCCAGGATGTCAGGAGAAGAAGCAACATCTTTTCGTGGGCAAGGTTAAGCCAGCGGGAGAGGAGAAGGTCGAGACCGTGAGGTGAGTAGCAGCATCTGATGGAGTACGATGCATAAAGTCTGATCTAACATCTACAATCGCAGGAGCGACTTCTACCAAACACCACACTCGGTGAACGCCTCCCTCTACCTGAAGAAGATCGATAAAGAAAACGCCAAGGTTAACTTCGCCTCCACGTCGGTCGATCTCGACCTCCCGACGACAGACAACAAGCGGTTCAAAGATACATACCAGCTGTTTGCGCCGATTGACCCTGAACAATCCAAGTTCCGCGTGCTGGGCACCAAGCTCGAATTGACGCTGATCAAGGCAGACGGAACCAGCTGGCCAGTGTTGAAGAGCGATGACAAGTGGAGCGGAGAGAGAATTCAAATTGGAAAGGCAGGGAGGGTTTAATGTCTGATGATTGACTTAGCATAACGTGACGATAGTATGATAGATGACGGTTGACTCGTGGAGAAATATTGAAATAATACAGCTAGCAGGAGCTGCTTACAAGGCGCGAAAAGGCTGAGAGGACAGAGTATATACGGGAAAATAATTCATTTGATTGACTATTCTGAAGAGCACCAAGTGCCTGTATGATTGAGCAAGAGTACACAACATAGAATGTACTGAAAGGGTGTGTTGCGCCCCCTCCACAGCTAAAGCGCCTGGGGATCTTTTCTTGCGAAATGAAGCCCTAGCCTAGCCATAGTTTGTAAGGGAAAAAGGGATGCGCACGCGGAACAAGTCCACGTTACTCTGCGAAGCCGGGAACGGAGGGAAACCCATGGAGTTAATTCCAAACAAGAATAGCCCTCAGCGAGCAGTACTTTGACTGAGCTCCGATAGATTTACATTAAAGGTATGTAAACCGCTACTGATGATGGAGAAAAAAGAAGAAAAAAAATCAAAAGGGTGGACGGACAGGAGCAGTATTTAAAGGAGCGGTGGGGGGCGCTAATGGTTACCGTAGTCAGCTAGTGTTAGGGCTGGGGCTTGGATCATCAGGTGAAAGCACGTGATATTAAGACCTCAGGCTGAAGTGGGGCTTTTGTTGAGAGAGTCACATGATGTGCGATCACATGCGGAGTAGTACGAAACCGGTCATTCCGCACAATTTGGCCTGACAGCTGGAGGGAGAATAATGACCTAAAGCATGTAGTTATGATTTGAATACTGCTTTCATGCACGTGGCTATCCCCGGAATAGCTCTCGTCTGGCAGTTGTAGGCCCTTCTCCATGGCGGGAGGGGAAAGTGCTTTAGCAATGGAGGGGTTGAAATCCGGGCGGGCATCTTCCAATCAAGGCTCAGGGGCACGAGACCAGCAACGTTCACCTCTACGGCCCCTGGGCTTGTTTTTCCCTTTGCTTTTTCCCCTCAGCCTTGCCACCCATTTCACTCCATAATTCTCTCGTCGCATCAATTGCCGGTCAATTTATGCTTTTTCTCCCCTGATCATTATACCAAACGTTTGGTTGTTCTCCTACGAGCGCGGGATAAGCTAGGTTGGTCGGACACCGCTGCATCTGGCGGTCTAAACTTTTCTTCGCAAAAAAGACTAACTGCGACTGCTGTGCAGAACTCCTTGCCGTCGCTTATCGCCCCCAAGAAAAATAAAAAAAAGACAAGTTGCGCTTCAATATGGGTTCCACATCCAGTGACGGTTCCCTTTCCTCCCTCAGATACATTGCACAGTCGTACAACCATGCGGACTCGCAAGCCTCCGCGCTGAGGCTCATTTTGACCCTGAACCCCCACTGGGAGGGCGCAGACAACAAGATCGAGTTCGTGCGGTTTACGGACGGCATCACCAACACTGTGTGTTCTAGGAAAACTCCGTAAACGATCTCTGGAGAACTAACGTGATCTGTGTAGCTTCTCAAAATCATTAATCGCAAACCTGGCTGGACCGAGGAGCAGATAGACAATGAGGCAGTACTGATGAGAGCGTACGGTAACCACACGGAGATCATCATAGACCGCGAAAGTATGACCGTCACTTGTGACATGCCTAATCTCCCTCCTTGCCTTGCCCATTGCGACTTTTGCTGAGTAGATTTGTGATTGCTATAGGAGAGATGAACTCCCACGCTCTGCTTGCCAGCCGTGGTCTCGCCCCTCCCCTTCTGGCACGCTTCCAGAATGGCTTGCTTTATCGGTTCATCCGTGGTCAACCCACTACGTACGCCGACTTGGTGCAGGCTCCGATTTGGCGTGGCGTGGCCAGAAGGCTAGGACAATGGCATGCGGTCCTGCCAATTCAGAACAAAGCGACCCCCACAACCGAGAAACCCACGTCTATGATGCACGAAGTAGATCTCGATTTGGAATCCCGGGTCAAACAAGAGGATGACATAACCGCAATTCAACCGCGGCAACCTGGACCCAACATGTGGACGGTTCTCCAGAAATGGATCCTTGTTCTTCCAACTACGACTGAAGAGCAGCGTGCCAAGCGACTAGGTCTGCAGACGGAGTTTGAACGGGTCGTGCGTGAATTCGATGATGGAAAGGGCCTTGGTGATGGTGGGGTACGTTGATTTCCCCTAATCTTCAGGCACTCCCAATATGAAGTGTTCTAACCCGTTTCTTAGCTGGTCTTTGCGCACTGCGATCTCCTCTGCGCCAACGTGATCGTTCTTCCACGGTCAGAGGAATCCAACAAGTCAGACGATGAAGCCGAAACAGTGCAATTCATCGACTACGAATATGCGACGGCCTCTCCCGCTGCGTTTGACATTGCCAACCACCTCGCCGAGTGGTGTGGGTACGATTGCGATTACAACATGATGCCCACCAGGGCCGTTCGCCGGCAGTTCTTGACCGAATACGTCAAGAGCTACAGCAAATACCAGGGGATCGCAGAGTCCGCTCAGCAGGAAACCGTAGACCAGCTGTTTGAAGATGTGGATCGCTTCCGCGGTCTCCCCGGGTTGTTCTGGTGAGTTTCATTCCACCTGGGACGATCCATGCCACATACTAACAAGCACAGGGGTGTTTGGGGCCTCATCCAAGCACAGATCTCGCAGATCGACTTCGACTACGCCTCGTACGCCGATCTTCGTCTCGGGGAATACTACGCCTGGCGCCGGGAAACCGACGGCTCCCGAGCTCAGGCAGGCGAAGAGATTCCCCTGCGCGAGCGACGATGGGCACAGGAAGCATAAACATGCATCCCCCAACACCGTATCCTTGTTCGGCTATCCACGCGTGACCAACAACTACGGCGATTGAGATGAGGATGAAGATGCACATTGTATATAATGTACTTGATTTACTCGGTTCGCGCGTGCTGTTTTTGCCTGAGTTTTTCATTTCGCTCTGATTGAAGAGGGGTTCAACAAAGTTCCCTCGCGGAGTGCAAATATGCTGATAGACAATATTTCATTGGGAGCGGAAACTTGGGAGAACAAAAAGGGTACTACTTTACATTTTACTAACTACAGGACAGGAGGGCTTGTCTTCAACGACTTTTTGGTGTTTCAAGGCGCCGAGGGAATGATATATACATACTCGGAAAGATATAATAATAGAATGCTTGGCGGTTGAAATAAATTGAAGTTAAAGATATAGACAGAACATGAAGTGCATGTTCATTGACAGTATAATAGACATAAGTATATACATAATCTTATCATAATAAACACAGCCATACATCATGAAGGTATCTGCAGTCTATAGTGCAAATAAATCAGAAGAAAAGATAGAAAATACATAATTACAAACGGTGCTGCAGAGGCGACGAAGGCTGGGAATACGACCCATCCAACTTCAAAGCAGCCACTAACTTGCGATACGACTCACTGCCTCTCCGGGCATGTTCCTGGGGGGTCTGCGGGTTGGGATCAGCCAGCGTCCTGGAGAACAGCTCCAGCGACACCCAGCCCTTGAAGCCAATGTCGAAAAACGCCTTGGCCACGTCCAAGACGGGTAGATAGCCGCCGCGGTCTTCTTCAAAGGCGAATAAGCGTGCGTTTCGAGACCAGTTCATACGAGTGGGCTGGCCTGGGACGTGGAATTCGTGCTTCTCATCCAGAGGCGCAGCCAGTCGCTCTCCATCGACGACTTGCACGTAGAACACCTTGGCAGGATCGACATTATCCCGGAGACGGGCTATCGAGGCCTTGAGGTCGGCCTCTGCGTTGGGGTTTTTGCCTGTCGGCGAGGCCGGGTCGGCGTATACACGGCCGGCGATGTTGAAAGTGTCCAGACAGAGACCAAAGTTGGGACGGTTAACGGCCTCAACCACTTCCCAGGATGCCTCCCAGGTGTCGATGTGGTTGCCCCAGCAGAGTGCTTCGTAGACGAAGCGGAAGGGAGGTGACTGCTGCAGACCCAAGTCGGCGATGCGCTGCAGGTCCGAGACGATGAGGGCACGATCGCTCGAGGTGCGCGACAGACCGGTTTCTGGGTCTGCGCCGAGGAAGTTGGAGGGGACCTGGATGAGGTCGGTGCCCAGGATACGGGCGATGCCGAACCAGCGAGGCAGCTTTTCAGTAACGTGTTTCTCGTGCTCCTTGCGGTCTAGCAGGCCCTCGTAGAAGCTGAAGGGCTGCAGGCAGATGATGGTGAGACCGAGCGACTCACACAGTTGGCGGGTTCGCTGGGCGGCTTCAGTGACGTCGCCATTGCAGGAGTATTGGGCGAAGCAGTCGAGGTCGTCGAAGAAGAGTTCGATTCCCTCGAAACCATATCGGGCAGCTTGGTGAAGCTTTCCAGGGAGATCGTGGATCCATGGGCGACCAAGCGACATGGACGCAATTCCTGGACGGTTCACGTTTTGGTATGGCATTTTGACTTGCTTGATAGATTATTGATGTGAATTTTATATTATATAGATGTTCTGGTGTTAAGAAGCAGGTATCAAAGACGCTGAACCGCGCAGCAGAAATGGACGACAGGCAGCTGAAAAAGATCAAGTGACGCTGACTTTCGAGAAAACAGCCAAAGAGGGGACCAGACCATTAGCGATGCTTTTAATGGATGCCTTTCGAATGGAAATATGAATACCAATCGAGGATTGCGTGGATCAACGCAGGACAACCAAACAGGACGGGCAGAGGGGAAAATGCAGCGCGGGAGAACGTTTAGCATCGCTGCGTTTACCCGGAGCAATGGATTTCCCCACGCGAAGGCTCTGATTGGCATTATTGTCGCGTTCCAGTTGATTAAAATGCTGCATTTATGAACATTCGAATCGGAGTAATTCATAGCCTATGACATGCAGACAGCGAATAAAACACTCTGAGTCATTAGTGAACGCTGCAGGCCAGGGTCTTTTCTTCCCCGGATTGTCTCCATCTGGAGATTCGACTAGCACGTACATATACAGCACATCTCCACCACTCATCCTAGACTCGATTCAATCAAACCATTCAAAATGTCCGTCAAAGTCATCGTCGTCGGCGCTGGTCTCATTGGCCCTCGCCACGCCCAATCCGTCATCTCCAACCCAGACACCGACCTCGTCGCCCTCATCGACCCAGCTCCCAGCGGCCCCGCGACAGCTTCACAACTCAACACAAACCACTTCCCCTCCCTCGACGCTCTTCTGGCTTCATCCTCCATCCCTAAACCAGACGCCGCCATCGTCTGCACCCCCAACCACACTCACGTCCCCATCTCACGCAATCTCCTCGCCAACGGCATCCACGTCCTCGTCGAGAAACCCGTCAGCGACTCCATCGAGTCCGGCCTGGAATTGCTTCGCTTCGCCCAACTGCCAGAAAACGCTCACCTCAAGCTCCTCGTCGGCCACCACCGTCGCTTCAACCCCTACGTCTACAAAACAAAACAGATCCTCGACGCTGGCTCCCTGGGCTCCATCATCGCCGTCAACGGTCTCTGGACCCTCTACAAGCCTCAAAGCTACTTTGCTCCCCCGACGGATTGGCGTCGCGCGAAATCCTCCGGCGGTGTCATCCCTATTAACTTTGTCCACGACGTCGACATCCTGCATCACTTCTTCGGTCCCATCGTTCGCATCCACGCCGAAAAGACCCTCCCGCAGCGTCCCAACCCCCCTCACGATGCAGAGGAAGGCGCAGCACTCACTCTCCGCTTCGCGTCTGGCATCGTAGGAACCTTTCTGGTCTGCGACGCTACCCCATCGCCGCATAACTTCGAAACCGGCACGGGCGAAAACCCAATCATCCCCAAGAGCCCGACAAACGGTGATTCAGACTTCTACCGCATCTTTGGCTCGAATGCCTCTCTGAGTGTGCCGGATATGACGCGCTGGAGCTATGATGGAAAGCCTGATAAGAGCTGGAATGAGACTTTGTCGGTGGAGCGGTATGATGTTGGGGATGCCACGCCTTTTGATTTACAGTTGGCGCACTTTGTAGAGGTTATTCGGGGTAATGCACAGCCCAGCTGCTCGGGCGAGGAAGGATTGAGAGCTCTGATTGTTTGTCAGGCAGCCAGGAAAGCGCTGGAAACTGGACAAACTGTCGATATAGACACAGATCTGTTCAAGAATGAAATATAGAAAATGTACTTTAGCTATAGATTTGTTAATCTAGTCATTCAATTTCTGACCTTGAAAACCACTAAATATCTATTAGAACTAGTGTTCGACTTGGATGCACACTCTCATCACGATTATCTTTGTTCTGTAGAAACCATGGATGTTTCTCGGTCTAGCTATAATGGCCATACCCAGTTACCGTCCACGTTGATGATTCCCTAGAGTCCACACTTATACTTGATGCATTACGTTGATCGTAGTTCATACACTGCATTCAAATGTCTGGTAAATCTGTAATTAGTACACTAAGCACATCATTCATTCATAATAAAAAAATATATTGTCATCTCAAGCTTATTCAAGCAGTTATCACTCAAATTATACAGGAAAGTAATCCCAGATCATCAATCCAATCACATCTCAAACACCCAACGCGTCAATACATCACAGCTTAGCTTGAACGCTTGCCGCATCCTCCACATGCTCATCCTTTGCCTTGGTGTAGCCCGACTCCTCGATATCGTGGCGGAATCGTTCCTCATCCTCGCGCAATTGAGCAAGCATTTGTCCATGTGCGCGCCAGATAGGCTTTTTCTCGAAGAGTCGATCCATGCTTTCCAGAGGAATACCCTTGGTTTCAGGAATAAGGAAGTATACAAAGATGATAGACAGGATCATCAGCGACGCGAAAAAGAAGTATACGCCATATTCCATGCTGGAAAACATCTGCGGCGTAAATCTCGAAATCAAGAAATTCCAGAGCCAGTTAGATGCTGCCGCACAGGCTTGTGCAAGGGATCTCATGTTGGGATCGAACATTTCCTGTACATGTTAGTAGAGTTGACACCCCAAGTGTAGAGAGACAGGCTTACCGAGTTGAGGACCCAGGGTGTACCATTCCAGGTCGGAGTATAGAAAACAGTCCATAGGTAGAAGAAGAACATGGCTGCAATACCACCACCATCCATTCCTGCATCATCCGGTCTGCTTTCGGGCTTTGCGGCCTTGATATAGGCTCCCACCACCCATAGACAAACAGAACCTCCGGCAGCACCAACCAACAGGAGCATACGTCGTCCCACGTGGTCGATCAACCACAGCAGCCAGATAAAGGTAACCACCATCTTGACAACACCAAAGATACCCGTGGTGAACAACTGAGCGTTGGTGCCCCGCACACCAATACTCTTAAAAACCGTGGGGCTGTAGTAGTTGATGGCGTTGATACCAGATCCGTTCTGCCAGAAAAAGAGCATGCTACCCAGGAAGAGACGATACCTGACCTTCGGGTTGGTAGCCGCGGCCTGGAATGGCTTCCAGAAGCCAGTACCGATAGCGGAACGCTGTTCCTCCAGGGCCTGGTCTATCGCTCCGATTTCCTCAATCATGTAGATGTCATCCTCAGGCAGTTGACGGATCCAGCAGAGGTTCTTGATTGCCTCCTCTCGGCGACCACGACCAAAGAGCCATCTGGGGGATTCCCGGATGAAGATGGCACCGATAAGCAGAAGGCCCGATGGAATCAGCTGAACAGCAAAAGGAATCAACCACTGTTTGTGACTGGGTTCCAGCGTTTCATCAACACCATACTATCATACATTAGCATACATGAATACAGACATTAAAGTCTTGGTGGATGGAATGAGGGGAAAACTCACATTAATCCAAAAACCAACAAGGCCACCAACTTGCCAGCCTAACTCGTAGACACCAACCAATCTACCACGGATAGCAGGTGGAGCCAGCTCAGAGATGTAGATAGGAGTGATGTTGGAACCAGCGCCGACAGCTAAGCCAGCTAAAACCCGACCACCATAGATCAGGCCTAACCCACGCTCGCTGTTGGCTCCCAACATCAGACCGGCACCGAGAACAAAGACCAGACCAGATGAGATTAAACCCCATCGCCGACCCCAGAAATGACCGATTGGGTATGCAAAGAAGGCACCAAAGAAAGCACCAGCCTGATAGCAGGAGACAATGTTGGCGCTCACCAGATCGACAGCAGCATCACTCATAGAACCGAAGCTGAATTCACTTTTGAACGAGTCCAAGGCCAATGTAGTACCAATGAAGGCACTATCATAACCGATCATACATGACGTGCAGGAAGCGACAGCGGCCAGAAGATAAATTCTCCAGTTGTAAACCGACCTGGGGGTTGGTCTATCCTCAACAAGTTTGAGAATAGACATGGTGAAGTAAAATCCCTCTCAGAGGGAAGGGCGGCGCAAAAACAAAGCCAAGTGTGGGGGGAAGAAGTAGATCAGAGTCAATGAATCAAACGGTGATGAAAAAAAGACCAGAATGATCCTGAGCAGACTGGGGTCTATATAGCCACAGGATTCCCGGTAACCTAACCCGAACAGATGGAATCCGGGGTTAAAAGAAACGTCGTGATGCGAAGGCGGAGAAAAACAAGGGGCAAAGTGGCCATCAAGTCGATTTCGAGGAGTGTTTTTGATCTGGTGGGAAAACGAACGGCGGCAAAACAATGTTAGCTTTCGCAAAGACTGTAGAGGACTGTGCGTGTTGTTTTCTCTGGGAGCAAGTCTCGGGACTTTTGTGCAGATTAAATTTCTGGGCGAAAAGTCAGACTGGCACGAAACATGGGCATTCTCTTGGGACGAGAAATCTCTGCCATCGCTGGCGCAGGCGCTCCGATCCCGCTGCGAAAAGTGCGGGAGGTGTAAGCCATTGTGGGGAGGCTAAGCCGTTAACTGCCAAACGAGACAGGGATGCGGGCTAGCAATCGTGGAGAAGAGATGCGGAGAGTTTGGCGGTAATATGGGACAGACAGCCAGAGAGACCGAGAGTGTTTCCCCGGATTTCAGTCCATCAAGGGGGGATCAGGCAGGGTCAAAAAGGATAATCATGGAACCCAAAGGCCATGCGGGGGATATGTCACTAGGTGGCGGGGAATTGATTCCCCATGGGGTTGATTATTTATTCAAGAAGACTGATTCATGAAGGGCCTATTTGTTCATCGGCGAAGAATATGGCCGACGGTAAGGGGGAAAAGGTTCTCCCCGAGAAAAGCCTGCCGGGATGTTAACGCGGTGTTGCTCGGAGATAGTGGCGATAACTTACTGGGACGGCATGATGGGCCGATCAGTGGCATTCAAGTCTGCAGAATCGAGTTTAACTGATGAAGTGATAGTCTTTGATAGACAATTGATGGAATGAAGGAAGTTTGATGGGAAATTGGCATATCGTCCTGGTTGAGGAAAGGAAGAAGAAAGAGAAAGAACTGCGGGGCGAGAAAAAAACAGGAGGAAAAAACAACAGCAAAACGTTTCTCCGCCATTGGGAGAACCTCGCCTGCCCATCGGCGCAATTAATAACCAACGGCCTTTCATCGCTTGTCCCCAAAGGGCGAATCGATTCCGTGTCGTTAAGCGTCATCCCCTCTCTGCTGTTTTAAATAATTACCGATCCCCCATTCCTGGATCAGGCCATCGCTACGTATCCCCCTCACCTTAAGATCTTCATCATTATGGCAACACAACCAACTGCCGGCGGCGTTCAGCCCACCGAAGAGCCTATTACCTGTCCTGCTCACTTGGACGGTGTCGCCTACCTCTACGGCCATCCTCTCCTCAACTCTCTCTCCCCACCTCTGCACCAGACCATCTACAATGCCCTGGGATTGAACTGGACTCAAATCCCCTTGTCCAGCGTGACAGGCACCTCCGCTACCTATCCTCCTCCTTACACAAAATCCCCACCGATTGAGAAATACCTGGCCACTATCCGCGCCAACCCCAAATTCGTCGGCTCGTCCGTCACCATGCCCTGGAAGGTCAGCATCATGCCTCACCTGGACGACCTGACCGAGGATGCCCGCCAAGCCGGCGCTTGCAACACCATCTTCCTGCGCAAGGAAGCCAACGGCGAGACAAGCTACGTTGGCACAAACACCGACTGCATCGGTATCCGCGAAGCCCTGGTGCAGAACCGCCCCGAGGGCACCGAGGACCCTTACCGCGGCAAGCCCGCCTTGATCATTGGAGGCGGCGGCACTGCACGAACAGCCGTCTACGTGATGCGCAAGTGGTTGGGTGCTAGCAAGATCTACATCGTCAACCGGGACCGTGCGGAGATCGAAGCCATCGTCAAGGAGGACCAGGAACGGAACCCCTCTGCCGACAAGGCTGAGCTCATCCCTGTCTACAGCCCCGCCGAGGTAGCTCAGTTGGAGGCCCCCGCTGCCATTGTGTCGGGTATTCCTAACTATCCGCCCAAGTCGCCCGAGGAGATCACCGCCCGTGAAACCATTACGGCTTTCTTCAACTTGTCGTCTAGCACCACGCCCAAGGGTGCCATCCTGGAGATGTGCTACCACCCCGTGCCGTGGACTGAGATTGCAGAGCTGGCTTCATCAGCAGGATGGAAGGTTATTCTGGGGTCGGAGGCCTTGATCTGGCAAGGGTTGGAGCAGTCTCGCCTGTGGACAGGACGGGATCTTATTGGAACACCGGGGCTGGTTCAACGGGTGAAGGATGTGGTGACCAATTCCATTGCTGAGCGGGCGCCCAAGTCGAACTTGTAATGACCATGTATTTCATTTTACGTTCTTGTATAAAGTCTTAGAGAATTGCATGTGCTATAGACCACGATTATCCAATACATCTATGCGGTATCTACACCATATATATAATTTGACCATCACAGCGTAATGTCCTTGAGTATATATCCATTAAATTCCAGGTCGCGAGTACTCAAGCTCGCGTACCCGTCGCCATACCTGTCGCACAGTCCTCTCTTGCGTCTGTCGTCCTGTTTCAGTCTCCGAGGGGCCCGCAGGTCTGCCAGAATTAGCATTATCATTCAGCAAGCAGACAGCGACAATCTCACCTAATAGCCAAATACAATCGACTTCCCAGCTTGACATCCTCAATAGGAGCTGTGTCGGGATTCTCAGGGGGGTTGGCCGTGGTGACCAGTCCACCAGCCTCGAGAAGAATCGCAACTCCAGCAGCGACATCCCTATAGCATCAAGTTAGTCATAAAGCAGGCATAGACCTAGAAAGAAAAGCGCTTACCATTCCCAACAACCTCCCTCCCACCAAATATCCATGGCCCCCATAGCCGTATACGCCAGGTCCAACGTGGCACTTCCCAAACTCCTCACACCATGTACCATACCGCCTTTCCCGTTCCTGCTACCATTCTCTGCTGCCAGGTTCATGAAGCTCTCGATCTTGCGATGCATGTTGCCGTCGAGGATATCGCGGCGGTCTTTGCCCCACTCGCATGAGAGGATGCACTTATTAGGGGCGTTGGGGGGCATTGGCGGGATGGAAGGGTTACGGATGAGGGGTAGTTGGCGCTTCTCGTTGAGCCATGCGCCGCGGCCGATGCAAGAAGAGAATAGCTGGTCTTGGAAGGGGGCGTAGATGACACCGATAATAGGGCGGTGGTCGACCAAAAAAGCGATCGAGACGCAGAACATGGGGAAGATGTGGGTGTAGTTAACGGTTCCTGGCACTGTTAGCCGAAAGAACTTATATATAGAAGGATGGCATACCGTCCAACGGATCGATGCACCATGTTGGCTTCTCGTCAATCAGATAGTCGCGCGATTGTCCTTTGGCATATGTTTCTTCTCCCAGGAACCTGTCGCATTTGTCAGTGATTGCCTCAATTCAGGTACAAAAACACTCACTTGTGGGTGGGATATTTCTCCTGGATTGCATTCTTGATAAGTGCCTCCGCATCTGTCCATAGTCAGTATCCGTGGATCATGTCAGTTCAGTCGGAAGCAAATACCCTCGTCGGTTTGAGTCACAATATCAACCGCGCTGTCCTTCTCCGTAAATGCCTGGCTTGTTCCTCCGATTCTTTTCTCAACACCATCCATCAAAAACTGCCCAGCCTTACGACCCAAGTCTACGGCGAAGTTGTAGATCTCGTCTAGCTCTTCTCGGCTGAATTGAGTCATGATGCGGGCAATGCGGGGTTAACGTGAGTTCTGACAGGTTCTGAGAAGATACTTGGTGACAGGTTAAGATAGCAGATGGTACCAAGCAGTAACAGAAGAAATGAAAGATGGAGAAACAACAACAGATGGCCAAAAGATGAGAAGATGGAGTTGTTACGATTTCGATTTCTGCTGACCTTGACTGATCTGCTCACCGTGAGTGACTCCGTGAGTAACCGTTTATCGGAGGTCCCCACAGGTGGAGCAAAGGAAGTTTTGCTGCCAGCATGGTCATCATGCTTTAGGGTACAGCAGTTCGAGTGGCTTGCAGTATGCATTGGCTAGACATCTGTGTAGATGACTGAAACGTGGATATATGCATGGAAATCCCAGTGGTTCCAGAAGATTGCTGCTATTCGATTGAACAGTGGCATAGGGCACAGTTTGTCTTCTGATGCTGACAATTGCTACGGTACTCGAGGATTTTGATATTGGCCAATCCGTGATGAAGAATAGTCATTCTATTCTGCTATCTTCTTCATACAATTTACATCATCCTAAGCATTGCTGGTAACTGGTCAAGCCAGTTTGAGTTCCCCAAGGCCGAAGCCGGAGATCTCGATCTCGATATACTTTGATATAAACACCAGACTTCAACACCTCGCAGACCAGAAAGTCACAATGAGAAAAGTCAAAAAGCAAAAAAAATGTCATAGGACAAATTCTAACCAGAATCAAAAAAATGGGGCTTTATAACCACCCTATCATCAGTGTTACCCCTCCTTGTAATGCTGTGGTTTTGTCTCGGCACCGGCAAAGCATTCTGTCTGTCGCCATCGGCTATCCGTTTATCCCTGAGGGAAACCCCTCAATTTTTTTTATGGGGAATGCGACTCCACAATCCACCATGATTACAACATTGTAACATGGGATAAATCTAAGGTCCAGAACAATTAACCGATGATCTTATGAAATAGCCAATGCCACGAGGTTGATTGGCGGGGGTTGATGTATTCATGCACTTGATTTGCCTCGATTCATATATCTCAGTTCTACTTTGAACTTTGACCACATTCATCTACTTACCATCTCTCCACCATATCGATATACATCAAATACACTCGAAATGGGCAAATCAATCCTCCTCATCAACGGTCCTAACCTCAACCTGCTCGGAACCCGCGAACCCCATATCTACGGCAGCACCACCCTCTCCGACGTCGAGAGCAACTGCAAATCCCACGCCGCCTCCCTCGGTGCCTCCCTCGACTCCTTCCAGTCCAACCACGAAGGTGCCATCATCGATCGCATCCAGGCTGCCCGCGGTAACGTCGACGGTATCATCATCAACCCCGGCGCCTTCACACATACCTCTGTTGCAATTCGCGATGCCCTGCTCGGCGTGAGCATCCCTTTCATCGAGCTGCATGTGAGTAACGTCCATGCGCGCGAGCCCTGGAGACATCACAGCTATTTCAGTGATAAGGCTTCGGGGATTATTGTTGGTTTGGGGGTTTATGGATATAAGGTTGCGGTGGATCATGTCGTGACGAACTTCAAGGCGAGAGATGAGAAATTGTAAATTTACTTTCACTTGTTCTGTATATAACTTAAAATTCTTGTTTGGTTTAATCTTGTCTGTGTTGTAATTTTATATGCAAAGAGCTTACACTTCTCCGGTAATGGAGTGAGATCTCCAAATAATCTAGAGAAACCAGTCATATTTATTGCATCACGCACTGGTATATCGGAATCCATCTTGGCGATCTCATCTTATTTTTCATAGTCTTATGTATTATATACAAGTGAGAAGTTCCTGGTGTGTCCGATTGCTTTTTGCAAACCATATCTGGATGGCTGCATGTTAAACGCCTGCCGCTTGCATCCGCAATGTACACATGTCCTAAATATATATCTAGAATTATAAGTAGACACTATTGTATCCTTGGATACAATGCGAGGAGGCCGTGATATATGAATCATGCCTTGTGGGACTGTCTGGCCTAGGTCGCTATATTCCAACCTGGCAGCCAAGCTATCCATTGAATCCAAATCGATATGCCCCTTGGCCTTGACGCTGGTTCGAAGCTGGACTGCTGGTCCTACAGCATATTGGATTGCGGCCAGACACTGCTGTAGCTCATGGCCTTCCTTTGACCTTCTCTGATTCGAGTAAGTTATCAGGATGTCGAATCCCACGCTCATCTTTGGGCATGCGAAGAGCTATTCGTCTGTTGTGATTCTCGTCGTACGGCGGGCGCAGGCTCCGAGCAGGAGAGTTGTTGGGTTTGAGCTAGAAGGAAAGGCTCAACTTGACTGGAGTATGAATACAATTCAGGGATCCCAGCGTCCGGAACGAACCCCAAATTCTGCATGAATTCCGGTTGGTTATCGGTTCTAAAATGAAGAAAAGCATGGTTAGCCACTTCCTATAATAGATAGAAAAATATTGTACTCACTTTTCAGTTCCGTCCAGCGACGCTAGTTCGTCAAACAAAGCATCAAGATCGGGTGCAATTCTCGGACGTCGGGGAGGTCCGTATCCATCAATGTCGACAAAAGATTCAAGGTTTAGGTTCGGGTCGCTGTATGCTGGCGGGTATTGTTCAGTGGTGGAGGGGAACGGGGATGGTATGTCAGGTATCATGGCACCGGCTCCATTCATAGGTTTCGTGTTTGAAGTGAGAGATGGACGCAGTCTGCCGGATGCAGGGCCGTTCAACGGTGGAGGCGGACGAGATGCTTCCGACGTTCTGCTCGTCAAGGTGGGTGTTGGTGTTGGAATTGATAAAGAAGCGTTTTCATCAAGAGTAGGCGCTGTTCTCATCCAAGAATCTGGCATAAAGGGGCTCGATGTCACGAGCCCAGTACGTGCTTCATCTGTTGGATGTAATCGTCGTGAATCGCTCCTCGGTCGGGAGCTCTGAACAGGAACATTATCCATAATTGTGCTCTGCTCGGGTGTGCCCATTGTTGAAAGGTTATCCTGTCGGCCTATTTGATCCCTTTCGGTAAACCCCATTTCCGCTGTGGGTTTTCCTTGTGCAGACCATACTGATGTAAGATGAGAAGAAAAGGTTTGCAATTTACTCTTCAGCCCATATTCGAGCTCGGATGATGATTGCGGAATCGCCCCCTCTCCGGGTGCATTAAGACCAAAGGTAAGCATCATCCCAAATGTAGGAGATGTTGCCGAAAGACTGTAGTTCTCCATGTAAGTCTGAAGTAACAGCAGCGATCTCTTCGAGCTTTCAATGGCTCGCTTTCTGCAAGGGGCATCCGCTATGTTTCGGCCACCTTCTTGCATTGCAAATTGTAGACTCATGCACGTGACAATCCCCTCGTACATCATTTCGAGACCGAAGATATGTGGTGAAGCTAGCTTGGTTGTCTGCAGATCAACCCGGTAGCTTTTTGGAAGGGCAGTGACCCAGAGTTGTAACTGGCGCTCCAGCAGCTCCAGTTGTGGAATGGAGTAAGTCAGGTTTTGCTTGAGACAGCACAATTCATTCAGGATAGAGACCAATGAAACGAGACGGTTGAAAGTACTTAGTGCATGAAGAGGTCCACGGTGGAAAGAATCGCGGGAGGACTTTGTTGGGCGGAGACCAGTCTGGTCTTCCCATGGATGCCATTCTTCCAGGCCATCTTCATTGACTGGGCCGACTCTCATGAGGTCTTCCTTGCGTAGTGTTGGCACCTGACCTGTCTTCGTGGCGATCAGAGTCTCGAGAATGAAACAACCTAGAAACACATGTTTCGATCGCGCAGCAGGTTTCCCTTCTTCTATGGCCGCAGGGGGGTGATCTATCCCGAGCGAGCGCGAGATCCGAACCGCCTGTCCTACAAGCATCCATGCTGCAGTCCATTCCTGTTGGCCAAATTTGACCAAAGACAGAAGCATTATCGCTTGGACATGGCCGATTTCGTAAACCCCATTTTCAAGAGGGATCAAACTTCGGGCTGTGGCATAAAGCTGCTCGGGGTCAGGTCGGTCGCTGGGGAGGTCTGTGAACTGGCGGGTATTGGTAATCGATGCTTCCTGAATGGAAGCAAACGTCAGGACGGCCCATAATGCCGCGTAATCCCCAGACCCTGGAGAGGAGGAAGAGACTCGCATCTCCCCTGCTGTGTCCCGAAATGCCGTCCGGAGGATATCATGCTTCTCGAGTATTGGGAACCAACACTGTGTGTATGAAAAGTAAATGTCGAGCAGGGACCATGCATTAGAAGGGAGTTCAAGACGCGTCCCCGTCCCATCCTTAGAAGGGGGAAATGTTGTGAGGGTTTGTGGGAATTCGTCGATTAGAGGACCGTGCGTTCCAGTTGGAACATCATCGGATGGGAGGGTTTGGGTACCAGAGTCTCTGGTTGCACGAGAAGTATAAAGGTTGGTCGTTGAGCCTAGTTTGGGCGTTTTTACCGGCGAGAAGGCTGCGGGTAGCGAAGTCTCGCGCCCGTCTCCAAATCCTTCAGGAATCTGCCATTCGAGGGTGTCGGAAGAAAGGACACTGCTTCCCTCAGCTTCCTGCGGCGAGTCGGTAGATACTCGATTCGCTTTTTCCTGTTCCTCCTCGGGCTGATCCAAGAAGGCTAATATCCTTTCGATCTCCCTCAACACAATGCTGTTTTTCCACGAAGAGAGAAGTGTGTCCGATCCTTCCGCCTCCTTTCCCATTGTCGCTAGATGACTGGGTATATTTGCCGCCCTCAATAGGGCCCGCACCACCTCCTCGCTCCCCTGAATTTTGCAAAAGACGATTCCCCATAGTAATTCGAGTGTACGAATGTAACCGGTCGGTACACCTCTTTTCTTGGGGTTCGCTTTGTACGTACAGGGCCGGCAGAGCGACGCGCACGTCGAACACACTGGTTGAACCCCATCGCATTTGTCTTTTTTCGAGCGACAGCTGTCGCACGCCCGGGAGACGCGCTGTCGCTTTGGATGAGAGGTATAATCGTCAGCGGCATTTTGCCTGCCATCCTCGTCTGCATCAGTATATCGTCGCTTCGCTTTGACGCTGCCCCCAGAGGCTTGGCGCGTATCGTTGCTCATGATCGTTTACTCAACGGTCCACGAGTTGTTCCGGACGCATGTTCATTTTCAGATAGATCGTATGACCGAGATGAATCTTTTGCCGGCAGCTTTCTTAACAGGTGTGACAGGTTGAATTGCTTCGATCCAGCCCCACCCCACACGTGAGCACTTGATTTTTTAAAAAGGAAGAATCCTGCCTGGATGTAAGCGAGTAGCGATCAACGAGTTCTGTCTGTCGAGAGCAAGGAAAGAGACGGAAATTGGAAGCTATGGATAAGAGAAGACGACGGTGGAAGTGCCGAAGTGGAAGGGAATGAAAAGCGGAGAGATGGACCAGACGGGGAAGCGATCATTGGGCGGAGTCTTGGTCGTTTCTCCCCGGCTGCGACGGGTTTTCTCTCCACTTGTCAGCATTTCACCGGACCAGCCTATGGATTCGGACGGATTCCCAAGCACTGGTGGCAGATTGGTTTTTACACGCAGTTTTACTTCGTAAGATAACATTGTTCAATTCGTCATTT
The DNA here is from genome assembly GCF_001890725.1 of Aspergillus wentii DTO 134E9. NCBI lineage: Eukaryota > Fungi > Ascomycota > Eurotiomycetes > Eurotiales > Aspergillaceae > Aspergillus > Aspergillus wentii. The sequence continues at coordinate 1,863,558 of NW_024467835.1, read as the reverse complement.
ACAATAGCATTGCTCCTCTGGCCTCAGCAATCAATACTCACCACCGACCCCCTATGCAGATGCGCTGTGCTATTCCATATGCCCAGCCTAAACCCCGCGGGGAAATCGGAAAAATAAAATTTTGGAGATACACGTAAATTACCGTATTCGCGTAATATAATACCGGCTGAGCATTCTCCCTCGCTCCAAAAAAAGCAAAAATGAAAGTCTCCGGTTTTTTTCCCCGCGAAAAAGAGAAGAACGGCGATGCTGCTGACCTCTTAGTCTCACAGGGTTGGCGCGCTTTAGCTCTTTGTCAGTTCGTCGGCTCTTCAACAGTTTACCAATATCGTCTCCAATGGGTCTTGGTCCTTAGCCCTTTTCTAATTTTCCCTCGATCTTGGGGTCGAAGCTTTGTCCTCGTTTCATTAATCTCCGCATTATTCGATCTCGTCTGCCGTTTTCGCCCACTCACACTACCTTGAATTCATTTCCTGTGGTCATGTGTGGTTTGGATCCCTCCGAATTTAAATCCTCTCTCCTTGAAGGCTTAATCATACCATCACGATAAAGACTACTGGGCCCCCAGTCAGCAGTATGTCGATTCTCGTGAGACCAGCAAAGCGCAAGTTGGACGAGGTTGAGGGGCCGGAAGAACGGGAACGGAACGCCCGTTTCTCGCAGCGAAACAGTCACGATCAGAGCAACCCCCCGAGTACTTCCCAGTCGCCAATTCCTCCATCCAGAAAAGGCTCTGCGCACTCAGCTATCGGTTCTTGCTCACGGAATGAGCAATTGGAGGCATCAGGGGATGGGTATTGGTATGCGCCATCGTTGCGGGAATTGAACTCCAACCGTGCGTCGCCCGTCTGCTTTGATGGCTTGTCTCATGCCCAGAGAACCTTCGATCGGAATGCGTCGGTTGTCTTAATTGGTATCCGGGGCACTGGGAAATCTAGCCTCGCAGTCATGCTTGCGGCCACCTCCGGGAGGCGACTGATCGATGCGGATCGGTACTTTCACCAGATGACGGGCCGTACGCGTGCTGCATTCAAGAAGAACTATGACCTCGCAGATTATCGTCAACAGGAAGCCAAGGTGATGGAATCGATGCTTATGGAACACAAAGAAGGCTACGTGATTGCCTGTGGACCTGGTTCCATGGAGCGCAGTGGTCAAAGGCTACTCAGAGAGTACGCGAATACACACCCAGTGATCCATGTCATTCGAGATCCGGAAAGCATCCAGTCATATTTGAAAGCCTGGGATACGGATAAGGTTCGCCGGTTTCTCGAGCTGTCAGGTCCAATTTATCGAGCGTGCTCAAACATGGAGTTTTTTAACGTCTCTGAATTAGACGCTGGAGAGCATGCTGGGAAAGATGGCCATCACCACACCACACTAGATCTTGAGCTTGACCACAGAGCACAGTCTCCCACTCCCTTCCTGACTCTAAAAAGACTGCAGCGTGATTTCCTTCGCTTCGTCAACTTTGCGACAGGAGATGCAAACGATGTGAGCAGCCAGGATGTCTCGTTCCCCCTCTCAATGCTACCGATAGAATCCCGGACGTTTACATATTCGGTGGCTGTGCCAATTTCTTCATTATTTGAGCAGGACTTGGACATCGAAGATTTGGAGTCTACCACAGATGCTTTTGAATTGAAAGTCGACGTGCCAGAATCCCCTTCTACTCATATCGGTGTGGACTCGACTCTCGCGGACAAAATCAGCCAGACCGTGGCTACGATTCGACGAAACATTGTCGTCCCTTTCATCTTCCATGTTGAAAGTAAGCTACCTACTGGAAATTCGACTCCGCAAAGCCAGCCGTTACGACGTCCAGACGATGCCTATCTAAACCTATGCCGACATGGACTCCGGCTCGCCCCCGAATTTTTGACCGTCGACCTTTCGTACGATGATGCCGTTATATCACAAATAATCGCTTCCAAGGGCACAACCGCGGTTATTGGGCATTTTGCGGCCTTCGAGCCTCTTCCTAGTGGCTGGGATAATGCGGATTACACTGAAATGTACGAGCGAGCCAAAAAACTGGGATGCGACATGGTTAGGCTGTCACAATCAGCGGCAACAATTGATGACAATTATGCCGTTCAAAGGTTCCGTCATCATATCAACACTCTTCCTAAGCCAAGCCTTCCTCTTATTGCTTACAACTCTGGTCCTCTGGGCCGAATGTCGTGCTGTTTCAATCCTATTCTTACTCCCGTCACCCACCCTTCTCTATCGTCAGACCCGGCAAAACTGCCACCATGTATCACTCTACGTGAAGCGCATGAAGCTCTTTACGCCTCATTTACACTGGATCCGATGCAGTTCTTTGTTTTCGGTGCCAATGTCACCTACAGTTTGTCTCCGGCCATGCACAATGCAGCTTATAAGCTGTGCGGCATGCCCCACGTATATAGCATTCATCAGTCATCATCTCTACGAGGCTTGAGTGAACTCGTGGAAAACCCTCATTTTGGCGGTGCCAGTGTCAGTTTGCCTTACAAGACCGAGGCTATTCCCCTCCTCCACTCAATGTCTCCACATGCTCGGGCTATTGGTGCCGTCAACACCATAGTTCCTATACGAAACATCGAGGACAATGTCCTCGTCTCGGAGAAGTCCTCTCTATACCTGGAGAAGAGCCGTGCTGGGCCCATCAAAGCCCTGCATGGCGATAACACCGACTGGATCGGAATCGGCAACTGTTTCCGGAGAGGTTTATCTCCCGCTAACGCAATCCGCCCTAACTCCACGGGTCTTGTCATCGGAGCAGGGGGTATGGCTCGTGCGGCTGTGTATTCCATGATCCATCTAGGCTTGCAGAACATTTTCGTTTTCAACCGCACATCCGCCAACGCGGAGAAGCTTGTCCATCACTATCATCGACAAAACCTCCATCACGCCCTAAAGAGGAGCGGGTCGACTCCCCATCCCACAATACACGTCCTGGCCTCGTTGCAAGACAACTGGCCTGCCGGCTACAAACAGCCAACAGTCATTGCGTCTTGTATTCCAGCTCACAGTATTGGAGGACAACCGGCGCCCAATTTTGAAATACCTTCCCAGTGGCTTGAAAGCCCTACTGGTGGTGTTGTTGTCGAGGTAAGTATTCGATCTGATTCTTTGTCTTTTAACATCTAAGACATTGAAAGAAAGTTTGCTAATGGTCATTTCATCGTAAAGCTAGCTTACAAACCCCTCAACACCCCACTCATCAAGCAAATGCGAGCTCTTTCCCATAGAGGCTGGGTAGCCCTTGACGGTCTCGATGTTCTGCCAGAACAAGGTTTTGCCCAATTTGAGCTTTTCACGGGCCGTCGCGCTCCCCGGCGATTGATGAGGACGATTGTGTTGAAGGAATACAAGGATGAAGAAGAGCAATATGACCCCAGCTCAATTCAGAGTCGGCTGGAAAATCTGGATGGACAGCCTACATGAATAATGAATAACATGATGAATAATGAGAGTCAATTCATGGGATGATTTTGAGTGGTTTGTTTTGGGGAAGTTCAGTACAACGCAGAGAAATGAAGGTCTGGAAATGCTTGGCTACAGAATGCAGTCGCTCCTAGCCTTCATTTTCTCGGGTCACTGGCACAGTTTGTGCATCCAATGTAGCCGGCATATTCACAAGAATGGTTTCACAGTCACCTTCGCTCAAAAAGATACGTCTCTATCCTTCTTCCATCGTTGGGTATCATTGAGAATGTCCGAATTTGAAGCATTTACTTGGCTCGGCGTGTACCTATCCAAAACTTCACTCGAGAAATGTTTGATGTCTATCCTACGGTTATTTCTTTTACGGAAAGCGCGCTTGATGCTTTGGGGCATGCCTCTGCAAATCACAGGGGAGGCAGCGAAAACGAATCTGGCGGCAGGAGCAACTGGATAATGGCCACAGAATAACAACTTGGACTTTGCCCCGTTTTCTTTTCTCTTCTTTCATAATCGCGTATACCGCTCCATCAAGCTATCTTGCAACGAATCGCACACATACATTAGGTCGGTATTGTTGTTTTAACGAAGAGAGATTCCCAGTCCACTGACTATCTCAAACCAAACAGATTAAACAACTTCACTTCATCGACAAATCTTCCACGTCCGCCAACATGCAGCTCAGCCTATCTACTGCTGTATTTGCTGGGCTTTGCCTCTCCCTCTCCGCTACCGGGCTTCCTACAGACAAAATTTCTGCGCCGATCATAATGGACAACAGCCCGAATGTTGTATACGAGGCAACCTTGCAGGATACCAAGAACACCACTGTTCGAGGATGGCTCACTCTCTGGGCACCACCGAGCAAAGTGGGAGTCAAAGTCCATGCTGATTTTTGGGGGCTTCCGGATGGAGAGCCTTTATGTGAGTCTCGTCCCTACTTTAAACTCTTAGTTGTCGACCTCGACTTACGTTTTATCTTAGTTTATCACATCAACGAGCATCCCGTATCCAAGGACGGCAACTGCTACAGCACTGGCGGACGGCTCGATCCCTACAAGCGTGGAGAAACCCCTGGCTGCGATACATCCAAGCCTCACACCTGCCAAGTTGGTGATCTGTCTGGAAAGCACTCACCACTTTACACCGGCAAGGGTGAATCATATGAGATTGAATACACCGACCTCTTTCTTTCGACGGACCCAAAGAAGCTTGCCTTTTTTGGTAATCACTCGGTTGTTGTCCAGTATTCCAATGGTACAAGGCTGAACTGTGCCAACTTTAAGCTGGCACGTCACCAGAGCTTACGGTAGATTATCTTTCGAAGGAGGGCAAACTGGCGACCTTGGTGTTATTGACACTGCCTATTCCTCACCTACATCATATCGAAAACTTAGGGACATCGCTTGTGATGACATTGTTACCTCTTGAATTGCTTCGAAGGATTCATGTAGCCTTTTTGTGTCTGCTTTTGTGGCTGGAGGCTTTTTTGTAACTAATATCAATATCCAATTATGCATTCAGTAAAAATGAACCCATTAACTTTTGATTCTGAAGAACCATCGGGGCATAATTAACTACTTGAAAGCCCATGGAAAAGAATCCCAACGACTAAAATACAGAAGCATAGAACGTACATTTGGTAAACACAGCAGGAAATGCGATGCTTGTATCAAGACAACAATTCTTGTATATTTAAGGGCGCTGTTTTGAGGCAATATCAACCATTGTCTATGCTGTTTCCGTGGGAGGCGCCCTGTAGTAGAGACCGATCTTCTTTTCGAATCTTTTGCCTTCCACCTAATGCATTCAATCACAGAAGCAGTATGATGTGTTCGTTGACAGGGTTACTAACAGTATTTCTCTTCTGTCATCTTAGAAATTCGTCTCATATTACCTGTTTCGATGCAGTCACACATCCGTAGGCCCGAATGGCGCTTTCAACAACCACATCCAGATCCTTGTCCTGCTCAGCGCTAGAGCCTTCTAGATCAAGTAGCTTAAGGCAAACCCAATTCCGGCCTTCGGGCTTCTGTGCGAGATGTGCATCCCAGTGCAAGTCGTGATTCGTGATTCGTGATCTTGGACTGATCGATAAGCGGTTCTCGGCAAACCTGCCCTGTTACCCCTCCTCGGCAATCTTTACCCCGGGGGACTGTCCCTCTGGCTACCCCACATGACTCCCAAAAGGTAAGCTCGCTTCCTCTGTTGACTCTCGTTCTCTCTCCAGCAGACGCTTCTCCACGTTTCTTCCAGGGCTCTTGGTGATGAACTGCTTAAATAATTTCAAGCTCGGCTCAGTTTCCATAATGGCATACACCCCTGGTGTGAATCAATGGTATTTATACCAGAAGCCTCGTCCAGTCAATGAAGAATACTCTTTCCCAACATCCTCCAATTCACTCTAAGATCCTAAGGCCCAAGCAAAGACACGCACTCACAATGTCTCTTGCTCAGAACCACCACGTTATCCAGCTTCCTACGACTCCCTCAACCATTCGGGCTCTAGATCCCCGTATCATTGCCCAGCAATGGATCACTAGGCTAGAGGCCCAATTGGCTAGTGGTAACCTCTCCCAGGTCTCGGAGCTCTTCCATGAAGAATCATGGTGGCGGGACATGTTAGCCCTGGACTGGGACTTCCACACAGTTCAAAATCGTAGCGGCATTCAAGACTTCGTTAGTCGGAATCAGCCCCGAGCCCAGCTGTCGGCCTTTCGTCTTCAGCATGAAGGCAAATTCCAGCCCAAGCTAGACAGGCCAGTGAAAGGGCTGAGCTGGATCTCTTCGATATTCTTCTTTGAGACCCGGGTTGGTCGTGGATCTGGTGTCCTCCGCCTCACCCAGAACGAGGTTGGAACCTGGAAGGCTTATTCGGTTTATACTTCTCTTCAGGAGTTGGACAACTTCGAGGAGCCTCTTGGTTCGAAACGGGCTGAAGGGACAATTGAGACCATGCCCGGTGGCTTGAGCAAAGGAAATTGGCTCGAAAGACGGAAGAGGCAGCTTGAGTTTATGGATGAGGAGCCTACAACTCTAGTTGTTGGTGCTGGTGAGTTCTACCTTGTGATATTAGTGTTTGAGAGAATAAGTCTCTAATTTTCAATATGCAGGCCAAGCTGGTCTAAACACAGCAGCGCGACTTCAATCACTTGGAGTATCATGTCTCCTCGTCGATCGAAATGAGAGGATCGGTGACAACTGGAGGAAGCGTTATAGGGTAAGCAATCTCCCTTCAATTGTTCTTTATACCTATTTTCTGATCCTCAATTATCAAATAGACACTGGTTACTCACGATCCCGCCGAGTTCACACACATGGCATATCTCCCATTTCCGAAGAACTGGCCCCAATTCACCCCGAAAGACAAGCTCGGTGACTGGTTTGAAGCATATGCCAGTATCATGGAGCTCAACGTGTGGCTCAAAACCGATGTCAAGTCTGCGGTATACGACGATGCCAAATCAGAGTGGACGGTAAATCTAACTGGGGGTGATGGTACTGAGCGAACAATCCATCCCCGTCATCTTGTCTGGTGTACCGGCCACTCAGGTGAGCCAAAGGTTCCCAGCTTCCCCGGACAGTCGCAGTTCAAGGGAACCGTATACCATGGTAGTCAACACCATGATGCCTCAGAAACCGATGTCAACGGGAAGAAGGTAGTCGTGGTTGGAACTGGAAACAGTGGTCATGACATCGCCCAAAATTTCTATGAGAATGGAGCCGACGTGACTATGCTCCAGCGGAGAGGAACATATGTTATCACAGCCGAAAAGGGTGTTTTCATGATGCATGAGGGTCTTCACGAAGAAAATGGGTATGCGCTTACCTTTATCCATTGAATCTCCCAAGACACATACTGACTATATATCTTCCAGACCCCCGACAGAAGAAGCAGATCTAATGGCAGAATCCCTACCCTTCCCAGTCCAATTCGCCCTATCCGTCCACTTCACAAACAAAGTACGCGCGATAGAAAAAGAAACCCTAGAAGGTCTCGAACGAGCCGGCTTCAAGCTCGACTTTGGCGTCGACGGAGCGGGAATCTCCCGTGCATACATGACCCGCGGCGGAGGCTACTACATCGACGTCGGATGCAGCCAACTGATCATCGACGGTAAGGTCAAGGTCAAGCAAAGCCCCGAGGGAATCTCAGAGTTCAATGAGCGCGGTCTTGTCCTGAAGGATGGCAGTACATTGGACGCAGATATCGTCGTCCTTGCAACGGGATACGATAACATGCGGACGACCGTGCGAAAGACGCTGGGCGATAAGGTGGCGGATCGCTGCAGAGATGTTTGGGACTTGGATGACGAGGGAGAACTGAACGCGGTATGTAATAAGCTCTCCGTTTTCCCATTCCATTTATTGTCCAAGAAATACTAACAAAATACAGATGTGGCGACCAAGCGGCCACCCAGGCTTCTGGTACATGGGAGGAAATCTGGCTCTGTGTCGGATCTACTCCAAATTCTTGGCTTTGCAAATTAAAGCCATTGAAGCGGGTCTCGTAGCAGGGAATTGATAAATGTCAACTTACTAAATTTCAAAATCATAATGAGTAGTTATGCAAATGGGTTGCAGTTTTCCATCGCTTTTTATTGACGCAAGATTGTTCTGCTCTATATATCAAATGGTATTGAATTAATATAACAACTAGCATCATTGGTCTAGTGGTAGAATTCATCGTTGCCATCGATGAGGCCCGTGTTCGATTCACGGATGATGCACTTCTTTTTGCATTTTTTAACCCCAAGCTTTAATTTTTGCCTTCACAACGTGTGCAGTTATGCATTACTCTTTATTCAATTAGCAAGAAGATCTATAGTTCACATTAACTCTCTATATTGATTTTACATCCCAGATATACAGAGCAAAAAAAGTAATAAACAAGAAAAGCAATCAGCGCCTCATATTCAATCATCATTATCCAAGTGAGTTTCCGTGGTCACTTCCTCCTTGGCTCCATCATCAATGACCATATCCACCTCCTTGATGGGGTGGAGGAGCATGGGGGGTAAGCACATTCTGCCTTCACCCGCCAGCTCTTCCTGCTCACCACCGTCATTGTCAACCCGGTAGCCCAACCAGCGTCTCCAGAGGTTTCCGGAGAACCCGGCCGAGTAGAACCAGGTAGTACCGCGGAAGTTGTGTTCGCGGTCACCGAAGATGGCGGTTCGAGCGCCGCCGGAAGCGCCGTTGCGGCCTGCGTTGAAGACGGACTCGAGGTATTTGGTCGGCCATCGACGGTCGATGTAGACGGAATGGGGCACGTATACCGCCTTGAAGCCGTGGTGGAGGGCGGTGGTTGCGGGCCACATTTCTGAGAACATGCTGTGGCGTTTGAGGCTGGTTTCCTTGTGCATCGTTTGGAGCAGTTTGCGGGAAATTCGCGAAGCAGTGATGATGGCTGTGCGACGCGGAGGGAAGCCATGTTCCCTGTTGTATCCGGTGACATCGTCCCGGAGAATCCAGGTGGTGCCTTCGGGGTCGTAGAGCGGGTTGAAAACGATCAAATCGGCATCTTCACCAACACCCCATTCGTAGTTATCCTTCTCCATCGTGGTCGGAGGGATGCCTTCTCCCTCGACCTCGAACATATCCCGTTCATCGGGACGCTCTGGGCCCCAGATGAATTTGTCACCCTGTTGGGCCATTCCGCCCCTGCCAATGCCGGTCTTGTCCTGGCCCGTACTCCAGAGGTTGTTCGGGCTGTTGGTGCCCATTTCGGTTTGCACTCGAACCATCTGTCGGAATTCGTCCCATGTTCCGTGCACGGAGGGGACGTAGAAGCGAGCGTTCCTTTCCCACAGACCCTTTCGGGGCTGCTGTTTCGCCCAGCTCGACACTTTGTCGAACAGGTGATACCAGTGGCCTGTGTACCGGGCATCCATCTCCCAATTCCAGTAGTAATCATATTCAGGGTGCTGGTGTCCAAAATACTGCATGCACATGTAGGTGCTTCGGTATACACCATGGATAGGCAAGCCCCGCATATTCGTTTCTTCCAGACCTGGATACATGAGAGCCATCTGGCGCTCCGACCAGAGCGTGCCCATGCCACGGAATTCTTCCGGGAGCGCATCATTAAGCACGCGCTCATAAGTTTCGTCATCGGCCCAAATCTGCAGATTCTCGTCCTTGACATGGACAAGGAAATGAACCGTGTATTCGCCACCAGAAACCAAAGACAGCTCCGAAATCAGAGAGCGCATGTACAAGATGTCCTCAGGAGTGTAGTGGAAATCGAACCAAGTACGAATGACAACCGCCGTACGGGGAAGACGATCCGTTCCGACCTTGGGCTCCTTTTTATTCTTGGGGAGTGTAATTGGCGGATTGCCTGCTTTAGAGGAACCAACGGGCATCGAGAGGAACCGATCAGCCCGTGGCTCTGGGAGTTCGTGATAGCGATGGCGGTTAAGAGCGGCACATCGGTTCTGCGCCGCAGCCCAGTCCACCTTGCGGAAGTCCACCGGTGGGAAATCCTCCCAAACACGCTCCGAACCATCGCGATGGCCTTCCAGGCCTGCACCAATGCCACCTTTCCGTACACTGTAGCCCAATCCATAAGGTCCAAGCCGGCCGAATCGGTCGAAGCACAGGTCATCCTGAATTCCAATCATCTCATTTGATCCCATTACAGCCTCTGGGAATCCCTTAGGGACACCAGGGTAGTGATGGATCAGTGGGATCCGGGTAGTTTCCTCCTCATCCAAAAAGCATTCGCGCTTCTCGCCATATTTCTTCACATACTCTTGCGACGAATAGTCGGGATAGGGATTAAAGACCTTGCTCAACATCGGCGGTGCATCGCCTCTGGCCTGGACAGTTTTCTCATCGGGTTTCGCCTCAGAAGCCCCCAATCCCAAGTCTTCCGAGCCATCTCCTGGGTATTCAGGCACTGAGCCCTTGCGCGCCACCAAACTGCGGACTCCTCCATGGTAACGCTTCAGGAACGGGAAACTCTCCCACTGCGGCGGCTTCGGTGATGAAACCTTTGGTAATTCAATCGTAACATTTCTAACGGTCGAGGAGAGCGTAAATCGGAACAGGGTAAGGATGAAAATGACCAGGGCAGAAAACAGCGCCAGACAAAGCCATCTCATAATCCGGTTGGGGACACGAAAACCCACAGGACGAGGGTTTCGCGTGGAAGAACCTAGCGCGGGCTGGTAGGAGGTTGCGACACCAGCAGCCGGGGTGAATGTATCTCTTTCGCTATCAGAATCGGAGTCCACCGAGCTGCGACGGCGATAACGCTTCTTGGACCGGATGGTTTGCGGCTGTTTCTCGACGTCTATGTTCGCATCTTGAGTTCGGGAGGAGTAAGGGGAGGAGGTATTGTAAGCGGAGGAATGCCTCCTCGACTGGACAGTCATGGCTATGTGGAGGAGGTAATCATCGAAGAGAGCGACGTCACAGAGGCCAATGTGAGTGTGGGACTATCAGCGGGACGGCATCAGAGTCTCGGTGGGATAATAATAAGGACTGTTCTTCAATCTGGGCGGTTAGAAAAGAAAGAACCATGAGATAGGGGATTGCAAAGCATGGAGGTTTACAGTGTTCAGATGGCACAAAAAGTGATCGAATAAAAATAGCTGTCTAGCTCAAGAAGATCAGAATAACACCGCGCAGTCTATCGATGATCTTCTTCCGGATGAATTAATCTCCTTTTGAGACGGTCGATGTGGGTTTTGGCTGGGGACGGGATGAAAACAACTCCACGCAATTAAAAAGATAACCAAAGGAGAAGATGAAGAAGGTAACAATAAACCACTGAATGATATAACAACAAAGATAGATGGAACCTGAAGGTGAAATCCAAGTTTTCAGAGGAAAAAGATGACAGGAATCAACTGCCAAGCGACTGGTGGTTGCCCAAGAGACTCTAACTTAGGCGATTGCGGACCCCAATTTGAACTGGCCGCCCAGATTGAGAGCCGACTTGGCGGAGATGATGATCATAGGGGATGCGGATTGTTCGATGGAGGATTGGAGGCGTTCAAACTTCGATGGCGATGTTGCTGATGATCTGAATGATGGTTATCATCGGATCAGTGCAAAGTATGTATAAAAATAGAGGCGTGTCAGCGATCAATACCCTCCCTTCATTCAATAATTCGAGGATATCCTCCGCAAACTACTGTATATAGATGCAGATTGCGCCTCCGATTATGTATACATATGCAGTAGTACCACCACAAATACCGTACCCTTGCTCAATCAGCCCCTATTTCAACAACAAACAAAATGAATCCGTACCACCTCGTCCGCTTTCAATCGCAAGTTGAAGTTGAAAACAAACATTTCGATTAACAACAGCCAGCCATCACGGAATAGGACTAGCTTCAGAAATAGCCTCAACGCCTAGCCCGTTTAGGTCTGATTATTCAATCGTGCTTTCCGCTTCTGGTTGGTTCCTTGGGCGAGCCATACTTCTTTAGGCAGCCATCCACGGATCAAGTAATCCCCTTGGTGTTGCTGTTTCCAGGCATCACATTGCAGTGGCCTTGATGCATTACGAAGCACAGGCGAAACTCTAGGGATATCCATGGGTGATGCCTACAGGACGGAGTACGCGGTACGGAGCAAGGTGTTTAGGTGCTGTATGCGAGGTATCATAAGACCAAATATTAGCCTCGGTTGGTCATCGCAAAAATCAGGTCCGCCTATTTATAATGAACGCAATACACGGAATAGTTTATAAGGTGTATTTTCTATTTATGATGGATACAACCATCTGATATACTGATTGATATTAATTGCTACAATCTGGAGTATTCACAGCACAGCTCCTGCAAATGATGACTACATCCCAGCACAAGCTGAAAAGAATCACAAATGATCAAAAATACATCTGAAGTTTTGGAACGTGGCCCATTCTTCGGTGAATCGTAAATATTGGAGTCTTGACTGTAAAAAGGACATGGAAACAAAGGAAAAAAGTTCAAAGGAAAAAGGGTTTTCAGGACACAAAGAGTATTCGTTGGATCGACGCCGGGACGAAAGAAAAAAATGAGGCTAATAGCATAGAGGAACGAAAGGCCGTTAGAGAGGTCACATAAACACCGAAGTAGCAAATCCATTTCCTACACGTGGTGTCTTTGCCGGCCTCGGTTCCTCATCCATCATTCGCAACTCCCAGTTAAAACTTCCTGGTATTCTCCCCACAAATCAAATTACAACCGTTTAGTCGCGGTTTGTTTTCCGCAGGGTGTCGGCGAGCCATTCGAGACCCTCGTACAGACCGTCACCGGTGGTGGCGCATGTGGATTGGATGAACTGTATATATATTAGTCGATACTTTCAAAGAGACCAAAGTCTCCGAGGGAGATCTATTCAACTTACCCAGCCACGGCGGGTGAGGCTCTGCAGACCAAGCTGCTGGGTGATTTCGGCAGGGCTCATGGCGTTCTAAGAATAGATCAGCATTCTGAATCGTAGCGCAGGATCGGACACGGTGTTCATACGGGCAAATCTTGCTTGTTGGCGAAAACGAGCAGAAGAGCGTCACGGAGCTCATCCTCGTTCAGCATGCGCTGCAACTCTTCCCGGGCCTCGACAATACGGTCGCGATCGTTGCTGTCGACGACGAAAATGATACCCTGAGTGTTCTGGAAGTAATGTCTCCAGAGAGGACGGATCTTGTCCTGACCACCGACATCCCACACGGTAAACTGAATGTTCTTGTACTCGACGGTCTCGACGTTGAAACCTTTACAGCAAGCCAGTCAGCTTTCTTTCATCCCATAATGTAGCGCGATCCATGCGCTCACACCGACATCTCAGGACTCTGGAAACCGGTGCAAGACGACGGGGAGGGAGGAGACTCTTGGAGAGTGAGACTGACCGATTGTGGGGATGGTGGTGACGATTTCACCCAACTTCAACTTGTACAGGATGGTGGTTTTACCGGCGGCATCGAGACCGACCATCAGAATTCGCATCTCTTTTCTACCCCATAGCTTATCGAAAATCTTCGAGAAGGTAAGACCCATGTTGTCGGTGGCGAACGCTCGAGGCCCTGCTACTCGGGCAATGTCAGATGAATCACAAATAGGAGATGCAGACCAAGAAGGTGATCGCAGAGAAACAACCCAATAAGGGCAACAGATGGAGTGATGTGGAAGAGTGGTTGTGATAGGGAGTCAAAGAGGAATGGGGGATTGAACGAGGGGTAGGCTTTCCACACACCGGGGAAGAACGGTGAAGGGGGAATAGATGCCACGAGGTGGTGTGATGATCAGGGGTTATCCCGTGCGAGAAGTGATATATCAAGTTGAAGGGGGAAGGGCAAAAAGGGAGGGCGCAACGTACCAGAGAAATGAAGCTGAAGGGGGGAGTGGTAGAGGGTAGGGCGTGGATACAGATGGCGTGAAGGGAGATAAGTCTTATGGAGTCGACACTGTTTTTGTCGATGTTGGAATTTTTGGGTGCAAAAATGCCAGGTCAGGAACTTCGGAGGCCAGCGTAGCTTCCGTCACTAACAAAAACCAGGATCCGGCTGAAACACCGTAGGATTTCGGAATCAACAATAGAAAACGGACAAAAGAAATATGGTGATTATGGTTATTAAATGGAGTAAATTTATTATTCTTTCTGAAATTAAAACTACACAGTATATATACACCCAGACCTCATCCCGTATTATCTCTCGAGTTGTTCTGCCTGGCGAAGAGGACACGGTGTTTCCCGTCAATGGCGTCCGACCAGAACAACAGACGGCCTCTTGTTGGTTATCCTTCTTATTTGGTACCATTCCCAGAGGATCAGAGGCAAAACGACAATGAACCCACTTTTCCCACTCCATCGCCCGACATCAATAATTAGCAATAAGCATGAATATAGGTTATATGCTCATACTACTATATTAAGTTCCCCAGACATCTGAGAAAATAGAAACAAAAGTCACTAAAAGAAAGACAATTACAAAACCGTCTGATAGGCTGTGACTAATGTTCCCCGTATCTCGACCAGTGGGCCTGCGTTTTGGTGGTGGCCCCAGCCGTCCATGGATAACAGGCCCAAGTCTCTCGTGCCTTTTGCGCGAGATGAGGATACTCCGTAGACTAAAAGTGAACATCCACCGCCAAAAGGATGAACCCACAAGGGACCAGACTACGCGTCATAAGACTACTAAGGCTCGTGTCTAGCCAGCAGTAGTCCGGTTATTTGTATCAGATAGTGATTCCAGGGGCATCCACGGGTTTGGTTTGGCGGTCGGAGTCTTAGATAGTTGACTATTCTGATGACATTAAATACCTTATTCTTATTCTTATTTTCTTGCATAAAATTCATTTCAGTCATATATTTGGGTATCCTTGTAGTAACTAGCTATTTAATCAACAATCTCAGTGGACAGGTGCTGCGGCTCTCCGCTGCTTCGCAATCCGGTCTTTGGATGAATGAAAGAAAACTCGGAAAAACGACTGGTAGATGGTTCTGCCTTCCACCGTGTCGCTGGCATATCCAAACAACGATAGCGTCACAATGGACAAAAACATGATCACCCCAAAACTAATCCAGTACTGATTGGTGGTGTATACCCCCTTGACCCCCTTCAGTTCCGTCGAAAAGTACGCGGTCATCAAGCTAACGGGGAGGAAGAGGATCGTCACTTTGGCCAGCAGGATCGTAATCCTCGTCAGCTTTTCAACAGCCTGGGAGTCTTTGAGGGCGATGAGGTTGAAGTTCTGCACACAAGTTGGTCAATGTTTAAATATCACGGTCGCTAAGCGAAGAACTCACCAGAAAAGTCAGAGATTCCTTTTCAGTCATGCAGGTATCAATCTCGGACAAACAATATAATTTGATGCGGTCAAGCAACCTCTCAAAACGAGCAACGGCGGTCGAACTTAACGGGACACCCACGGGTGTATCTGGGTTGCTTCCAAGGCTAAGACTGCTTTGCAGGTTCATCTGTCGCAGATCCACAAAATCGCTCTCATTGAAAGTGTTTCCCATCGAGAACGGAGGGCGATTCGAGCGTGCCTCATCCCGAAGCACTCGTTGTCTTTGCAGAATGCGCATCATAATGAGCTCGTAGCTCTGATACACACGCTTCAGAACTCCCAGCCTTCTACCCAGCCAGTGTAATTCATCCACCAATTCAACCACCGGCTTACTCAACATGTTCCTCCTCTATATGGCAAAGTCAGATCATTGAAAGCCAGGAGTTGTTCACGGGACATTACCACTCGATCGAGAAACACCCCGTACTTATGTTCGCGCTTTGCAACGAGACCATAACTCGAAACCCAGTCGTCGAAAATATAGTAAAAGAGCAAACTTGATCCATCTTCCTGCTTGATGCTCGCCTGGTCTGGTCCGGAATCGCTGAAATGCCGTACTCGGATGGTGACCAATGAGTCACTTTCAGACGTTGCATAATGCTGTTTAGATACTCCGGAAAAGATGAACTGGACGTTTCTACGGACGATTCCAAGCACTGCCTTGGTATCTTCTTCAGGCGGAGGCCCTTGTGGCCCAGGGTATGGATTCTCCTGGATGGAAATTATAGTACCTGGCGAAGTTAATATAACGGTCGAGTGTCAGTTGAAGCTTCATACCGTCATCGCAAAGAATAAGCCAGGACCATAGCCGTTTTCCGTCTGGTAGGTCTTTGCCGTTATCAATTTCGACATGTGGTATCACGTATAGGGAATTGTATCCAATGCAGGTGTCTATAACTCATCAGCAAGCGCAGGTATAACTTAGATCGACAGCATACATCTCGGACCATGATCCACCGAGCAAAAATGCCAAATTTGGTTGGTAACTTGAGCAAACGTAAGCCCCTTGGATGATGCAGCATTCTGTATATCTTCCGGATCGGCCATATCCTTCATAGTATAACCTCCTTCGGGGTCATCCAAGCGGGAGGGGACCGGTCGGTCGACGCCTCTCCCACGAAAACCGCTCCTCGGAGTGTGAGTGACCGGTGGTTTTGGTGGACGCTTTACAGGATCTGTACACATCATTGCTTGTAATCGCTCCGAGACGCCATAATTGCTAGTTATGGTCTAGGTAGACATGCCAATTAATATCTGATGGATTCACAGCAGCAATTGACCAACCTTGATGGTTTCTTTTTGTTCCTCCGGAGCCCAAATGTTGCTAGAAGTCGCAAGGTCAACAAAAGCTTCGCTCAAAAGCTAGATAGGTGATATCTCACATCCATCTGGTTCCAAAACATCTAGGTTTCTAAAAAGCGATCGCTCATGTTAGATTTTGACTCGGTGTGAGCTCACTCAACACATACAGGCTTGCGTAACAATCGCGCAAAGTCCTCTTCTTCCAGATTCACTGCGCACCATGCATCGTCGTTGCCAAAATCCAGAACAAAATTTTGCGTCAGCGCATTCTGAAGCAAATGAAGGTAGGCCCGGAAATTGGCCTCCTCGTCAATATCCTGAAACTTTTCTTGAATATGAGGACGGCTGGTGAAGCTGGAATAGTATTCACGAGGTGTTTGGAAGCTCCGTGATGGGGAGAGCTCCGACATTCTTCTCTCCCTGGGTAGCTAGCTCTGCGGGGTAACAATGTAGTGGGATTAGACAGGTGTATGATAAGAAAAGGAAATTTAGGGATGAAGATGAATATATACGAAGAATGGAAGAGTGAAGAATTGCCGTCGCTGAGCGCGAAACGCCGTTCATTATTAGGCACAGTTCTAGATCTGCACGGCTAGTCCCATGCTGTTGCCTCTTCCCCCCAGCCAAGTGACTGTGTCAGCCGCGAGGCTGTCGCACATTTGCTGTTGCTCATGGATTGACGTCCTGGCGCATCGGATGGGGCACATGGGCGCATCGCTCCAGCAGCTGACTCGTCCGGCACGAGGGCTGTCTGTTAGTGGATAGGATCTGCTCTCTTTCTCGTTTTGCAGTCCACAAGAATGGTGCCCATGGCTAATTTCCGAAGATCTAAGCGGTTAAGCTTTTTCGATGATGAAATTGCTATCTTCAATATATATCGATGTCACTGTGCATTATGCCTGTTTAAATCGTGAATTACACTTTATGCCATGAGTTCCCAACTATCTTACCCTTATTGGTTAGCCATGCCACACACTTTTTCCCCTTTACGGGTTAGCAGTGCTTAGTCATTCCCGCTGTCCTGGAAGTTATCCGCATACTGTGATGGGCCTCGATCTCGACGCTTTACGCATTCATGTTGGGGTATAAATCAGGATCACTCACGGGATGATAAGTTACGTACTCTGTGGAGGGGATTCGTGTGTCAAACGTTTAGCACACATGGAAGACAGAATGGTCAATTCAACTGAGCAGGGAAGGACCATCCGCCTGGCTGCAGCTTGCACAGAGTGCCAGCGCCGGAAGCAGAAGGCAAGCAAACATACATGAAACACAGAATATGGATTTATCATCATCTGACACCCTGAGAAGTGCAGCCGAGAATGGCCCTGTAATCACTGCCAGGCAAGGCGGATTGCTCATCTCTGTAAATTTGCCCCGAAGAAGGTGTTGAGGACGGCCAATACCAGCCAGACCTTTACCCAAAATGCCAATCCAAGGTTTGTAGCTATACATAATATATTGAAAAAATCGTGGACTGTTTAATAACGTATGATTAGGAACTTGGAACCCCGTGAAGACACAAGCGTGTCCCTGGAGCAGAACCATACGGCGGACATTATTGTACCGTCTGTCGCCAGTGATGAAGAGTTCCGGGTCCTAGGATACCTTCCCGACTATCAGAATATATCGATAGGATCTCCTGGGCTTGAAGTAAGAATCCCATCAAGGCTGACTTTTTAGTCTTTACTAAAAACCCAAGGGCTCCATCGCAATTTCAAATAAACCTCAGGGCCCTATGTCACTTGAAATGGGAGATGTTTTGCGTTCGATTCCCCCCAAACCCTATGCAGGTAAGAGGAAAGAAGCATGTGGCTAACTTGTTATCAGTTTCTAACGTTATTTAGATGCCCTCGTGCAGAACTTCCTTGATGATGTAAATTATCACTATTACTCCCTCTACCCACCGGCATTCTCGCAGGACTATGCCGTTTGGTGGGCTGGCAAATCTAGCGGCCAACCACTTACCCCAGAATTTACTTGTCTTCTACTACGTGTCTGCGCTTGTTCTTTGGCTTTTCTTGACGCCAAAGCATGCCAAAAACTCGAGACAGATCTGGGCGAATCGACTCGAAGCCTCTCAGAGCGTTACCATCTTGCTGCTCAGCGACTAAGCAACACCATACTTCCTGGCCAGGGTGGCTTGATACAAGTTCAGCAGCTGTTTCTCACGGCATTCTGGTTCAAGACGGAAGCTCGCTTCATTGAGTCCTGGCATGCATTGAGCTCTACCATTCATGAAGCTCAAGAGTTAGGTGTGTACTATGAACCTCCACCCTTGTAAAAGTGAAGTGGTTTGACTGGCATGGAGAGTATATAGCTTCAAGGAACAGTAGCCAACTGACATCTCTAATAGGTATGCACAAGGGGTCCTTCAAATCTGGTATATCCGAGTTTGATCAGGAGATGAGGAAGCGAATATGGTGCCTTCTATATTGTTGGGATTGGTAAGAACTTCCCATTTGCACTCATCCCATACAAGGCTGTCGCTCACGCGAAAAGGCAATTTGCTATATTCTTATCCCGGCCGTGTATCATTCACAGTGCCTACTGTTCCTTTGAGCTACCGAACATGCGACTAGAATGCTCCGAGGAACAATTGGAATTACCGTCTCCAATAACACACGTGCTCTTCCAGGCCCAATTAGGTCGGGCTTTGTCGCACATACCCGGGGTTATTGGGGGGACTG
Source organism: Aspergillus wentii DTO 134E9 (assembly GCF_001890725.1). Classification (NCBI taxonomy): domain Eukaryota; kingdom Fungi; phylum Ascomycota; class Eurotiomycetes; order Eurotiales; family Aspergillaceae; genus Aspergillus; species Aspergillus wentii. The sequence continues at coordinate 1,844,342 of NW_024467835.1, read as the reverse complement.
TGCCCTCGGCTCATGCGGCCACTGTTCAGCAGGAAGTAGAGAAATGGTTTGCTTCATTCCCCCCGGCCTATAGGATTACGAACCCAGATTCCCAGTGGGATACGGATTACCGCTATGTAACCTTACAGCGCCACCAACTACATGCAATAGGCTACATGACGAGGCTTATACCACTAAAAACGTACCTTACCAAGTGCGAAACAGACATTCCCGATAATGAAAAGATCTTCCAATCGACTGCTGTCGAGTGCTCTCTCAAATTGATGGAAACTTCGCACAAACTGCTGGAATGCATACTCCCTGCAAATGCAAAATTTCACTATGCCACATTTATGATATTTGACACGGCCGCCTTCCTATGTTCCGCCATACTCCATGACAGAAACCGCAATCTTCCACAACGTGGTGATGTCATTGAAACAATAAGACTGGCCCTCAATGTAATAGAAATGCTTCGTCCTCTCACGAAAACCGCTGCATTATGCTATCCAGTTCTTGCTAAGATTGCTGCTACCATTCCCTTACCCTCAGAACGAGTTACGCAGGACTCTAAACCCCCCGAAAGCTCAAACGGAGGATCGAAAACACCCAGTCAATCGCGAAAAGACTTGGACGAATATCCCGCGAATGCAGCGAATATTGCCGATGAAGCCAATTCCCCCGGTCTTTCTGGTGCTGGGATATATGGCCCTATACCGCTAGAGCTTCCTACATCGGCGATGGTACCGCTGCCAACGTCAGGACTTGGTGATCTTTCAAGTCTAGATTTGGGCGAGCTAAGTCGGATTTGGGATTGGGAAACGCTTGATCTCGATTTATCATCGATGCCACCGGCTTTCTAATTGGTCATTTATTACTGTTATTACTACCTTATACACGACGAGATATGACGATTATGTCCCAAAACATCAGCCTGACTGAACCTACTCTCATAAAGGTGTGTCCAAAAATACGGTGTAACTAGAATTATGAAGTGTATAACACAGTCACGGGAATTGTCCTAGCAATAATATTATTGAGTCATGCTCTTAAGAATACTTGCATGCCCCCATACACGCCATTGAGAATTTCTTTCTTCCATTCATTCATTTATTTGAATTCTGGTATCTAATTTCCCCGCAGTTTTTCTAACTGGGCCATATCTAGTTGTCACCGACAGTCTCGGGGACCTTGTTCTCATCATATCCGTACTTTGTCTTCAACTCCTCGACAAGTTCGATGTACTGCTTCTGTGCATCCTCGGGAGAGGTGCCAGCCTCCGCGACCTCCTTCCAGGCATTGTACTTGGCCTTGCCCTATTATTATAGCCTCTTGTTAGTATCTGGAAACAGAGGAATGAGAAGATAGGGAATCGAATTACCTTGAAGTCAAAAGTACCGGGCGCCTTTGCAGCCGCGAATCCCTTTTCATCGGTCACCTGCTTGTAGAGAGAGTAGAGCTATATCGTTTCATTAGCACCTGATTTCAGATCTCTCGTCTTTATAGAGCCTGATAAGATAACGTACCTTGAGGAGCTCATCGGCGGAGGGCTTTGCGAGCAGCTTCTTGCTGGCGTCGGCGGCGGCCTGGAATTCGGGGCTTGGAGTAAAAGCCATGATGAAATTCGGTATCGAGTTAGGATATATGGGTTAGTTAGGTATTTTTTGGTTATAAAAATGAAAGTTGTGTAGATGAGGGGAGTAGAATAAATGGCAAGCGAGAGAGAATAATATTGGTGTTGACTCGTTGGGGCAGCTCTTTGCTTTTTAGAAGGGCGGGGGGATGGGGCAGATGAGGGGCAATCTGGTGGGACACGTCTGGTGATGCATTATGACTGCGCTATGGAAGAAGACGCGATTAAACGCCGTTATTATTATTCTAGGGGTATTGCTGTTCACCAGTTACATCCTCTCAACTTGCTCTACTTGGCCAACATCTTCTTCGTCTAGTTTCACCTCCTTCCTCGCCACTTCTGCCTCCTGTTGATCGTTCACCACGAATCTCTCCGGACGTCGAACCTGCACCGCTTCTCGATCCAAAAACACCCAAAACCGCAACCCTTCCTTGAACACGGCATCTACGTCCTCTAGCCGCCGATTCGATGTTTCCGGATAAAAGAGATAGATGATTGGAATCGAGAACCAGTTGAAGAACACCCAGATGAGATAAAATCTCCATCCCAAATTCTCGATCCCAACAGGTGTCACTTGTACGACCATGTAGTTCACTGCCCATTGGGTGGCTACACTGGCGGCAGCACCCTTCATTCTCATATTCAACGAGTTTATTTCCGTGTTGTAGAGCCAGGCTGTGCCTTGCCAGCCCGTGCCGAAGAATGCATAAAAGAGGAAGATCATAGCAACTGAAGCGGCGCCATAATTGTACGCAAGTTGGGGGTTTTCGGTATTGCTGTTTGCCCAGATCAACAGTGCCAAGACGAGGTAACAACAGGCAGAGCCGGATGAGCCTTATATTCTCAGCTTGGAGGTTTCTGATATAGGTTTGGATGTGTTGCAACTAACCAAATAACATTGCACCACGACGACCCCACCTGTCAATCATCATCATTCCGAGGAACGAGAATATAGTGTAGGGAATGCCGTTTACTGCGGTCAGCAGCCGGGCTCGCTTCTCTGGTAAGCCAACGGATGCAGTCAACACTGTTGGAAGATAATATGATGTCGCATTGATGCCAGAGAGCTGGACTATGACTTGCGTTCCAAGACCGAGGACAAACCGACGCAGAGTGCCCGATTTACCATCGTTTGTTCTATTTCGCAAAAGATCCCACCAGCTCACCGCATTGTCCTTCTCAGCGCGGTAGGCTATGAGAATCTCGTTCTTTTCTACAATGACGGAGGGAGTAACGGTGGTAGCACCATCACCTTGAAGGTCGGCAAGCACTTGGGTTGCTTCGTCGATTCGATCCTTCGAAATCAGCCACCTTGGAAAGCAGAATTATCAGTTCTCCATCATACGGCTTGTTGGTCTATTTCTTCAAGCTTACCTAGGTGATTCAGGAAGCCAAGGGGCTGTGCTCAGAATGACGATTCCAAAAAGAAGTTGCAAAGCGAGTGGAAATCGCCACGCGATACTTCCATCGAGATAGGAGAATCCATATGTGACCCAGTTGGCAAGACAAAAGCCAGCTACATTCACGACCAAACCGAGAACAACCAGTTTTCCTCTCCAACTCGGCTTGGTCGTTTCACTTTGCCAGACTGGCGCAGTCGCTGTATTCAGGCCATTACCGAGACCAGCCACAAGACGGCCCACGATCATATGAGGGACTGAATAAGCTGTGGTCTGAAGAATTGCCCCTATGATCATGACCATGGTCCCGATTATAACAGACCATTTCCTGCCCAGGCGAGCGCCAAATAAGGATCCCGAGACGGCACCAAAGAAGCAACCCACGTCGTAAAGAGAAGTAATGGTGCCAACCAGGTTTGCATCCGGGTGATTCATGGCATTTAAGAAATCCTGCGTGATGACCACGCCACCTAATAAGGTTAAAACATCAATTCAAAGCCGGCATATTCAGACTCACTGAATACTGCTTGGTCGTAACCAAAAAGCGCCATGGCAGTTGTGCAGCTCACAGTCACCCAGAATGTGAGGCGGCCGCCTCGACAGCCAAAGTATCGATCTTTCATTATATGAAGCTATCCTTGATCTCTTCTAGGATGATAAGAAAAGATGTATACATCGAGAGTGCCGGGGAGATTCCCAGATATTTAAACCTCCGATCAGAGCACGAGTATACTACTTGCTCCGGATAAACACCGCAGAAGATACACTACTCGAATGCCAAGTGTATTCACTCGACCCATCCATATTCTAAATCCCACTGAATGGTGGAGTTTCCCCGGACCGTGTTTGCACCGTGCAAGTGCCCGGGCCGTGTCTATACCGTTGACTTTGCGGGGAAATTGAGGGGAATGAAGATCTACTACCAACACCACCACTCGGCTGATAATATCTATAATACTACACTTAAGACCAAAGAGAAAGTCGCTATCATTGCCACTAATTTTTTAGGTATTTATTGCGGAAATGTGTTTAACAGCCAACTATCGAGATGCGCACCCGGAGAAAGACCGGAAGAGTATATACAGGGTAACGCACTTTGATATAATAACTCATCTAACGAGGCTATTCGCTATAGATCATATGATAGGATTGCATACACCATAATCAAGCTTTATCGCTTGGAATGTTCATCGTCATCGTACTTGTTAGCCCTGGCCCCCCGATATTGATCAGACGAAATATGGATTTCCGGGATACAAATCGGGAGGGCTAAGGTATCAAGACCAACATGTTTCGTGAGCATCAAGACAATATCAGAATACAATCTCATAATCATACCTTGATTGAATACATCAAACTCAATTGCCATTTCAACATGCCTACTCGCGTCGAATTCCCCAGCAAAGGAATCACCCTGGTCGCCGACCTCTATCTCCCACTTCATCAGACGCTAAAAGCATCCGATAAAGCTCGCATCGCAGAGGCCAAAGGCGAACCTGGCGCGATGCAACCACGTATGCCTGACAGCGTCGACAAAGTCCCAGATACTGTCCCGATTCCTGTGAAAGAAGGATGTGAGTACTATCGGACCCCACGAGGCCAGCATCCCCGATCCATTAACAGCTGGCCTGTCCGAGTGCCGAACTATTCACCCTATACATTCATCGATCTCATTTCTCCGCGTCCTCTATTGATGATTGCGGGAAGTGAAGCAGATACTCGCTTTTTTAGCGAAGAGGCTATTGCGCGTGCCAAAGATCCCAAGAAATAGTATTTGCTAGAAGGGAAGAATCATGTTTCTTTGTATGATGATCTGTCTGGGCATCTTCCGAAGCTGGTTGACCTTTTTGTCAATTCGTTGTGTTAATGGGCTTATGTGTGTAAGGTATACAAGGAAGCGATAGTGTCTACATTACGTATTGATTATCCCATGAAGTTTATGTCTATCACCACACAAATCAAATATTCCATCGAAAGATATAAGATAAATTATATATCTTCTAGTTTGGATATAGTTACAATGGAGCCGAATGGCAGCTTTGCGGAATCCAGTCCTCTCCCTCCTATCAATCCCTCCAAGTTCTATACAGCTTTCCTCCCTCGAGGCCTTAAACTGCTGAGACGAATTGCACCTCATCTTAACCCAAATGTGCTGCAGATCAGCTCACAATATATTTTGAAACCCAGCGATTCATCACAAGCTCTCGAAGAAGCACATACGATAGATTTCGTTTCGAAGCACACCACCGTTCCTGTCCCAGGGATTATCACCGCGTTTCAGGCCAAGAATGGAGAAAGCTTTCTATTGATGAAAAGATGCCCAGGAATTCCTCTTGGGGAGTTTTTCTTTGATCTTACCTACGAAGAAAAGCAGAATGTGGTACATCAACTGCGATGCTACATGGAACAACTCCGCGCTTTGGATCCTCCACAGCCTGGGAAAATAGGAAGCACGCTGTATAGGCCTCTGAATGATTTCCGCATTGCCAATACGCCTCAAGGACCGTTCGACAGCGTGGAAGATTTCCACGATTTCTTGCGACATGGTGGCCAATATCCCACTGGAAATCGAGAGTTGGATGCATTAATTGTCGCCCAGGATAGCAGAGACTATGACATCAATTTCACACATGGTGATTTCGGGCTGCGCCATGTCTTCTACCATGGCGGGAAGATAACAGGCATCATCGACTGGGAGTTTGCCGGTTGGTTTCCTGATTATTGGGAGTATGCAATGGCTGGTTATTCAGTTTGGAGTTTTGTGAGTATTGAAGACTATCTTCATATGATCATGGATCCTTTTCCAGATGAGTTGCAGATGGAGCGGTTGAGATGGGTTCTTTTCGCCATTGTTTGATCATTTCTATTTAATTTTCTGTCTTTGATATTTCCTTAGTCCATGTAGAGTAATTGAATACTATTAATCATCATCAATATCAATATCACCGCAAAGAAATCGTCTTCATTCCAGGCTATAGAAAGCGATTAGTCATGTCGGACGTTAGGGCACGGCTAGTCCTGATACGGCTAGCGCCACAAATCACCCACAAGCGGAGACGGCATTTTCTTAAGGCGGGCAGCGAGTAGCCCGTCTTTTTTTTCTCGACCTCGACCCGATATTCAGCGTAGAGCCACACCATAAGGATTACAAGTTCTTTTGGAAGACTGTCGCCATCATGTCGAAGATCACAGTCGGTATGCTTTCCTGATATTTCGATATTGTGTTTATTCCTGCGACTAATGTCTCTGTTACAGCCGGAGTGCGCCAGAATGTCGAGCAGCTGCTCAACTACTCTCAGAATGAGAAGAAGAGAAACTTCCTCGAGACCGTCGAGCTTCAGATCGGTCTGAAGAACTACGACCCCCAGCGTGACAAGCGTTTCTCCGGAACCATCAAGCTGCCCTCCGTTCCCCGCCCCAACATGAGCATCTGGTGCGTTATCCCGATACCGATTCCGATCAGACTTGGTGGAAGAAAACAAGGATGAAGGAATCAAAGAGACGAAAAAAGGCGACAAATTGCTGACGGTTGGATTATTACAGTGTTCTTGGTGACCAGCACGATCTTGACCGTGCCAAGCACCACGGTGTTGATGCCATGTCCGCTGATGACCTGAAGAAGCTCAACAAGAACAAGAAGCTCATCAAGAAGCTTGCTCGCAAGTACGATGCCTTCCTTGCTTCCGAGGCTCTCATCAAGCAGATTCCCCGTCTCTTGGGTCCCGGTCTTTCCAAGGGTATGTTTATATCACCTGTGGCGCAATCGCCAATCCTATTGCGAAACGTTTTTTTGAGATACTAACATCTACTTTACAGCTGGTAAATTCCCTACCCCCGTCTCTCACGCCGAGGACATGGCCAACAAGGTCACCGATGTCAAGTCCACCATTAAGTTCCAGCTTAAGAAGGTTCTCTGCCTTGGTGTTGCCGTCGGCAACGTTGGCATGACCCAGGACGACTTGGTCGCTAACATCATGTTGGCCATCAACTACCTCGTCTCCCTCCTGAAGAAGGGCTGGCAGAACGTTGGCAGCCTTGTCATCAAGGCTACCATGTCTCCCCCCAAGCGTCTCTACTAGAGAGTGTACGCTGGGATGCTGGGTTGCATTAGGAGCTTAGGAGTGGGAATGTATATGCCATAGTTACGGAAATATGAACCTCACGACTTTGTTCCTACTTTTTTTGCATTGTATGATTTTTAAAAAGTAGCCCAGGTATCGGTCGTAGTTTGGCTTATGCCGTTGTATACATCTTCAAACTAACCTAAAGTACAATAAACGTGAGGATATCTACGCATTATACATACAGTCCGCTGCAGTAACTGGAATCATTCCATCCCGTGCATCAAATCCGTCTTGTCCAAAATCATCCCCCTCATACCGATAAACTCCCGTAGACTCTCCCATTCTTCGCCTTCCTCTTCGCCTCTCATATAAATGTCCTTGAATCCCCAGGCGACCGCCACCTTGTCCATAGCAGCACGCTCCTCTTCCCGCAACCATCGGTGTCGCAATGGGATACCGGGCTGCCATACAACCCGATCCATCTGATCGTTGGCAGTGGTGATGGCGAGAATGCCAACCGATGACGTACCACCCACATACGCAAGGGTTGCGGCAAATGCGATTGCAGTCGCTGTGCTCGGATCCATCGTATTTTGCAAAGACGAGGCCCAGGACGCAACAGCGTAGCATGCAGCCGGTGCAGCCGCTAGACCGCCAAGTGGGACACCGGCCTTTTTGAAGATCTTCGCGCGGTGGAATGCCGGCGCACAGAACGTGTTGTCAATAATGGCTAACACTAGTGGAAGGTTCTTTTGCTCTATGGCGACGTCAAGGGCCTTGTTGGCCAATTCAGAAGGAACAGCGCTGTTGATATCCTTGGGGTTGGCCTTGTGATACTTGACTGGCGAGCTGTTCTCTTCTGGGACCGGCTTGTGAGCGTACATATGGAAGATCTCGGGAAAGAGTTCGGCCCTCTTCAGCAATGTCTGAATATTGGTATAGCAAGCCAGTGCATCGGGGGATATAAACACCTTCTCATCCTTCAAGATGTCATCGACAATTTGGGAAAGTGAATTGACTAGCTTCGGTTGAGGATTGCCGGTGGATTTGGACTGCTTTTTGGTCGTTGTTGCGCTCTTTTCCTCCAGATCCAGCAAGGATGAGACTGCACTACCCTCTCCCCGTGTTGTCGACACGCCTTCCCCTTGATCTTGCTCCCGTGCCATGATAACTTCCGCAATTTCCTGGCATTTCTGTAGCAAATGTACAACTGTCTCGTCGGAGGGTACAGAAACTGAATTTCGAAGCTCAGCGGATGCGTCCGCGAGTTGTCGCAACGCTGATTCTGGGTCCAGAGGGGCGGGATTTTGGGGTGAATTCGATTCGAAGCGCCTGGGTACAAACTGAAGAGGAGCTAACGACGTTCTCAATGCCCGCTTTGGTCGCAATTGCTCAAAATGGGTGCCGCGATTGAGCCCACTAACGGAAGCATACTGCCGGACGAAGGGGGTGCGACGAGGCGCAGGGGATGGAGAAAACTGGCAAAAATGGCAGACCAGCCCTTGAGGCTTGGAGGCTCTCTGGCCTCTCAAAGCAATTCCCTTCATAATTGCGAAAGACCTTGCTGAACAGGAGTTGTGTATCGCCCCAATGCGTCGATAACTATTTCCAAAAGGAAGACTTGGGAAAAGGCGGAGACGCCGCTTAGTTATTTACTGCCGGCAGCACCGCCACTGCTCCGTTGCTCGTTGCCTGAACCCCCAACTATCGCCCTGACGTCTTCTCCCCTATACCTCCCACCCATGTCAGATTGGCTTTTTCACAATTCTCTTTCTTGTCTTATCCTCACTTCTTGTATAACATCGCCAGAGTCCTACTTTAAAGAGCATGCCGCCTCCACCTCCACCTCCCCCGCCGCCCGGCGGGATTGGAGGCCCTCCTCCCCCTCCCCCTCCAGCAAGCCTGCCTGCTAGACCCTCGAAAGGAGAGGTGAAAGACCGGGTATGTTCCCAGATATGATAGGAATAAATATGAAATTTCTAGGCTTTGAAACATGAAAGATTCAACACTAATGTCTTTACAGGGCGCACTTCTATCAGATATCAATAAAGGCACTCGCTTGAAGAAGGCCGTTACCAATGACAGATCGGCACCGGTACTCTCAAAAGAAGGAAATAAATCAAGTGGTCCTGTTGCAGGCGCACCACCTGTTCCTACGATGGCTAGACCAACAGGACTTGCGCCACCGGTTCCTTCGGGACAAGCAGCGAACAGACTACGAAGCAACAGTGGAGGAGGCTCGGGGGCTGATAGTGCAGCAAGTGCTCCGGCGGCCCCGCAACTAGGTGGTCTTTTTGCAGGAGGAATGCCTAAACTGCGCAGTCGTGGTGGCGTTGATACTGGAGCCAATCGAGATTCCTCGTATCGATCAGAATCGGAGGCTAGTACTCCTGTCGCAGCTGCGCCGAAACCTCCAGGGGTTCGTCCACCTCCACGGCCACCCTCTACAGATCCTCCAGCAAACCCGTTAGTCGCCAATCTTCGAAAACCACCCCCGCGACCAGCTTCAAGACCGTCATCGTCTGCATCTTCCGCCCCGCCTCCGCGCGCACCTCCTCCGTTGCCTGGATCTTCAAAACCTCCACCCCCTCCAGTGTCATCCAGGAAGCCCTCTGCTCCAGCCCCGCCGCCTCCGCCTTCCGCCAGCCCAGCTGCGCCTCCTCCACCTCCACCTTCAGTTTCCGCTCCTCGACCTCCTCCCCCCGCCCCTGCGCGATCAACCCCTCCACCCCCTCCTGCGGCATCTGCACCGCAACCTCCCAATGGAGTAGGGGCCGCCTCGATAGCAGTGCAAGCTGCTAGAAATGCACTTGGACAGAATAACCAGACACCGTCGGCTCCCCCGCCGCCTCCGCCCGCTGCATCAGCTCCCTCAGCACCACCACCGCCACCTCCAGTCTCTCCACCTGCGGCTCCTGCTCCTCAGGCCGCCCCAACACCTCCACGTCCAAGCCCATATGATCATCACCCAGATCGTTCTACGCTGGATCCGAGCTCTTACACCCTCAGTAACGGCGGGCCGTCACCGGGATCAAGCCCTCGGAGTCCAGGTATGGGTGCGGCACAAGTAAATGATAGCCGGTTCAAGTTCCAAAACGAATCACTACTTCCCAAGCCACGGCCGTTCGTGGGAGGTGTCAAGAGATACCGTGCTGGTCGAGGCAGCAGCGTGCCCTTGGACTTGAGTTCCTTGGGCGGTTAGCTGATGGTGACAGGAGCAAGCCGGTGGGTTGTCATGTCTATTCATCTTGGTAGTTTCAATATTGTTTATAGCATGTCAATCCACTTTCAAATGAGAACTTTGTGTTCTATATGTATTAATTCCCGAGCAAGTTTACATTTATTCTAATTCACATTTGGTGACACTATCCTTTCTCATTAAACGTTATCATCTAGTAGGAATGTAATATTCTTATATCAATCACTAGCTTAATAGTATCGAAGCGACATTGCTCAGGTGTATGGACAAGCTCCCATGCACGTGACTGAGGTAATCGGAGGTCGGGTTTATCCTCCAGCGCAAAGTATCAAAGTGGGGAGACGGACAAGCAACGACATCTGCGCAACAAAAGCCTTTTAATCTCATGTGTTATGACAAGCGATCCGGGCGCTTCTAAACCATTATAAACCACTATTCTTTCCTGGACAGTGCTGCTATAATACAGCTTAGCGGAGAGCCAACCACGCGTTGAAGGTCCTAACAACACCACCGACATCACCCGGAACCAAAACACCGAGCAACAATCCCATCCTAGCACGATAATTTTCCCGCCATACAACTCGATATTTGTGCATATACAGTTTATTTGAGCGTTCTTGAAACGAATTGATACCCCCAAGAGCATTCGACGCATTGCATAGAATAGCGAATTCCGCGGGCAATTCTTCTTGCACTTTATTTCCACGTTGCGGGGAAGCAGCGAGGAGGGCTCAAAGCTCTCTTACACCATAGGCTTAGAGCTATTGTTGGTTCTGGATATTAAATTGGGCATATCTACCTCTCTTGCGCTTAACCTCGGACGGTTCCGCAGCCCCTCGCCATGTCTCTTCACTCGTACATAAATAGTAAGTACTTGATGTTGGCAATTGAAGCTTTCTTGCAGAAGAGTGCTTGGTACTTATTGAACTTGGGCTAATTGGTATATTCTTCGTGGAACAGAAAAGGTCTTAATTCTGACCGTCGACGGCCGGACTTTAGTCGGGACGCTTTTATCGACAGACCAGCTGACAAACTTGGTTCTGCTTAACACTATTGAACGGATAATCCGAACCCCAGACGACGACGAGCCGAGCTCAGAGATCGAACATGGGTTATATCTGATTCGAGGAGATAATGTGGTGGTGTGCGGGGAGGTAGACGAGGGCATTGATGCCGATATCGACTGGACAAAGGTAAAAGGAGAGGTGGTCAAGGGAACGAAGAACGCATGAGGAGAATCACACACACAAAGTCCGACACAGCGCTTGCCAAAAAATCGATGTACACGAATCAGTTATGACTCTCTGGCTACCCTCGACTCCTCTCTTTTCTTTAGTGCATGCGGAGAGCGAAAATCGTTCCATCCGATAATCATTTCCGCATGAATGAACGGACATCATTGGTGGATTCTACGACTGCTGTCAAAGGCGTCTGCTATCTATCACCTTTGAATCGAACATCAAGCTTCTGGGACGGCAATTCTTGGGGGAGAAAACGAGAACAAAAAGAAAATGGAAAGGGGAGAACGTGCCCAGTGGCTGGGCATTGCAGATATTTCTTATAGGGGAGTGATGTTCTCTACTGTTTTCCATCGCGACGAGGGTGGTTAAAAAAAAAAAAAAAGGACTAAGTGATCTCTTTGCATCTAAGGGAGTGGCATTGACCCTGATGTCTATTTCTTTTTCGTTTTCTTTTTTTTTTTTTTCTCTGTTGGATTGGGGTATAGTTCTTTTATTAGCATTGCAGCTGGTTTCTTGTGAAATCTAATCTAATGATCTAGTTATGCACTCCCTGTAAGGTCCAATACTCAGATCTATTATGAGTGGCTCATCCCTTCTCCCTACCATGTCTTGCATTGGCTTTTTGTGCTCTATTCTTGGATAAGGCTTTAAGGGGATCGATCCACTGCCCTGTGGAATGGGGCTATTTATGTGATTTACAGGGTCGACCCAGGACGATGGATTTGATACTGTTATTCCAGCCCCTGGAAGTAAGGATTACATATAGTCAGACACATATAGTTTGTTCCTTGGGTTGACTCCTATTATATATTATCCATCAGAAACAACGGCTCGACTCTGGAGGTTTCGAGAAGAAAAGAAAGGGCGATGGAAAGAAGAATGACTGGTCGAGTGGCAGTGCTCGGATTTATCGTCTCATGGAGTGTTCCCACGTGCATTGTCCATTCCAAATCACTGGGCTGAAGATTGAAGATTGAGATAGATCGATCATATGGCCAAAGCTTTGAAATGGATGGCAATGCTACATGGCACGACGACATGAATCGCAAACAGGGCAATAATGAGCAATAATGGTGGAAACAAGCAAGGCTGGTATTGATTGGCCGCTTGCGGATGTTCGAGTCTGTTACATCCGCGCTGTTCCTGAATCGCAGCGGTGCCATGGACCAGACAGCTTCATTTAAAAGAGCGTCGACAGATAGATTAATCGTAGATTAGTTGGTGTACCATTTCTATGTATATGGGAATGATGCTGCCTGCTATCTGACCGCATTGCGAACACAATCCAACATCTTCTCGCATGGCGAGTGGCTGTTTATAGTCGCCCAGCCGCATGATGATGCCCAATCTGCATAATATCCATGCATGGCCAGCGCTGACGTTCAACACGCCTTGCTTTTCCCCAGACTGTGTGGTCTTATTTAACCACTTCCACTTCCACTTCCTGCTTAGATTGCTGCGATAATATTATTTCATCCTACACGGCTTCCCGTCTCCATCTGACAGCCTCTTCACCCTGAAACAGCAAATCCGCCTGCCGATCCAGCAGATCGAATTCTCCGACCGTTTGATAAATACTGATTCCCCTGGCCCGTCACGGCGTTACCCCGTAAGTTACCACCCGCTCTGCTCCCCACCCGTCACCGCCGCCCCTGACTTTCTCTTCTTCTCCCGTCATCATCACTCCTCTTTTTCCTTCTTCCTCCATCCCCTCTCGCTGGGTGTCTGTTTTTTGCATTTGGTGGTTTAAACCGTTTGTTCAGCCTGTCGTGTTCTCTCTGTCTCCTTGCGCCACGACCACGTCAATTCCTCTGTCGTGGTTCTCGCCTTCTTATCCGCCTGCGCTTAACAAGGTCGCTGGGCGACCTCCCAATTCCTTTTCCTCTTATCCTAACCCTCCTCTCAGGACGCCCTTCATGTTATCGTCATCCTCTCTGCAGATATCGAGTTCTATCTTTCTATGCCCGTGGGCCAATCTGATCTCGTGAAGGAAGAAATAAAATAAAAGGATCTAGCTCCTCCCCGCGGATCGTTACATACATATCGTATCTGCCTAATCCACCCTGTCGTCACCCGTCCGCCCACCTAGGGTTCGACCATGTGGCTCTACCGAGGCGTCCAGTCCGCCGTCTTTTACTATGCTACCTGTACGCCGTGTGCCAATTCTTTAGACCGACGAAAACGCAAGAAGGATGCTGCCCGATCGCAGCGAGAGAAGGAGAAGACCGATGCTATCGTTTCCGATCAACCCAGACCTTTCCCCCAACCGACTCCGTTCAGTACAAACCAAGGATGGAGGGAGGAGATTGCTCTAGGTCCCGGCCCCCCCGCGAGAAGAGGTGGTAACCGTCACAACCGTCGCCCGGAAAGTTGGGATACGGATGGTTATGATGCGGACTCCGACTTGAGAAGCGGCGGCGGCGGTCGTTCGGGGAAGAAGAAGGATAAAGGCTCCAGTCTCAAGCACCCCCTCAGCGATCGATGGAGTCGTATGCGGTATCAGCGCGAGGATGAACCATTATGGGGGGAAGACGTGGAAGTGAAAGGGTCTTCTATCGGGCTCTCTGGTCGGGGTAAGGCGGAATCGGATGAACCCAGCAAATACTACATCGCTCGCGTGCCACCCGTCAACGACCTTCACCCTCCTATTGTCAGTGGGCCCAAGAGCAGGGCTGAGACGAGGTGGATGCTGCAACCTCCGCCAAGCGCCAAGGTCATGGCTGGAAAACAACGGTTCGACAGTAGTAACCGCACCAATGATCGATTAGATCAGGATAAGAATGCGGTTGATCCGGAGCGGAGTTCATCACCATTCTCTGCGACTGGTCAAAAGTCACCACCTTCATCCTCTCAGAACCCTGAAAAGAGAACTCTTAAACCTTCTCCTATCACAGTACCTCCCGAATTTCGTGCCCAAAAAGCGTCCGCACCCGAGAGCACCACCGGTCAAAACATTCGTCAGCCGTCTTCGACGGCGCTGACCCATGGCCGTGATGAATCGAACTTTGTCATATCACACCCTATAACCTCGCGACCCGGCTCCCCTTCTACGATCTCCACCACCGACTCTGAAACTTCTCCTAGTGTATGGCAGTGCCCTGTAACACCCGCATCGCGGCCTGGGTCAAAAGCCACAGATGACAAGTTATGCCGTCAGCCGCTATCACAGGTTTTACCTACTGTACAGCGGGGCAGCAAGGATGTCCATATGTTGCAATTGGAAATAAACGATGATACCCATGATGAGGTCGGATTTGGCCAGTTGGAACCATATCGACCCTATCGTTGGAGTATGGACATATAACAACGTGCAGTTTGCTGCTTGAACTTACATAAAACCCTCTTTTCCATTTTCTTTTTATGTTGCTCATAATTCTTGGGTCGTCATTCTGGCTCTGGACTCGCAATTTGGATCTTTCAGGCGTTGGAAGCAGAATAAAAAACAGCGATCGTCGTTCACCCATCTATCTCTATCGGGAAGATACACACAAAAGCCACCCCGGGCCGTTCAAAAAGCGTCATCCATTGGCAGGACCAACAAATGACACATATCCGTGGGAACACCCGGAAGGCTTGCTTTGGCCCTGATTTACAACCTATCCGCATCTGCACAGAATCTTCACCCGACTACTATCTTTACCTTGTCAGATTTCCTTTTTTTTTTTTTTTTATTATCCTTTGCAACTCAACTATTGCTCTTCTTCCCCTTCATGTATATTAACCCCACTTTCCTAATACATACTTTTTTTTCTCTCTTGCTCATCCCTTTTTGCTCCTGTCATATTTGCATCGTTTGCCCAGTCGTTGTTTACTTGCATACCCCGTTGTTTGTGTCTCCTTATGTTGCAGCGTTCTTGTTTTACCCCCATTGCTCTATATGTTTTATCGGTTGTATCAATCTTCTACCTCTCTCCTTCCATCTATGTACTCACCTACCTTACTCTCTTACGCTCAAACCTCGGTTTTGGACATGGAATTCGGCGTTTGCGTTACACGGTTCAAATTTGAATGTGAATTGCGGGGTCTGTCTGGATATCTTTGCCTGAAAGAGTGGGGAGATCTACAATGGGGTACACAGGACCAGGGAATGATTGGTAGATGGATCAGATAGAACAGTATAAATGAATACAAACATAGAATCCATGTCGCCAATGGCGTTTTGTGATAATAACTGTGGGGGCACATCTACAGAGTATTGACGTATGAATATGATAAACGTATTATAGGTGTTTTTTGTTCCTTTTGAAGCAAATTCTGGCCGTCCAGCAAGCGAATTCTTCCATTATGTTTATTATAAACCCAAAGGTAATGGGTAGCTAGTTTTGTAGCCCAGCGTTCGATCATTTTCGGAAGATAGCTACTAGGAATTTTGTGACAAGAGAAGAAAAAAGGAAGGGGAATATAAGGGGGCGTGTGTATTTGTATACGAAGGAATATCGAAATGCATGTAATCAAAACGAGGCTATGTAGGCTTGTTTTTGATGGAAAAAAAAGGCGTCTCCAAAAGGTATCAAGGTGTCTCAATTGCTGAGAGGAAGCGTATTCGCGCGTTGGATTTCGCATGACATGATCTGCCGTTTGTGTAAAAGGACTTGGTTCCTCTAGTAGACCTTCTTCTTTTCGTCCATACTCAGTTGACCGGGGCCCATGTTGACCAAGAGCACCAAACCACCGCTGTGAATTCATTCGTTAGCCTCGGCTAGATATATAGGATGAGACGTATTGACTTACACAATGGACAGAATCTGGAAGAAGTCGTACTTGGCAAAGTCCTTCTGAGGGTGGTGGGGGTGGAGCTGGAAAGATGAATTAGTTGACAGAAATACCCAAAAAATTGGGGGAAACATACAGTCCAGAAGTTGTTGACCAGAATGTTGAAAATGCTCAGCAAAACCACCAAAAGGATAGCACTCCACTTGGCCTTGAATCCGACAATGACCATGACACAAGCGACAAATCCGAAAAGGCTGACCAGCACACGCCACAAGCTCCACTGGCCGGAGAAGACGAATCCGATGAAAAGGAAGATCAGCAAGACACGACCAGCGAACTGAACGTACATCTTGCGGTCCTTCTCGTCGAGCTGGGGCAAACCGGCGGGAACGAACTTCTTGCGGACCCACGAGTCGGACAGCACCATGAGAAGACCACCCACGACACTCAGGTTGCGAAGGAAAAAGTTGAGATCGAAGATAAGACCGTATCCGATACCCTGCGTAACGACGACTCCGAGCAGACCGGCGACCGCGATCTCAGTGTGTTTACGGGCGATAACCAAGAAAGAACATGCGGACATGGCGAGGATGTTGACGATCAGGAAGGTATGCGTGATTCCCCAGGGAACTAAAATAAAAGAACAGGCATGGTTAGACCTCACATCCTTATGATCATATTATGGTGTGGTAACGATGGTGATCATGAAGATCCCGATGTAGCATAGACCACCGCCGCCGCGAACACCTGGCAAATGTCGGTAGGGAGGAAAGCTTACTGCCCCGGAAGTCGCGCAGATATAAGAGCTGGTCGCTCCATTGTGTGATAATACGCAAACTGTCTTCGATGAAAGTGACCACGATCAAGAAACGACCAATGGCTGGGAGGTATCTGGAAAACGGAAAAGACACGGTGTTAGTGGCCGTTTGTTGTCGGTCGCCCTTGTTTCTCGGAGGCGTCAAACATACGGCTTGACAGGGTCTGCCATTGTGTCCAACCAGTCCTCGATCTTGCTGGTCTGCTCTCGAATAGCATCCAAAGGACTAGGATCACTCGTCGCATCGGCGCTACCAGGCCCTCCGAAGGGGTTCTGGTGCCCGAGGTTGTAGCCCGCAGTGCCGCGGATTTGCGCCATTGCGGGAGTAGGACAAAAGGAAAATAGGAGAGAAAGGATCAAGGATAGAAAGAAAGTTGAAAGTGAGAAGAAGAGAGAAGAGAGAGTGTGTGTGGGGGGGGGGGGGGGGGTTATGAACAGTAGATAAAGGAGAGAGGATGGGCAAGAGAGGGAAAGATGAGAAAGAGGAACGACGCCAAGTTGGCCAGCTCCGGATGCTTATTACGGGCGTTGATTCGCTGCCCGTGACTCTCTCCAGTTCAGGCCACGATGACCGGAACTCGCTGCTACGCCGCATCGGGCATGGTTGCCAAGCCCCGCTGTACACTCTGCCTCTTCACCCAGTGACGACATTGCTGCTTCACTCCACGATGGAGGCTGTCAGGGCATCGTCATGCTGTGAATCGCTACGCTACATGATCCAGATCTCAAGCATATTAACCCACTGCTGCCATTGAATTGTGTCTTCATGTCCAGGGCGTGAGGGCATCCAGGCACAGTCAGACGGATCGTCGGATCCCCACAAAGTGACCAACAAATTGGCCTTAACCAAAGCCACAATGGGTTTGCGACCGCGCCTCAATGGAAGCTAACTGGATTGACCAAAATAGGATGAATAAGGACAAGTTACAGAAATAGAAGCACATAGCCCTGCAGAAACGACGATCCAGGAAAAAAGCAAAACGACCAAGGAACTGAATTTCAAGTCACCCAATAGTACAACGTCAACTAGTGGACCTTTGACGACTCAGCAGAATCAAGTCTAAACAAGGCAGATAGGAGACTCCACTAAGGCTGTTTGGGATACAGTAATCAGCATGAAACATCTGAATTCTGAAAAGCAAACATGTTTCTTTTGTTTGACGTTGGGACTCGATCTATACTGCAGGTTCGGCAGAAGATCGCGATCCATGCACCATCCCTTTGAGCCTCAGCTAACTGTTCCCCCAATCTTGGCGCTGTCAAGTAAAAGTAAATAAAGAAATACAGTAGAATAATATAAAGCATCAGTCACTGATCACAAGGTAATAAGGTAATAGTATTGCGGGGGTGAACAAGCAAGCTGTGCACACATAAAAATTTCTTCTTAAAGATTATCGATTCCAAAAAAACATTGTTAAAAAAAAAATACATGAGGTGAAACAGCTTTTTTTGGTGTTTTTTGTTCGTTTGTTTTGTGTTCTTTTCGCTAATGACGCGACAAGAAACAAACACCTCACCAGGTGCTGTTTTCAAAGTTGAATTGGAAGAATCCGAAAAACGCCTTGACCATGAATATAATAAGTACAGTTTTTGATGGCCGCTGGAAGGCACGGGCGCCACTTAGGCAGCCCAGTCGGAGTCAAGAGGGTGGCCCTTCTGCTTGGACTGCAGAATGTCGGGCAGGTACGTGGGCTTGATGGTGACCTTGGGCTTTTCAACAGGAGCAACCTCGGGGATAGGGTTGCTTTCGGAAGCGCTGAGATCGCTCTGGCTCTCATCGGTCTTTCCGCCCTTCTTCTTGGGTGCCTTCTTGCTAGGCACGGTGGTCCACTCATCATCTCCATTAGCAGCGCCAAGAATACGCATCTGCTCTTCCTCGGAGGGGAGGCTTTGAGTCCACTTCTTCGAGGCCGCAGGAGTGGCCTTGGTTGATGGAGTTTCGTTCTCGAATGTGTCCAAAAGGTCCACCTTGGGGGCCTGAGTGGGCTTGGGGGTGCCGTTGGCGACAGCACCGTTGCTCTGCCAGGCATTGGTCGGGGCGGCCAGCTTAGACTTGGCAGCCTCGCGGCGCTCAGCTTCTCTGGCAGTGTGAAGCTGCTTCTCGAGCAGCTTACGTCTCTCAGCCTCGGCCTCCTGGATCTGCTGCTTACGAGCATCGTTCTTCATTCTCTGCTGGCGCTGCTTCTTGGTCTCGACTTGCTTGAATGTCTGAGCCTTCTGCTTCTTTGGCTCCGATTCCATGGAACCCGTAACGCGGAGAACCGATGCACCTGGAGCGGGAGCCTCAAGCATGTCAGAAACGTATCCGGCAGACGAGGTGGCGTTCACCTCGGGAGATTCAGCGGGGGAGAGATCATCGTCAGCATCGGCTCCGTTCGTAGAGGCTGTGCGAGTGGACACGCGCGAGCCAGAGCGCTCGCTGCTGTTGTTGACTTCGAGCTGGCTAGCAGCTGTCTTCTTGTTCTTCTTCTGAGACTTGGTGCTCTTGGTGCTAGTCTGGGGAGTTCCGTTCTTGACAGCAGCAAAACGCTTGGCCATCTCGTTCTTGTCAATCTCCTCATCGGGCTTGTCGGCCTCCTGAGCCTTGAATTCAGCGGCGGGTTTTTCTTCGGCCTTGGGAGTCGAAGTAGAGGGTTCGGGGGTCTTCTTTGTTTTCTTCTTTGGTTTCTTCACGCTTGGTGCGCTCTCGATCTTCTCTGCCACAGGCTTGACGGGAGCCTTGACCTTAGGGGTTGCTCCATTATTATAATACCATCCAAGGCCACCTGCCACGACGAGCAGCAGGGCCCAGCTAATGTAAGGGTTCATCATCGTTAAGGCTAAGTGAATTGACCGTCAGTCAAAAATTCATACACACGCGCTTCGCATATCAATTCTTTGAGAGAACTATGGCACCATACCTTGAAGATTTCTTTCTTTATGCAACGTGGCAATAGTCATGAACACAGATTACGGTTATGAAAGCGAGTCCTACACGTGTGGGACAAGCGCGCCAGACTTGGCGAAGGGCGGGAAAAAAAAATATAGGATGAGGAAACAGGCACTTCAACCCCAAAGATGAGGATTAGTGCTTAATGTAGAAGGTAAAAGGCGATCACTCGCGAATCTCTAGACACCTTAGGTCATGAGGGTAGGTTTATGAAGGAGAAAACGGGGTCAGCGGAGGTAGGGGAGGCGGGCTGATTGCGACAAGGCCAGATTTCCTCGCCGACGGAGAAAACCGATTCGATTGACCGAAGACCGTCTTCGACCACGAGTCCAAATGCCAAGCTGTTGTTTTTGAGCACAGCAGCGGCAAGCGGGAGAGGAATTGACCTGGTTATCGATAATTAGACAGGTCTTAGTGTGGTTGAAAAGGCTCGATGGCGCTTTGACAGTGAGAGGTCGCGGAGACCTAGAGGCGACAAGTTAAGGAGATCACCAAAGCACGGGAACAGCTTGGTGATCACCAGAGAAGAGAAAAAAGGGCAAACGCAGGTTAATAGAAAACAAGCGAAAAGCCAGGGGAGAGAGAAAAGAGAGAGAGGAGGATGGAGAGGTGAAGGGAAAGGAGGGAAAGGGAAGGGAAGAAGAGGACACGATGAAGGGGCGGCCGTCAACCTTCAACTATCGCTGGTGAATAATAGTGGCCTTTGCGCTGGGACGCTCCACTCCACTACGACAACATAGTACAGAGATACAAGATGGTGGCATTGGATGGAGTCTGATATTACATCTACCGGGGGTGGTCTAGGCATCTACGGAGTCTTCTCAAGGATCTGTCTTGGAATTGTTTGATTTGCCTCTTGAGCTGAGGCTATATTGCGATCATGATGAAATCAATCTACAGTCCAACGGCCTCATAAATACAAGACAGCAACCCAGACAATTGCAATTCTGGAATACCAACCACACCATATCCATCAAGAAAAGACATATCAATAAGGGGAATGGCTGGAGCCACGGCGAAATCGCAATGTCGCCAACAGGGATATATACTTAGTCTGGATATCCGATGGCACGGGGGATCAGCCTGTTAGATGCTAGTAGCATTCCCTGCTGCCGGGTTGTGGGCGAATGGCAGACACAAAGTCTCATTTGAAGTAATACAGAAAGAATTGGCGCCGAGATCTCACATTTGTTTGAGGATTAATTGTGTTATTATTTTTTACTGTTATTTGCCCCTGGCCAAGAAGACCGAGAGAGAAAGGGATGTTGAGTCGAAGCGAACAGGCCACGTCTCCGGATCGTCTAAACTCCGCCGTAATTCCCGACGGTTATTAGCGATTCATGTTGAAGATGAAACTACTGCAATGCGTGGGAGGATTATTATTATTTAATAACTATTTAATATTACTATGCTGTCTCAATCAGGGGTTATTTGTGAATATGCATTCTGCCGTATCACCAGTCTGTCATATTCAGGTACACCCCCAAAAGTACTCTGTAACAATATTCATCCCCACGACTCGAGTCGATGTCTGTTGAATGGATGAGAACGAAAGAGGAAATACCGTCTGCAATGGACCGTCTCAACTCCCAACACTTGACACAGCATCATCCCTTGCAGACATGTTTTGTTGCCACGAGGACTCGCATGGTCTAAGATCGGATGCATCAGACGGACACGGCCATGTTATATCGATGTAGAGGTCGAATCATCAATAATTAATGTCAATTCATAATCATGTCTTCTCACTTCCCAGTAGAGCGCCTTTCTACAGAAATATATAAGAAGTCTAGCTATGCTATACAGTATCTAGGTAATATGTGATATCGCCTAACAAGACAATATATATATCCATTTTGAACAATAACCTCACCACTTTCTATCTGTACAATAGTCTTTTCGAGGCTTCCGGAAGCTGCTCTCTTACTCCTCTAGTAATTGTATGATAATTTCATTGTGTTGGCCAGCTACCCTTCAAGGTACTTGAAATATTTAGGGATAGCGGAATATGAACTGATTAGCACTAAACGAATAAACACCAAGCCTCCTCTCTATCCAACATCCTAAAGTATATGCAGCTATCAAATAATAGTGGCAATAGAATACTCAGAAAACACAAAAAAAAGTTGTGAATGATCTAGATTCTACAGAAATGATCACTGCCTGTTGTGGGAGAGTGGGGAAGCGGCGATAACAAAGCCAAGACCCTGGAGACATTATGATTTCCACCCCACCTTCAACTCTTTCCATGCTTTCTGCTCGATTCCTACAACTCTATCGTTTCTTGCATCATTTGTTGTTGTTCTAATAGAACTATAGACCATTATATATCTCAAATTCCGTCATGTCACCCAGAAAGATTATTATCGATACCGATCCGGTATGTTTTATATATCCGAGCTACCCCTCACTCGGAGCTCTAGCTGCGAGGGGAACAAAGGAGAAGAAAACCATGGGCAATAGACCGTTGCTAACCATGCAAAGGGTATTGATGACATCCTCGCTCTTTTGCTCGCCCTTTCTGCAAAACCAGAAGAGGTTGAAGTGCTTCTCATCTCATTGACCTTTGGCAACATCGAAGTGAGAAGGTAGGATTGTCCCAAGCTATCACTTTGTTTTATTTGTTGTTCTCGTGTCTTTTCTATCCACAGAGCTAATTCTTTAAACTATCCAGCTGCCTTCGCAATGTCGTCTCCATGTTTCATATTCTCGAGCGCGAGATGAAGTGGCGCAGGGAACAAGGCCGGCCTGAAGGATTCGGTGCTCTACGTGCCTGTCGACCAGTCGTCGCCGTGGGAGCGGAAGATCCTCTCGAGGAGCAGAAGATGCTGGCGGATTATTTCCGTAAGTCTTCTTTTTGCCGGATAAAGAATGATTTGTGTACGGAATACTGATAATCTACAGACGGAACCGATGGTCTAGGCGGGATTCATGCCAGTGTACATGACGGACGATCTCCTTCCAGATATATGACTAACAGCTTCTAGCACCCCCATCTAACTCCCAAAGAGACTTGGGAGCATCTCTTTGATCCGTCGGCCGATCCCGTCGAAGTCGAACCGGTCCCAACTGGCGATGCCGCTCACCGATCGTTCATTCCCTCTAAACGTCCTGCACACGAAGAAATTTTGCGTGTCCTGCGCGAGAATGAGGCGGATACTGTTACACTGGTTGCTGTCGGTCCCTTGACCAACCTGGCGTTAGCTTCTGCGGCCGATCCAGAGACCTTCCTCAAGGTCAAGGAGGTGGTGATCATGGGAGGAACAGTGAACTTCCCCGGAAATGTAAGTTTCCGGACAAGGCCCCTATTGTAACCACACATATTTGGAACTATGGAATGGCAGTGGAATAACATGTTGGAAACACCAGGTAACCCCCATGGGCGAGTTCAATGCCTATGCCGATGCAGTCGCCGCCGCACGGGTCTATGCCCTTACCTCTCCCACCCCGTCCAGCACCATGCCAACAAACAGCGTCAGTCTCCAAGGCTACCCAGAAAAGCTGAGCAAACAGCTTACTCTCCGCCAATTCCCGCTAAATATCACCCTGCGCCATGGAATGAAGCGCGGCCAATTCCGCAAGGCCATTACCCCGCTTCTCGAGACAGGCTCGCCACTGGCGGAATGGGTCTCGGCTTTCATGGCCCACACCTTTAAGACACTCGAGAGACTTCATCCAGGACACGTGGGAGATGAGGCGGAACTGAGCATGCACGACCCTGTCTGCGTCTGGTACGCTCTAACCCCCGTGGACCCGCGCTGGAAATCATCCTCGACTTCCCCAGAGGATATCCGGATTGAAACAACGGGCCAGTGGACACGGGGCATGTGCGTGGTGGATGGACGGAACCGTCATCGCATCGAAGGAGACCAGGAGAGCTCCAGCGACCATGGTCTCTGGTTGAGCCAGAAGGCCGGAAACCGTATCTGGAGAATGGATGCCTCCCCGGGAGAGGAGAACTTTGGTGAGATCATCATCGAACGGCTGTTTACCTGAGGGAGCTATCCCAGGGAAGGAAGATACTTCTAGTACAAGGGATGGTTGAACGTGAATAGAATCCGATACACAGTTTTATGTAGATAAAGTCATATAGACGTCATGATCAATAACCATGCTCCAGATCTTCGACCGATAGACCAAATCGGGAAATATCAAGCCGATCACATCATTCTTTGTTGTGCCTGGATCGGAGCATTGAAATGCTAGATCAGGGCTGGGTAGAACGTCATTGGCTTCTGGGAGCTGGAGGATATTTCCCCTTGGGCGTGCCTGAGGAGTAGAAACACATGTAATTTCACCATCTGTAAAACTCCAATAGGGATGGAAATTATTGTTTCATTGACTAGGTATTGACGTCAATTATGCATTCTAGGTAGTTACTGGGTAGATTTCAGAGAGTCAATTGCTATGCTGAGAACACAACCCTGGGCTAAGAAGTATTCAGTGCTCTAGATAATGCTACAACACTGAACACACGACTCAGGTTAATTTGTTCGAGTTGCATCTCGAACATCCCCAAGTGATGTGCAATGAACCTGCAAAGTGACGTATCCAGCTCTCTGTACTGCTGGTGGCTAGGGAATATAGAAGCCTTCGACATTCAAGCCTCAGTCTGCGGAGTAGTGAAACACCACCTGGAATGCATTGATTCAGAAGTGGCCAAACAGATATTCTTCCAATGATATCATCACAATATCTGCAATGCGGAATGCAAGTAGCATAAATTATGCATCGCCAGTGCGAGACAGAAAGATGAGTGGTGAGGAAAGGAAGGGGTGGACGGAATGTGGGTTGAATATCGGCTTCATAGCGCGGATGAAAAGCTGCAGAAACGCGGGGAGAGGCTTGAAACGTGGAATGCTGGGAGGCTGGAGAGGCTGGAGAGGAGGTAAGTAGACCAGAACGGGTGTTTTTTATGGTGCGTGATGGTCTATATAAGAGGTCATAGAGTCGGGATGTTGGAATAGCATCAAACTCAAGCATAAGATTCGTCAAGATAACTTGCCAACGAATTATCAAAGCCATCGAACATTTCAATCTTTTTCTATTCCTCACTATACAAACCATCATGCAACTCAACAACATCATCGCAACTACTCTGGCCGTCCTGGCTGGCACTGTGGCTGCCCTGCCTGCCGCCAACACAGGACCTTTCCGGATGGCCAAAATCTCCATCCCCAGCAACAGCACGATGGCAAGAAACAGTACCATTCCGAGTAACAGCACAATAATAGCGAGCAAGACGGTTAAGTCGGGCACTCCATCCTTTTCTCCATCCTCGTCTCCATCTTCATCATCCCGAGCGTGGCCCAAGGTCATGGCATCCAACGTCGCCAACCGCACGCAGAGTGCATCTGAGGAGCGAAAAGCGGGCCATGCAGAGCCCAACATGTGCCCTGAGCTCTGCTCTCTTCAGGCCCAATCATGTGTGGTCGCTCTCCCAGATGATGAAGCATTCTGGTAAGCACACTTTTTTTTTCACGTTTTCCTTTTTTATATAAAAAAATATATGACGATA
The DNA here is from genome assembly GCF_001890725.1 of Aspergillus wentii DTO 134E9. Lineage (NCBI taxonomy): Eukaryota > Fungi > Ascomycota > Eurotiomycetes > Eurotiales > Aspergillaceae > Aspergillus > Aspergillus wentii. The sequence continues at coordinate 1,818,849 of NW_024467835.1, read as the reverse complement.
GCATGCTCACTGGAAATAGCTGGCGAACATATGTCGAATGCAGTCACCGTTGCGGTCCCCAGGAGGTAACCAGCCACGTCCACTGAGTGCCAGGGGACTCTGCACGTGCTTGGATTCCTGTCTGGTCCGGAGCGACACGGAGAAGAAATCAGGGGATGATGCATTTGGGGAGGCAAAAACTGGACGGAACGACATATGGCTATGAGATTACGATTCAAACTGTATGATTAGCAATGGGATAAAACGGGACGATGGACTGGTTTTTGAGTTCTGCCACTGCGCCTTTTGGCTTGTGAAGGTTGACCTGATAAGAGCAGCAGGACTGTTCCGAAAAAAACTGAGAGAGAAGAATACAACAGAATCACGACGATCCTTCATATACCTCATATATCGTACTCTGAAACCGTAGATATCCATGGACGCAAGGAGCCAAATTGAATTCGCTGAACCAGCAGCATCGGCCACTGCTGCACCCACGAGCCCTGGTGTTGCGGGCGAGTTGGTCGAGGGCAGCCGGTCTCGTGCTCTGCGCTCCCGGCCAATCAGCGCCCGCCATGCCGCCGCGTGGGCGACACAAGCACGCGACACTTGCTCTTCTGCTCTTGACGCTTTGGAGACTCCAACTTTTGTCTCGTCGATCATCCATGGCCTTTGGCCGCAATCCTCGTCATATCCACCATGGCTGTTGTTGCTGCTGCTGCTGCTGCTGCTGCTGCTGCTCGTGCCCCCACGTGCTCATGCTCTCTCCTGTTATCTGCTTCAAATACTAATACTGCTGGCCCTCCCGGTCTCTTTCTATCTGTCCTGTATCTATCTCCCCGATAGTCTCCTTACTTTGGGATTGTCGATTGTCCATCTGAGTTCACGCATAATTCACTGCAATACACTGCTATCTGCTGCTCGAGTCCATTGTGCAACTTATCTTATCTTCCCCTTTTCTTATCCTGTACGACAGTCCTCGACAGCAGGTTGCACACACAATTCTGCCCGTTGACCTCGTGTCCGGTTTGGAATTGAAGAATCATCGGCCTGCATTGAATCACCTTGACAATGTCACGTTCTCGTCTTCCCCCGACTCCCGCAATGTCAGGGGAGTTCATCATCAAGGAGCAGACTTTCGCCGAGGGAACAGACTGCTTTGCTTTGCCTCCAGCTGCCCTCAGTCCGTCCAAAATCGAACCTGCCAGCAGGAGGTCTTCAAAGTCTGACCCGTCGTCCTACTTTCCCGCTTCTCCAACCTCGCCTGATCTTGTTGCCCTGGGTCGTACTGCGAACCCTCGTTCGTCTGCTACCAAACGCCCGCTCGAGGACTTCGACCTTCCCCCTCCTCCCACTCGCACCCGCAAAATCATCCAAATGAAGCCCAAGACTCAGCCCCCGCCTAAGCCAGCTGCAACGGCCACTAAGTCAGCCAAGGAAACGGGCAAGGCCCCAGCCAACAATGGGCCGGCATCGGCAAACTCGAAGAAGAAGCAGCCCAGCGCTACCAGCGCTGCTGGTCGAAAGATCGCCAGGAAGACAGCTCACAGTTTGATTGAACGGAGGCGAAGGTCTAAGATGAACGAGGAGTTTTCAACTTTGAAGGATATGATTCCTGCATGTCGGGGCCAGGAAATGCACAAACTTGCCATTTTACAGGTAAGACAAGCTACCCCAATTGCTCAGAGCAATGAATGCTAATGAATCTCAAGGCAAGCATCGACTACGTCAACTACCTAGAGCAATGTGTACAAGATCTCAAGGTGGCTGGTGGCAAGAGAATCGCCGTTCCTCCACGCATGCCCCCAGCTCCTCCCTCTCCAACCTCGCCCGAGTTTTTGGCTCCAGACGATTTGCACTCGGCATCAGCGTCTCCAGAGCTGCTCCCAGAAAGTGCTCAAGTCAACGACACATCACCATCGTTCTCCCCTCGCACTCAAGTTCCATCGGCGGGCCCGAATTTTGAATTTACACATACCTCGCTTCCCAGTCCTGTGCTGGGTCCGCCTGCTTCTGCGGGTACTCAGATCCATTTCTCTCCTCAACAGTGGCCGACATCTGCCAACACTTCCCCAGCTATACTACCTCGACAGAGCAACGCTTCTGCCTACAGTGCTGATGCTGAAATTGACCATGAGGCATCTGCTGCCCTGCTCATGCTTAACAGGGATCGTCGGGGTACTGCAGATTCAATTAACACTAAACTCACAAACTCCACCCTCGCTTCACAGGAGGATAGGAATCGTGAGATGCAAGAAACGCAGAGGAGAATGGGGATGAGTGTCAAGGATCTGTTGATATCTTGAGTATCAAGTATCACTCCAACTTTACAAATACTTATAATGGTTCTTTATTATGGGTTGGACTGGTGTTCTTGCAACCGGTGGCTTTTATTGACTAGTTTATTTGGGACAGTATAAAAGGGTTATGATTTATGTTCTCATGTATATAGATGAAGTATCCATCGATACTGAATATTAGTGATAATTTATTAGATGCTTTGGCATCCAAAACTCATGGTATCCCTTGAATCTCACTTTTGATCTTTAGCCAACCCCATACAAGTTGCACCCTTCCATTCAGATGATCCTTGATGTTTCAACCGCCAGAAGTTGAATTAAGGTGCAGTTAAGGTCACGAGGTGGAATTCGCTTCCCCGCACCAGGAACACAACCATTCTCCATCCCTCCATGATCTGACAGAACATTTTAACCTTATTTCACTTCTTTTCGTTTTCGATCATGGTGATATCCATAAAGCCTAGCAATCTTTGCTGTCAATCCAGATACTCGGGCTGATAGCACCTGGACGAAACAGTGGAGATGTTATCCCCGCAGTCGCCTGCATCCCAAGGAGGGGTAATTCGCGCTGTCTGCATCCCCATCAACAACCAAACAAAACAAAGCTTCCAAAATGCCAAACCCTAAGAAAGTTGCTATAATAGGTTTGTCAGTCCTCAGATTTATATTAATCATCTCTAGAAGAATTTAATCAGATTCCATTGGGAGCTAACCACTCAACCTACGTGACCCCAGGCGCCGGTCCCGCTGGACTTGTAACAGCCAAAACCCTCCTTTGCAATTATCCAGATGGAACATTTGCTCCCACCATTTTCGAAAAGCGCAATGAGATCGGCGGCTTATGGCCCACCAGCCGCACGGCGTCTCAGGACCCAAATCCCATGCCATTCGGTTCGAAAAAGAATAGCAGCGAGACTGGGCCGGTTAATCCGCTGATGCGAACAAATCTTAGCCGGTTCTCGGTAGGATTCTCGGATTTGGCTTGGGAGTCGGTTATTGGGGGCTCTGAGTTACCTATGTTTCCGCAGGCGTGGCAGGTGGGGAGGTATCTCGAGGCATATGCTGAGCGGTATATTCCAAAGGGAGTGATAAGATTGGGGCATAAAGTTGTTCAGACGGTTCGAGATGTCAATGCGACTGCAGATGCACGGTGGACTGTGCATTGGGTGAAGGAGAGGTTTGTTTAATTGTCGAATGCTTTATTATGACCTGCTAATGTTGGTATCAGCGTTGACGAGGGCAACCCCATCAAGGATCAAGACCAGAAAGTCGTTACAGAGCATTTCGATTTCCTCATTGTTGCATCCGGCTTCTTTTCATGTCCGCATATTCCAGATATTCCTGGACTCTCCGGGTTCGAAGACAGAATCGTCCATAGTTCTAGCTTGCACAAGACTGGGACTCTCAATCACCTGTTCCGAGGGTATGACAACACCCGTGGGAAGGTGGTTGTTATCGGAGGGAGCATGTCCGGAGCAGAGGCTGCCTCCGCTCTTGCTCTTCATCATTCCTCTTTAAAGCTTGCCGGATCAAATCAATCCTGGCAGGAGTACGAGGTGCATCATGTCTGCACAAGGCCTTTTCGGACCATACCTACCTATCTGCCGCATGTCTCAGGCGACATGTCCCAAGAAAATGTATCATTTCAACCACTTGATATAGTTATGTACGACTTGGCTCGACGACCACCTGGACCCATTGAATATGCTTTCGGACCTGTCTCGTCGGAGCAAGTTACCCGGGTAAACAGCTACTTCCAATCTCTACTGGGAAGTGACTATGAGAAAGTCGGGAAAGTCGAATCTATCTCTAATGAGAGTGAATCAGATGGACGGCCCCCATGGGTTGCCATTGGAAACGACCATGCAGAATTCGTTCGATCGGGAGCGATATCAACCACCATCGGCCGGGTCTGTGCAGTACACCAACAGAAATCAGGTCTTGCACGGCTTCATGTACGCCTTCCAAATGGCCAAGAAACGGAATTAGACAATGTTGCAGCCATCGTGATGGCCACAGGCTTCATGCCGTTTGGCTCACTCTTTTATCTACCTAAGGATGTACTTTCTGTGCTGGAATACTCCGCAACTGACCCTTTCTTCCCTTTGATACTGGATGGAAAGGGTAGCATGCATACAGAGATCCCCGATCTGGGATTTGTTGGCTTTTACAGAGCCCCTTATTGGGGTGTTATTGAGATGCAGGCTCGGAATCTTGCAGAGAGATGGGCTAGAGAAGACATTCATCTCTCCCAGACAGAACTGGCTCAGAGGGCAGAAGAAAGACAGAAAATGCGTCATCTCCGATCTGCTGATCCATACCTTCACCGTGGCCAATTCCCCATGGCTGACTATACAGGGTTGGTAGAGTCGTTTGCCAGGGATTTGGGAATAAATCACATTCCACTTCGAGATACTGATGAACGACATGGTCCAGTTGTACCGGCTCGGTACCCGTTCAACAAATCGTCGAGTTTTACCAGTGGAGAAGCTGAGATGGATCTAACGCTGGGCTCTCTGCGGACTATACTCTCTGACCCGGATGCTATCAGTGTAGCAGCGGCAATGGCGATCTTTAGAGCTCTGCATGGTACATGGAGATTCGTTCAAACAACCAAAACACCGAAACACGAGAAAAATATTTCCGGTAATGCGAAATTTTCCCCACAGTATCCATCTGACCCAGCCTATGAGAAAGAATACATCTACGAGGAGGTTGTCCATGAACCTCAGGGCGTACAGGAGACCAGATCCCGGTCGATCGTCCGCTTTGCCGATACTACCACCGGACCTGACCACTCACATATCTTGATCTGGTCTGTGGGAGTGTGTGAAGATACAAACCCCACCACTCGATTTTCACATGGGTTGAACCTCGCCCCTGCTCTTCGACACGTTGAAAACGGCGAGCCCGTGTTGGGGGAGTATGTCATCCATGCTTCGTCACACCCAGGACACAGATATGATTATGAGTTTAACTTTAGGGGTGTATCGATCGTCTCGTGGCAATGCACTAAGAAGACGAACGAATCCGATGAGGCTTGCTTTGTTCGAACAGTATATGAACGATAGATTGGTATAGCCAATATTGGAGGATGTGGGAAAGACATGTTTCTTTGATTTAAATGAAAGGCCACATCAAGAAACTTCTTTTCACGGTTATACTATGAGAACATCCAATTGACTATTCATCATGCTTATATTGCAGCACAGGTAGGTTGTCGATGTACTGTAATAAAAACCATACACAGCCTAAATGGGACGGGGAACTTCAAAATACACCAACTGTAAATACTGAATTCGATATACCTTCCACTCCGATCTTCAACCCCATTGGCTGCTGCTAGTGTATTTACCATTTAGCGTCTTTTCCGATGACCTTTTTGCATTTAAGATGGCCAGACAGCTTTAAAGCGTTCCACAGCATTACTACCGCGGCTTGATCACCCATCTTCTTCCTGCCCTCAGATAGAACGGCTTCAGCTTCGGATAATTCAACCCGGAAGCCTGTCCTGATTGTGGGCGGTGGAATCGCAGGACTGGTTCTCGCGCAAGCGTTGAAGAAGGTAAATGAGAGCCAAACCCCCAAACACTGTCACTTACTGATCATGAAGAGCAGCGAGGTATACCATTTATCCTCTTTGAACGCGACAACGCCGCGAACAGCCGTCTACAAGGATGGACATTGACTATCCATTTCGCGCTCCCCCAGCTCCTACATTTACTCCCGGAAAAACTACACTATGAAATAGACCAAGTACAGGTGAACTCCCTGGTGACGACGGACAAGAGCAACTCGATATTCCTCAACCTCGCCGATTGCCAGGTGAAATGGAGTCTGCCCCCGGGGTCGGGAACGAGAAAGCGAGTCGCGCGAGACAAATTCCGCCAGCTCATAATTGATGATCTTGATCTCGACGGCCGGATTATGTGGGGGAAAGCCATGATGGAGCCGAACAGATACGGAGCACCGCCAGTGGAGCGATCCGTGGTCTGAACCATGGCCTTGGCCAGGTTGGAGGGTTGGAAGAGAGAAGCAGCTCGATAATTTTGCATTTTCGGATAATGAATTGTTGATGAAGAATTAAGTAAATTGGACCGGAAGTAGACAGAGGGGGAAGAGCCTTTTCTCTTGTTTGGCGGCCCTATTTTAGCACTGATCTACGAGTTACATAACATTCAGCTACACAATATAATAATAGTATTTATATATAATATTCAATTTAAATGAATAGAAAGCGGATAAATATACACGCAGTCTACGATTACTCATTCGTCAATTCTACACCACAGCCAGCACCTCCTGCAGCGCCTTGACCAGCATCTTCTGCTCCTTCGCCGTGCCTATCGTCACTCGAATACAGCCTTCACAATGTACGGCTGACCCGATATATCGCACTCCAATGCCATACATCTCACTGACTTTTGCCACCACGGCCTTTGCTCGCTCTCCATCTCTCTTTTCATTTTCGCCGTGGCTGAGAATCGGGACTACAATGAAATTCGCCTGGTTCCCGCCTACTACAGACCCAACCCCGAGCTGTCGGAACCGTTCTTCTCCAAGGGTATTCACAAAAGCATCTCGGTTGGCGCAAACCTGGTCAGTGATTTTCTTTGCTTGTTTTACGTATTTCGGGGAGAGGGCTTTGATCGCGAGAAATAATGTGGGTGTCGAGATGCTAAATGGCATTTGGAGTTTGGTGAACATGGATATAATGGCTGGGTGGGCGAATGCCATGCCGACCCTGACGATGTATGAGACGGGTTCAGTCAATTCTGGAGGATCTGACATACCTGATACCAGCAAGGCCGTGGGATTAGCTCAGTGACTGCACAACAACCAGGTTGGCGTATTCAGAGAGCAGCTGGACCGTAGATGCGTCTTCGGGGGTAGAGGAAAAGTCGATGTATGCCTCGTCCACCACAAGGAGACCATGGAAGGCTTGTCGGTCAGTATTCATCTAGTCTATCACGGCTGCACACTCACTTTCGAGATTGAGAATTCGCTTAATGTGTTTCACGGGAATCAAGCTCCCTGTTGGATTACCAGGTGAGGCAAGAATCACCACCTTGATGCTTTGATCGGAAGTAAGTGTTTCGCATATCTAAATCCACCTTAGCACGGCCACAGCAGAAATAAAGAAGAAACACCCCCTCAATGGGAAGAACAAAGTCATCGTTCTCAAACTCCAGCGGACACTCGTGGACACCAACATCGTAGATCTTCGCGCGCACTTTATACAGATCAAACGTCGAGGAGGATGGTGAGACGTTTCTCAGCCAGTGTTGATGTCACATACACTGGGGAGTGGAAGAGAGTTGGGCGGATGGAGAATTCGAGGGAGAAATGCGATGGTTGTAGTCGTTGAGACATTGTGAAGAGAATTGAAACTGGTAATCATCAACCCAGATGTGCTGTTCCATAGTCTATATTGGTTTAACATGGACAGACTAGCCCTCCATCGCTTCCAGGCCGCATTGGCATCACTTGCGCAAGACCAAAAGAACGAGTCAGTCCCGAGCATAAGATCATTTTCAGACAGTCGATCACCTCTCGACAAACCATTACATGGGCCTTTCTCCCGATCTGATCATCAAAGAGCCGGTTCAGCTCTCGCGCTTCGGTTGCTCATTCTAATTTTTTCCTCTCCACATCGGCTCTTCAGACCCAATACTCGTATCTGTATACTACGCATGACCCACTTCTATCCCGACAGCCGCTGGCATGATGGATGTCTGCTGTGGGCCAATCAATCTTCTTCACTGCTTGGGGTGCGGCAGTTCGTGCCAAGCTGGGCTGAATCTTAAGAAGTGGGTCTGTTGTATTTTAAAACAATACAGTACGGAATACAGATTATAGATGAAGTGGGCTGCCATAGATAGCCACAGTAACTCTCGGTTGTTCTTGTTCACTTCCATCTTTACATCACTAAGAGGCAACGAGCACAATGGCTGATTTTTCAACACCTTGGTGAGCTCCTTTAATTTCACACTATAGTACACAGCACTAACATAACAGCTCACCAACGCAACATGCGTGGATTCATCGTCTACCACCGAATGGGGTTATCTTCTCGCGCCCTATCTCGAAAACGCCCTGAGACACGCTGATCGCTACACACCAGACGACATCCAAAAACATGTAGGCTTCTTTCTGCATCACATCGCTCCATATCTTGGTTTAGCTCCGATCGCAAACACCATCAATGACCAGACCTCCTACACGCCTCAGTATCCTTCAGCCATGGCCAACGACCTGACGCCGTTCGAGCTCAGTTTGTGCTGGAAGAGCCTCAAGCAAGAATACAAGCCTATCGTTCGCTTTGTCAACGATATCATTCCCTCGACTGGGGAGCGGACGCGGTCTGCCTCGCTTTCAACGGCGATTACCGTCATCGATACTCTGGAAGAGGTTGCTCGCGATAATGACTCCTCGACACTTAAGCTCCAGGTGCTCCCGGAGCTATGGAAGCAAATCACAGAGACACTATACTCCCATGAAGCCATCGTACATCCCCTGGGAACCTGCTCGCAGTGCGGCTCATCCTCCACCTTTGTAGGCTTCGACCTGGCGCCCTCAGTCCTCAGCAGCAAGTTCTACTGGCTTCTCCCCTCTTGCCAGAATACCCCGGAAGTGCTATCTCTGATGGACAAAGTGTTTTCTGCCTGCGGCCTCACAAACGACTACTTCGCTTCCTCAACCTTCCTCACACCCTGGCACCAGATCCGCACCCATATCGAAACAAACCACAGCACCCTCCGCCCGAGAATGCTGTCACTAGACGCAACGCAGTTCCCAGCTCCGCGTATCAAAATCTACACCCGCTCTCTATTCGACAAGACAGCCGCCTTCGATGACTGGGAGAGGCATCTCAACTTGGGCGGCGTGGTCTCCTACCCTGACGATTTCCGCGCCACATCTTCCGACCTCTGGACGTCTCTTGCGGAGAATCCTAGAGAATGGGCTGAGTCACGGCCAAACGCAGGCCCAAAACACAATCTCGTCCTGTATGAGCTTACGACGTCGTCTCCGTCGAGTTCGGGGGAGAAGGGCGATCTGGGGAGGAAACTCTCCTGCAAGCCTTATATCATGTGTCAGGAGATTCCTCGTCCGGACTCGTTTATTGCGAAGCAGTTACTGCGCCACTGTAAACTAGCTGCACATGCATCTATCCTTAAGTATGTTCAACAAACCCATACTGTATTTCTATACTAACGATGATTTCCTTAGGGCATTCGCCGAGGCATCTCAGCCGACTAACTTTATCTCCGAGTAAGTTTACGCCTGCAAGACATTAACCCTGATTCTGACATTTCCTTCTTCCTTAGAATCGGACTTGCACCCCGAACAGAAGGGACAGAAGTCTCTATCTATCTTAATCCGGCTTTCTTTTCGCGGCAGGCCTGGGGGGTTGCGGGGGACGGTTACATGACCAAGCACCGTATCACTCTCCCTGCTAAGACAGACGTTTAGTCTGAATTGCTGACTGGTCTGGACAGTAGAATCATGAAATGAGAAATGCTTGGACTGTGTTGTTTAGATCTGGCAAATAGTAAAATTGCCACTGTCTGCAAGTGACAAATATGGGCTTCATTTGTCTAGCAGTATATGCAGCTATATACATCTGCTATATTAATCCCAACCTCTGACCGACTAAAAAGACCTATCACCATCACGAGGACTCATCCAACCTGGACAAACCCTCTTTCTCAACACCATTAGACCCATAATGATATCTTAAACTCCTCGCCCTCAACACCACCTACCGAAACACACAGCCGTTCGAGGCCCAGTCGCTTTGATAACCACCACTGCTCCAATGACATATGTGGCTATATCAAACATGCACCGTAGTTGGTGTATCCGATTTCCACCGTCAAGACAGTCGCTGTCACTGCAGTTTGCGACAATTCGGTCAATCATCCATCCGCCGCAGAAGATCTGATAGAGCCAGAGCCGGACAGACAGTGCGAAGTTGTTGGATACAAAGTGGCATAGTAGGGAGAATGCTGCTGCTGCTAATATGAGCAGGGCGATAACGGATGTTTCTATCCTGGGTTTTGTTAGACGGGCTGAAGTAACTGGGGGAATTAGGGTTGGTACATTTCCTTTCTGTCTGAGATACATGTGAGGTTCAGCGGCGTTGAAGAAATTTCAAGCTTCAGTGTCAAATATTAGAGACCAAAAACTAAGAATTCGAATATACCAAGCACGATTTATATATTCTTAACTAATACTCTTTATCAAGTCGCACCAAAATTTCTTATAAAAATAATTTATGTGCTAAACCTAGCAAATACAGCATAATTAGATGCTGTCAGGACCCAACAGCACCAAACTCCTCTTTTCTAACCGGGTATCTACCAAAAAGTCGCATATAGCAACAGCGAAAATAATCATTCAACAACAGAAAACAAAAAGAAAAAAAAAATCAGGCCCGAGCCGCGGATCGAACGCGGGACCTCTCGCAGATATGCTTGGGTTGTTACCCTAAGCGAGAATCATACCACTAGACCACCCGGGCGGTGATTGTTGAAAGCGCAATCAGGTGACGTCCCATCAAAGGGCGACAGGGATTATTCGGTTGTTTCGCGGCTGTCGCGGCCTCGCGGGTGGCGCACTGCCACTAGGCTCCCCAGCAGGCTCGCAGCCATTCCACCGATCGGCCCCTGTCGTATGGAGGGGAAGTCCCTGCAGGGCTGTCGTACAAAAGTAGTGTAGTGCAGTGGAGAGTCCTTGGCTGCGTGCATGTTTGACACTGCGCCTTTAAATGACGTTGGCCGTTCGCGTGATGGTCAAGGAACTTGCATAAGTCATCTGGACAATATGTCGCAATAATATGAACATGGAGAAGGTGTTCTCTGGTGTCGGTGTTTTGTCGGCAATTATCACCAAGTGATGACAGACGTGGTGCCTGGTGGAGGTTCAAAAAACTTTGGAAAGCGTTGAACTCGCTCGTTGGGCATTGCGAGCGCATCAATTAGGAGTGGATGAGATGATCTTGTAGTAACGGTCGAATCAGAAAGCCAAGATCGACGGATTCACGATGTTTGCTTTTTTTTAAGAGAGTCGTTCAAGCCATGCAGAGACGGTCAACTCCCTGGAATGCTGATCAGGATAACAGGCATCCGTGCACTCCTGCTCAGTAACGAAGGTGTCGACGTTTCTCTCTGTCAACGGAATTTTGTATCGATTCTGTTCCTTGAGAAGTTCTTTTTCTGCAAGGGAGGATGGGGAGAGTTTCGATAAGGTATCGCGAAGTCGTCGGATACCACCGCCCGCGAAGGACGAAGTACGAGGCGGGCCAAATGGATGGTCGACCTTCCAAGCATCATCATCAGAGATGGAAGGCGATCGCTTGCGTTGCGAACGAAATTTAGACATGGTGGACGAGGGAGAGAGTGTAGAGGTGATTCTGAGGATGAAGTTGGTGTCTAGAACGAGGGGAGGCGAAGTGGGTAAGGGAGGGACTATATAAGTCTAAGGATCAGCAGTCCGTCCACCCAGTCAGAACCAGACTATTCGAACCAACCAGCAACAAGGCGAAGACGTGGACACTCGATCGCCGCGGAAATCCTTCAGAAAGTTGTGCGGGGAGGCGCGCCTTCGAGAGGCAGACAGATGGTTGCCAGATCCGGTAGCAGTCTTGGCTGTGCCGAGAATCACAAAGGCATAATATCAGGATAATATCGCGAACACAGGCTGCTTGGCAGGGGATGCAGAGGATAATGATGATGGAATGATGAGCTGCAGACTGGCTGCTCACTGGCGACACTTGGGAGGCACTCGTTCGGTCGGAACTGATGCAACTCGACCTCGACGAGGCCACAACGACGTCATGCCAAACACACCCCTAAATGATCTGCTGTACGGATGTGCACCCTTGGCAACGACAACAAGCCCTTACGCTATCATTCGTATGTGATCTCCTTATTACTATTTACTATTTGAAGATGGCTAATCGTTAATACGTAAATCGAAAACTAGGGTGATCGTCGCCCATGTTCTCCAGCTCTTCTCTCGGCAACCCGTGCCGATCGTCTCTCTTCCCCTGGTCTCGCAGCCGATTCTCCCGCACGAGAACGCTCAGAAACACCACGCACGCGAACCCACAGATCCAGACCATTCCCAGGCTCACTCCAAACCCTGTCGGATACCCCGGGGCTTCCGAGTCGTAAAAGATGTTACTAGCCACAAGCCCGCCACAGTTGCCAAATCCGATCTGCATGGCAGACGCGATCGATTGCTTATAATGCCCGGCCATGTTGTTGCTTAACCAGCCCATCAGGATAGGCTGAGCCATATACCCACCTGCCGTGATCGCGTAAACGGCAAAGTAGCGAACGCCCACAGGGACGGTGCTCTGGCAGAGGAGAATCGCATATCCGACCGTCGCGATAAGGCACCCGGCCATCGTAAAGGCGAACCGGTGACGGAGTTTGTCGCTGATCAAGGCTGTCGAGAGTGTGGACACCATTGCGACCATGTAGACGGGGATGCTCATCACCTGTGCGCGGACAGCCGTCCATCCCAGCTGCTTGAGGATGGTGGGCGTGAAAAAGGAGGTGGCATACCCGGTGTTGACGATCCCAAAATACATGATAGGACTATCAGGTCAGTATTGTCGAGGCAATATTCCCAGTGTCCACTTACCCAAGGTATATTTTCACATCGGTAAAAGTCCGCTTCATCGACTTCTTGTCCAGACGGTTCATGCGTGCCTCGCCCTGGTCTTCAGACAACCGACGAAGCAAAAGGGACCGTTCTTCGTGGTTGAGGAAAGTAGCAGTCTCAGGCCAGTCGACAATCAGGAACTTGGAAATGACAGCCATGACCACTGTTGCAAGGCCTTCGATGATGAAAATCCAGCGCCACCCACTGTACCCGGCGATTCCATCCATATTAGCAATAGCATATGCGAGGAGCTGTCTTGGTTAGATCATGAACAGAATTAGATGGCTCAAGACGCACTCCGCTCACTGCACCAGCCAAGATACTAGCACTGAAGAAGACATTGAGTCGCCATTGCAATTCGTGGCGTTGGTAGTACATGTTGATCAGATATACACATCCTCAACCAGGTCAGCATATTCAACATCGATATCTTCATTCAACATACCCGGCATAAATCCCGATTCAAACACACCTAGAATCGCACGACACACAACAAGCCCAGCAAAGTTGGACGTGACACCCTGACAAGTCGTGACGACCCCTATTAAAGTATCAATATCCTGACTAGAGTCATGAACAAGACACCATACTTACCCCATGCAAACATAATCCCACTCAACCACCAAGACGGCTTCACCTTCTTCAGAATAAGATTGCTAGGAACCTCAAAAAGAATATAAGGAATGAAAAAGATAAAAAGGGCAATATTATACTGATGACCCTCCATGCCAAGATCCGCCTCCAAACCCATCAACCGTGCATTTCCAATGTTGATTCGATCGAGAAAGGCAAACATGAAGAGGATCATGAGGATGGGGACGACATGGAGGTCACATTTCCTCAGCAGTCGTCTTTCTGCTGCGTGGTCTGTGTTGACTGCTGAAGTGGTGGATTTGAGGTCTTCGATCATTTCTGGATCGCATTCGTTCTTGTCGATCTCCATGGTCGCGTAACGTAGAGTTCTGTATCAATGTAAAGTGCGTTCTTCAGGTAGTATACCAGCAATGTAACACAACTAAACATCAAAGAATAATCATCTATTTATACCTATTTTATCTTGTATCGTATACTCATTCCTATCACAACTCACCCCGCACAGCACCAACACATGAGACCAACATTCCGAATTTCCTACCCGAGCAAGCTGCGAAATTCCGCGCCCAAGCCGCCAAGCACAATAGGTGCTACAAGGATAATGCCTTTTGCCAACGTGGATTAAGTTCATACCTCAGAGCGAACCGAGAGACAGAGAAGTTTCCTGTCGAAAGCGGAATGAACTTGCATCATAGCTATCACTGACGTCTACATAAAATAAACACATTACGACACAATATGACAAAAAACGAAATTCAAATAAACCCCACTTAGCTACCATCTACAGGTCACCTTTTGCCTTGACCTCTTGGAGTTGGTGAATGTGCATGGATTCTTTCTTCCCCGCAACCCAACCCCGGACTTCCCCACAAAGTGCGGAGGAGATTCCATGGCGACTCCACAATTCGCATTTGATCGACGGCCTGTCCATGCTTTGGCGGACTGTCATGACGCAAGGTATGGTTTTCTGGAAATCTTCGATATTCTCCGGGTGAAAGTGGTTTGTATATGCTGTGCTTGGGTTGTGTTTGTGTGGGTTGGGATCGCTGGTATTTCTGGTATTCAATCTGAGACAGTATTTCCCTTTTTGTCTACAGACGACTGGTTCTTGATTGTTGATAGAAATGTCAACTCACGGAACCGCTTCCGCGTGTCAAAGAAAGTCTAAATGGTACTTCTGTGGTATGGAAACTTTGGGATAAGATTTGACATCTGTCATATCGAGACATATTCAAACATAATTCATACTAACTTGCATTATAGAATAACTAAAATACTACACAATACGATAGTAGATATCACCGCTTAAGATCCGCATTCTCAATCATAACTTCATCTGACTTCTCCGTTGCACTGATATGCGCCTGCTTCTCATTGCTAACCAGCTCTCCACCACCGGTAACATGGTTACTGCCACCAAATAGAGCGTCGATTTCTTCCAGCGAAACCTTCTTGGTCTCTGGAATGAAGAAAATCGTAAAGATAGCAAGGAGGAAGTTGATACCCGCAAACATGTAGAAGGCATAAAACCCGCAGTTATCGAGGAATATGGGGAAGAATTGCTGGAAGATGGTATTGGCGACGTTTTGGGTCTGCGAAGCCATTCCAACCGCTTGCGCGCGGACGTTCATGGAGAAGATTTCGGATGTCCAGATCCAAACGGTGGCGCCCCAAGATGGTTTGTCTATCAAGGGTTAGTATTCGACGTGATTTCTCTGTTGCGACGCAACTTACAGAAGAAAATAAACAAGAATAGCAAAAACACGATAGATATGCCGACAGATTGTGTTTTTGCGCCGCCAGGTGAGGGTGTCTCTGTTTCGACAGCGGCGACGATGATCATACATATTCCCATGCCAATGCCACCAATAATCAATAGGAACTTTCGTCCAAATCGATCAATGATCCACACGGCATTCAGCGTGAATAAAATACCGAAGGTAGCATTAAGGGCGTTGATGAGAGCAATCTGTCCAGCGCTGGTGAACACCTTCTGGTAGATTTTCGTAGAGTATGTGTTAAGGGTGCCCTGACCGGTTATCTGTTGACCAGCGTTGACAATAAACGCCAGAATCATTCGCTTGCGGAGGGATTTATCCTTCCACAGAGCAGAGTAAGTACTTGAGATGGCCTCCTTTTCGTACTCGAGAGCTTCACGGATCATCAGCAACTCCTGTTCGACTTCTTCTTCCGTGTCTCGCACTTTAAATAAAGCAGCACGGGCCTTATCGATATTATTACCCCGTTTGATATACCATCGTGGAGAGTCAGGAATGGTTGGCAGAAGTGCAAGGATCAGAACTGGAACAAGAAGTTGGAACATGACAACCATCTTCCAGTCCCATTCCCCCAAATTCTCCTTGTGTTCTGTACAGCCATAATTGACCCAGAAACAGATAAAGGACCCAACAGAATAGAACATTTGCCAGAAAGTCATGATCTTTCCACGAATCTCGGCTGGCGCTAGCTCACCAATATAGATTGGCCCGGACGCTGCAGCAAATGCTGGTGAGCTCAGTTTCCAAGGATAGAAAAGTAAAGTATCTTACTCAAAGCAACACCCTGCCCAATACCAATGATACATCTGCCAGCAATGAAACATCCAATATTATGCCGTGGTGCGAATGTCTGCATGAACGTCGCCACAACCACCATGACACAACCCGTTCCCATACCGAATTTGCGGCCGAGAAAGTCTGCAATTGGGCCTCCTAGGAAGAATCCTCCAAAAATTGCTCCAACGGTGTAGGCTGTGTTGACTGCTCCGATCATATTTGGGCCGGGGTCATTGAAGTAGGCCACCCAGTTCGCAGACCCTTGGACGGAATTATAAACGGATGCATCGTAGCCGTAGAGTACCATGCATGCTGCTGCTACGCAAGATACATACCTGTGAATATTCCGTTGAGTTATTGACCTGTAATTAGAGAATAGTTATACGTACCAGTTAAACGCTCTTTTTGAGCGGAGAAAATTGATCACCATCGGAAGGCTGATCCAGTTGATATATGTATATGATTGAAGGATACTATTGCTAGACCAGATGCTCAACCCTGGTTTGTTTTGAAAAGTAGTCCTCTGACTAACGGTACGACACTACCAAGGAGACGAGGGACCCGTAGCCCTATAAATATAGAAAGCTACCAAGGAAATGTCAACGGAGAACATGGGGCCATTGACAGCAATTATATTAACACGAGACTCGCCATCCTGGATAACTGCACTAGCCTCTAATAAAGAGTAGAAGCAAATTTTAGAGCCCAATAAGCAAATACCGGGATATTTTTGCCCCCGGAAACACTGGCCACCCCAGATGATAGTGACCGACTCCCCAGATCAGGGTGTCTGAGTGGTGGGGAAGCTGTCTGGGGTAATCTGAGGGAGAAAATTCAATCAAGCACTAGGTCGCTTAGCTGCTCTATTCACCATGGTGTTGTACCTCCGGGGAAGCTCGTGCTGGGGTTCGAGGAAGTTCTCTGCCGTCGACAGGCATCAGATGCATCTTTTCCACGAATCGGCGATGACCACAAACAGGGCGAGGGGGCAGATCAATCCACCAACTGAATCAGTCCAACAAAGGAAAACGTTAGTTTCACTCGCCCTAGACAATACTAAGAGGTAATGAAGCTAGTCAGACTCACATGTGGAGGATTGACATTATCTGGGGAGATGGTTAGGAGAGAAAGCAGGAGGTGAAGTTGGCGAGTCCCAACGGTCCAGCCCCTTCTGTCCAATATAAATCAGAGTAAGCGAGTCACGCGCCGGTCTTGTGGTCTGCCCCAGTCTGCTCGTCTCCTCTTAAAATTGGTCTTCATTGACTCCTTCCACGGCCAATTTGTCTCTCCAAAGGCCCTCAGAATGATGCACTGACACCAGACTTCCTAGAATTACTTCTGAAAACATGACTTGGGCTCACGCTCTACGCCACCATCATTTAAGCCCCCCTGATGACCTGTCGAGATTATCTACGGGGATTCTATTCCACATCGTGCTTACGCGGCCAGTTGTGAAGGCTAGAAGGAACCAACATTGATAGTAACGGGAAACACTGTTGGTGATCCAATCTTTATCACTATTCCATAACCGAATACAGCGCCATTCTCCGGCAATCTCTAATTCAATACCATAATAATTTGATTTTGAGCATACGCCGCCACGGAAACAGCCCCAACCCGGCTTCTAGCACTCTTGAGAGTCATCCTTATAGCTCTCTTTATCAGTCCTTTTCTTCCTATCGGCTTGTCTTCTGATGTTTGCGTTTGAGGCTCGAGGAAGTACTGGAACATTCGTCGAACTCTCCTCATCTCGCTTGGATAGCGATTCTAGATCAAACACATCTTGAACCTTTCTGCGAGAATCTTTCATAAAGAGCCCAAGCTGGTTGAGCTTTCTGCGAAGCATGGATGGTGTCGCCTCCGAATTATCTTCATCGCTCACTGCAGTATTGCGCTCACGTCGCAAGTTATCCATTCCGCTCTTGAAAAGAATCCCAGGGACGCTAGCGGGAATAGAATCCATACTGAACACAGAGGATCCAACTTTAGTCCTCGCCATAGGGCTTCTGGGAATTTGGTCTCCGCGTAAGTTGCGAAAAGGCTGACATCGTTTCTTCACTCGTTTGCAAAGTCCACGCAGAAGATATAGGATAATAGCCACTGAGACGGTAATGACCAACAATGCACAGGACGCATAAAAGACTTCAAGCTCCAAGGCTCTGATCTTTTCGCAGTATTCTCTAGCGAGAAAATCATTCTTTCTTGGATAGCATACCCTGCAGAAGTTATCGTCTTTCTTCCCAGGTCGACTCTTGCCTTTGGGACCGCAAATCCTTTCTATCTTTTTCTCATTGCAAACAGTCTCCACACATTTAGTCAGATGGATATAAGGGCATCTTTTGAGAAGATTCCGGCTCTGTTCTCTTAGGGAATTGACAGAGATGTTTTGATCAAGGGGGAGTTTCAACTGCCTCCGTAGTCTGAGCCTTCCTTCTCTGACAATGTTTGCTGCTTTTTGAACCACTCGGCGCTGGAAAGAGGATAGCAGAGAATCGAACAACCCGCGGTATGTTTGCGACAATGACTCCATTTCCGCCTGATCGGATTGACGATGTGTAATAGGCGTGGGACGACTTTTATGAAAGCCACCCTGCTTGAAATGGTGTTGCTTCTTCAAGTCTGGGGACTGGTCCAGAGCTTTTTGGCCTCTGATTAAGAGCTCTTCCAGCCTGTCCTTGCACTGCCAGTAACCCGTCTCTTTCTCGTCGAAAATTGACAATGTCAGAGTCACATTCCATGTTGTCTCTGGTCTATCATTTGCATGACTTCCGTGTATTATATTTTCTGTCAGGGTATTCTCAGGACCGACAGGCCATTCAAGTGGGCAGTTGAAGGATAGGGTACATTCAGGGCCTTTAAGGTTCTGAATGTCGGAGGCCACAATGTGCTTTAAAGCATCTGGCAGAGAGTTGGTATAGCCGAGCACACTTTCCAAAACATTCGAATGTTCCTGTGTGTTTGGTGAGAATCCATTCTTGTTCTTGTTGGCGACGCTCAATATCGTATAAAGGTAAGCAAGAAGAGGCTGTTGACAATGCATTGGAACAGAATGCGGATATTCCGATACGGTGAGTATATGATAGAACAACAGACCAAGTCTATTTTTTGGTAGAATATTTGAATTGAGAGCCAGAAAAGATCGAGGAAGACGACATCTTGCCATATATGCTTTTGCATTCGTTTGGAAAGGACGATTCAGTCAAAAGTCATCCTATGGCAACTGCGTCCATTGTGGCCCCCAAATATTATTCCAGGTTTTCTCTGGATCCTGTCAATAATAAGCAGTGATTAGAAGTACGGACCCTTGAAATGAAATTCTGAATTCTGACATTCTGTGAGGCTGTTTCGAATAAAATGACAACTTGGAACACGATGCCTAGTAGATAACACTTCACTGACTGCTGACATCTCATCCCAGCCACTTGAGGATTCTCCGAGATACTAAACAATCACATCGCCTGAATGGTATGAAACAAACCTCACGTTGGCCTCATTTGCAAATCTGGTGATATAGTAAACTAATCACGTGTTCTCGTGAAGGGCCGACGCGATGCGGTAGACGAGCTTTTCCTTCAATCCAACGTAACCAATCTCTCACTTTTGATCTTCATCTGAGAATTCAAATCGCGATAGCTGAATATAAAAGCTTAGCGCGACCCGTATTTATATCTCCCTCCTACGAATTTCAACAACTTTCTTTACCACGCCGCCATCAATGCCCCGCACTTACGGGAAACCGAAGCAGACGCGACTTTCCTTTACTCCAGCTGCGCCTCCATTTCAAGATCTCCAACACAGCCCAGGTGATAAATCGGATCGCCGGGCCTTTGTACGATATGCGCATCCATATATGCCTACAGTGCGCCATGAGCGATCGCAAGTAGGTAATCACAAAGGACTAAAGCAAGAATCGCCCGCTCCGCCTGCAGCAGACGCAAAGTCCGACGAGGAATCGCTTCCAAAACCCGGCAAATCCCCCAAGAGAAAGTCTGGTCGCAAGAAAGGTAGTGTTCTATTTGCCTTGTAGTTGATATTATATCGCTAACATTCTTTCTGAAAAGGGCAGTCGACACAGCGATCG
Organism: Aspergillus wentii DTO 134E9; assembly: GCF_001890725.1. Taxonomy (NCBI): domain Eukaryota; kingdom Fungi; phylum Ascomycota; class Eurotiomycetes; order Eurotiales; family Aspergillaceae; genus Aspergillus; species Aspergillus wentii. The sequence goes on along the minus strand of NW_024467835.1, from coordinate 1,798,666 downwards.
AGTTCTAACGAGGCCGTCGCCGTCGATAACGATCGTGATAGCGACCTGGAAATCCTCTCCAGCACAAAGAAAAACATGGGAAAGCGATCGCTGAAACGGAAGAGATCTGCACCTTCAGAAGACATAGAAGAACCTACTTCTCGAAATTCGCCCAAACCCCGCACTTCAGAAGAGGACGATGATGATGATGATGATGATGATGATGATGCGGAGGACATAGTGGCGCGGCCTCGCCGAAAACTACGAAGAAGAGGACAGGCCCCTCAGCCAACAATTGTCCTTGATGATTCTGAAGAGTCGGAGGAAGATCCGGTGGCCTCGTCTTCCGCCAAAAACCGGAGGCGCAACGTTGGCTCCGAGGTACCTCAAACACCGCGCCGAGGCTCGAACCAGGATAAGCTGGACCTAGAAGAGGATCTTGAAGACCTTCAGGATTCAGGTAAGCTTTAGCTATCAAGTTGAGTATGGTCATAATACTGACAGACCTGCTTTAGTCGTGAAGGAAACGCGGACTCGCGGTCGATTTGCCAATTCAGCTAGGGCCCAAAGGCAACAGCATCTTGAAGCTCTACGTCGCCGACGAGCTGGCGAGAAGGCTGCAGATGATACTAAATCCGAGTCCGAGGAGTCCCAGTCTGAGTCTGAGTCCGAGGAAAGCGAGGGCGAAAGCGAAACCAACGTCAGACAACCCCAATTTCATAATCAAACGGAAAACAGCGACGTCGAATCTGCAATCGCGAGCAACGAAGATCTAGATCGTTACGACGAGGACTTCGTATCGGATGATGGCGTCGGGGAACTGGGAGTGCCAACCGGTCTCGAAGATATGCCATTCGAATTCACTCGACATGCATACAAGCAGACCAAAGATTACTTCCAGGACGCAGTCGAGTGGATGGTGCACAACCAACTCAACCCAGCATTCTCTCGTTCTAGTCCTCAATATAAAATGGCATTTATCAAACTGGAAGATGAAGTCAAGGGACGAACAGGCTCTCAGCTAGTCTCTTCAGCATGGAACAGCAAATTTCACAGAGCACTCCTGGCAAGACCACACATCGAAGTCACCGCATTCCCCACATCCCACGAGCACCCTTGCGATGCTTGCAATAGATCGGGCCACCCCGCCTCTTCCGATATCAAGTTATACGGGAAAGCCTATTCTCTCGAGACTCTCGAGCCGCTGGCGGAGGAAGACAGCGTCGATGAGGAATCTGAATCTTCAGTGGAGCGAGATAGAGATGGCAACCCCTTGCCTGACGAAGACATCAGGTTCTACTTGGGAAGGTTTGTTGAACGAATACAATGCCCCTTTGGAAGCCCTCCCAAAACTAACATATAAAACAGGCACTGCAAAAACAAGGCCACGATGGCCCATACTCTGACTCACTGGCGCGTCCACCTCAACGAATGGGTCGTTGACTATCTCGATCGCATGAAGTATCTAGAAGACGAGAGAATTCTTGAACGCAGTCACTGGAGCCAGAAGCGCAAAGCCAAGTATGCTTTTGAAGTTGTAGGCACAATGGTCGAGACCGGCGAGGTCCAGAGGCTTTGGCGCGACTTCCATATCAATTTGAAAGCAGCGCGCGAACAGACGGTATGTCTTGGTTTTCTCGTTCTCTCAAGAGCTACACATGCTAACCTCTATTTGCAGACACGTCGTTGGTAGACTCATGATTTGCATATACCCTTTTTTTTCATCCCATGTCAAGTTTACTTGCCTGAAAATATCCTCGTGGTTGGTCAAGATCTATCGTTCTGTTGTTTTTATTCTAATTCTGCATCTTTTACGACCCATTCGGCTTGCGTTACGTCTTGATACCCTTGCATTCTGTGCTTTTCATACCCCCTTTGCCGCAATTTGAGACTGCGATGTATCTAAAGAGCTGGAAGCAGTAGCAGTCAGAAATGGCTCCAGTCAAATCCTTGCATGAGCTTCTACAACGAGAAATGATAGCTGGTGATACGCAACTAGAGTCATCCACATTCCATTATCTAGAAACGTAAATCGGTAAAGTTGATAGAAATAAACATGAACGAAATGAAAATAAAGGAATATCGGTTATACAAGTACATAAGCTGCCCGAGCTGGAGGATAGGAAAAAGGGGAGAGGAGAAAAGGCAGATAGACATAAGACCAAAGACTTTGAAAGAAACAGGGGAAAAGAAACCCAGCCGCTCAATGTCCACTCTTCGTTGCGCCAACCCGAAAATCCAAACCAGTACCAAAAATGTGCTGTTCATTTATACAAATCGAAAGTCGGTAATAGGAAAAGAGCCGGTCGAAAGCTCCCCAGTTTCGAATTAATTGGGGGTTTTATTCGTTTTGTACATCCCATCCGTAAACCCGACAAGCACTCCGAGATCATGCAAATTTTTATTTTTTTTTGTTTTTTCTTCGTTTTCGTTTTTCTCCCGTTCATAAGTCTTTGCGCAGATCCATAACGAATGAAGATGACATAGCATCTTCTGCTCGTAGAACAGTAGTCTCTGGATCCAGATTGTAAACCACGACAGTTGGTAGGTCATGGCCAGCCTTTTCCGCCTGCTTCAATCTCCGTCTTCTGCGGGTATAGTCATTTACAGAGAGGGCTGGGCCTCCTTGTTCTCCTCGGCACCAGGGGCGATCATCTGAGCGGAAGAATCGAATTAGTATCAGTTTGGGAGGGCATTGGGTGTGGAATGCAAGGTCAATGTAATGGAGTATCGGATATCCATGGCAAAAATGTGTCTTTTATCCATGCTTGGCAAAAATTGTTGATAGAAAAAAAGATTTTCACCGCAGCCTATCACCGAAACGCGATAACATAATCCGACCATAGAGTGGAAAAATGGCATTATGTGCAAGGCTAGGGGAAATTATGGCAACAGTTTTGAAGAACATACCTCGTTGGCTCCTCTGATCATGCCCTGCTCGCGCTCGAGCTGGATGTATTGCTCCTCTTCGGCGTAGGCAAGAGCCCATGGGACACCGAGCAGGAAGGCACTGGTGCTGATGATCCACAATGCCTTACCGCTGAAGGTGATGCTGGACTTTGTGAGGGAAGTAACTGTAGAGACGGTGGTGTTGAAGGTGCGACGGGCGGAGGGAGGGATAATGTCTTGCAAGGCCGAAAGACGATCGGCGAAAGACTCGCTCTCGAGCTCAATGTCGGAGTCGTCAGAGATTTCGGATTCTAGAAACAGGGCATTATGTTAGTTCCGACTACAGCAATGATGATATGTGAGAGTGTTGACAGATCTTCACGCGATCGCTTCAATACGGTCGAAGCTGATGACGCCGCAGGAAGATGCCGGTGAAGGGAAACATCGGCTTCGATGGCCTCGCTGTACGAGCGGGAGAAAGGTCGAAAAAGGATGACATATGAAAGAGACCATGAAATCAATTTACTAACCGGTGTCAGTGTAGTCATCCTCCTCCTCTTCATCATCAGAGGTAAGGAGAACGTTGCTCTTGGTGGCTTGAGGCTTCTCTTGGGCGAAGTGCTCGTCCTCAACTTCAGTGAGTCTGACCATTATGACGGTATTGAATTATAATAAATAAACTAAGAAAAAAGAGAGGGTGAAGGCGACTTGGTCTGGATGATGGGGTATGGAGTGTTTGTGATGGTCTTTTTGGGTGACGGAGAGCGCTGGAGGACGGCGGATTCGAACTTGTCCGTTCCAACTTTTTTCCCGAGCCAAACGAACCCAAAGCGGCAAGGAGCTTCGCCGCCCCGATGACATCGCTTTTCCGATGCTCAACAAACAGTAACAACGTATATTCTACTACAAAGCTGGCAGAAAATAAATAAATACATAAGATAATCAGAGATTGTATTCAATTATTATACATTGCACAGTGTGTGATATTGGCTATCTCCATAAATACATCGAGCAAGCCAATTTTATCATGCGAACCCGAAGCACATAACACTTAGGCCATCCATCCTCTATATAGTACACCAAGACAGGAAGAAAATCGAGTAGTTATCCAAGAGCCTCGTCTAATTGGAACCACTGGCAGCATTTACCTTCTGCCCAGCTTCCATCTGGCTATCCGCTCCTGGATTTCCTCCCACGGGAATGGGCGACGTCTGTATCCTTCCAGCTCGCCTTCTTGCAACACAACAGTAGGCATACCGGTGCCCTGTCCCTTGTTGTTAACCTGGCCACCAAAGACCTGTCGGGCGACTCGGCGCAGATCCTCAACAGTCAAGGCTTCAATGTGCTCGCACATCTCCTTAACTCCAACCTTGCGGCCATGCACCTGGACTTGACGACCGAGATCCTCCAATTCAACCATACGCGACTCCAAATTCATGAGCAGCGACGACCGAAGTTGGTTCTTGGCACGGTTAACTTCCTGGGGCTGCAAAGCCATGTAGCCAGTGTCGAGGGTCAACGACTGCAACTCCCGGCACATGACCTCAAGCATCTCTGTGGTCCGGGTAGGACTGCACGAAGCTGAGATCCCGAAAATTCCACTGTCAGTGTAGCTGTGGTTAAAAGCAATGCAACTCTCAACCCATCCATGCTGGTTCAGCACGTTTGTGTACAAACGGGAATACATTCCCTTGCCGGGACCACCGGCAGAGAAGGAACCACCTCCTCCCAACAGTGTCTGAAGGGTCGCGAGAGCGTAGATATCGTTGTTCGAAATAGGGAGGGCCTCAAAGGCAAGGTGGATGTGACTCAACCGAGGCAGCATTGGGCTGGCTGGTGGAGGAATTGGAGGAAGCGAAAGGAATCCACCAGTGTAATGAGAAGGGCGTGTCAGTTCCAAAGACGGATGGATCAAAGACGGGTCCAGCGGCGACACGGAGCTTTGTTGTGATGTGGAAGGAGAGAGGTTCTTCAAGAAGGGGAGTTTGGAGAGAATGCCTGACTGGGAGCTCGGAGACGAGGCCGAGGTGGATGTGGTCGAGGACGGTGTGAACTGAGGAACAGTCGGCACCTGGCCTTCACGTTTGGCCGACGCGGAGTCTGACAGTGTGGTTTCGATTCCAGCACCAGAAAGAGCAGGTCCATCGCCTGACTTGCTAGACTTCATGTCACCGAAGAGCTGCTCCGTAAGTTTGACAGCCTGGTCGTGAGGCACTCCGGCAAAAGCAACGACTATCCGGTCCGGGTTGAAGAAAGTCTCGCGGTATCTCTGCACAACATCCTTGTTTATCTCATTCAGCCTCTCAGCCGGGCACAGGAGCGGGTTTCCTAATGTGTTCTCCTTGTAAGCCGCCATGTGCACCAATTCCGGCAGGATGAGCTCAGGCTTAGCCCAGATTTCGCCAATCTCATATTCGGCAGTGGCCAGCTGCTGAAGCACTTCCTCATCGGTGATGAGCGGATCACGAATAGTCTCCGCCAGCAAACCGAGAGTCGTCGGCACAGCCGAATTGAAACTGGCAGACTGGTACATCAACGACTCGCGAGAAGATGCACACTGAATGTTTCCTCCTAGACCTTCGAGGATCTCAAGCATTTCATCACTTGAGCGTGCCTTGGTCGACTTGAACGCCAATCGATCCATAATATGGCTCACACCTCGCAAGCTCGCATCCTCGTAGCGAGACCCAGCGTCGACGTAGACTCCAACGCCGGAGAAGGGACCTGGCAAGGATTCTGTGGCGACACGGATTCCATTCGGCAAGGTGGTGATCTGTTCGAGTTCTGCGGGATCCTATTGAGATTGAGAAATTCAGGCGTCAGTAAGGCGTCAATTAGAAATTCGAATGCCATCACCTGGAACGACATTTAAGATTCAATTTACCTTGGCCTCATTATTGACCGTAGCGAAACCTCTGGACGCCGAACGAGGCACGCGAGCCACTGGCTTCGCGGACTCGACGGCTCGCAAAACTGAGCGACGCATTTTGCTGGTCTGTATTCAATGAAATGGGAATGAACCAGACTGTCGGAGCCCACTATTCCTTTGCGTGAAAAGCTGCGGCTTGAGGACTTCGCAGCAGCGGCGAGGGATTTCGGGCCGGAGACTTGGTCCGAGGATAGGTGGCTTATCTAATCGGTTCCTGGGCGAAATGGCGTCACAAAAATCGCAGCAAGGGGATTTTTCAAAGAGCTTTTTCTATTTATCTATTCTAACAATGTATGCTCTGGCAGTTAGCCTATTTAAACATGTATTTTTAGTGGTCTTGTTATCAAAGCGTGGCGACATCAATGGCAAAAGCACTGTTTATTAATGCACGGTCTAGAATCAATTCCTCGACATTATTCATAATATGCATCAGTCATAACTGGGGATTTGCAGGATAGTCTAATACCCGGGATATCAGGGCTGGAACTGGTATTTTTGGGGAAATGCAAGTCTAAAAGTGGTGGGATATCTATTCTAAGGATGCTCTGAAGCCCATGCGCGATACCAGTCCAGACAAGAGGCATTGGCAACGCTCGCTCCAATCTTGATGTTCAATCCGCATAGAATCTGCTTCACGGCATTCTCAACCTTCTTGCCATTGGAAGTGACCGGGATCTCTGGACAGGCATCTACTACGCCTGGAACGTGACGCGGACTGAGCTCCTTGCGGATCGTGGACTGGATGCGCGCCGCAAGATCTGAAGACAGTGTAGGAGCAGCAGAGGAGAGCTTCACAAAAAGCACCACGGTCTCGTCCGTATCAATCCCTTCTCTTCTTCGGCCAATGCAAAGGGAATCCTCGATTTCCTCGGCAAAATGTTTCAGAAGAACATTGTAGATCTCTGCGCTTCCGAATCTAACCCCGGCTGGCTTCAGCACACCATCGCTTCTGCCTAGCATCGTCACACCACCAGTCTGTGGGTTCAAGCGCACAAAGTCTCCATGATGCCAAACCGATGGCCCAAATACGTCAAAGTAACTCTTGCGATATTTTTGTGCTCCAACAGGACCAGGTGGCCAAAACATGACCGGTTGAGCGGTAAATGGCCTTGTGCACACAAGATCACCGGGCTCGTCAGAGGCGCTAATGTCGTTTCCAGCGTAATCAAATACAGAAACAGCCATTCCTAGACAGCGGCACTGAATTTCGCCTTTGTAAACGGGTAGAATTGGACAACTGGCACAGAACAAAGATAGGATATCGGTACCGCCAGTGATAGAGCCTAGCATAATATCAGGATGAATAGAGGAATACACGTATTCAAACGTCGAGGGGGCCAATGGAGAACCGGTACTGAAAATGGCCTTCAGTTTCTGCAAAGATACCGGACGATGGGGGTGCTTTCGAGGATTCAACGATGCCTGCTCCAGCATCGAGAGGTATTTCGCAGATGTTCCAAAGTGTGTAATCTGCAATTCATCAATGAGACGCGGCATAGCCATCTCTCCGTTTCCACCTTCTGAATCAAATGGCCTAAAAGGTGAACCATCGTAAAGGACAATGGTGGCACCGCTAGCCAGACCAGAGACAAGCCAATGCCACATCATCCAAGTAGTGGTGGTGAAATAGAACAGGCGATCTCCTGGTCGAATATCGCAATGAAGAACATGCTCCTTTTTGTGCTGCAACAGTGTCCCCAGGGAACCATGTACGATAGGTTTGGGAGCTCCGGTAGTGCCAGAAGAGTACAAGACATAGACTGGGTGGTCAGGCTCTAAGCTCGCAAATTCTAGAGGAGCCGACGGGACACTGGCCATGGACAAGAAGGAGTCGTATGTGCATGCTTTTCCTTGGAGCGGCTGGACCCCATCAAGGTTGAATTCGTGAGATTTGACAGCCTCGAAAATGACCAGCAACTCCAAATGTGAAAGCTCAGGCACAATTTGGCGGACCTTGGCATGAGACCCGTGAACCTTTCCGTTGTATAAGGAGGCGTTATCGGCGAATAGAATCTTGGGTTCGATCTGCTTGAGACGTTCCAATACTGCATGCACGCCAGTGTCAGGGGATACACCAGTCCAGTAGGCACCTAGTGATGCGGTTGCGAGCATGGCCACGACCGTATTGGCATTATTTCCTAGGAAACCCGCCACGCGATCCCCAGATTGCAGTCCCGCTTCTTTCAAAGAATTGGCACACTGTCGAACTCGTTCCCGTAATTCCTTCCACGAGATATATTCTCGATCCGACTCGGTAGCCGAGATCACCGCAACAGCATCTTCATTGGACGCATTGGCTGGGTAGAGGAGGTTCTCAGCAAAGTTCAATCTGCTCCCCTCGAAGAAACGCGGTTTAGGAAAGAGGAGGTTATCCGCTTCCAACACCTACAAAGGTCAGAATATATTTGCTGGTTCTTGTATGCCTTTTAACGGAATACAGAGTTTACAACGACATCAAAAGATAGGTCTATATTAAGATAGGAAAACTACTCACTCGTTCATATGGTTTGTGAGCCTTCACGGCGGTATAGTGCCAAACCTCCTCCCAAAATTTGGCAGTTTCCGAGATACTCCACTGCCACAGATCGTTGTAGTTGTCAAGAGGGACTCCATACTTTTGACTTGATCGCTTCATAAAATCATATATCTGAGTATCCTGGGGAGAAGAGGGTCGCCATAATGCCTCCACTCCAGTGGTGGGGACAGACTCAGCGGTGAGGGGCATAGTCAATTGAACTGATTAGAGTGCGTACGGGGTGCAAGAGATGGGATGGGGATCAATTCCTTGAATCCGGGGAATTGAGACTGAAACCAACACTCCCCAGTGGTTAATTGAATATTGTCGAGGAAAGCACAACCTCGGAAAGATCATGATGGAAGACTATATATAATGACTGGTTCAGGGCGGAAAAGAACGGATCGTGAGCGAGCGGGTAAGGGAAGAATCCCGCTCAGTCCGCGGAATGCCAATTGATGGGTTAGCTTGTTAAGGCGAGTTAGCGATGCTTAGCAGTGGTTTAGTTTCGATAAGAAAAGCCGATAAGATTCAATCATTCGATATGCTTTCTGGCTGATCCAACAGTTGTTGGGATTCATATTCCATATCGTCATGGAGTCATGTCTCATGGATCACAGCCTGAGGCAGGAAGATTCACCTGACACATGCATCAAATATGTAGCAGCTTGTCGCAGTGTAGCACCTCAAATGTAAGAGGGTCACTACTCTATTTTATTGATGAGAAACAAGGACCATCCTGCCCTCGATGAGAATTGATTTTTACTGGCTGTTCTTCCGGTGATTCTGTCTTCTGTTCGCCTTGCGTCTTTTAAGCCCCTTTCTTTTCCATGTTTTTTCTTGTTTAGTAAAAAAAAAAAAAAGGGTCCAGGGGTTAAAAATTTCCTGCCTGGAATACCGTATTAATACACATATTGTCAGTCACTAGTAGGAGGCTAAACCTGTTCTGGTACAATACATCGTACGGGACTGTATTCCGATCCAAAACCTCCTCCCAACAAGCTGAGTCCATATGATTCTATTATCATTAGCACTCGATCGATCCATCCTCGACGCGTCTCTTCCTCTTCCTTTTCTTCTATCTTCATTAGAATCATTGCAATCCATCTCCAACACTCCAATTCTCTTAGTGAAGGGGGTCGATCGGTGCGATTACCAGCAGGGCTCCGTGCCCTCCTCTCCTTTGGTCCCCACGTGCGAAAAATACCAGCAAAACGCAAAGCAAGCAAATTGCAGGACTGGCTCGGATTCTTCGGATTCTGCCTCGACCGTTCGGTACGTGCTGTCACTGTCACCCTGCGATTTTCTTCTTTCTCTTCTCTCCCTCCTCGTTCTTCTCGCCCCGCCTGGATTCCATATTTTCTATCTGGTTTATCTTTGACAAACCCAGCTGATTGCCTGTGGTATTCCAGATCTAAAGTCGATCCCGACTGTCGTCATTTCCTCGTGTGTTCGAAGAGATAGTGAAGCAGAGTGAGAGGGAAATTTGTGCGAACGATAGGAGAAGGAAAAAGGAAACAATCCAGGATACAGAAAAAAAAGGGGAATCGTATCGTTCTTGCCAACACAACCCTCGGATCCCAGAGTGCGATAGAATCATCAACGTGGTGTTGCATCCTCACCCTTACCCGTTTCGTCCTGGCTGCTTCCTGCGATGCCTCGTCGATCTGCCAACTCTCCTTCCGCCCAAGACACCCCTAACTCGCCGTCCTTTTCATCTGCCTCTGGAAAGGGCGGTATTGCCATTAAGGCGCCCATTACCATAACCAACCGTTTCAGTCAGCTCTTTTCGACCTCCCCCAAGTCCAAGGCCGAGCCCCCTCAGACTGCCCAGGCTGTCCTCCATTCAGTCAGTGGGAATCTCCATTCTAGTCCCGCCGCTCCGCCGATCAGTTCGGCATCACTGTCCTTACCGACTATCTCTCTCTCGACTGCTACCGCAGATAACCCAAACATGGACGAACCGCCAACCACGCTCTTTCAGCCTCCCTCCGCTGAGGAGGCCCGTCGTCTGGCCAAGCAGCATGCGCAGTTTGGTCCTATCGGCCATCATAGCCATCGATATTCCAGTCGTCATCCTGGTGGTGTCTTTCCGGAACCTGTGATGGATGAACCGCCTTATTATTACCTTCTTACTACATACATCAGTTATCTAATCCTAATTGCGTTTGGCCACGTCCGCGACTTTTTTGGAAAGCGTTTCCGCGAGGAAAACTACCGTCACCTGAAGCCCCGCAATGGATACGGCGCCCTCAACAGCGACTTTGACAATTTCTACGTGCGTCGGCTCAAGCTGCGCATCAACGACTGCTTTGAACGTCCCGTTACTGGTGTCCCTGGTCGCTACATCACCTTGATCGACCGCGCGACTGATGACCACAACAAGCACTTCTACCTGACCGGCACCACTACCGATACCCTCAACTTGAGTTCCTACAACTACCTTGGATTCGCCCAGTCTGAAGGGCCATGTGCGGATTATGCTGAGGAGATCATGAGGAAGTATGGTATTAGCACCCCCAGTACCCGTGCGGAGGTTGGAACACAGGACCTCCATGCGGAGGTTGAGGACTTGGTTGCCAAATTTGTTGGTAAAGAAGCTTCTATGGTCTTCTCAATGGGATTTGGTACAAATGCAAACATCTTTCCTGCACTGGTCAGCAAGGGCTGTCTGATTATTTCTGATGAATTGAACCACGCGTCGATCCGCTTTGGTGCGCGTCTCTCGGGGGCATCCATTGGTATGTTCAAACACAATGACATGAGAGACTTGGAGGCCAGACTCCGTGAGGCCATCTGCCAAGGACAACCACGCACCCACCGGCCCTGGAAGAAGATCCTGGTCGTGGTCGAGGGTCTCTACTCAATGGAAGGATCGATGTGCAACCTCCCAGGTCTTATTGCTCTGAAGCGACGCTACAAATTCAACCTCTTCGTCGATGAAGCTCACTCGATTGGCGCCATCGGACCAAAGGGAAGAGGTGTTTGTGATTACTTCAGTATCGACACCAGCGAGGTTGACATTCTCATGGGCACACTCACCAAGTCATTTGGTGCCAACGGTGGATATATTGCCGCTGACAAGGAGATGATCTACAAGCTTCGCGCAACCGATTCCGGTGTTCTCTACGGAGAGTCCCCCGCCCCGGCTGTTCTGGCACAAATCTCGTCTGCGCTTCGCTTGATTAATGGTGAACTTATTCCTGGCCAAGGTGAAGAACGACTACAGCGTCTGGCGTTCAATTCTCGATACCTTCGTCTCGGATTGAAGCGTCTTGGCTTTATAGTGTATGGTCACGACGATTCGCCAATCATACCTGTTCTTCTCTTCAACCCGGCCAAGATGCCGGCCTTCTCCCATGAAATGCTTAAACGGAAGATCTCTGTCGTCGTCGTCGGTTATCCTGCAACGCCCTTGGTTTCGTCTCGCGCTCGTTTCTGTGTCTCTGCCGCTCATACCAAAGATGACCTTGACCGTATTCTGACCGCTTCTGATGAAATCGGGAATGTTCTTCAGCTCAAGTTTTCCACCGGTATTGCAGGTGGTGCTTTGCCTGACAATGGAGACATGACACCTCCCCCTGAGATGGAAAAGGAATGGCGCCGCAAGCGCAACCCAAACATCATCCCCCCACGATGGCAGATTGAAGACGTCATCAGACGAGGTGTGCAGGACGTGAAATCACCGCTGTTCTAGCCTACTCCCATTGCTTAACGAGTTATTATGCCAACCGGCTGCTTTCGGCGTCATCTGGCTTACTTTGTTATGTCGATTCATGTCCATCAAATGTTGCACCAGGTTCTCTCGCGCAAGGGTCTGAAGGAGTTGGTCAAATTCATTTCAACAAACACGGTCGATGCTGGTCATGCCGCGTCACAGGTTGATTGATCTTGCTGTGTATCATTAGACAATCATTTCTGATTGTCCTTTATTTCTCTTTTTCTTTCTCCTCTAACCCCCCTTTTCTATTTTTCTTTTTTCTTTACTCCCTCTTCAGTGCCCTGTGCATTACATACACCCTGAAAGGACCCTGCTTTGGACAAAACGAAAAGAAAATCATGAAATCCTGAGCAATGAACGAATATGTTTTTGTGTGAATTCGTCTGTTTTTTCTTCTTTTCCCCCGAGCGCACGTGGTTGTTCCCATTGTTTTCCCTAGGACTACCTGACTCAGACCTTCTTGCTCTCTTTCGATTCTACTTTTTCCCTTCCCAGTTCTCCTTAACCAGCTATGTTTTGCTGGCCCCTGTCTTCCCTACCAAGTGCTGGGGGGTCACGACGAGGGCAGACTGTTTATTGTTATCAATATCCTTGTTTGGGGATTGTGATTACCATTGTTAATGAGATGGACGAGGTGGGATGGATCCCAGAGTTTGCTAGGATGAAACCGTACTTAATATGTGTTTATAATTAGATGATTGTCAATATATTCTTATCTTGAAGCTTTTACAAAAATCTTCCAAGGCTGATTTAATTGAGAAGCTTTGCTGTTTGCGAAGCTGGAAACTTGTGTAGTAGAAAGCAGTGTAACATCTAAAGCATGAAGCAGGACACCGTATTCCAGAGAAGGGAATTAATTCCATCCTCCACAAAGGATGCATATGCAACAGTATATCAGATCCACAGTATATTGAGAAGGCCAAGAAAGAGAAAACGCTAGATCGAATGGGTGTATGCCTCTCCTTATGCCTCCGATGCGAATGATAATCTATATCTTGTAATCGCCAATTCCAAAAGAAAGACGCCGAACAATGACAGACCAATAGTAAAAGGAATCCCAACAGAAAAGCAAATAGTCATCACATCATCAAGTATTCCATCTACCTCAAACGAGGCAGAAGGGCCAGAGAAAGAAATAGAAACTCTAGACAATTATACAGTGTATCAAAATTAAACTGTACCATATCTTCCACGCTCTTCGTTCAAGAGAGCTTGACCTTCTTCGGTGGCAGCAGCCTTTCGCTCGGGAGAAACAGAGGGGATCCAGCCTCTCATCCAGCCACGAACCCGAGTCCATTGGCCACGTCCCCGAACAGGATCATCGACCCTGACGACAGCTTCTTCCTGGGAACCGTACATGAGGAATTGGACTCCCATGAACGCGTCCATGCCTAGCACGCAGAAGGCACCAAGGAAGAAAGGAATTGTACGGCCGATCCATTCCAGGCGGTCGTTACCATCTGCATCTGCCCATCCGCCGCCTCCGTACGGAGCAAAGTCGTACCAGCAGTTGGGGTTTGTCAGGATGGATGAGGAGTAAAACAAATTTCCACTGAATGCAGCCATGAACAATAAGGGAGATAGCCCTGAAGTGCTCTTGCGGCAGTAGTTCTTATATAACTGAGGCGGGCGCGAAAGGAGATAAAGAATTGTTGACATCCATGAGACAATTCGACCAGCAATTTCGACGGTGCTCTGATGGGATGCCATAGGCTGAGCGTGTGCTTCCGTGGGAGTAGCATTGGCCATCATGGCGCAAAGCATTGAGGCCAGGAGTATCGTCCGGGTGGATGCAATTGGGAGACTGGATCCATTGCCAGTTCGGGTGATCGAGCGACGGGAAGATCCTGCTTTCTCGTTTTGGTATACCGGGGAATGACCGTTCACGTTACTGGGAGGTGTTCCTTTGAAATCACCCACGTCCTTGGCCTCTGACCTCTGTGCTGTCTCCAGGGAAGGGGCGCTGTAGGAGGAGTTATCATCGGACGGGGAAACACCATCCAGCACACTCCCAGTGTCCCCATCGTGGTGAGATTGAGCCAGCTCGCCGTACCCATTCCTGCTTCTCTTGTAGTGTGTGTACCAGAAGAACTGGAAAACAAGGGTAACATCGACACAAACATAATAGCCCGCGACTACCACCTGCCAACTGGCCTGTCGAGTGAATAAAGCCCCCAAGAGGTTTCCAGCGTCACCGAATAACCACACGACCAGGAAAAATATCGATAAGCCAGACGTGGATTTCAACTGGTAATTTTTGTATATCTGTGGCATCTGGGCAAAGAGCCATGATATGATGCTGAATATTCCGAGGAGTGAGGAAATAAGGGCGAGAGGCGTCGGAATGCAGACGTGTAAATGGGAGGAGAGGTAGGCTAGAAATGGCGATGACGGCTCACAATGCTGTGGCAGAACAGTTGAATAGACATGTTGCAAGAGTGGAGGAGGCATTATTATGCAGGTGTCTTCGCTGTCCTTCGAGAACAACCTAATCTGAGTGTGTCGTGAGGGTTTCAGGTGCGTGTCTGGAATAGGAGATTCGGTCGGAGATGGAACAACGAAAAATAAAATGAGAAAGGAGGATAGAAATCTATATTTGAGAAGCCAGAAAGGACCGGAATGAGGTAAGACGAAAGAGAGAAGGAAGCAGTAATCCTGACAGCGATAAGGATATATGCAAAGGGGGGGGAGACGAGAAGAAGAACAGCTGAGGAGTCACGGCGAGAGTCGCAAGTCACACGGACTGGCTGAGTGACTCCGCACACTATCAGCTTATCGCCAGTGTGGGATAGGATGGCAGCGGCGCCCTGTGATAGGCCGGGATAGAGTCTCCATTTCTGGATCCGATCACTCAGGCAAACTATTCAGATCTTGGCTCTGTTTGCGGCCCAATCAGAGGCGTGGAAACTGTTGAATTGCCCCAGATATTGCTGCTTTCGGGCTAGCGGTGTGCTTTAGGGGTCGATCGCCACTGACCGATAATCGGCCTTAGTCACCTGCTGATAAGCCTCACTGTCGCTGATAAGCACTTTTGCTTCCGTCTTGCTCCGTATGAACCGACAGACGCTGGATAACAGCCAACAAAATGATATCTATTCCCATCATCTATCCATGACTTCACGACTAACTTTATAGTGGATATTACATTGCTAACTGTTCCATTGTTGGGACACACGCGATGAACAGCACCAGTTCCCTGCATCCCTTCATGTGCATCCTCCCCAGACGTCTTGGAGTGTTGTATCGACCAACTATACGATCTCGACGTCGAGATCCGTTCCCCGTTGTCCTGATGTATCCCATGATTATAAAAGGCGAATTGGTCTCGACGCGTGAGTGCTGTACTGCTTGGGTTGGAACGCATGCTCTTTTCAATTCGGGGCAATTCTGCTTAACGCAATGCTGGTAGCATACCGGAATGTCTGCTATGCAGCCCGCTTGGCGCGACTATTGTCGGGGTCCGGGCTTGAGCTGTGGTCTTATGGCGCTCTGGTCGACATATTGCTGATACTTGACTGGAGACATCTCGCCTAGGGCCTCGAGTTTATTGATGCTGGTGGAGGGATATCGATCATGGGAAAATCTTCCGACGTCGATGTTTGCGGCTTTCGAGACCCAGAGCTCCAAATAGAGCGGAATAAATAATGAAATGGCTTGAAGCTTGGGGAGGGGAACGGCGATGTCATGTTTGATGTAGGCATTTCGAGTGACTTGCTCGTTACTGAGATACTGTTGGATACTGATATCGCAGGTGCTGACGGGCTTGAAACGACAATGGGACAGCCTGTTCAAGTGAATAGAACTGCCGCTTATAAGCTATCTCGTGGATACACTGCGTATGGACTGGTATGTGGCTACTTTACACAAGCTGACCCCAACAGCTCAGATGCCTCAATTGTCTCATCATCATCGAGGGATCTGTCTCTGTAAGGAGAGAGGATAATTTCACACATCCTATATGGACAATCACCAACACAGCCCAGCTAGCTGAGGCAACTGGTATGATGACATACAAGAATACCTCTACTACAGTAGTGAAATGAGCAGGACGAAGGAAGGGGAGAGACCTTTACAGCCCCTTTATGCCCCTTGTTATGTCCGAACACTGTGCATTAAATTCTCAGGAATGTCTGCACATAATCTAAGCATGCATAATTAATCTGTTTAATTTTAGTCTGTAACATATTTGGAATCTTCTGTCTTCGAATTAAAATGAACGTGTCGATGCATCGGCGGTTTGATTGTTCTTTCGAAGCAAGGGCAACACCATCGCAACATTTTCTATACTCAGTATGATCTTCTGCACAAGGAAGGGGTTTAAGATTGCTAAGCTTGTGTAACTTTATCAAAAATAGGCATAATTGGACAGTCATCAATTGTGATCATCATCATAATCATCAAAAAAGAGTTATCAGAATCCAAGTCGTAAATTAAACCGCAGTCAGACTGTTTGTAGTTAACCTCCAACACGGCCATGGCTACCATCCACTCCCCCACGAACTGTCACTATGATTACTATGTCCAGAATGACTCCCATGATGGCGATGGCTTCGATGGCTCCGATGGCTATGGTGACCAGACCCATGGCTCGACCCATGACTAGAACCATGCCTAGAACCATGCCTAGAACCATGACTAGAACCATGACTAGAACCATGACTAGAACCATGACTAGAACCGTGTCGATGCCCATGATGATCTCCATGGTGATGGCGGTGACGATGGTGATGTCCATGTCCATGCCTATGTCTATGCCCATGACTATGACTATCACTATCATCGTCGCGATCCTTCAACTTCTCGCCAATGAAATTCCCCAAAAGCGCTCCGCCCACTGCACCCAGGAGACCATGCGACCTCTTCCGTCCGAGATAGTACCCCGTAGCGCCCCCGATTAGGGTTCCGCCTAGGTTTCGCTGGCTCTCGTGTGCGTCTGGTTCTCGGTCTTCCTTTTCGTCTAGTGGGCGGGGAGTCTCATCGCGAGGTGGAGGGGAGTATCTGCTTTCGTAGGGCGGGGGTTGGTTACTTGGTAAATGTTAGTTTATGTTATAGTATCAAATGGGTATGATATATAGCATATGATGCGGATATCCATACTAATACTCTGCATTGCTTCCCTGGTAACTGCCATCGGGCTGTAACCCCGCGACGGGCGGACCAAAAAACCCAGACGCTGCCGGCGCATCTTGTTGATAATACCCAGATGCGTAGCTCATATTATTCTGCGGGTTATACGGATAGTGGTGTTGCTGTTCCTGAGGGAAGTATTGGCTTTGCATTTCTGGATGTTGGTACGGATGGTTCTGATACTGGTGGTCGGGATAGTACCCAGCCCCGCCTGGCGCAGAGGGGTAGGGATGATATTCGCTGTAAGGCTTTGACATCCCGTCAAAATAAAAAGAGACGATACAGCAGGATAAGTTGATCTGCGTGGTGGTGAGTGGTCGAATACCGGTGATGGGACTTTGTTTATATAGACGGGATACCCTAATGGTTGGAAATGACTTCAAGCAGCAGCTGACCCTCCCGCACGACACACCCTGAAGTCACAACAACCTTTACGCTGCATACCAAGAACTAAACTATAATCCCTGCAGAGACGTGTAGATCTTGTTTGGTGGTCTCTATATGCTTGGTTTTTTTTTTTTTTTTTTTTTTTTTCATAGACGCTGATCAAATTGACTATAAATTATAAAACGAAATAGCAAAACCAGATTGAAATCACATATATGCCTTGGGGTATCCCACCAGGATTAAAACAGCTGCAGAACAAAATACACAAGGAGAACAGGAGTGGACTCAAACACAGGCACAAAGCAAAACGCACATTCAACGCAGCAAAGTGTCGATGATTGGAAACAGCAGAAAGATCTAGTCTTGGAATGAAGCAGTCTTGGGACGGGTATTGTAGACCACGCTTCGTTTGGCAAACAAATGGAAAAATAAAAAGAACAAAGGCAAAGAAGGTCGAAGGTAGGAGTCGAATAAAGAAATAGAATCAGCCCACGTATAATTATGCGTCCAGCACATCGTGAGCTATTGGCCCTGACTTATCAAGGCCGATTGGCTGTCATTCAAATAATGCATACAGCGGTCAAGCTGTATAGGTAAGGTATCTCTGATATATACCATGTAATCAAACAACTTCAAGCCAGCCAACCTGGGCCCGCTTATATGGTTGCTGAGTTTGGCTTTCGCCGGTGAACCCATTGGGATAACATCCCATCAAGTTGACTGGTCATCTCCTTCAATCTCTTACTCTCTTCCTTGAAAAGGCTACCTGTAATTGGATGCTCGGGACCAGCAGGAGGAACATTAGACTTGTCATGGACGATAATGAACAGATCTCGAATATCATTGTCATCATCCAGGTACGACCGCAAGCTAGCATCACTCCATGTTGGGGTGTTGGCGGAGATGTTGTCCAAAGATTCACGGTTTGCCTCGGTGACTTTGATTTCATTCACATCGCCAAATGGAGACATTGGTGGGGAAGCTGGAGATTCAGAGCGTCCACCTGGAGATGAGAGATCCATGGCCAGTCCAGGTGCTCCGGAGTTATGAGTTTCGAGAGGTGAGACATCGATGGGTGATTCCAGACTTCGGCCTTGGTGTTCCATTCTCGGCTTTGGCTGGAATCTCTGGGGCGGAGATGTCACAGAGTGTTGGGTGGGAGTCACTCGATCAAACGGACCTGGTCGCTGTCCACCGTTATTGGATCCGGTTGGCGACGCCAATGCGTTGATAAAGGCAGAAGATGACTCCTTGACAGGGCTAGTAGGGCTAGTCGGACTGGTCGGACCAGTAGGGGACGAGATCGTCTCCCGCACATCATCCGATAACCTTGTGCTAACCTGGTGAAGTTCATCCGCTTCTTCTGGCACCACTTGTCGAATGGATCGATCTGCCCTCCCTTTGGATGTTGGTGCTGCTTCGTCATTACCCATATCACGCTTGGTAGGGGACATGGCTCCTGGAGGCTGTTTCTGCAATTTGCCGCTTTGCTTTTGGGGTCCTGGAATTTTAGTTGACCGAGATTCTGGCGATGATACTGATTCTGACGAGGTTTTGGGTTGTGGCGAAGACCGAGAGTTCTCTCCTGAGACCTTTTCTGGTTCCTCGACCTCCTCCTCGGCTGTTTTGCTCTTCTTGTCTTTCCTCTTGAACAGTCCACTAAGCATCCCCGGTTTCTTATCCTTCCGCTTCTTGTCCTCTTTGAGTTTGTCGTTGGCACTGAGGGCCTTGTCGATAGCCTCAAAACTAATGCGCTCCTTTTCCTGGGGACATCAGCATCCATTTTCTCAAGTAAACACGGATGATTCATACCTCTTTGGCTTCGGCGTTTGAACTTTCATCGCGAAGGAGATTAGGAGTCAGAGATATCTTCTTCGTCTCAACGGAGTCATCCTTGAAGAAAGAGTCCGTATTTCGCACAGTACCATTTCTGGACCTGCTGGGTGTATTTTCTGTGGAGTAATAAGTATACACTTCGTTTCGTACAGATAGAGATGGGGCCATTACCTTCCAACTCGTTCAGCTCCTCACTAGAGCGTTGTTTCTCAGGGCTTGCTCGATCGGATTCCCCTGCCTCGTGCTGATCTTCCGGTTCCTCGGCACCCTTCTCCCGTTGCGGTTTTGGTCTCAGAGGCTCAACCACAATGTCTTCATTCTGGCCGTCTTGTAAATCGACATCATCTCTTTCAATTGTCTCTTCATCATCATCGAAAAAGTCGCCATCTTCCAATTCTTCATCGGTAGAATACTCAACATCCGACGCTTCGATATAAGTCGGGGCCGTGAAAGCGACTGTTTTTGCGTTTCTCCGGCGCATTGCTTTCTTGAGCGGGTTCTTGGACTTTTCGGAATTGTCACCGAGCATCGTCGCAGAAAGCTAAACGTCTTAGATGCCACCTTGGAAGAAGATAGGGTTACCTACATCAACATTTCTATGCTTGTTCAGTCTGGCCAGTCTTTCGGTGGGGGTCTCGATGTGCTCGGCGGGCAAATATCCTGTTTTGTGTTAGAAATTCCTAGAAATTTTGGAACAAAACTTACCAATACTACCATCCTTCACAATTCGCACAAGCCACCAGTAACTATTGCTGTCGTCCAGCAGGACCATGGTATCTCCTTTCGCTGCGTTGGCCTGTCCTTCGACAGTTGCAACGAAATTGTGAAGGGCATAAACGAACTCAAAGTCGATGTCTTCTGTTCACCGTCAGCGATTGTGGT
Source organism: Aspergillus wentii DTO 134E9 (assembly GCF_001890725.1). NCBI lineage: Eukaryota > Fungi > Ascomycota > Eurotiomycetes > Eurotiales > Aspergillaceae > Aspergillus > Aspergillus wentii. Next base: position 1,778,401 of record NW_024467835.1, on the reverse strand, counting down.
TTGATGATTAACACCGCCCATATACGGGAATGAGCGCGCTGGGTACGACATCGCAGCGGAAGGAATCTGTGGCCAAAAGTCCAGAGAACAGGACGCCAGGGGTATTACACACCATCATCAATCGACGGGGAGCTTGAGATCTTATCCATCATATCATCGTCCATGAGATCATCGCCCTCCACGTCAGCAAGATCGCCATCTTCTGACGAACCCCCCGTGTCACTTCGGTGATTTCCATCTATATCCTCCGTATCATGATATATATCGATCCTATCGCCGTACTCTTCATCTTCGTCAAAGTCGGGTCCGTGCGATATCTCAGCGCTCGAATCTCGGACCGCATGGCGAATAGATTGCTCTTGGTGGGGGGCGAGGCCTCCTTCTACAGGGGCTGGGTTTATATTTTGATTCGTATGATCTTTAGCCGAGGGGGCATGCTGATCTTGGAGGTCAATAGTGTCTGTTCTTGCGCGTTAATACCTGGGCGAAACTGTTTTGAACCACCTGCATCCACAAGGTCCACATACCAGCTCGAACGATTTGAGGTCTTGTCATATTTGTAACTCGTTAGGATGATCGTGATATGGGCGAATTTGAAAGCAGTGCGTAGTTCGGGGATAAAGAGCGACTCATAGGCACGTGGAGGTCAAACGACAAGGGCGAGACAATAACACAAGGGAGTTTGGCGTTTGACTCGGAAGGCGTAACGGTGGAGAGGGACAAGATAAAAAGGAACGAACTGTCAATTTAGAAATTCAAGGAGAGGCCGTGGACCTTTTACGGGTTGTCGCGAAAGAATGGAAATGCCACGAGCAACAATGGCGGGGAGGACCTCGTTCAAGTTAATTGTACCTGTGTCGGAGGACAATTTCGGGCACGAGATAAAAGGACTACTTCCAGAGCAATATTTGAAACAAAAACAGAAATAGAATTGAAACAGCAATAATAAAAAGCAACAAAAGGCCAAGGCTTGTCAAAGCAAAGGATGGTGCCTGCAACCGTGTTAAATAACCTGAAGGACCCGATGAGTTCCCCAGACTTCGAGACAGCCAAAAGGAGGTCTCCAGTGTCTCCAAAACAAGCGCCCCTTGCGCGCGGCTATCCGAAGGCCCCTGAAAGGCTAACGCCAAGGATCTTGGACAAGATAAGATTAGCGTGTTTACCCAAATCCCTCTAGGGTTTAGGGCCCAGGGCCAGGGTCGAAGGATCAGGTGATCAACGGTCGCCCCACTGCAGAGCTTATGTGGTGCCACTCATCTAACTGGATTTAGTAATCCGATCGACACTGCTTCCCCGCTGCTCGCTTCCCGTGTCATGTGTTCCGAGATCTCCCGATGCGTCAAGGTTCGTTTTCGTCCCTTCTCTGGGACTGACGTTTTTCCCTCTTCCTAGTCTCCAGAGTTCTTTTCTTCCAGATTTTTTCTCTGGATTCGTTTCCCTTTCGAGTTTAGAAGAACCAAAACCAACTTGCACTCTATTTTAACATAATCTTTGACCTCTGGTGACTGCCTTCCAGTCACCACCCAACCTACCCACCTACATACAACCCACTTTACCAGCATCGTTGGCGTCCACCATTTACGTACTTGCATCTGATCACGACAAAATTATTCAGCACTAGAGGCAGAAGAGCGATAAACTTGAATGTGGGCCTTGAATCGTCTTGCATTTGCTTCGGGGCCTAGACTGTGCCCTCTCTGAAGAGCATGGCTCACATCGAGAGGAACGGATTGGCTGGCCTGAGGATTGAGACATCGTTCGAAAAAACACAAAGAGACCGCTGGCGAGATGAAAATGGAGGCAGGAGGGCGATGGATGGTGGAGATGCTATCGAGGGCGACCGTACCAACATCTTTCACGATTATGACGCACGCCGTTGCGGTACTGATGAAGACCACAGTGTTATGAATGATCTACACTCAGCGACCCCTCCCATCTCCGTACCCCGTCATAGTGATCCTCCGAGGCAAGAAGATGTCAGTTATCCACATAAACCAGAAGACGTTCAGGCGTCTCCCCTTGACAGCTTTGTTCAAAACCGTCGACCCTCGATCAGCTTCGACCCTAACGTCACGCTTGACTCTGGTCGACAACGTGCATTGGAGGAACCACTGTCGAGGGGTGATCCGAAGAATCGTCCACAAAGGTTTCAAACAAGAAGCTCTGGGCTGAGAAATGCTTTGTCTCAGGAAGATGATGGTCACAGTACCAGACAGACGAGCTGGGGCTCTAGCCCTAAACGGATCCAGAGCCTGCGAGGGTTTCCAACTGGCAATTCCCGTACGGGGTTCCTATCCAGCCCTCCTGAGGATGACATGAATATGAACCCTGAAATCGACCACCCTACCTCATTGACATCTGTATCGACTGCATCTCCTGTCGTTGATGAACCTCGAACACCCCCGGAAAGCTGCTCGAGAGAGACGCTCTCGCCCTTTTGCATGACATCTCCTCTGCAAAATTTCGCTTCACTGGACGATCGCAGCTCTTGGTCTAGTAGCGTTATTACACCTTTTGGAAGCAAACCTCGCGGCTTAGACCGATCAACTAGCCTTCGAACCTCCACGCGGCCAGGCTCTCGCCGATCTACTGTTTCAAGCGGCAAGTCTCCGGCTAGCATGTTTTTGTCAATGTGGAGTGCACGTGAGGAATCTGTACCGCAACCTGATGAAGAGGGACAGATGGTAGGGACCGAATATGTCCTCGGAAAGCAAATAGGCTTTGGGGGCTTCAGTACAGTGAAGGAAGCGTATAAGGTCGAGGAACATGGTGAACCGAAACGACTGGCCGTCAAGATCGTTAGGAAACAAGTGTCTGGGAAGAATGAGAAGGAAAACGATGAAGTTCAGGCGGAATTTGACCACGAAGTTCGAGTTTGGCGGTATCTAAGCCACCCGAATGTCCTAACACTGGATGCTGTCTACGAAACGGACTATGCTACTTTCTGCTTCACCAAATTAGCAATTGGTGGCACTCTTTTCGATCTCGTTCGCCAAAATCGCCGTGGTATCGACATCGGGGACGCAAAGAAATACACCTACCAGTTAGCGTGTGCCTTGCGGTATCTACACGAAGATGCGCAAGTGGTCCACAGAGATATCAAACTCGAGAATTGCCTCTTGGATCCCGTCCAATCCCCGGATGGCATGAAGTCATCCAATCTTGTACTCTGCGATTTTGGAATGGCAGAATGGGTGGGCGCTGATAATGGTGCCGACTCCCCCGATCCGTATGACGATGCTGCAGACCGTCCCCCTCTCAAAACCATCGGACCCGCCGACTCGAGTACCAGTGTTGCAGGAAGCTTGGAATATGCTTCCCCCGAGTTACTTCAAGCCACCGCTGATTGCGTCATCAGTCCTGCTGTTGATATATGGGCATTCGGTGTAATTCTGTTTTCTGTGGTTGTTGGGTCTCGGCCGTTCCAAGATTCTTTCACTCCACGGGTCCATTCTAACATCCTCTCTGGGAACTGGAACCAGAATGCTGTCTTAGGCGAAACACAAGACCAGCAGCTTCGACAAGATCGAGGGGACGCGCTTGAGGTAATCAAAGGCTGCCTTGAGATGGATGTTGACAACCGGTGGACCATTCGCGACATTTTATCATCGCGTTGGTTGCAAGGCTTCTCGGAGTGTATGGAAGAAAATGCAGCTGATAATGCTTGGAAGCTTTGAAAAGGCGGAAGCCAACCTTATACAATCGTGGGGGGATTAATTTTTCACGATCCTCTAGTCCCCTCATTTCTTACCCTTCAACGGGATTGTTTACAATAATATGGGGGGCTAAGATGAACATTATGATTTCGCATTTGACGATTATGATGATGGTGATGATGCTCTAGCGTGCTTATGATATGTCAATCGCTGGTGTTGCTTATGTATCATCTATGATACCCTCGTTTTTGTTTTTGTGTTTCTTGTCTTATGATTCATGGCGTTTTCTAGCAAGTTTTCGGGTTTTTCTTCTTGTCTTTTTTTTTTTTTTTTTTTTTTTTGGTGGTTTATACATTTAGCACTCGGGGGACAAACGGAATAGGCGGGATATATCAGTCTGGTATGGTACCCTGGGATGATAACATAACGGAATATTCGGCGAGGCAGACATGGCGTTCAACCGGTGCTAGCTTTCATGTTTGTCTTCTCGATTCTTTATATCTATGTACCTATATATCTGGATGGTGACTATGCTCATATTGCAAATTTTTTGCACTTTGTTCTTTCTCTATTTGTTATGGGGTTATGATTTATCTTAATACTTCATGTATCTTAATTAACGATGGACAACAAATTGATACATCCTGTTTATCTTCGCCAGAATTGTACAAAATTTCCTTTCCCAGGAATATACGGAGCAAAATAGCCTCTTCGGACTTCATATAATCAAACAGGATATGTGTCATAACCGAAACAGTCTATTTTCAGATTCATCCAATTGAGGCCTATTCCACGAATATAAGGCGTAATATTTATACATGTACTTAACAAAACAAGACGAGAAAAAGGGGGGGAAAGGAGGCTATGAGGGAATACAAAAGATACAAAGAGGCATCTCACTACCAAAGTCTGTTCTCGGGGAGGACCTTCTCCTTCTTGACGCCCGCAGCCGACTTCCTCTCTACCGGAGAGCGGAAGAACAAACTGGGTCCCTCCATAGGCTTGAGCAGGTGGCTCAAGTAGCCCCTGTGAGCAGGGTCACGGTAGTATTCGATATCGCGACGCTTGCTGGGGTCGGGAAGACGGTAGCGGAAGCCCATCTCCTTCATGACCTTGGACTCGGTGAGGTCCTGGACACCATCGACCTCATTGAGAGCCTCGCTGCCGCTCTTATCAGTCCACGCCATGGAGACAAACGGGTGCATTTCTCTCTTCATGATGCGCTCAATCGCGGTGCGGGTGTAGAATCGGGTAGTCACGGAGCCACCGGCGGCTTCGACGGCGGCGATGGCGGAGGCGGAGGCGCGCGAAACGACGAGATGGATGGGCTGCTTCAGGACGTTCTCTGCGCCGCGGCCGAGAACCTTGACGCCCTCCTTGGTCTGGTGGATGCAGCGCGACTGGCCCAGTTCGCGGATGGTGATGGGACGGGCAGGGTCGATGCGGCCTTGGTCGATCCATTCCTGGATGCGGTCCAGATTCACGGGGGCGAAGTCAACAGAGTGGCTGAAGTACAATTAGCTTCTTCTTGTTCTTCCTTATCCAATCAATTGGATCCCAATTGACACCAATGCCAGAAGATACAAACATACACGTTCTTTTCACCATACGTGCCATGCACGATAATATCAGGGGTCTGACCACCATTAAACCTCGCCGGCACCTTTCCATGCTGCTTCTGACCCTTATGACCACGACCGGAAGTCTTACCCTTCCCGGACGCGGGACCACGACCTCTTCTGATCCTCTTATGGTATGCTCCGGGGTTATCGGAGAGCGAGGCTAGGATGTGAGCATTGCGGCTTTGCTGCTGGAGCTGGGGCAGCAAGAACGAAAGAGGCGAAGGGGCCTGAGCCGGTTTCGAGAGAAGCGACTGCCACTGAAGGGTCAGTCCTGGGAGCCTGGGAGGCATGGTGGGCGTTTTGTGCTGGACGGAGGTGGTGTTGGTGTAGTCGGAGTTCCGGGCAATAGTAATACGGACAAAGATCCTTTCGTTTGATGCGGACGGATCGGAGGAATATCGGGCCGGGAGGAAGTCACGTTGTCTGTTGCTTTCTACTGGCGTTGTCGAGATTCGAAATATCAGATAATTCAAAAATGATTCAAAAGACATTAAGCTATATGTGTTATACTTTATTCTTTTTCTATATATCATATTGATATATGAGTGTACAGGTATGTTTGTTCTCAATGCTAGCCAACATGCGTACGGATTATATCGTGGAAACCAACAACATAATTAGAAAACCAATTGATCCCTATGCATAAAGATATGATAATCAGAGTAAATATGTCTTAAACCAGACAGTCGCCCAGGAATTTTTTTCTGTTATATCAATAACTAAAAGCATATATGCACTTTCCTTCGACAGGCACTCCAACTTAGGGCAATAAGACAGCACAGGCTCACCGCTTCATATATACTGACAAAACAGCCAAAGGCGGTGGATATCCCTCTATGGTGTTTCTATTCCAAATACCAGACTTCTACTGCTACAAAAAAGCTTGCGTTGAATGGAATAATTGTTGTTAAGTAATATTGACAGGTAGAACTTCCTCGGGGAAATTCTCATGCGATTGTATCATTCTCACGAGACCATTTTGGTCCAATCCAGTGTCCACCCGGATCGAAGGTAACTAACGCCTAATAATCATGCAAATGCATACATAGATGGACAGAAGTAGGAGAAAAAAAATACATGAATGGTGCGCCAAACCCATGCTAAATGTGAGGCAAGTACAAGAGTAAGAAAATGGAAGACACAATATTTCCCACCCATAGTTCAGACCGAGAGCCAAAGAAAAAAGAATACAAGATAAGAACAACCATCTATGGTAGTAGAACGCCATGGTAATGCCGAGTCGTAATCGAATTTAATGCTGTACAAGAGGTGATGAAAATAAAAGTAAAGGCATCCTTGTCGTCTAAACGGTCGTGAAAGTGTAATTCGTAAAATAGCAACGAGACGTTTCTGCTTTCAACCCGAATAGTTCTGAGTAGACTGGTAGAAGGGCTGGACAAATGGTCCTTGTTGCCAAGAGTCCTGGTGGAGATATGGCAGCAGGCCAGTCTTGCGCTCTGCAGCAGTCTTGCCCAATGGCTGATAGTGCATGTGGTCAAAGGGAACACTTCGCTGCTGCTGGAGAGAAGTCGACGGAGGAGGGATGAGCAGAGTGTTGACGGTTCGGACAGGCCGGTATGGCGAGTTCCGGTTCGCCAGGAAGAAAGACGGCGAAAGGTGCGTCTGAGGTGTGTGAACGGAGTATGCGGATGCAGCCGGCGAGACGGTTGCCGAAGATACTCCGTAAGGGCTGTGGTGTCTCACGGGATCAGGCAGAGACATTGAGTTGTTGTAGAGACCGGCCGAGAGGGGTGGGACCGGAGCGGAAGGTGGCAACTGTTGAGCCCAGTTCGTGGAAGGGTTGTAGGCAGACGACATAGCACGTCCAGCAGAAGGGAGATGAGGGACAGGAGTTGGGATGGTCGGGGCCAGGGTGTTGGTAGAGGTAGGGAAGTTGGGGCGAGGAAGGCGTGAAAGAGAGCCTGGCATCGAAGCGTGAGAGGGAGCAGAGGTGGGAGTCAAGACTGGAGGCAAAGCTGGGATGCTGGGAAGACCAGAAGACGGCGGAAGCGTCGAGGCCGGAGTGGGAATACCATTTGGCAATGCAATCCTCTTGGCCGGGTGCTCCTCAGTTTGTTCATCGCGACTTCTCTTCCGTGAAGCAACTGGGGGTATTTCATTGCCAAGCTGTGGGGGAGCTGTGTAAGTCGAGCCATTGAAAGGCAAATTCCACGGTTGAGGACGGAGAGACTCGGAAGCCGGAGGTGAAGGTAGTTTGGAAAGAGACGACGACTGCATCCGAGGAGCAGGTCCTAGACTCGGCGAGATGCGAAGCACCGGAGTTGTCGGACTCAGATCCTTCTCCTCTGGAACCTGGGACGCCCGGGTGAAGAAGTCGGCGAAAAGTCCCAACTTGACATGCCATTCGGCCCAGTTCTCCTTGGACGCGAAGAGGTTGTATCGAATATTGCTGAGAAATTCCACCTCCATAATGTGTATTTCCTGCACCGAGATCCCCGAGACTTCGGCCCATGTCTTGTTGGTGTATGTGTTATCGTCGAGAAATTTGTTTCCGAGCATCAGAGCAATCGTCATCAATCGGAACTCGCTGCCTTTCTTCCCTCTCACTCCCGGATTAAACTTCTTCAATCTGTAGACGAACATGAGAGCCAACAAAATCACATTCTGGCTCACTTGGGTCGTGGCGAGAATGGAGGAAACCCATTTCTGGAAACCGGGTGCGGGCATCGCTTCGGGGACGAGGTGAGATGTAGGATTCAAGCGTTCTTCAATCGCCTTTAACTTGGCGGTACTTTCGAACCAAAACAGACATGTCATCTAATAAACGAATCAGTATTCCGCCATTCCCCGAGAAACTTGACTGGTGAAATCCTTACCTGCGCAGCAAATTCCGCCAAGTTACCCTTGCTGTTATTGATAGACGTAGGAATCTGCAGTCGAGAGCCCACCGAGCTGGAAGGCTTTTTCTGGCTGGGCTCCGAAGCGGGAGCTTCCTTCACAGGAGCATGGCTCTGGGATTTGGAAGACGGAATTATGGCGGACGAGTGGTCGAAAGTCGGGCGAGAGTTGCTGGGAGCCTTGGAGTAGGGATGAAGAGACATCCCGTCCAGCTTCCCTCCATAGTTGGAATATGGAATTGCGTTGTAGGCCACGCCCGTCATGTCGCTCGGTGGAGTAGGAAGACCGTCCCTGAAGGGAGCAGTCCAATGGTGATCAGAGGTGTGCGGGATAGTCGGGGGCAATTGCTTCTTGGAGCACGCAGTCGAGCCGTCCTCTTGCGAGTAGAGGTGGAAGGCGGGGGTTATCGGACCCAGAGCGGAAGAATAGGGATGCGAAGCCAGAATCGGAGGAGGCATATGGCAGGAGAGATGGGGAGGAGGTTTGAGGCGGATAGAAAAGAAAAGTAAGAGCTTCTTGTAGACACAATTGTCATGGGGGGATTCACATAAGAATCGCCGGAGACTATATTGTGCTATTTCCAAGCTGCAGGCAGCCCACTTTGAGAGTCAATGGGAGGGTGCGGGGAAGAGGGATTGATTTTGATTGATTGAAAAAGAAAAGAAGAAGTAATAGATAGACAAAGGGTGGATTCTATTCGAGTCTGTGAATATAAAGGAAGAGCGGGACTTGGTAGGATAGCAACAGCAGCTCTGGTGAATGTTTGACCATGCCTTGCCTGGTGGAATGAAGGCACTAAAGGGGGGTTGTCAAAGTAGGTTGAAGGAGCCAAGCCAAGGGCAGGCAGGAATCACATAGTCTTATTTGCAGGTAGCAGTAAGAGCAATAGTAGAAACAATGGAGAGGTGAAGCTGGTATGATTGGCAACGACTATTCAAGAAGCTGCAAATGCATATCCAGAAGAGAGAAAAGAAAAGAAAAGAAGAAAAAAAGCAAAGAGGAATAATGTATAATAATAGTCAAGGAGAGTCAAGAGGAAAATAATAACGACCAGGGAGAGAAGATTATCATATAGATCAAAGCCATCTGTAGTAGTAAGTAGTGGTAGTAGTAGAGGAAAATTAAAATAAAATACTAAAATAAAATAATAATTTTTTAAAAA